>NC_088686.1:120676531-121876531 GCF_028017835.1 Emys orbicularis
GCAAGTGCAGAATGGTGGTGGAGTGTGCTTTTGGCCGTCTCAAGGGGAGATGGAGAAGCTTACTGACTCGCTGTGATCTCAGCGAAACCAATATCCCCATTGTTATAGCTGCTTGCTGTGTGCTCCACAATCTGTGTGAGAGCAAGGGGGAGACCTTTATGGTGGGGTGGGAGGTTGAGGCAAATAGCCTGGCATCTGATTACGCCCAGCCAGACAGCCGGGAGATTAGAAGAGCCCAGCGGGACGCGCTGTGCATCCGGGAGGCTTTGAAAGCTAGGTTCCACAGTGAGCAGGGTAACCAGTGACTTTTAAGTTTCTGTACAGAGAAGCTGAACCTGCCCCCGTTTCTTTACCCAGTTAAGGATGACTATCCTCTCCAGTTACAGACCCCCTCCACCCCCTTCCAAAAAAATAAAATCAGTTTTATTTTGTTATTGAACACCGTTGTCTTTAGTACTGTTTTCGCGGGAATGTTTGAAACCTGGGACGCAGACTGTGGTGGGGAGCGGGTGTAGTGTACTGATGCAAATGATCCTTCTAAACTCCAGGAATGACAGGATTCGCAGGGGCGGACTGGTTGTTTCAACGGAGCCTGCCAGCCCTCCTGAGCGGGACTGCGTGTATGTGGGGGCTATGTGACTTTATGGCAGGGGGAGGAGGGTTACAGATCCCCTGCTGCGTGGCTCTGTGATCCAGGACAAGGACCGCTGCATAAGATCTGTAACTGCCCTCCCCCGCCACAAAGTCACAGAGCAACCAACCCCCCCCCACCCCCGCCCCCCACAGAACATGAAAACCACCTCCCAGACTGACCAGGGTAACTAGTCACTGCACTGTGTATGTGCCCTGCTGCTGGACCTGCCCCCGCCTCTGTACCCTGCTAAAGGTGACTGTCCTGTCCAATTACCAAGCCCCTTCCCCCCCTTCAGACAGACTCTCCCTCAAAAGAACCTGACTGAAACAGTAATGAACAGAAACATATTTTTTATTAACAACCAGACAGGAAACTGGGGGGTGAAAGTTGGACAGGGGCTTGGATGAGGCGGGCAGGAAAGGACTTTTCAAATTTTGGGGAATGACAGCCTTCTGGTGCTTGAGCACTCTGCAGGGGTGGAGTGAGAGTTTTCACGGACTCTGCCGCCCCTCCTTCTTTGGACTTTGGGCGAGGGGGGTATGGGACTTGGTGGCGGGGGAGTGCGGTTACTGATAGACTGCAGCGGGGCTCTGTCCTCCTGCCTCCGTTCCTGCAGAACATCAACAAGGCGCCGGAGTGTGTCCGTTTGCTCCCTCAGAAGTCCAAGCAGCGTTTGAGTCGCCTGCTGGTCTTCCTGCCGCCACCTCTCCTCACGTTCCATGTGTGTCCGGTGCATTTGGGACAAATTCTCCCTCCAATGGTTCTGCTGGGCTGCCTGGGCTCGGGAGCAACCCATTAGTTCTGAGAACATGTCCTCTCGCGTCGTCTTCTTCCTCCGCCTAATGTGCGCTAGCCTCTGGGAGTGTGATGCCAGGCTGGATTGGGAGACAGTTGCAGATGTGGCTGTGGGAATGAGGAAAAGGCAGTGAATTCCTCCGACAGATAAATGTAGTTGTGAACAAAGAACATAGTCTTTCACTGTGAACAAGACCATGAACTACACCTATCACATGCGCACTCAGGACAAGGTCGAATTTTCGGACCTCGCCTTCAGTGCCTGGGCTTTTGCACTGCCGATCTGGGAACCGGGGCAGGACACGGTAATCTCTGTAGCAGGCAAACATGGTAAGCCGTAGACTTGTGGCTGCTTAAAACTTTAGGAGTACCACTGGCCTCCTTTCACACTGAAAGCACTGCCAGTCTCTGCTGCCAGCAGTTGGCCAAGCAGGAACTCTGGCCCTGTCCCACCCCCTCGCGGATGTCCCAGGGAAAGATCCCTGTATGCTGCCCCTCTCCCGCCCCCACCGCGTGGCTGTAAACCAGCGGTCACAGTTCTGTAAAGGAACTTGTTGCAAGCAGTCCCAATACTAACAGTCCCCTACCTAATTCAAAGCAGGTCATCATGAGCGACATAACTCTCATGAGGATCCCGGACACCGAGAAGCAACGGATGCTTTGAGAAAGCCTGCAGAGACCGGGGCCCTATGCCGCCATGCTATGCAAGGCAATGATACCGGAGTACTTGCTTGTCTCCTGGCGCGGGAACGTCTCGTACTTCGGAGGACCCAGTAAGGCCGCTCTCCCCAGGAACCTGATGAACAGGCTATCCCATTATCTGCAGGAGAGCTTTGTGGAGATGTCCGTTGAGGATTACTGCTCTATCCCCGGACATATAGACAGGATTCTAATGTAGCTGCAGTAGCAGGGACTAAAGAGTGGAGCAGCTTGGGCAGCACAATCATGCACAACCGGACACTGTTTGATTTTTTTTAAATAGTTGTTACTGATTACTTAAGCGCCCAGGGGGAAGAAATCATGAATCACACATTGTTCTTAGTCTTAATATTCCAGTTTTGTAAAAAATAAAGGTTTATATGTTTAAAGCACTTACCGCTTGATCCTTCCCCTGAATCTGTGTCCGGGTTACATGCTGGGGAGGGTTGGTAGGGGATCTCTGTAAGGGTGATGAAGAGCTCCTGGCTGTCGGGGAAATCAGCTTGGAAAGCGCTGTCGACTGCCTCGTCCTCCTCATCTCCCCCGTCTGCTAACATGTCCGAGGAAGCGGCCGTGGACAATATCCCATCCTCAGAGTCCACGGTCAGTGGTGGGGTAGTGGTGGCGGCTGCACCTAGGATGGAATGCAGTGCCTCGTAGAAACGGGATGTGTGGGGCTGGGATCCGGATCGTCCGTTTGCCTCTTTGGTCTTCTGGTAGCCTTGTCTCAGCTCCTTGATTTTCACGCGGCACTGCGTTGCATCCCGGCTGTATCCTCTCTCTGCCATGGCTTTAGAGATCTTCTCCTAGATCTTTGCGTTCCGTCTTTTGGAGCGCAGCTCGGAAAGCACGGACTCATCGCCCCACACAGCGATGAGATCCAAGACTTCCCGATCAGTCCATGCTGGGGCCCTCTTTCTATTCTGGGATTGCACGGCCATCTCTGCTGGAGAGCTCTGCATCGTTGCCAGTGCTGCTGAGCTCGCCACGCTGTCCAAACAGGAAATGAGATTCAAACTGCCCAGACAGGAAAAGGAATTCAAATTTTCCCGGGGCTTTTCCTGTGTGGTTGGTCAGAGCATCCGAGCTCGGACTGCTGTCCAGAGCGTCAACAGAGTGGTGCACTGTGGGATAGCTCCCGGAGCTATTACCGTCGATTTCCATCCACACCAAGCCTAATTCGATATGGCCATGTCGAATTTAGCGCTACTCCCCTCGTTGGGGAGGAGTACAGAAGTCGAATTTAAGAGCCCTCTATGTCGAACTAAATAGCCTCGTGGTGTGGACGGGTGCAGGGTTAATTCGATTTAACGGCGCTAAATTCGACATAAACGCCTAGTGTAGACCAGGCCTTGGTGTCTCTTGTCAGTTGCATGTGTCCTTTTTCTTGCAGGAAAACCAACTGAAAGCTGATTCTGACCCCCCACAAGATGAGAAAAGACATGAAGCTACGACATGCACGGGGTCATTTTTGGGGTTCAATTCTGAAGTTCTTGCTCAGGCTGCACTCCCAATGAACTCCATTGGGTTTTGCAGAAGCAGGCAGTGTGTGTGACAGTGTACCCCATAAGGCTTTATGGGGAGGGGGTGCTGATAAATGTATGTATGACATAACTGGAATATGTTTTGTGCTGCCTGTGCCAGGTAACATATCTCCGTTAAGGTTATGGTCTACTATATCTATTCATCCTATTTGTACATATATATATATATATATATATATATATATATATATATATCATTTTCTACTTAAGGTTAAGAATATGGGCTGTATGCTTGCTTGGTTTCTAAGTAAGCTTTGGGAGGCATTTGGTCAGCTTCTTTAGGAAGGAATTCGCCAGGTTAAGTACCTAATCAGGAAACACTTGGGGAACAATGCATCTTGGAATGCTCCAATCCACATAAGAAGTCTTCCTGGAGACATGCAAGATACCATGTGGACAATGGCTTCAGCCTGTAAAGACTGAGTCATGCAGGGACATGTGACTTGTTCAGGTAACTCCAGAACTCCATCTTGGAGCTGGACTTTGCATAGGAGGGAGGGGGGTCTCCTCCCACAAAAGAGAGTCTATTTAAGCCTGGGGGAGACCCCTCCATCTTGTCTTCAGCTGGCTAAAGAAGGAGCCTCTCCACCCCCCCAGGATACTTGAACAGAGACTACAGGGGTTGTGAGAGATTGCTGGACCCAGGCTAAAGGGAGAGTAGCCTGTAAAAGGGAGCATTCTGGAACTGGTGAGGAACTTATCTGTATTTAGTTTGATTAGGCATAGATTTGCGCATTTTATTTTATTTTGCTTGTGACTTACTTTGTTCTGTCTGTTACTACTTTGAACCACTTAAATCCTACTGTCTGTATTTAATAAAATCACTTTTTATTTAGTAATTTACTCAGAGTATGTATTAATACCTGGGGGAGCAAACAACTGTGCATATCTCTCTATCAGTGTTATAGAGGGCGAACAATTTATGAGTTTGCCCTGCATAAGCTTTATGCAGGGTAAAACGGATTTATCTGGGTTTAGACCCCATTGGGAGTTGGGCATCTGAGTGCTAAAGACAAGCACACTCCTGTGAGCTGTTTTGGGTAAACTTGCAGCTTCAGGACAACTGATTCGGACCCTTGTTCTGTGTTGGAGCCAGACAGGAGTGTCTGACTCAGCGAGACGGGGTGCTGGAGTCCTGAGCTGGCAGGGAAAACAGAAGCAGGGGTAGTCTTTGCACATTGGGTGGCAGCTCCCAAGGGGGTTTCTGTGATCCAACCCGTCACAGTGTGTTCTGAAGAAACTATCAGGGGCCTGAGCATCAGGATGTTCTGAGTTCAAATGGGATGTTTTTCTAAAAGATCTGTTCTAGGAATTATTTTGAAGAAGTTCCGTGGCCTGTGTGATGCAGGAGGTCCAGATGAGATGATCACAATGGTCCCTTCTGGCCTAGGAATCTATTAATCTTAATCCTGGTTTACCCATTAATTTGCTCTGCACCCTGGGATGAGTTCCTTCATCTTTCTGCCTCAGTTTCTCCATCTGTAAAATGATGATAATATTTGTGATGGGTTGGATCACAGGAACCCCCTTGAGAACTGCCCAGTGATATGCCAAGACTACTTCTGCCCTGGCTTTCCCTGCCAGCTTGGGACCCCAGCACCCTGTCTTGCTGAGCCAGACACGCCCATCTTCTCCAACACAGACCCAGGGTCTGAATTACTTGCCCTAAAGCTGCAGACTTAACTGAAAGCAGCTTACAGAAGTGTTCTTGTCTTTAACACTCAGGTGCCCAGCTCCCAATGGGGTCTAAACCCAAATAAATCCATTTTACCCTGTATAAAGCTTATACAGGGTAAACTCATAAATTGTTTGCCCTCTATAACACTGATAGAGAGAGATGCACAGCTGTTTGCTCCCCCCCCCAGGTATTAGCACACTCTGAGTTAATAAGTAAAAAGTGATTTTATTAAATACAGAAAGTAGGATTTAAGTGGTTTCAAGTAGTAACAGACAGAACAAAGTGTATTACCAACTAAAATAAAATAGAACACGCAAGTCTATGTCTAAGAAACTGAATACAAATAAAATCTCACCCTGAAAGATGTTTCCATAAGTCTCTTTCACAGACTGGATGCCTTCCTAGTCTGGGCATAGTCTTCCCCCTGGTACAGCCCTTGTTCCAGTTCAGGTGGGAGCTAGGGGATTCCTCATGATGGCTTCTCTTTGTTCTGTTCCTCCCATGTATATATGTTTTGCATAAGGCGGGAATCCTTTGTCCCTCTGGGTTCCCACCCTCACCCCTCCTTCTCAATGGAAAGACACCAGGTTAAAGATGGATTCCAGTTCAGGTGATATGATCACGTGCCACTGTAAGACTTCCCCACTTGCCAGCACACATGTATACAGGAAGACTTGCAAGTACTGTAAAACAGAGCCATCTGCAGTCAATTGTCCTGGTTGATGGGAGTCATCAAGATTCCAAACCAACATTAATGGCCCACACTTCGCATAATTACAATAGGCCCTCAGAGTTATAATTCATATTTCTAGTTTCAGATACAAGAGTGGTACATTTATACAAATAGGATAACTGCACTCAGTAGATTATAAGCTGTGTAATGATACCTTACAAGAGACCTTTTGCATGAAGCATACTTATATTCACACTCATTAGCATATTTTCATAAAATCATATAGAATGCATCCCAATATTTAACTACCTCCTCCTAGTGATAGTCTGAGGATTACTTAATTAACAGTTTTAAAATAGTTCAAACATGTAAACCTATAAAATTGCTAATTCTTATTATCAAGGGGTTCTGGATTGGCACTTAGATGCCACACTGTTAGGTGCTTTAGACATACCTTAAGTCGATTAGACTAGACCAGAGCCTGAAATGGACTGACTGAAACAGATAAAAAGGATTGAGATGTCTTTTATTGTCATTCAGTTGATTATGTGATGGCAGGGAGTGGGCTTGATGTCCCAAAAGGTCCCTTCCAGTTCTGTGTTCCTAAAACCAGAAATAACAAAGTCTGGCTGAGCGAGAACTTTAGTGATTGTTACATGTGTAGCAGCGTGAAATACATTGTACAGTGCATAAAATAATCATGTTTATACATGACCCTGTGCTCTTCAGTCATCTGCAATATTCCCCCTTCAAAGGTTTGTACTAACCTAAAGAAAACCAAAGGCTCAAAAATGGATCCCCTCTTAGCTTGCACTAAAAGATTTCTATGCACCCAACTGATTTGCCATAATAAATAATCTTCACAATTTTGTCTTGCTCTTTAACTGCTCCCATCCATTAAAGTATCCTCGTGGCAGAGCCAAGTGGAATTACACAGACCTAGAGTTCTTGCTACTTATTAGAATGAGGTGCTGGCTGAAAACTTAACACTGCTTTTTTTTTGTTTTGTTTTGTTTTTTTTGGCAGGGGGGTTGCACTGTCATCAGGTGGGCTTAGCTGATGCAATTCTCATTTCTGGAAATTTCCACACATTTTGAAATCTTACTAAAGTACAAAAATAAACATCAGGGAAATGTAACTGAAATGTATTTTAAGTGGTGATAACTGACAAAATCTGAAAATCCTACACCTTCTGGGGGAACTTTTCATTATATCACCATAGGTTTTTATTGAGATGGCCTGACAGACTCTCCAGCTGGTTACCAATTATTTTTGTTTCCTAGTTTACACACTTCAATACTCAAAACTTCTAAGTACGTTGACATTTTCCCCACCAAAAAAGTTCTATATGCTTCCAAATTATACAGTGATGGAGGATTTGTTCACTGGTGCAGTGAGGCCTAGTGGATAGAGCACTGGAGTGGGACTCAGGAGATCTAGATTCTATTCCTGGCTTGGCCACTGGCCTGCTGAATAAGCTTAAGCAAGTCACTTCACTGAGCCTCAGTTTCCCCCTCTGTAAAATGAGGATGATGATGCATACCTCAGGCCTGGTCCCCACTAAGCCCCCACTTCGGACTAAGGTACGCAAATTCAGCTACGTTAATAACGTAGCTGAATTCGAAATACCTTAGTCCGAACTTACCGCGGGTCCAGACGCGGCAGGGAGGCTCCCCCGTCGATGCCGCGTACTCCTCTTGCCGAGCTGGAGTACCGGCGTCGACGGCGAGCACTTCCGGGATCGATCCCAGAACATCGATTGCCTGCCGCCGGACCCTCCGGAAGTGTAGACGTACCCTCAGTTAGAAAGGGCCATGAGCTATATGGCGGAAAAGCTCTATTTAAGCGAGGTGTTGTCATATTATTATGATGCTACATAGTTAAAGAAAACTATATTGCTAACCATGGCTTCCTAAATCACAAATTTAATTATTTTAGGTTTAATGTACCACTGCATAAGTAGAGCTGAGCAAAAGCCCTGGACTTGCCTCACTTTACAAGGAGAATAAAATTATCCACGCAGGCATTAACCATTATGTAGGACTCTACTGAGTCCTGAGTAGTGAACTATATCCAAAATATCACTTTTTTCATGCTGTTCTCGATATTCTTTGTTTCTGCACAGATACCACAGGATAAGTGTGGTGCATACAGACAGATAAGAGATGGGGCGGCAGCCTTGTGTAATGACAGGGCACTTTCTGATCTGCTGAGTGATTTTGGCCAACTCATTTAGTCTAGGATTTCAAAGAGGCCTAGGGGAGTTTGGCACCTGACTTTCAATGCGAGCCTAATGAAGCAGGTCTTTTTGGGCACAGTGCATGCAATGGCACTAATATTTGTTTCCTGTTGTGCAGAATATGAGTGCCAGTGGTAACAATCACCTAGAAATAGGCATTTAAAAGTTAGTGAAGATCATTGTTTGACTTATAATCCCTTTTTTATGACACCAGACAGATGGCCAAGTCACATACAAAAATAAATGGGAGACAAGCTAGTCAGAGCTAATAAGTAACTTCTCCATAGCTTTTATTCATATCTGATCAAAGTGTTCTCTTTATCATAGATATAGTTATAGACCCTAAATCATTGTAGTACCGGTGTCATCCTGGCCTCATTTCCAGAGCGCCATGCCACACCTGAGGTGCTTCAAAAGCGCTGCAGCTGGGCTGGCTCCGCCCTAATAGCAGTAATGGTCAGGGAGCGGCTGATGGGTTCCTAGAGCCAGGCTCTTTCAACATCAAGCTGGGAGAAGCAGGCTCGCTGGTTCTTCATCAGGTAACATAACCTTTTTAAAGCACAGCTAAAGGCTCTGCTCTGGGGAAACAGTATGCAAAGGCCACTTATTATTTATTTGGACTGTTCGTGTATAGGGATTCTAAACATGGACTAGGACCCCATTGAGCTAGGCTCTGTGTGAACGCAGAACACAGGCAGTCTCTGCCCTAAAGAACTAACTAAAAAAAAGCAGCTAAATATCAATCATAGCACATATATTCTTGGCAAAAAAAGGAGCCTAGAGTTGAAATGGAGCCATCTTCAAGGGGAGGGTTTCTCTGTCCTTTCAACAGCTCTGCTGCCTTTGAGTGCGAACCAGCCAGATGAGATAGTAAGAAAGCCCTCTGCTTACTGGTCAAGCCCCCTTCACTTTCTGCTGTGTCTACCTAGTGTTGCTTTATGTAAATAATTAGAGGTGAGGTTTTGTGTTATTCTACAGAGAGACACACTGGCTTTAAGTTAATCAGCTGTTGTATGATATGAACTATCAGTATGGGCTTGAGGTGGGCAGGCCATGGGGTCTGAACTCTCCCAGTGGTCTGGGGGAGGCAGGGGTTTGGAGTTAGAGAGCTGGTTCTGTCCATTGTAAATCTAGAGGTTAGCCACAGAGTTCAGATGTGGATCCCATGCCAGCTTTGCCCAGCGTTTGGGGCAGCTCAGGTCTAGGGGTGGTAGTTTTGATCCATCTCAACAAAGGGGCTTTTTTTACAGCCCCTCTCCCATACTTTTCATTGGGATGAGGCACAGATCTGTCTGTACGGCTTTGGATAGTGTGTACAATCCCATCATTTAACCTGGTGGAAGTCTTCAAATGAGGAAAACAGCACTGGCCAGAGCAGGGAGCTTGGGGTGAGGCATGTCTGATTGTTTTCTATATGACCCCGTCTGTTGGTTCAGGCTCATCACGCAGCACAGCTGAAATCAGTAACAAACTGTAAGCAGGTGACAGGTACTAGCTAGCCTGAGCTTGCATCACACGTACTAGGATACTGATACTTAGCACCTACCATTTTTTATTTACTGTAGTGCCTAGAAGCCCCAACTGTGATCAAGGTGGCACAGTGCTAGGCACTGTACAAATATGTAGTAAAAGAAACACTACCTCAAAGAGCTTAAAATCTCAATAAGACAACGGGTGAGAGGGAAACAGATGCACAGTGAGGCAAAATGTCTTGCCCAAGGTTACACTTATATAATGCCATACATTCTTCAAGGCATTTCACAATATTAACTAACTCCCGCCCCCCCATCCTTCTAGGTAATTAAGTATGATTGTTGTCCTCAGTTTTTTTGATGGGGAAACCGAGGCACATAACAGTTGCTGCTTCCCCAGGGATATACAGTGTCAGTGGTACATCTAGTACTAGAACTCAGAGGTCATTGAATCCCAGTCCCCTGTGCCTTTATCCAGATCACACTGAACAAGTTCAATGTAGCCATGTTGCTTTGCAAGCCCTGATAAATTTTGCTTAATAACATGAGTGTGACTGTTACCCAAGGGAAATAGCATATCTGACTCCAGACTCTCAAGGAGAAATCTTACCATCAACAGGATTTCAGATTTCTTTATTTTGGACCTGATCCTGGGATGTACCTCCTAAGAGGAACTGAGCGCCCTCAACTCCCATTGTCTTGGCTGGAAATGTGGGCACTCGCTCCCAGGCAGGATCGGGATCTATACAACTTGTTTTCTTTACATTTGTTCTTTTTCTCTTTGCTTTACATACAGTCCAGGACATCCATATGTACTGAGCAGCTGGCTGGTGCTTGCACTAACAACCAAGGTGTGGCAATGCCAAGAATGCAAATGTATTTTAAAATAGATATGTGTGATTGTGTAAAAAAAAAAAAAAAAAAAAAAGAGGAGGAAATTGGCAACACCCTGGTACTGCTGCTGCATGCTGTGGAGTATGGTGTGGCCTTCTGGAAGCTCTGTCTTTGGAATGTTTTCACCTTGTGCATGTGTGCTAGGAATGTTCTTTGCTAATTGGTGCAGTATTTCTGTTTCTGACCATCTTTACCCTGATTTGGTCATTGTTTTCCATCTTTTTGGGCCCCTTTGTGTATGCTGGTGCATTTGAGTCATTGTATGTTCCATTAAATATTTTTAATATTTAATGTTTTTAGGTCAGAAAGAAGGAGAGTTACAGACACGATTTAGTGATGTATTGTTGTGGATCCTCAAAGTGAATCAGATGTAAAATAAACTGTCAGGATTTTGACTTTGATCTGTAAAGTTCCTTGCCTTGGCTCCTGGTCATCTAGTCATCTCTGACTAATCACCTTCCTTCCCACCTACAAATGTGGCAGCTCTATCAACTGATCTCTTTACACTTAGTCCCTGCAAACTGAGGTAGAGCGTTTTCAGTTTAGGGAGAGTGTATTGACTCCAGAATTTGCTTCAGCCATTAGGTAAATAGAGCCCAGGCCTGTGGCCATCAGAATGCAATGTAAAGCCCGTTTACATATGCAGGCGCATGTGGGTAAGGTGTATTTGTTATTTTTAATTGTTTAATTCTGGGCCTGGGTCCATATATTTGGTTGACATTGGTCCACCAATTCTTGCATTGTTTCTAATTAGTTGTGCATGATTATGACGAGGGAAGTACATCAAATACACAAATCTATTTTCCTTTAAAACCTTTATGGCTAAGTGTTGTAGTGGACTTGATCCTGTGAGGTGCAGAGTATTGAAAGTTGAGGGAGCTCCATACATCTGAGGCAGTGCTTACCACCTGGTGGGCCCTTGGTTCCTTATCTTTGTTGCTGCTGCTTATCTGTACTGCAGTAAATGTATCCGCATAGGCAATCTGCTGTTTGCCTGTTGACATTTATCCATAATATTCAACCTATAAAATATTCATGCACACGGCTTTGGTGTCTGCAGGATTTGAATGCGAGAAGGACATATTTTAAAAGGGAGAATAATGAATCATCTGCAGTGTTTCAGACCCCTCAGGCAAAGGTTTTTTAAAGGTCAGTTAATTCAGTGTGTGACCTGTGTAAGAGATCTTGGGCATATAAGAGAAGTCAAAAATAACCCCTTGGAAGGTCAGAAAAAGCACATCTTTTGCACGAGGATAGCTCTGTATTTCATGGCAAATAACTGTATTGTGATAGAAAACACAAGAGGCTACCAAACACAATTCAGTAGAGGGAATCTTAGGACCACCAAGTCTGTGTAATGGATTCTTTACTCAGACCAGCCCTTGTGAACTACTCTCTGCTTGGGAGACTTTCCCTTTGTAAAACAGAGAGCCCATGTCTACCTTTATGAAAATATTTCCGATGAGATTTGTTGTTTAGGAATTAAATCTTGGCTTGCCAACAGGATGGCAATAGCACAAGAAATGTTTATATTTAAAATGGAGCCAGCAGTTCATATTGATCTGTTTTCAGGTTATTCGAGCTTTTGATTGGTCCCAGAACTAGGGATGAATTTCAGCTTGTCATACTGAACGTTCTGTCTGTGTCGGTGCAGGAAGAGAGGTTTATAGAGAGAGCATTTATAAAGCTTCCTATTCACATCTGCTGTAGAATGCTGCTTTTTAAAAAAAAAAACATATAAATGAAGTATACCAGAGCAAATGTAAAAGCAAAGAATTCAGTGATTCTGTGCAAATGAAACCCTGCTCGACTCCCCTTGGTTAATGAGGTTATGTGCATCCTGTTTCACAAAGGGAGTGGAATGCTGCATTGGTAGAAACCAAATATTCCCTGTTGTCAAGGCAAAGGGAGCTAACTGCATTTAAAGCAGGAGCCAATTTAGTAAAGAGAAGATTTCCAAACGGTCAAATACTCACTTTGCACATGCTCCAGATATTACAGTGATGTGCATCAAACTGTTGTTAACCCCCCCCCCCCCCCCCCCAGTCTCTGCTCAGCTCCTGAAATCCGTGCTGGTTAGCTATCTCCACACAGGGAAATGCATGGGTCTGGTCTCCTGGATCATGTGACTAAACAGAAGCGAAGGAAGCCTGAAGTGAAATGGGTTTTGCTTCTTTAACATGTTGCTGTCTGAGCATGACTCATGAGCTGCATTGGTGGTGGTTTGTGTGTGCTTTTTAACTAACAGGGATTTTTCTTTAACCCAGAACAAATGACAAATTTGCTAAACAATGTAGCTGTGCATTGAGCAAGATGCGTACACCCTCCTGACTTCATCTGCAGAGCCCAGACCCTGAAGTCCTGTAGTAGTTAAACTGGTTACACAGCAGAACATGCACGTTCTGGTCCTGTACCCAGCAACGCCATCTAACTTCAGCCTCACTGCACTCAGTTATTTGGGCAGAGGCTGTGAAAATGGAAGTGCGTCAGAGATGAGCCTGCCTGAATATCATGGAGTCTGTCATGAACGGGAGCCAGCATGCCCACAAACACCATCATTAACCTACCTTTGTTTTGCTTCAGTTTGCAAAAAGGATGTAGGGTTCTGCTGGCAGCCTGAGTTCCTGGCAAACCTGTGTACTAGAGGAGTTAGTTACAAATAGTCTTGAAACGGAACCAGAATTTCTGATCTGAGAGCCCCAAGCTTCAGGGGGACTCCGAATCCAAATGTGGATCCGCTTTTTGCAAACAGCCTCTGGTCTGATCTCAGGGTTTGATTCAGCGCTTCATGTCCAAGGTATCTGAGCTTTCGGCTGTTCAGTAGCTGGATCCAAATCCTGCAGCTCAAACTCTCCTTTCGTTTGAAATGTGAAGGGCTTATTGCACCAAGGTCTTGTTTGATGGAGCTTTGACAGGACGCATCACCAGAACTGAGACTCGGCAGGTGGTTTTGCAGGGGAGGTGCGTGCATGCACTTTTTTTGTTTGTTTCCATTTTACCAGAGTTTGCATTTCAGGGCTAAACCCTGACACTCAAAGCCAGACCTTCCAGTCTGTGCCAGGCCACACTAGTGAGATTCCTGTAGCTTCCACCTGAAACTGCAAATCCTTTCCTTAGCTCAAGATCTTGGCCTAAGCTCCCTCTTATTTTAGCGTGGGCTTGCATGTTGGTTTTGTAAAGAAGCTCCAAACCACAGGTGTGTTGCCTGCTTTTGTGCTGTATCATGGACGCTTTGCTCTGATCTAGCCAGGCAAGGTTGCAGTGGGGCATGCTACATATTATTTAGCAACCATTTCCAGCGTGCCTGTTTGCTGACAGTGTAGACCAGTGGTCCCCAACGCGGTGCCCGTGGGTGCCATGGCGCCCGCCAGGGCATTTATGTGCGCCCGCCTACTGACAAGGGAGCGCTTCCGCCAGACAACCCGCCGCCGAGGAGCGCGGCCGTGGGACAAACAGCCACCGAAATGCCGCCAAGAAGCGTTGCCGCCGAAATGCCACTGCTTCTCGGCGGCATTTTGGCGGCGATGCTCCTCGATGATGCCGCTTCTCAGTGGCATTTCGGCGGCTGGTTGTCCGGCGCCCGCCATACTCTTCTGGGAACATGAATATGCTATTGCAACAGAAAGGTTGGGGACCACTTGTGTAGACCATGAGCTTTTCTGCAGCCAGGTGAATGTTAAGGAAAAGCATGAATTATTCTCCTCCAAAGGGAGCATGTGAACATTGGCAGATACAGGCCTGAACTTTAAACAGTGAATAAATACGTGCAGGGCCCATGGCATTAAAGCATGTTTGACACTACACAACAGCACTATTCAGAAGGCCACAAGATCCTCTATTCCCACTAACGCAGAAAGGGTGGAAGTGAACACACATTAGGCAGCCATAGTAAGTTGCTATGTAGGAAGGATCGGCTCCAAATGCAACCCCTACGGTACTGTGCAATTCTGGTGTTGGGGTGTTGCCAAGCCCTCTCAGAGGTCCAGAGAGGCCCGGACCACTTCCAGCTTTTGAGACCCCTAGCCATAATAAAAATTAAACATGACGACACATGAAAACAAAATAAGGCACCAAAAAAAGTGAGACATAATTTGAACATTTTTTATTTAACAAATGCTTTTCTAGCCTTTTTCTGTGCAAATGCACTAGTTATTGAGGAAAAATCTAGCTTTTGTGCAATGTCACAGTTGATATTCAGCATGGCGAGCCCATTCAAACGCTCTTATCCCATAATTGAATGGTGATAGTTCTTTACCTGCTTCAACACGTTGAAGGTGCGTTCACCTGAAACCACTGATGCAGGCAAACTGACAAAAATATGAAATGCAATTGTGATATTAGGAAACACCCCAGCGAGTCCAAGTTCGAGTATTTCTTGAAGCAATTCCTTTGGTTTGCAATCCAATTTAAAGTTCGTGGAAGATATTCGTTTGAGGAAGATGAACTCGTCACTGAGATCTTTTGAGAAGACCACCTATGATGATGGCCAAGCTACCAAGCTAGGGCTCGGCCAACCAACCAGTCACCTCTTTTAGCTACCATATGAGGGTAATAATGAGGAATTCTCACACACAAATAATTCCTTAGTCAACTAGACATAAAACTATAAAGACACTAAAATTTAACAATTCTCTACCTTTCAACATGCACTTGATCCAGCACCAGCCATTAGTGGTTTGTTTATATCATCAGCTGATCTGAGAGGACACCTTCATCACGGTCTAATCTTGTGCCATCAGAACCGATATATTTTTATTAATATTTATGAACATTTTAAACTCTTTAATATGACAAAATCTATATCAGTTAACAAAAAAATTATGTCTTTTACCAAATCACATCTCTTATTTGCTTAAATTTGTAGCTCTAAGCTGAGAGCGTGTGTCACATTTTGGTCTGATAGAGATGCGCATAAAAACAAGTTGCGAAACTTATCAAATGCCAAAAAAATTAACGTGTCTAAATTTTAGGCCCCCTTCAAGCTTGAGGCCCAGGCCAAATGGCGCTCCTGGCCCTCCTCTGATTGGCCCTGGGTGCTGCATTGGTCGAGGTGTACACGTGCCTGCAGATAGTTTTGGGGGCCAGGGCTTACATTCATGCTGGGGCCATTCTCATTTGGAAGCCCTTGAGAAGATCAAGCCCAGACTGAAAAAATCGCTGCCTGCCTGTGAGAAGCCAGGAGAGAGCAGCGTGTGTGCGAACAAGCAGAGGGTGAGATGAACTCTGGCCAGGAACAGCCTAGGGCCTGGCTTCACTGCTAAAAAACCTGTTTTTACCCAGGAGTAGCTCAGACACAGTAGTTACCCTGAAGTAAAAGATGCAGCTTTTTTAGCAGTGAAGACAGAGTCCTTAGAGGCTTGGGCTCAACTATACCCAGCCCTAGGTAGGTGTGTAAGGGGTACAGGGGAGACAGTTCAAAGATCCTTCCCCTCACAGCCCTGCATGGGAGTCTGAGGGCAGGGGCGGCTCCAGGCACCAGCGCAGCAAGCGCGTGCCTGGGGCGGCAAGCCGCGGGGGGCGGCCTGCCGGTCGCTGTGAGGGCGGCAGTCAGGCAGCCTTCGGCGGCATGCCTGCGGGAGGTCCGCCGGTCCCGCGGTTTCGGCGGCAATTCGGCAACGGGTACGCCGAAGCTGCGGCACCGGCAGATCACCCACAGAAATGCCGCCGAATCCGCGTGACCGCGGACCACCTGCAGGCATGCTGCCGAAGGCCGCCTGACTGCCGTGCTTGGGGCGGCAAAAAACATAGAGCCGCCCCTGTCTGAGGGCTTGCATTTTGGGAGCACAAGGACTCCATGCAGTTAGTACCCACACTGCAATGGCACTAACCTCCCAAAGGGAGCAGGCCAGGCCATCCTCATGCAGGAGCAAGGGCACCATGCACCTTTGGTGAGTGTGGCACGGCAGCCACATACCCCGAGTCAGGCACAGTGTCTCCCAGCATTCCTGCTGGGACCGTGCCTCTACAGCTTCCCCCCACCCCTACCCCAATGGCTAAAGAGCCACAGCAGAGAGCATTGAGAGAAATTTGGGCCCCGGTACATCATGTTTTCTGGGCCCCACCCCCTCCCATTTCACCCCAGTTAAGATGTTTTGGGGGGTTGCCCTGAACTCAGGGCCCCGGTACAGTTGTTCTCTTTTTCCCTCCTTGTCAGGCCTGCAGGTAGCTGTATTTCCCTGTATGGTTTGTCCAAAGATCCTAACTGATAACTTGCTCATGGGGAACAGGAGGGTTTTTCTATGCCTGGTCAGTGCAAGATAAAAGAGCAGCATTGTGTGCCACGAGCATTTAAAAATCAGGAGTCCTGCCCAAAAAATCACGAGATTAGCTTCAAAATCATGAGAGATTTAAAAATAAGATCGTTCGGGATCGTTTTATTTGCATCTCTGGTTTCTGAACCTGTAGCGAGCACTTAGTTCATGTTGTCAAGCTTTTCGCCAGCACCAGGAAGGCTAGAAATGTTTCTTCAAATGAAAGCTGAGTTTCTTACATATTCACGTGACTCTAGAAGCTGGAGCTTTAAGACAAAAACAACTCTTGCATGAGATGGTAGCACTGAACCAGTAAAGAAAATGAAGAGGAGAAAACCTGTGTGTTTACTCCAGGAATCAGACTGGGGGATAGGCTTTAACAATGGCACCGTACAGCGTAGGTTTCGGCTACTGCTTGGATGTACGTGGCAAGGTCTGTACTCAGTGGCTGTGACGGGTTGTGTCTTGCAGGCCGATGGCCCAGAACGTCACTGGAATGTTGCTTGCTAGTTAAGTGTTGCCGAGCGAGCAGGGGGAGCAGCACAAGAGCACAATATTTAGTTATTAGGTAGGTAAAAAAAAAGTCAAATTAAAAAACCAAAATAGATATGAAAAATCTTGATCTATATTTCTCACCAACTTAAAAAACAGTTTAATGTCTAATTTTGGACCTAAGCTTTTTGACTGCACAATTTTAAGTGGAATTTCATGGAAGTTTACAAATAATTCATGTGTCTTATTTTGCAATGGGGCCTTAAGGCCTAACAGTTTGGGGCACAGAGGAACGTTGGGGAGGGAGGGAAGACGAGACGTGTGCAGCAGGGCCTGCGCCAGCCCCCACAGGAGCAAGGAGGGAGCAGTTCCCAGCCCAGCTCCGCCCCCCCAGCTACAGCCTCCGCTCCACCCCCACCCCCAGCCACAGATCCGCTCTGCCCCCCAGGCCAGCTCCACTCTAGCCCCAGCTCCTCCCCACATCCCCAGTTCTGCCCCCAGCTCTGCTGTCAGCCCAAGCTCCTCTGCTGAGCCAACTGTGCAGTAATGGAGGGGGGCATGGACAGACTCCATTACTGGTGTGGGGGGAGGGCATGACTTTTGGGCACCACTGCCTTAAGATCCTTGTAAATTACTATGGATTGCAACTCCATCAATGGCCGCTAGAAATGGACTTTCACATTTGTATGGCTTTGCTCCAGCCTGCTTGCAAACAGGCTAATTGTTGCTAATGTGCACTTTTGATGGGTTCAGGGACTGTACAAAATACAGTACATGCATCTGTTACATTTCACATCTAGTTCAGTTTAAAAAGAAATAAAATAGAATAGTATTAAAGATCTAATCCTGCAGAATTTACTCATGCAAATTTCTCATTAAGGTCAATGGGGCAAATTAATCCCTGGTCTAACTCCTCAAGTCAATTTGGCATTACACCACGGATGAATCTGGCCCAAGGAGAGTTTTGCACATGACTCAGGACAGCGCCTTATTGTCAGACTTAAAAGAGGAGAATTCAGACCCCAAAGTGATCACACGATCACCCTACCTGCTTCACTATTACAGTTATGCTGCTGATGTCATCATAGTTAAGAAAAAGGGAGAGAGTATTTCTGGCCAAGATTTTCAAAAGTGACTCAGTCTTCACTTTTGGGTGCTCAACTTGAGATACCTTTGTCTGATTCTGGCAGATGCTCAGCGCTCTCTGAAAATCAAGTCCCATTAAGATATCGGTTGCCCCAAATTTGCCGTCTCCTCACATTACTAATCACACTTGAAAATCTTGGCCATCATACTGAGCTGTGAATTTCAAAATAAATCCAAACATTAATATGTCAGGGTAGGTTGTCAGTGTGTGGATACTGTGGTGGTGTGTGCAATGGAAATGCCTGTACATTTTGTAAGGGTGTGTGTTTAGAATTTGATTGACTTCGTTTTTGGAGAAATGGCTTAAAAATGTTTATTTTACAGAAAACGTAACTGTCCTGCCCAAACTCCCAGGCAATGCCCCTAATCCTTGAAATATTTTAAATTGCAACTTGAGGAGAACGGTCATTAATCAATGACTTGTTACAAAGCCCATTGGATCAAACCCTAGAGGTTTAATTGGTTTTGAACTTTGCACCAAGGCCATTTCCTGGTTGCGAATAACAAGTTATGATCACAGGTGGATGGAAATATCAGATTAACAAATACTAAGTGAAGTCAAATGATTTGACCGTTTTGTGTTTCCTGAAGTGCTTACATGGAAATAGCTAATGAGTTAATAATTAATGGGTGCATTGAAACAGGGTAGTTAAGCACCACGCTTCCCAACTGGGTCATGAGCTTGCACCTGTTGAAATCAGTGGTAGAACCGAGGCACTTAGTGCCAACGGGTTCCATTCTGTGCCGAGACCACAGAGACACAAATAAGTGCGCAAAGTTATAGGGGTGTGATTCGCAGTATGTGCCATGGGAGGCTGTTTTTGAAAAGCCGGCCCTTTGAGGCTGTTGTATCATCCCATCTATCTGGGTCTGGTGCAGAGCAAATGCCTTTTGAACAGTGTTTGCTGAAGTGGGCTCTCCACTCGTGTAAGGAGCTGTTGTTACGCTAATGAGCTGGAAAAGCTTCATGTGAAAACAATGCGAAATATTTGTCCAGTCCATTCATCTGAAATAATTGTTAATTTGTGGCTGCTCAGTGACCACCTGGAGTAGCAAGTCCAAGAAGTAACTTACTGCATTACAGGAACGGAAAGCAGGAATGGTTATAATGGGCCAACCAGCAATGTTTGTGGGAGTTTGGATCCAGATTTTTGTGTCTGGACCATCTATAATCAAAATATATTCAGTGCCAATGATTTGTCCACTGTGTCTAGCAATAGTATCTGAGATTCTAAGTTATACAGGACTGTGACTGTGCGCAGGGATATTCAGATCTTGGTTAGATACCACAATAAGTGCCTTGTGTACCTAATATAGTATCAGACTCTTAGAAACACACTGATGCCTGATGTACAGCTATTTATTACTTCAAATGTGATGAGAAGAGAGAAAATGAGACTAGAATGAGAATAGAACTGAACTGCTTGATGATGGCTGGTTAAAAAGCAGCACGGCCATCATATGAAGCTGCAGCACTATCTCTGTAATGTGTGTGTGTCTGTCTGTCTCTGTCTCATGCATGTGCAGCTGATTCGACAGTGTGTTTCTTCCCTGCACCAAATTATCTCTTTGGGAAGCAGCATCTCTTGGGAGGAAGTGAAGTGGTTTGACATGATAGGCGGAGACAGTTTTTGAGTGCTGAGTCAGAGCTGGGAGGGAGATCTCACAGCAGCAGAAGGCAAGAGAATAACCCTTTAATTTTGTGTGTCTGGCGGACAGTGTTTCGACCATTTAGTATCAGACAAGAGTCGATACTAAAGGGTCCGAAGAGTCCATCTGGGACGTAACCAAATCCGTGTGATGGATTCTGTGCGTTTCTATTTGCTTTCTGTGGCCTGTACATGCGCACAAGGCTCGAGCACAACGTGCTGCCTGCTTCCGCAGTGCATGAAATGACCCCTAACTTAGCCACGTGAGTAGTGTGACCAATTAGGACATTAGCTGTTGTACACAAGCCTATTGCAATGAGCAGTGTCCCCATCAGATATCAATGCTAGTAAGAGATCTCTGTGTGAGGAATGCATATCTAAAGCATGCCCAGATTTTGTGCCATTGAGATTGCCGTGCCTAGTTGCACATCTGGTGTCTCCCCATGACCTCCAGCAGAATGATGGGGTCAGTCCAGAGGTCCTCCCAGCCTGCTTACATTGACCTGATTCTGAGTTGTCTGTGGGTGGCAAAAGGCTGCTTGGTGCACCCAGACTTCTAAAACCACTGAAAACATGTAACCTCCCTGGAGGCCCTTCGAAGCTGGCTGGCGCATGTCCCATTGACATTGCTAATTGCTGCAGTGCATCCCCACTGCTGCTGTTTGAAAAGCTGAAATAGGAATGTGAAGGGGGGAGGGAGGGGAAGAGGCTGCGTCTGTGATGGCCTCTATTCCACGGATTCTGGTGCTGTTCCCCAAGGCAGTACATATGTGGAGATGCTGGCAGTGGAACATGTGCAAAGTCAGCATCGCTCAGCTCTTCCTGCTTGCGTGGCTGCCTCTCCAATGAATAAACCATTTCAGAAATACAGGCCAGTGCCTCATAACCATCACCATCCCTGGCTTGGGTATGGAAAACAAGCCCAGCTCCATCGGTGCATAAAGCTGCAGTACACAGACATGCACTGAAATCAGTAGGGTTTCTCTGGATCTGCGCTGGGGAAACTGGGAGCAGTGTCTTGCCCCAGGAATGTATAAATGGTTATGTAAGTGGACCATACATTATTGAATATTTAAGTTCACAAACACCATGACATGGTAAATATTTGCATGGAGCTAATCTGTAGCAACACTAGAGATTTTGGATGGTCTCCAAATACAACAGAACAGTTACTGATACAAGTAAGTGACTGATTTAGTTTTCTTGTACATTTTTGGGTGGATCAGGTCTCCTAGATCTGCATTCAGCTTTCCTCCCTCCCCCCTTGCACACAGCAGGGAGCCCAGCTCTGCACAGTTCTTCCTCCTAAGACTTTGCCCGAGGAGGGGAGGGGAATCGAGGCTGGGGGGAGCTATGGGGATGACACGTTGTCCCATTCTCCCCTGCCCTGAGCACTACAGGTAATCCCCAGAAAAATTAATGACGATTTAAGCCATGTCTACACTTAACAAATTTACAGCGGCACAGCTGTACTGATAGAGCTGTGCCTCTGTAAGGGTATGTCTACACTACGGGATTAATCCGAATTTACAGAGTTCGATTTTTGGCAACTGATTGTATAAATTCGAGTGTATCCGGTCACACTAAGCACATTAATTTGGCAGTGTGCGTCCATGTACCGAGGCTAGCGTCGACTTCCGGAGCGTTGCACTGTGGGTAGCTATCCCATAGTTCCCGCAGTCTCCTCCGCCCATTGGAATTCTGGGTTGAGATCCCAATGTCTGATGGGGCAAAAACCATTGTCGCGGGTGGTTCTGGGTACATCCTCCCCCTCCCTCCGGGAAAGCAACGGCAGACAACCTTTTCGCGCCTTTTTCCTGGGTGAACAGTGCAGACGCCATACCGTGGCAAGCATGGAGCCCGCTCAGCTCAAGACAGCAGTCATGAACATTGTAAACACCTCACGCGTTATCGTGCAGTTTATGCTGAACCAGAACCCGCAAAACCAGGCGGCGAGGAGTAGGCTACGGCAGCGCGGCGATGAGAGTGATGAGGACATGCACATGGAATTCTATCAAACCGCGGGCCCCGGCGCTTTGGAGATCATGCTGTTAATGGGGCAGGTTATAGCCGTGGAACGCCGATTCTGGGCCCGGGAAACAAGCACAGACTGGTGGGACCGCATCGTGTTGCAGGTGTGGGACGATTCCCAGTGGCTGCGAAACTTTCGCATGCGTAAGGGCACTTTCATGGAACTTTGTGACTTGCTTTCCCCTGCCCTGAAGCGCCAGAATACCAAGATGAGAGCTGCCCTCACAGTTGAGAAGCGAGTGGCGATAGCCCTGTGGAAGCTTGCAACGCCAGACAGCTACCGGTCAGTCGGGAATCAATTTGGAGTGGGCAAATCTACTGTGGGGGCTGCTGTGATGCAAGTAGCCAAAGCAATCACTGAGCTGCTGCTACGAAAGGTAGTGACTCTGGGAAATGTGCAGGTCATAGTGGATGGCTTTGCTGCAATGGGATTCCCTAACTGTGGTGGGGCGATAGATGGAACCCATATCCCTATCTTGGCACCGGAGCACCAGGGCAGCCAGTACATAAACCGCAAGGGGTACTTTTCAATGGTGCTGCAAGCACTGGTGGATCACAAGGGACGTTTCACCAACATCAACGTTGGATGGCCGGGAAGGGTTCATGACGCTCGCGTCTTCAGGAACACTAATCTGTTTAAACGGCTGCAGCAAGGGACTTACTTCCCGGACCAGAAAATAACCGTTGGGGATGTTGAAATGCCTATAGTTATCCTTGGGGACCCAGCCTACCCCTTAATGCCATGGCTCATGAAGCCATACACAGGCAGCCTGCACAGTAGTCAGGAGCTGTTCAACTACAGGCTGAGCAAGTGCAGAATGGTGGTGGAATGTGCATTTGGATGTTTAAAGGGTCACTGGTGCACTTTACTGACTTGCTCAGACCTCAGTCAAACCAATATTCCCATTGTTATTGCTGCTTGCTGTGTGCTCCACAATCTCTGTGAGAGTAAGGGGGACACCTTTATGGTGGGGTGGGAGGCTGAGGCAAATCGCCTGGCCGCTGATTACGTGCAGCCAGATGCCAGGGCGATTAGAAGAGCACACCAGGAAGCACTGCGCATCAGAGAAGCTTTGAAAACCAGTTTCATGACTGGCCAGGCTACGGTGTGAAAGTTCTGTTTGTTGAAAACCCGCCCCCTTGATTGACTCATTCCTTGTAAGCAAACCACCCTCCCCCCTTCGATCACAGCTTGCTTTCAAAGGAAATAAAGTCACTATCATTTAAAAATCATGTATTCTTTATTAATTGATTATAAACATAGGGAGAGAACTGACAAGGTAGCCCGGGTGGGGTTTGGGAGGAGGATAGGAGGGAAGGAAAAGGCCACTAAAAAAGTTCAAAGTAATGACAGCCTTTTGCTTGGGCTGTCCACTGGGGTGGAGTGGGAGGGTGCATGGAGCCTCCCCCTCTGCGTTCTTACACGTCTGGGTGAGGAGGCTATGGAACATGGTGAGGGGGGGAGGGAGGTTATACAGCGGCTGCAGCGGCACTCTGTGATCCTGCTGCCATTCCTGAAGTTCCACCAGACGCCGGAGCATGTCCGTTTGATCACGCAGCAGCCCCAGCGCTGTAGCCTGCCACCTCTCATCTCGAGCGTCCCTCATGGCCTCACGTTCACTGGCATCTTTCCTGTACTTTGATACCGTGTCCTTCCACTCATTAAGATGAGCTCTTTCATTGCGGGTGGATTCCATGATTTCAGAGAACATTTTGTCTCGCGTCCTTTTTTTCGCCGCCTTATCTGAGATAGCCTTCGGGACGGAGGAGGGAGGCTTGAAAAATTTGCAGCTGCGGGAGGGAGGGAGGGAAAAAAGGGAGAGAAGTATTTAAAAAGATACATTTTACAGAACAATGCTTATACTCTTTCACGGTGAACAACACTATTCACATTACATAGCACATGTGATTTCGGTACAAGGTCGCATTTTGCATCTTAATATTGAGTGCCTGCGGCTTTGGTGTTAGAGATCACAGACGCAGGTCCGGGCAACAGAATTCGGCTTGCATGCGGCCATGGTAAGCCATTGTCTTTCGGCTTCTGCAGTCTTAAAGCAGCGCCCTCCTTTCCCACATACCAAGCAAAGCCCGTTGAATGCTGCAGTTTTCCTGTTAACGTGCAGCAGCAGAAACCAAACTACCCCCCCCCATCCAATTCTCTGGGATGATCGCTTTATCCCTCCCCCCCACCGCGTGGCTGGTATCAGGGAAGATCCCTGCTAGCCAAACACGAAAAGCTCAGCGCCAATGATTTCCCCCCCCACTTCCCCCCCGCTTGGCTAACTGCAAGGAAGGATTTCTTTTCAGCCACAGGCAAACAGCCCGGTAGGAATGGCCACCTCTGTCCCCTTAATTAAATTCCCGTATTTCAACCAGGTTACCATGAACTATTTCACTCTCCTGAGGATAACAAAGCGAGATAAAGAACGGATGTTGCTTGAATGCCAGCAAACACCGGGACCATATGCTGCCTGGCTTTGTCATGCAATGATACCAGATTACTTGCTACTAGCATGGCGTGGTCAAGTGTCCTACCATGGAGGACGGAATAAGGGTGCAGTGCCCAGAAACCTTGTGGCAAGGCTTTTGGAGTACCTCCAGGAGAGCTTCATGGAGATGTCCCTGGAGGATTTCCACTCCATCCCCAGATACGTTAACAGACTTTTCCAGTAGCTGTACTGGCCGCGAATGCATCCCAAGTCCTCAGGGCAAATTAATCATTAAAAAACGCTTGCTTTTAAAACATGTTTTATATTTACAAAGGTACACTCACCGGAGGTCCCTTCCATGGCCTCATTGTCTGGGGGTTGGGAGGGTGCTTCAGTCAGGCTGAGAAAAAGATCCTGGCTGTTGGGGAGAATGGAGTGCTGTGTGCTCTCCGCAAGCTCGTCGTCATCCTCCTCCTCCTCATCTTCCCCATCCACAGAATCCTCAGGGATGGCTGAGATTACCCCCGCCTTGGAATCCACGGTCAGAAGTGAGGTAGTGGTGGCGGCGCCCCCTAGAATTGCATGCAGCTCAGCGTAGAAGTGGCATGTCTGCGGCTCTGACTGGGAGCGACCGTTTGCCTCCTTTGTTTTTTGATAGGCTTGTCTGAGCTCCTTAACTTTCACGCGGCACTGTAGTGAGTCCCTATTGTGGCCTCTCTCCATCATGCCCTTGGAGATTTTTTTCAAATGTTTTGGCATTTCGTCTTTTGGAACGTAGTTCTGCTAGCACGGAATCCTCTCCCCATATAGCGATCAGATCCAGTACCTCCCATAGGGTCCATGCTGGTGCTCTTTTTCGATTCTCGGACTGCATGGTTACCTGTGCTGATGAGCTCTGTGTGGTCACCTGTGCTCTCCACGCTGGGCAAACAGGAAATGAAATTCAAAAGTTCGCGGGGCTTTTCCTGTCTACCTGGCCAGTGCATCCGAGTTCAGATTGCTGTCCAGAGCGGTCACAATGGTGCACTGTGGGATAGCTCCCGGAGGCCAATACTGTCAAATTGTGGCCACACTAACCCTAATTTGAAATGGCAATACCGATTTCAGCGCTACTCCCCTCGTCGGGGAGGAGTACAGATATCGATATTAAGAGCCCTTTATATCGAAGTAAAGGGCTTCGTTGTGTGGACAGGTGCAGGGTTAATTCACTTTAATGCTGCTAAATTCGAGATAAACTCGTAGTGTAGACCAGGCCAAAGAGCACTCGTGTAGCTGCATTATGCTGATATACTAAAACCAGCTCAGCAAGTGGCAGTAGCTATGTTGGTGGGAGAAGCTCTCCTGCCAACATAAGTGTCCACACCAGTGCTTAGGTCAGTGTAACTTGTATCACTCGGGGGGTGGCTTATTCACACCCCTAAGTGACGTACGTTACACCGACATTACTGTTAGTGTAGACATACCCTAAGGCTGTGGAGTCTTTCTTTAGGAGAGCTTGCAGAAGAAGCAGTGGTGCCATGCTGCCTGTGCTGGGTGGTGAGTCAGGACAAGAGATCCCAGAGCGGGTGCAAAAGCACATGGGTGTCATGCGTGTGGAGGTCAACTCCTGCAGCTCCTTCCAAGTCCACAGTCTCTGGTCATTCCCCAAAAGGTGACTACCCCTCTAAGCTCCCCAGAATAATGTGGGGGGAAACTGAGCTGCGCCTGCCCTTTCTCCCCTCACCCAGGAGGGTGACTTCTGGTCCCCTGATACTTAGATGATGATTTTGATTGTGTTCAATCCTAGATTTAGCAGGGTCCCATCTAGCTCTTCCCTCTCATCCCTGTCTTGAAGGAATGGTCAATGCCCTGTGCCTGCCCATGACTTTCCCCTAGCAATCCACCCCCCTCCCATGCTGGAGTATGGGACAGTTCCAAATGCACTCAGCTACTCAACCTACAGCATGAGGGGGATTGAGAGGAGAATCTCCCTATGCAGATGGGGTGGCCCCTGAGCAGTGAGATTGTCAGCAGCCTGCCTAGGAGTCAGCTCCTCTGGCTGGGGGTGTGTGGACAAACATGGAGTCAGTTGCCCCTGTGTAAACCAATCCCATATTTTGATAGCTGCCATTAGCCATTGAGCCTCAGTTTATTTAATGAAGCCTGACCATATGGAGCTGGTCTCAGAATTGCACCCATCCTCAGCCAATCGGTCTGCTCCCTAAATCCAGGCCATGTTATGAGCATGGTACTGCACTAGGGATAAAGTAGCATCTACAAATACGTTCCTGAGATTTCGCTCCAGTGTATCGTAGCACTGAGTTTATAGATGGGAACGAACAGGCTTTCTCTCGTTTCCTCTAGTAACTCTTCAGCCATTTCTCTTTGGTCTTTCTTGGTGTTTCACTCTAGTGACTAATCTCTAGTTAGGATGGACTAACAAGTGGCAGCGAGAGATTTTCCTCCTGCTGGGATACTTAACTTTCACAAGAAAGCAGAAAAATCTTGAAGGATTCAATTTCCTGGGCCTATTAAATTTATAGGGCTAACGGCAAGAGTTCTGAGTAAAGCAAGATAATTTGATCAAGTCTCCATTTCCGCCCTTAAGTAATACACCTCTATCAACACAGCACTGCCAGGTGCCTTGTTCACACAGGGACATGCTAGATTTTTAAAATCAGAACACTTTGGGAGCCCTGCTTCCCAGCTGTAGTATCCATTCTCTGCTGTCACCCCATGCAATGTTTGTGCCTGGCTGCTGAAAGCTGGTAGGAAAAGAACACTTGTTTTCTAGGCTATTTTTTCATTTGATGAGTAGTTCCTAAGAGTGGATCATATGGGGGCTGCCTGCATAAGCATGCTCTGTACGCCCTGCATGCACCAGGAAGTGTAAAGTCCTATCAAGATAAGCTGGATTCAGCATTAGTCAGATAGGAAGTCTGATTTTACAGCCACTAGGCAGGGTTTAGAGCCACACCCATAGGATAAAGGAAAAATTTAGGAGATTTCTAACCAGGAACTGGCTATTTCTGGGCCATTGCATCAGAGCTTTCCATTTGAATCACTAGACGGCTGCATTTTGTACAGAGTTTTTCTATCCCAACCTGCCCCACAGAGTCAGGTAAAACTACAAACTGTATATGGTAGGAAACTAGTGCTTTTGTTGTTGATACTACAGTATAAACTAGACCAGTGGTTCTCAACCAGGGAGCAGTCTCCCAGGGGGTACATCAACCCATCTAGATATCTGCCTAGTTTGACAACAGGCTACATAAAAAGCACTAGCGAAGTCAGTACAAACTAGAATTTCATACAGCCAATGACTTGTTCATACTGCTCTATGTACTATAAACTGATATGTAAGTACAATATTTATATTCCAATTGATTTATAATTATATGGTAGAAATGAGAAAGTCAGCAGTTTTTCAGTACTAGTGTGCTGTGACACTTCTGTATTTTTACATCCGATTTTGTAAGCAAGTCGTGTTTAAGTGAGGTGAAACTTGAGGGTACGCAAGACAAATCAGACTCCTGCAAGGGGGTACAGTCATCTGGAAAGGTTGAGAGCCACTGAACTAGAGACCCTAATGGAGATCAGGGCCCATTGCGCTAAGTGCTGTACATACGCCTCCAAAGAGAGCGTTCCTGCCCCGAAGAGTTTGATGATCTCTATCCAGTTCCCAGAACAAAATACCGTGTTGAGGCCTGATCTCCTTTATTGGGAGTTTGACCTGAGTAAAGAATGAAAGGAAGGGCTCAAAACTGGCTCCTTTGCTGGTAGCTGCGGGAGAGAGGCCAGGGTTTGACTGTAGCATGGAGCCTGAACAATACTTTTCACCTAAAGCTGGTCCCCCTCTAGATAAAGGTTGGGACACTGCTGGGACAATATTGGGAACATGCAGGGCCGGATTTACACCTTACACGCCCCTAGGCACAGCATCTTCAGCGCCCCCCTGCCTACAGCTGACCTTTCTGTTGCACCGTTTGAGAGATGTAAGGTGCCCCTAGGACTGTACCTACTGCGCCTAATTAGAAATCTGGCCCTGGGAACATGCTGGAATCTGGACAGCTGATGCTTGGGGAGGCCAGAGAGAGAAGGGAGCTGCTGTCCTAAAGGCTAGGGGAGACGCTGGCACAGATGAGGACTTGAGCAGAGGCGGAGTCAAATCAGTGGCTGACATGGGCAGTGTTGAGGAAGCGATGACAGGCAGATCTAGGAGAACTCAGGGTCAAGGATGGTGCTGTGGTTACAGGTGGGGGAGGCCGGTGGCTGGGAGATAGACAACAAAGCAGTACGCGTGAGGATACGCCCCTTGCTCAAGGGCTTATCATAATGCAGATCGTTCCTAACCTGAGTCCATGGGGAAAGGAATGAGTTATGTGAGCACTGAAATTTTGGAGAGCGAAATGGTGTTTAGGCTCCAATAGCTTTGGGGAAACTGTTCCCTTTGGAGAGCTTTAGGTTCTGGTCTTGATAAGCGCATAGAGACATCTTCCCTGTTGCAGATATTGGTGAATGCATTCCTAGAGCGACCTGAGGGACCAACAGCCCCTCTGAAGCAGCAGGGAAAGGCAGTGCCTACCTTGCTGCTGGACAGAACAAGCTTCCATCCTTATGTGGTCAGGCAGTGAGCCAGCCCTGCTGGAAGAGGAGGAGTTTGGCTCAGGTAGGATGCAGCAGCAATAGGCTGCCTGGCCCTCTCTGGTTGGGGAGCAGTAGGGCAGCCTGATGGGGTGTTCTGGAGGGAGCCAGAGAGGAGAAGGAAGCTGGGTTGGACATGAGCCCAATAAAGTGTTTCCGCTGAAATGGCTAAATAGCACTTACGCAGCAGGGCATGGGCTGACTGAAAGCCCAGCTCAGTCACAGGTGGAGGGAGGAGGGTAATTCCCATAGTAGGAAATGGTGGAGAAGCTGGTGATGTCTGATCTCTGAAAAATAAATCCACGGAGAAGGAAAAGCAGCTTCAGAAGGTTCACGCTGAAATCTCTTGCTACCTTCCAGACAATGGGGGCTGTACGGTGCTTTACAGAGAACGCGTTAGGTCTGTGCTCACAGCTTAGTGTTTGGGGCTCATTGAGGTATCTTTTGTGTCATTTTCAGAATTGATGTTCATCAACTTTATTATATTGTAGTAACATCCAGTGGCCCGTCAGGATCAGGGCCCATTCTGCTGGGGCCCATACAGACATCACACCTACAACCAAGACCGAATAAGCAAAGGGGTAGTTTAAAAATGAGGAAATTGGGCTGATTTGTTTAAGTTGGATAGAAGGGTGTACGTGAACTTTGGGTGTATAAATTTAGCTCACTTTACTGTGGTCTCTTTTGCAGTTCTCCCTCCCCTTGTTGATTTACTGCTTGCAAGTAGACATCACCGGCTGGTCCTGCTTTTGCAGCTAGGACTTTATTTAAGTGCCCTCTAGTGGACATTTTGTGTGTGTGTGGTGGTTTTTTTTTTTTTTTTTTTAAGATGCTTAACTTGCTAGCATCATAGAAATGGGGACAGCATGCACTGACTTGGTCTCTCTTGTGTCGTGTTATATAAAGAAATGGTGAACAATGGTAAACCAAGTGTAGGCCCTGCACAACGGGTATTTAGCTTATTACTGGGATTGGGTAGGCAAATCCCCTTCTCCCTTCATATACGCTTTTTAGGAACAGCTCATATTGGAACAAATAGAGCCCTGGGATGACTGAGCTACGCCAGAGATGAACTTATGAAACTTAAGAGCTCAGGCTGTTTAGCTAATCAAAAAGAATATTGAGAGGTGACTTAATTACAGTGTATAAGTATCTTCATGGGGAGAAAATACCCTGGTGCTAAAGGGCTCTTGATTCTAGCAGAGAAAAGTATAATAAAAACAAGTGGCTGGAAGCTGAAGCCAAATTCAAATTAGAAATGTATACACAGATTTTTAACAGGGAGGGTCATTAACCATGGGAACTAACTACCAAGGGAAGTGGGGGATTCTCCATCTCTTGATGTCTTCAGATCAAGACTGGACGCCTTTCTGGAAGTTATGCTTCCAGTCAAACAAGTTATTGGTCTCAATACCGAGGTAACTGGGAGAATGCAGGCTGTTGACACATTAGAGAATTCTTCTGAAATCTGCAAGATGAAATTCATTAAAGACAAGTGCAGAATATACTTAGGAAGGAAAAACCAAATGCATAACTACAAAATGGGAAATAACTGGCTAGGTAGTAGTACTGCTAAAAAGGATCTGGGGATGAGAGTTGATCACAAATTGAACACGAGTCAGCAATGTGGTGCAGCTGTGAAAAGGCTGGGGTGTATTAACAGAAGTGTTGTATGTAAGACATGGGATGTAACTGTCTCACACTACGTGACACTGGTGAGGTCTCAGCTGGAGTACGGTGTCCAGTTCTGGGCGCCACACGTTGGGAATGATGTGGAGAAACTGGAAGAGATCAGAGGAGAGCAACAATGTTGATAAAAGCTTTAGAAAAATCTGACCTATGAGGAAAGGTTTAAAAAAAAAAAAAAAAAAAAAAGATTAAGTGCTGTTATAAAGAGGACGGTGATCAATTGTTCTCCCTGTCCGCTGAAGGTCGGACAAGAAGTAATTGGCTTAATCTGCAGCAAGGGAGATAGCTAGATATTGGGAAAAGCTAATGATCCAACCAGCGGACCAAATTTGGTGATGAATCCTGGTCAGATGCCACCTGAGGCATGTTGCGCATACGCTAAGATGACGACTTCACTATCCGGGTAGTTAAATTCTGGAATAGGCTTCCAAAGGAGGTTGTTGAATTCCCATCATCCTGGAGGTTTTGAAGAATACCTGCCAGGGATGGTCTAGCAGTGGCATAACCAGCTTCTAAGAGGAGGGGGAGCAAACATAAAAAAGGCGCACCCCTCCTTGGCTCCTCCTCTGGCCGCACTGCCCCTCCCCCCCATTGGCTCCTCCGGCCCTGCCGTGCCACCCCCGTACCCCACCCCCCGCTCCTCCGGCCACGTCCCCTTGGCTCCTCCTCCGGCCGCTCCGCGCCCCCCTCCCTTGGCTGGCTCCTCCGGCAGCACCTCCCCCCCAATGGCTCCTCTGGCCCTGCCGTGCCACCACCGCAGCCCCCCCCCGCTCCTCCGGCTGCGGCTGCCAGCCGCCATGCTGCGCCCCCCCGCCGTTCCTCCGGCCGCGCCCACTGTCTCCCCGCGGCTGCCAGCCGCCAGCCCACCGTCCCCCCTCCTCCAGCCGCGGTAGCCGGCCGTGCTGCGGGCGGCCAGCCTGCGCCCCCCCGCTCCTCCGGCCGCGCGCCCACTGCCCCCCCATGGCTGCTGGCCGCGCTGTGGGCGGCCAGCCTGCGCCCCCCCCGCTCCTCCGGCCGCGCGCCTGCCGCCCCCCCATGGCGGCCAGCCGCGCTGTGGGCGGCCAGCCTGCGCCCCCCTGGCCGTGGCTGCCTGCAGGCCGCATGCCGCGCGCCCGCTGCCCCCCCATGGCTGCCAGCTGTGCTGCGGCCTGCGGGCGGCCAGTCTGCACCCCCCCCTCCTCCGGCCGTGGCTTCGGGTCGCAGGCCGCGCCCCCGCTCCTCTGGCCACGCACGCGGTCAGCCGCCCCCCCATGGCTGCCGGCCACGCTGCGGGCGGCCAGCCTGCGCCCCCCCCCTCGCTCCTCTGGCCGCCTTTGGAAAGGCGCCGCTTTTGGCGAATTTGCTGATGGGAAGTGGCTGCTTCCCCTGCACCCCGCTAGCTACGCTACTGTGGTCTAGATTTACTTGATCCTGCCTCCATGGGGAGGACTTGATGTCTCGAGGTCCCTTCCCACCTTACATTTCTAGGGTTCTAAATTTAATGGCCTGTGATATACAGGAGGTCAAACAAGATGACCTAATGGTCCCTTCTGGCTTTAAACTTGTCCCTCCCTTTGACTAAAGGAGTATGTTTGCCATTAATTGCTAGTGTTTGCAACTTAGGGGTAACTTTTGGACCCACTCCCAGGTGCTGTTTATTCCATATTACAGTAGTGACTCATTTGCATCTAGCTCAGATGTTGTCACCTTTCCATCCTTATCCAGGCTTTTTTGTTAAGATTAGATTATTGCAATGCACTCTACATGAGGGTGTACTAGAGCTGGTTGGAAAATTTCTGACTAAACCATTTTATCAGAAAATGCCGATTTGTTGAATCCAAAATATTTCAGGGAAACATCACAGGGTACAGTGAACTTTTGGCATATCAGTGTCAGGGTTCCAGTAGACACCTGCCAACTTGCTGGGGAACCCAGTCTTCCAGGGTCTATGGCTCTGGGAAAGTCCCACTGTATGAGATTCCAGTTCAGGGAGCCAGCTGGCCCAAGAGTCTGCAAGTCCTGAGATCCCCAGCCCAGGACAGTCTGCATGGCAGGGCTGCCCCTATCCCTGGTAGCTCCAGTAGTTGTTGAGTGAAATTGATGTCAGTTTTACCTCTGCTAATAGCCGTTACGAAACTGACAGGAATGTCATTTTCACTCAGCAGCCATCAGGATCTTGGGCAGCAAACTTGGTTTTGTAAGCACAACCTGTCTGTGTTTCCAAAATTACTTTTTTGGGGGGCGGGGAAGAGAGATTTCTGGTTCATGTGAAATGTTTGAAAAATTTGGATCTATTCTGATTTGGACCAAATCAGCAACATTATCCATGAACTAGAAATCCCACGTTTTGGCCAGCTCTGTGTTACACCTTAAAATCAACTGGAGACTGAAGCTGTTGCAGAACACCGGGGCTTACTTACTGAGGGGGTGGGGGGAGAAATAACAGCATTGCCTTAGGATCTGCAGTGGCTGCCTGTTGGTGTCTGGGTGGAATTTTAGGGCTTGGTTATGACCTGCAAAGCCCTGAATGGCCCAGGACTAGCCTAGTGGAGGGATCACGCATCCCCCTGTGCCATTCTGCCACAGCTGTGGTCAGCCGGGGAACTGAAGCTCACTATGAAAGAGGGCTGGCAAAGGCTCAGACTGTGGCACTCTTCCCCTGATCCAAAATAGCCCAAATTTGATGACTTTCCAGGCAAGCTGCAAACGATACCTGTTTGAGCAGGTTTTCAGAGAAGATTAAGGTATGTTTTCTAGCTGATGACGGGGTTGGTGGGTGGCTGGCTGAGCTCATGTGGAAGTGATGATTTTAAAGATGCTGCAGCTTACTATTTCTTGTATACTTAATTGTGAGAGCACCTCGATTAACTTTATTTTCAATCAAGGTAGACCGTGACCTAAAAAGGACGATGTTTCTATATTGAGAGAAGCAAGGACCATAGATGTGATAGTACAGCCCTATGACTTTGGACTGTGTAGAAACTATAGAGGATCAAGATGGGTCAGACTTTATACAACACAACTCACGCATGCAGAGGAAGTAGCATTGCCCATAAGACAGATGGCACACTTTCCTCTGGCCCAATGTTATCGTAGTGCTTCTGGTAGCAGCATAGCATCAGTCTTTTAATGAGGCCTCCAGCTGAAGGACCCAACCCCATATTCTCATTAAAGATCCCACAAGGACTAGTCCTGTGTTTATTTTTTGCCAGATTCCAGTGTAACTAGTCACTAGGTATAAGAAGTCACAGCCATAAGAAGTCAGTAAATGAAATTCTTCACTTTCCATTCTCATTTTAGGGTTAGTATATGCTGTTAAGTAGATGCCATCTTCCACCCTAGCAAAGCCTGCATTTGAGTGGTAGATGATGCAATTGTTACAGTACCTATAGGTTGTACAGTATGTTTGGTAATTAAAAGTGCTATGTTAGTATATATAAATACTAGGGTTTTCCTATCTTACAGTGAGGCTCCAAGACTTAAGAGGGGAGCAGGTTAATATACCACCTATGTCCTCTTAGCCAATCGCTGTTATATGACTGACTGGGAAAAGTTACGAGAGACCCAAGTAGCAATGGGAATATTGTACTCTACTATTGCAGCAATAATTAAATGCTTCCTACATTTAAAAGCTTAATGAGGAATTTCAAAAGATGTTTGTCACAGAATAAGGAGGATTCCTTTGCCACTAGTAAGTCCTCTTCTAAAAAGCACTCGACTGCCAAGAAGAGAGCGGAGCTTATACCATATGCAGCGCCTTTGATTGAGACCCAGTTTGTTTTGTTTTAGATTTGTTTGAACATCGCAAAATACACAGCCTAAAGCATTAGAGAAGACTTGACTGCAGAATTCAGTAGGGTTTATTCTACAAATACTTTGAATCAATGCCAATGATACAAGATGTATGAATTTCCTTTAAAAATACAAGTCAGTATAAAAGATTCCAATTAGCATATAATGCAAGGTAGAGAATGATTCAGTTTCAAAACGGTTAAGGAATTATCAGGTCTTTTTTTGGACCATGCTACAAAAGTATTGAAATCAATGCTGTCAGGAGATAAAAAAGGAGAAAGGTACCTAAAAGGAAGTAAGTATCAAAGGGGTAGCCGTGTTAGTCTGGATCTGTAAAGGCAGCAAAGAGTCCTGTGGCACCTTATAGACTAACAGACCTATTGGAGCATGAGCTTTCGTGGGTGAATACCCACTTCTTCAGATGCAAGTTGCATCCGAAGAAGAGGGTATTCACCCACGAAAGCTCATGCTCCAATACGTCTGTTAGTCTATAAGGTGCCACAGGACTCTTTGCTGCCTAAAGGAAGGAGTATTTCAATTTGTAGGCGAGAGAGTGACTGCGTCCCTTACTTTAGGAGGGGCTTGCATCTTTTATTGCCAAAATATTTTAAAGAGCAATATGTGAAGTGCATAGCAGCCTAGCTCAAATTGGACAGAACTGCTGCTTTCAGCATTTCTTCACAGCACGCTTTCTATTAATCCATGACACATTAGGTAGCAACAAGCTCCCTGGTATCTATGTAAACCTAAGGACCTGTGAGGAGGGAACATATCCCTCCCTCAAACAATGATTGCAAGGCAAGGATTCCCCAGAGTGCAGGGACTGTGTGCATATGCACTGAAACTTACTAAACATTTTTCCCAACAACATTGCCAGGAGTGGTTAATGCTGTTGCTTCAGCCTAAATGTCACTTAATTTGATGTTCAAAACCCTACCTTTGTAATGTTAAAACAGTGCGATTGCTTAAAAAAAAAAATTCAGTGCAATCTTGCTTAAGTTTATCATAGCTTCAGGGAAAATTAGAATATAACTATCAATTTTCCTCATTCCTGGTCTGATGAAAGCTTTTCCACTGAGAATTGTACTATAGTTTAGAAAAAGCCACTTAATGTTTCTTTATTTTGGAGTACGCTGCTATTTTTGTGGCTATTTAAACAGTTAGATTTACGACACTGATAGGTGCCCAATGTTAAACACAACTATTGTGGGTCAACGTCTCCCAGGTATGAGTCTATTAACATCCATTGCAATGAGAGCAGGGATGAATCAGGCTTACTTTTAGTTCCTGGAGAAGTAGGTTACGCTGTTTACACACAGACAGTAGGACCATATACTACCAGAGTGCACACATTGCATTTTTAGCAAGCTGGCTCCTCCCACCTCTTCCTCTTACTACACTTTTCACCATGTAAGGTTAGAAAAACTGTTCCTCTTACTAAACCCAGCAGTCTGTGTGGTAGCAGAACCATATTAGTTACCACAGAGCAGATAACATGCACCTATCTGCAAGGGCAGATTGAGGGAAGCTAGGTTAACAATGCATTATTACATTTCTAAACACGGCTTCATCAGTGCAGACAGGGACAGAAATTCTGATTGTACCAAAAACCTTATCAAACTATGCAATCCCCCCAAAATTGCATACAGTAAGCATGTAGCTTACATACTTTACTCAATGAGAAAATCCTCCTCTCCTCCAAAGGGAGCAGCAGTAGAGCATGGACACCACAGAGTTTCTGCTACTGTGTGTGTGTGTACACACACTCTCTCTCTCTCTGTCAGGATTAGGTGCCATCCCCTTACTGACAACATACGGTGGGGTTTAAATACCATTCCAATGCTCATCAGTCTCTCTAAGGTAAGCCATTCTGGAGGCTGATTAGAATGGCTGTCTGCTCTTAAATACGTACTGTCGTTCTGAGTTGTCTCAGTGTATTAAATGTATCCTAATTCTCTAACAGTCACATTTAACCCAAGTCAAAAACTCAGTAGCCCATACCATGGGCCCTGTTAATGATCAAAATGAAACAATGAAATACAGTGTGTCATTACGGCATCTACTAATATAGAACAGGTTTACTTTGTCTCTAAGTCAAATATTTAATACAAGACAGGTAGGTCTTATGATCAACTCACAGTTTATCTATTTGGAACAAAGTATGGCACAGATTCCAGACATCTCTCAGGAGCTTGTGTATTCACACACTTTTCCCTCTTTTGCAATGATTATCAATTCGCCAAAAATAGTGTAAAAGTCAACAAGAGTGGAGAAAAACAGATTTAGGAGAAATCTTTCTCTTCTAAGAGATGAAAGTAAGTGACTTTTCTTCTAGTTCTTTAGTAAGAAACTTTATTTTAGAAAATGCATTCTCTCCTCCTCAAACCAGACGCCACCTTAAAAAAAAATTGCAATAGCAACCCCTGCATTCAAAGGAAAACATGCAAACTTGATGGCTGAAAATATTCTGCATAAAAATCCACGACACGAGGCAAAAGTGTGCCCTCCCCCACTCGTGCCTTTAGGGGCTCCAAACCATAAACAGCTGTCAGTGCAATGTCTGTTGCTTCCAGTTTGTGGGGAAACATATGGCCGAAGCTTGTCTTCTGACAGCTAATCTTGTCAGATGTTTGAAGCAAAAACAGTCTCAGCTATATTTAAAATGTCATTGTTAACCTGTTTCAATAAGTACAAACAGAATTCAATAAAATGCCAGAATCCAGTGAAGAAAAATGTTAAGTTCTACCCTGTGCCATACACGTTTTAAAAAAATTAGACAAACAGTTTCAGATTTTATTAATACACCCTTTTTAAAGTTTATTTCTGAAAGCAGCTCTTTGCGCAAATCAAAAGCAGTTCCTGAGTAACTGCAGTAAACAGCGTCTTAAATATGTTTTTTTTTTTTTGCCTCTCAGCTCTTCCGTTTTGGTTCTTCCTTAATTTTTCCCTAGTTTCAAGTTTAATCACAGGTCCTTTTCCAAAAAATGTGCAAGTTCAGTTAGGAACATTTCCAGGAATCCACATGTTGCAGATGTTCCTGCAATATCTAAGAACTGCACATTTGCCAGGTTGTGTTCCTACAGCTATTGCAGATTTCCCTCTCCAAACTTTATAGCGGGAGTCTTCACGTTTTCTTCAGCATACGTCGGGACTGCCACGTGTGGAACTTGTTGTAGGCTGTCTGCAACATCTCTTCTATATGATTTATCAACTGAAAGATAAAACAAAGGGATCTTCCCAGTATCTGAGAAACGTGTGCCCTTACTCTGATCAAACCTAAATGGGATTGATTGTCGTTTCTCTCAGTATGAGGAATCAGGAGTAACCACTAAAGCCTAGGGAGTTGCATCAAGGTATGTGATGTGAGAGGAGAATTGGCCACAATTGTTTCAATTACAAAATGTCTCGAAGTTTTATTAGTCAAGTATGGCAGAGTATCAGTAAAGACAGTGGATATGCAGTTAGCTAGTTCAAGGGAAACTATGTGGATGACTTATGTTCAAGTGCTGTACTTAAAAGCACTTTCAATAGTCACTGGAAACTAGCTAAACAGGCCATTCATCCAATCATTGAGAAATCAGACTTGCAAGATGATAAAAGGAGAAAATTATTCCAGAATGTAATACCCCTACATCCTTTTCTCCATCAGCCATAGGTTTTTTGGGGGGGGGCTGGGGAGGGAAGGAGAGGGACGGGGACGGGCAGGAGGAGGATGAGAGAAACACACTTTTTAGAAGAATTAAGCATTATACATATAGTTAACAGAACAAATTAAAAACCCCAAATACAGGAGACCAAAATCTGCCATCCTGTGATAAATATGAGTCAGTTATTTTTTTCAAGGTCAATATGCACACAAATAATTGAAATGAGAAAGGATACTTTTTCCTCTTACATTTGTGCTTAAATACTGTCTCCGAATTTTTTCTTGGAATGGACAGAGCTTTGTAACTTGAAATCTTTCCAAGTTACTCTTCATTTTCATAACCTGAAAGACATCAATAGGAAAAAAGTGTACAAACTCCTGCATATGAACATTTTCTTGCTTTCAGCAAATTGAAATACCTGGAAGCTAGTACCTAGGGTTACTGTAAATATGCACAGTTAAAACAAATTGCTAGGAAGCACTTACTGTATTGAAAATATGATCTCTGTTTTAAACTTATGGAAACAAGCACTAAATGGCTATGACAAGATGGCATTCACCCAAGAGTTCTGAAAGAACTCAAATGTGAAATTGCGGAACTATTAACTATGGTTTGTAACCTGTCCTTCAAATCAGCTTCCGTACCCAATGACTGGAAGATAGCTAATGTAACACCAACATTTAAAAAGGGCTCTAGAGGTGATCCCGGCAATTACAGACCAGTAAGTCTAACGTCAGTACCGGGCAAATTAGTTGAAACAATAGTAAATAATAAAATTGTCAGACACATAGAAGAACATAAATTGTTGGGCAAAAGTCAACTTGGTTTCTGTAAAAGGAAATCATGTCTTACTAATCTATTAAAGTTCTTTGAAGGGGTCAAACAAACATGTGGACAAGGGGGATCCAGTGGACATAGTGTACTTAGATTTCCAGAAAGCCTTTGACAAGGTATCTCACCAAAGGCTTTTATGTAAATTAAGTTGTCCTGGGATAAGAGGGAAGATCCTTTCATGGATTGAGAACTGGTTAAAAGACAGGGAACAAAGGGTAGGAATAAATGGTACATTTTCAGAATGGAGAGGGGTAACTAGTGGTGTTCCCCAAGGGTCAGTCCTAGGACCAATCCTATTCAACTTTTTCATAAATGATCTGGAGAAAGGGGTAAACAGTGAGGTGGCTAAGTTTGCAGATGATACTAAACTGCTCAAGATAAGACCAAAGCAGACTGCGAAGAACTTCAAAAAGCTCTCACAAAACTGGGGCAACAAAATGGCAAATAAAATTTAAAATGTGGATAAATGTAAAGTAATGCACATTGGAAAAAATAACTCCAACTATACATACAATATGACGGGGGCTAATTTAGCTACAACTAATCAGGAAAGAGATCTTGGAGTCATCGTGGATAGTTCTCTGAAGACGTCCACGCAGTGTGCAGCGGCGGTCAAAAAAGCAAACAGGATGTTAGGAATCATTAAAAAAGAGATAGAGAATAAGATGGAGAATATCTTATTGCCCTTATTTAAACCCATGGTACGCCCACATCTTGAATACTGCGTACAGATGTGGTCTCCTCATCTCAAAAAAGATATACTGGCACTAGAAAAGGTTCAGAGAAGGGCAACTAAAATGATTAGGGGTTTGGAACGGGTCCCATATGAGGAGAGATTAAAGAGGCTGGGACTTTTCAGCTTGGAAAAGAGGAGACTAAGGGGGGGATATGATAGAGGTATATAAAATCATGAGTGGTGTGGAGAAAGTGAATAAGGAAAAGTTATTTACTTGTTCCCATAATATAAAAACTAGGGGCCACCAAGTGAAATTAATGGGCAGCAGGTTTAAAACAAATAAAAGGAAGTTCTTCTTCACACAGCATACAGTCAACCTGTGGAACTCCTTGCCTGAGGAGATTGTGAAGGCTAGGACTATAACAGGGTTTAAAAGAGAACTAGATAAATTCATGCTGGTTAAGTCCATTAATGGCTATTAGCCAGGATTGGTAAGGAATGGTGTCCCTAGCCTCTGTTTGTCAGAGGGTGGAGACGGATGGCAGGAGAGATCACTTGATCATTACCTGTTAGGTTCACTCCCTCTGGGACACCTGGCATTGGTCACTGTCAGTAGACAGAATAGTGGGCTGGATTGACCTTTGATCTGACCCAGTATGGCCATTCTTATGTTCTTAAACTTAAGTGGTTTAACCGAGCATAATATGCTTCACAAATGTACTGTGGTAATTTCTACAGTATCTTTGTCAGCAACACTTTACATTTAACATTATTTATCTCTCTGCTTCAAGCCAACAGCGTACTATGATTTTTTAAAAGTTTTGCAGTAGAAGGCCCAAGACATCTGAATAGAAGTTTTCATTTCCCACAGTAACCTTCTTTGTCTGATCCAAAATGAGGCACGGTAGTTAAATGCCTTGTCCAAGGTCAAATAGGAAGACAGTGGCAGAGCTAGAATCCTATGCTTTGTTTCTGATTCCTCATCCCATGCTCTAACCTTTTTGAAGTGCAATTATACTCTGCAAGGTGACTAGAATGGCACAATGATTCTGTGGATGTGTGTGTGATTCTATACTAAACTTGCTCAGTTTAGACAAGTTCTTTCCTGCCTACCACTGTTATCTTGATTTTGAGATCCAAGGTTGATTGTATTTTCTTTCTGGTTCTCATTACCAGTAATCAGGATTCTGCAATTGGAATATAGGTAATATGACAATTTGAGCCACAAGAATTCAGCCACTTCTTCTGTATTGTGGTTAACAGGACAGCGAAAAACAGATTTAGGCAATAGCATTGGCAGATCACACTCCAATTACGCAGAGGGAGCAGATCTGCTAAGTTAAATATGCTATTTTTACATAGTGGCTTTCTGTCCATAATCATTTAAGGAGTGAAAGGACAAATATGTAGAGTTATATATACACACCACATGATTAATAATGTAATACTACAGCTTGAATAAAAATACTTTCAATTGTCTCATTACAGAACACACATATGGTTACAAGATACACTGACATTTATACTAGCAAGTTTATATCCTCAATCCCTCTTACCTTTTCTTCTAGGAATGGTGTATTAACAGGAAAGCAGGACCAGAAGTGACGTAGTAGCTCCCCAAGTGCCACATACAAGTGTTTCAGTTCAGACTGAACATCATTTGGCACCATCTCTGCAACAGGAAAAGAAATTTTCTAAAAGGCATGTTACTTAAATTATGTAATATGTAAGTAAAATAAGAGCTGGCTAATACATAGCGAAAGCTGTCTGATACCTGTAACAGGAGCAGTCTAGGACTCAAACAACTGTATTGTGTCAGTCCACAAGCAGAGAGTCAATTACACTATTTCTCTGTAGTCTATTTATCAGTCTCTTAAAACAGATGATCATTTAAAAAGTTAAGAACAGAGTGTTTATTAAACTTATTCCCCTGGAGCTAATAGGACCCAAAAAACCACCCACCGTCGTTAGGAACACTGGACCTTAACCTGCTGCTACATCCTCCATCTTCTTCCAATGGGGACTGAGGGTGAGAGCCCCCTGAGCACTTCCCCAACCTGAAGCGTGCAACCCTATCACAATCCACTTGTTGTGGAGCAGAAGCAGCACAAATTAGTTTGGATCTTACTGACTCACATAACAGCACTGGATCAGGGTCCTTCCCTCCTCATGACATACAAGGGTAGGGGTAGGGGCGAGATCATGGTGGCAGAGGAGGTAGAGAGACCTTGTACAGAGAAGAAAAATACCGGGAAGGAAAGAGAACAAAGAAGCCATAGGAGTGAAAGAAGCAAGGGAAAAGAATTAGAGACTGAGGCTAGGTCTACACTACGGGGGGGAGGGGGTGTCGACCTAAGATATGCAACTTCAGCTACACAAATAGCGTAGCTGAAGTTGCGTATTTTAGGTCAACTTACCTGGCTGTAAGAACGGCAGCGAGTTGACCGCTGCCGCTCCCCCGTCGACTCCGCTTCCGCCTCTCGCTGCAGTGGAGTTCCGGAGTCGACGGCAGAGCGATCGGGGATCGATTTTATCGCGTCTATACTAGACGTGATAAATCCATCCCCGATAGATCGATTGCTACCCGCCGATCCGGCGGGTAGTGAAGACGTGCCCTGAGATGCCCAGGAAGAGAAGTTAAAAAGCAGAAATGTAAAACAGTCAATGAGGAAGCAGCAGTACAAGGAGCCCCCAAAAGTCTGTATGGGGATAAAATGGAGAAGGGTGGGTCCCCAGCAAACATGATATACCAGGGCCCCAAATTTCTCTCAATGCGCTCTGCAGTGGCTCTTTGGGGAGGGGGGGAAGCTGTAGAGCACAGTCCCAGGAATGCTGGGAGACACTGTGCCTGACTCAGGGTATGTGGCTGCCGTGCCACACTCAAAGGTGCATGGTGCCCTTGCTCCTGCATGAGGATGGCTGGGCCTGCTCCCTTTGGGAGGTTAGTGCCATTGCAGTGTGAGTACTAACTGCATGGAGTCCTTGTGCTCCCAAAATGCAAGGCCTCAGACTCCCATGCAGGGCTGTGAGAGGAAGGATCTTTGACCCCTTCCACAACTACCTAGGGCTGGGTATTGTTGAGCCCAAGTCTCTAAGGACTCTGTCTTCACTGCTAAAAAAGCTGAGTCTTTTCCTTCAGGGTAACTACTGTGTCTGAGCTACTCCTGAGCAGTGAAGCCAGGCCTTAAGACTGTTCCTGGCCAGAGTTCATCTCACCCTCTGCTTGTTCGCACACACGCTGCTCTCTCCTGGCTTCTCACAGGCAGGCAGTGCTTTCTTCAGTCTGGTTCAATTAAATACCTAATTGCAGCTCTCCAGAGCAGTCACACGGTCCTTCCCCATGCCAAAGTGTAGTGCAAAGAGGTTCCATGCAGCAGAGCCACAAAAAGTAATAACTGTGATCAAGTAATGCAAACTCACAGTAACTATCAACAACTTGACCTTGACTTGAAGGTGTCAGCAGAACTCCAAACAGAGCCTGCAAACAATGCCGCTGTATGAGCTTTATTTCATTAAAGAGCTTGCAACTGAGCCTGGCTTCATTATGAAACATGTTCCCCAATACTATTTGCAGGCACTTGTAAGCTTTGACCTATGCATTACCCCATCACCAGAATTGTGCACTTTAGCTCTCTATAGTACCCCCAAGGTCTTACACACCTTGCATTTTGGGCGGATCCATCCTACATAGCAACTTCCTATGCCTGCTTAATTTGTATTCACTTCCACCCTTTCTGCATTCTTGAGGGTAGAGGAACTGGTGGCCTGGTGAGTAAGGTATTATTTTTTAAGAGTGGAGTTGGGGTTGCAGAAGTGGGGTAGAATACAAAATTAAGGGGTTGGAAGAAAAGACAGCAAACAAACCCAAACCCGACAGCATGGGTGGGATAACCTGGTCCTTTCCCACCCTTTATTGCCCCCTTTTCATCCATTCTGAAGTGCACTCTACACTCTCCCTTGTGGTTACCTGACTGTGACTACTTCTGCCCTTGTTTCTGTGATGCTTCCTGTCAGTTACTAGGGAAGTGAAGAGTGCAAACTGAGCCTTACAGGGACACAGCTTAGTCTCTGCAAGGCTGAAGAGACAGGGGCTGAAGGAAGTATAAGCAGGATCGGTTGAAAGGGAAGAACTCAAGTGGACACATAGGGCCTGTGTAGAACAGTTATGCCTCTGTAATCCATAGGAAATATTAACACCGAGCAATTATTTCATAGAGACAAGGTGGATGGTGTAATAACTTTTATTGCACCAACTTCTTTTGGTGAGACAAGCTTTTGAGCCACACAGAGCTCTTCGAAAGGTACTCTGAGCATCACAGCTAAGTCCATTTAGCTGTGACAGTCGGAATAACTTTCCCTGACCTGAAGAAGAGCTGTGTGTAGCTCGAAAGCTCATCTCTCTCACCAACAGCAGTTGGTCCAATAAAGATATCACTTCACCCACCTTATCTTTCTAATATTTTGGGACTGACACAGCTACAACTACACTGCATACAATTATTTCATAGACAGATTTGGTTACAAAATCTGTTTCCAAATCAAATCTACAGCTTGTTCCCCTAGAATAAATGAAGTTTTATTTTGTAAATGGCAGAGAAAACATAAGAGCCAAGAAGCTACCCCTCCGCTTTTACACTCCAAGGCCAGGGAGTGTTGAGTTTTAGCCCTTAACTCAAGGCTTCAGAACTTTCATTTGTTTACATTTGGCAGCTGGACTGCTGCTGCTACCTCTTCTCTCCTGTGGTTCCTCACTGCTACCACAGCAGAAAGCCAGAAGGGGGAGAGAGAAGGGGGAGAATACACAAAGCAGGTATAGAGATGAAAGCACCTAAGTGTGAGCAGAGAGATTGGAGGAGAAACTAGGCTTAGGGTATGTCGTCACTAGCAACATGGCAGCACTTTAACATGGCTGTGTAGTCGCGGCACCAGTGCTGGGCGAGAGCTCTCCCAGCGCTGTAAAAAAACCCACCCCCACGAGGGGAGTAGCTACCAGCGCTGGGAGTGCGGCTTCCAGCGCTGGTGCACTGTCTACACTGCCACTTTACAGCGCTGAAACTTGCAGTGCTCAGGGGGGTGTTTTTTCACACCCCTGAGCAAGAAAGTTGCAGTACTGTAATGTGGCAGTGTAGCTAAGGCCTTACTGGCTGTCCTCAACTGAACAGAATGGCCACTTGGGCCTCACCCTATCTGCTCAAAATGGTGGCACAGGTTGGAAGCAGCTAGACAGGGCCTTTAGTGGAGGAGTAAAATGGTCTTACCTTTAAATAACTTAATATTCTGTGAGTCAGTCTGACTTTATTTGCTCCTAGCTATCTTAATTCCATTTACCTCAGCACCAGAGCCACCACTGCCTCCTTATTGGGCAGACTGGATTGCTAGTTTCTTTCAGAATTTTTCCTTTGTCACTTCCACCTGATAACTTTTATACTTTGCAACTGTATTTTAGATGAATGTCTCTGCATTTGCTTTGTCAGCATAATCTGTTGTAGCCAAAAATAAAAAAGCCAGGGCACCCCACCGTGTTGTTGGTATAGTCTATACGGCTGAACGATAACATACTACGTAAAAACTTACGGTTTATGGCTTGCTGTGTCCCACCTTGCATAAGTGCTCCTCCAGGTGACAGGGCTGTGATGCTGCTAGTAGCAGCACCACTGGAAAGAACCTTAAAAAAACCAAAGTCCTTTCATATCATTTTCCCCAGTGACTTGCTTTAAAACATTTTGGACAAATGAAGTCTTAAAGAAAAGTGTGAATTGCACTGGCTCAGACATATCAATCAGGACGTTAGTTAGTGATCTTAGACTGAAATAATTTTGGAAGTATAAAAGTAATCTCCCCATTGATGTGAGAGGGAATTGGACATGTAGTTCTACTAAACATTAACTCATGTTGCCTTTGGAAGTTCCAGAAACCATGATGGGAACAGACAGCACCTGTCCACCAGTATTGCTCTCAAATTAATGTCTATAGTGTGGGTTCTTAACATGCACATGATATTGCCGAACTGGTGCATGTATTGAGTGATCTTGACTTACATCCAAACTTTTAATAAGGCAATATAACAATTAAAAGAAAATTTTCACTGGTCCTCATGACTTTACTAGAACGGTGAGGCACAAACAATTGTGGTAATTTAATAAGGGCCAAATGTAAATTTTCTGAATGCAAGGGAGGTTACAAGAACCAGCTGCCCCAGCCAACCTGAGGGCACAGCACACAGGCAGCCATTTGATAACCTCAGAGATGTAGTAGGACCTGTGTCCTACTGATTCACTTAGTCACAAACCCACTGGCTGTGACCTTGTATTGCTATTGATTCCTCCCCTCCTTGTGCCTGAGGTAAGGGCCACCAGAAATAGCTTCACCTTCACCTTGTGGAGCTAAGTCCCAGTGTGTGGCTTTGTTCTACCCTGTGCAGTACAGCAATACTGATTCCACTACATTTGGAGCTTCCTCACAGGTATGAGAGGGCTGTAGGATTTGTCCATCAGTACCAGCAAATCTGGTAGTTACTTGTCTTAATATTACAACTTCAGAGAAGAGCTGAAGTGGTATGGCTAAAACACTGCTCTGCAACTTAATTAAGTGTTGTTCTGACTGAAGACTTCTTCTAAAACAGTTTCCCACATTATGCAATTTAATAGGAAAAGTATCAGGTTCACCTTGAGGGACAAAACTGTGCAAGTACCATAATTCTAGTAAGTCAAGAAATATCTGGACTAGTATTAAGGAGGGAGTTTTACTTTTCTGTATTTAAATTAAAATGAATTTTCCTACCTGAGTTAGTCTGGGTACATAGGCTTCCATTTCTTCTCTAATACTATGAAAAGAATTAATAATATCCTGACTAGTTGCATATTGCTGTGATTGAATTGGAGTTGGACCATGATAATACCTATGGGAAGAGAAAGGGGAAAAAAACCAAAAAAACACAAGGTAACTTAATTCCCAGTAGACTAAGATTTATGTAATGTAGCAGTTGCACCTCTCAGATTTTAGGTGCAGTACAAATTTGGCTTTTGGCCTCTATTAAAAATTAAATAAATCAGGGGTCTGATTGGAAATGTAAAAAAAAATAAAAACGTAACTGTAAGCTTTCAAATTCCACCTGCAACCTAAGTTTTCCCCATATGTGACAGCAAAATGAGAAAGAACAGGCCATTCTTGATTTTTTGTTATGCAGATCTTAGGGCAGGTCTATGCTGCATCGGCACAGCTGCAGAGCTCTCCTGTCAGCATAGTTAATCCACCTCCTGTGAGAGGCAGTAGCTACACCTCTACCCCGATATAACGCGGTCTTCGGGAGCCAAAAATCTTACCATGTTATAGGTGAGACCGCGTTATATCTGGGTAGAGAGAGGAACCGCTCCTTGCCCCAGCTCACCTCCGCCTCCTCCCCTGAGCGCGCTGCCACCGCACCGCTTCTCCCCCCGTCCCTCCCTTCCAGGCTTGCCGCGCCAAACAGCATTGGCGCCGCAAGCCTGGGAGGGAGGGAGGGAGGGAGGAGAAGCGGAGCTGCGGCGCACTCGTGGGAGGAGGCGGAGGCAGAGCGGAGGTGAGCTGGGGCGGGGGGGGGGGGGGGGGGGGGCTGCAGCAAGTAAGGGGGGAGCGCAGAGGAACCGCTTGCGGTAACACGAATTCGGATATAACGAAGTAAAGCAGCCCCGCCCCCCGGAGTGCTGCTTTACCGCATTATATCCGAATTCGCGTTATATCGGGGTAGAGGTGTATGTTGAGAGGAGAAGCTCTCCCGTTCACAAAGCGCTGTCTACATGGGGTGGGTTGGGGGTGGGGGGGTGGTTAAGGTTGGTATGACTATATCACTCAGGGGAGTGGATTTTTCACACCTGAGTGATGTAGTTATACTGACACAGGTCTGTAGCATAGACCTGGCCTTAATGTCATCACCCCTTTTATGCTTTGCTCAGCACTGGCAGTACTGTCACTTAGACTGTCAGACTCCAGATGAATGGGGCAAGTCCCACCTCTCAGGACTAGTATTTGACAAACACCACTACCCCATTGGTTCACATTTGGAAGGATATCTTTGCAACTGTCAGGACAAGAGATATAACGTTTTTCAAACTGAAAGGTTAGGTTCTGGAAGACAAAAGGGAAGCACATCACAAAAGAAGTGAATCAAACCATTGAGAATTGACCCAAGTCAACACCCAAGTAAGATCTGTGTCTGTGCAGTGTGTGCAAATATTTCCAAATGCATCATACCAACAGAAATGCTGATAAGAGGTCTCAAACTACATTAATAAGGTAAATTTGTTAGACTTTCATACTCAGACTAAAATTATGGATCTCTTCTAGCAATAGTTTGTAATAGGTTTACTAAATTCACAAAAGTTATTATTAACTAAAGATACAGTTTTGAAAATGGTAACTACTTAAATTTGTTTAAACAAGGTTTCAGATTAATTAAATTTTAATCTAGAAGCACTCAAATGCCATGTAAAATACAAAGCAGATTAGGGACAGATTGATTCTGAATAGATCATAAAGAGATTTATTAGTTTTAATATGTTGAAACATCCAAAAAACTGCAGTTTTCTTTTATTCATTGAACTTACCGATCAGATTTCTTTAGGTTTAGTGCAATAGTTTTAATGCTATTATTCTTTCCTAAATCTTCATATTCAATAGCCTCCTGTAGCTTCACCTGCAATATGAGACACAAATCAAAACTAATTACTTATGATATAGTTGCACATACGTAGACTGTGCTTTTTTCCTTGTCCATTGTTTCCTGGGAAAAGAATGGAAAAAACCCAAGATAAATGAAAAAAAGCCCAAGTGGCTCAGATCCTCTGCGCTGGCAGTGCATCACCAGCATAGGTTGGGAGGAGAGGTGGCTTTGGCTGCCTAGCACAGTTTTCAGTGACACTGGCTGTGAAGGCCACAAGTTCCCTATACTATTTGCCATGGCATAGAGGGAGCTGCGGTATTTTCTCTATGCCACAAGAGGATTACCGCCATATACACGGGTCTTCCTTCCATGGCAGGCTGTTGGCCCTGTGATTAAGATTCCCTCAGTAGCGCAGCACAAAGTGGCCAAACGCTGTGCTATGATCTCAGCCAATATATTCAGCCAAATCCTGAAGACATTTACACAAACAGACAGGCCTAATTTTACAAGTGACTAGCATTCTTGGGTATCCAACCTGACATCTTAAAGGATCCAGGTCTTCAGAGGGCAAGTACTCAGCACTTTCTGAAAGTCAGGTCCCGTTAAGGGTCTGAAACTGGGCACCCAAAACTTAAGACACCCAATAACACTGGTCAGTTCTGAAAATGTAAGACAATTATAATTGGAGTCAATGCTTGTGTGAGGACGTCAGAATTGGGCTGAGTGTCTAAATGCATTGGAAGTTCCATGGTAACAAATCCTATCGTAAAATTTCTAATATTTATAAATTAAAGCACAGAAGCCAAGAAAAACTCAAATGTTTAAGAATTCCAAAATCACTGTCTTGTTATACAAATAATTTTTTAAATGGCATTTGAGAAATTTTAATAAAATCAGAAACTTGTCAAAGAACCTAGTGTCTGCCAGTTTTGAAGGAAGTCACAGTAAAACTCACTTGCTCTACGAATATATGAACAGGAAAAACATGACTGAAGCCATATTTAGGTAAATACTCTACTGAAATCCCACGTGCCGAGCTCCACGCCACCCTCCCTTTTTAAAAAAACATGTTCACACACTTGTTTTAGTACTAGTGGCCTTTACTACTTTTTCTGCAGATCCTGACCAGGATTTTTTTTTTTTTTATATAATCAGAGCCACCTCATTTAAAAAAAAAAAGCGCACACATACATAAACAACCCTTTTGTAGTCCATGTTTATGTGCATGTGTTACTTAATACAAGAGGAAGGAACAGGGTTAATGTTTTTAGTGCAGGAATTTAAACCTAGAGCTAGTGCAGATATGTAGCTAAATAAGGTGTTCATTTGTGGTAGAAAATATTAAGGAGCATTAACAGTAGTATACTTAAATATGATACAATGAAAATTAAATGAAAACTGCTTTGGAGATCTCTTGCTTTCTTCATCCATTAAGTGTAGAGAGATTTTCCTTTAGTCCTGTTCTGTTATTCATTCTCACTGAAAGCTGCACCATACAGTGAAGTCAGAGCTAGTGACTGCCCCAAAAGCTACAATGGGTATTTTCTAAAAACTATTTGCTACTTGTGTGGATTTCAAGTAATTTTTGGGGGCTAGGGGAAGTGTATGTGCAAAGGTTAAGTTAGTGGAGTTTCCCCCCCTTAGCTTTTTGGATTGCACTACACAGTCATTCAAAACATTTTATTTTCTTAGCAATTTTTACATAATTCCAGTAATCTAAGAGAAACACTATAGTTGCCTCATTTTTGTGCACCAATCATCAATCAAATCTGACACTCATTTTCAGTTGAGCACGATGATTCTGATGCAAGGTCAACCCTTTAAGTTGCAGTATCAAATTAGCATTCTGCTTACTAATAAGTAGTAAGTGTGCATTCCTTCCCCAATGTATTCAATATATTAATTCCATGCCGTGGTTGCAACTACTATTATCTTAATTCTTTGCCTGGATATTCTCCTAAAGGTACTCAGGCACTTACAGTGGTAATACATAAATATAACCACACACAATGAACAGAACATGCATTTTAAGATCCATTAGAAAGGTCTGGGGAAAAATGTCAATGTTCACTCAGTGAAAGAAAAAAAAAAAAATCAACAGGAAGATTGTATTATCAATTAAAGTTATTTGCATTTAAATAACTAAAGAGCTCTTTGTCAACAGCATGTTCATCTTAAGGCTGTTGTATTTAATTAATACTTTATAGTCATATCACTCTTCATACATTTAAGTAGATGATGCTTAATGTAGCTGTTTGCAGTACTATACTTCAACTGGAATTGCAGTGGCAAACTCACATTGTTCATACCTTTTTTATTGGTGGCTGAAAGAAATCTGAATCCCTGGAGTTTCCATCCATACTGCTGGTCTCACTGTAGTGATCATTTTGTGCTTCTCTTAAAATAAAAGACAGTATTAAAAGGAAGTGAACAATAAGGCATCTCGTGGGAGACTGACATTTAGACTGAGGACATGTAGTAGGTTAATCTGTTTCAAAATATGTTTAATTCCAAATTTATTTCTTTCAAAAAGGTCTGCACTTAAATGACTGACCTATGGGTGTCACTCTAAAAAGGGTCAGTATTTTGTTCATGACAGGCAATGGGGATAGGATTCCTCATCTCTGCACAAAGAAAAAAATAGTGTACTCCTGACAGACAGGGAGGTAACAGGACCATAGTGCAGTGAAGCAGTCCTCTTGCCAACTAAAACTTAAGTCACACACGTTGTGTGCTACTGTTAATGCAGTTACATCACATCATTCCCGTGCCAATGTTGGCACACAGGGTAATAACTACTCTGTCATTTGCTGCTGCTTCCCTCTGCTCTATGGTGTTGAGATCTACTGTTCTGTCTTTCCTGCTAAGGGTTTTTCTTAAGGTTTCTCTTGGACACCCTTGTTTCCTCATACCAGATGGTTTCTACTTAACATCTTCATGTGGGAGTCCATGTTAGTTTCCGGAGCACAGCTATTCCTTCTGATTCAGGTGGGGATGAGTGGCTGATTTCTCAAATCTTGTCACCTGTAAACAAATATTTCCAACCAAATGCCCAGGATCTGTCATAGGCACTTATTTTCAAAGGCGTCTAGTTTTCTGTCTAACATTTTGATGGATTTCCAGTTCTCGAGGCCATGTGTTAGCACTGAGATTATGTTTGAATTGAAAATTCTCAGTTTTGTTCTGGGTATCTTAGATTTCCATACATTAAGCTTAATAAATGCTCTGAATGCCTTTCCTATCCTTGATGTCACTTCCTTCTTGAGGTCTCTGTTGGCCATTATGGTGCTGCCCAGGTAGGTGAACTATTCTACTTTCTTGATGTTTTTGCCTTCAAAATGTGATGTTACTGTTTGATGTCTGGGTTTCCAGTATGTTTGTTTTAGCAGATGTCTGTTTTGAGTGCTGCTTGGCATGCTGTATTTGCCAGGTTGTCTTTGTTTGTAACTTTTCAGGGGTGTTGTTCAGTACAGCAATATTAGCAGCAGCAAAATCTAGGCTTTCTAGGCATTTGCCATCTATCCATGCTATTTTGTATTGCTAATACACTACTTTGTTATCCAGTCTATGACAATGCCAAAGAGCAGCAGTGATAAAATGCGGCCCTCATTTTGTGCCACTCTCCATGTTAAACCACTCTTGTCTGGTTGTTCCCCCTTAGAACACTTCCTATCTCTGTACATGGCCTTGATGATATTGACAACTTTAGCTGGGATGCAGTAGGACTGAAGAATATTCACGATGTATGTCTGTGCAGGTTGTCAAATGCCTTTTGAAAATCAATGAAATAGGTAAGGAGGGCAGCTTGCCATTTTATACATTCTTCTATGAGAGTACTTAGTACGAATATCTGCTCTACATAGGCTCTCTTGGGCCTCAATCCTGTTCTTCTCTAAGCTTTGCATCCACTGCCTCCATCATCGTCTGTAGTATCACACTGAAGAAGTCTTGCCCAACACCGCACTGCCACCTCCACACAAACTTGTCTGGAGTGTGGGAGTGCTGGGCATTCTACATTCCCAGTATGAGAGTTGCTATTCTCCCTCCAAATGGCACTTTGATCATGACCGCTGCTGTGCGCATACAAGAGGAAGTACTCCTACACAGAAGGACGGGAAAGTAAAGGTACTTTAACATCCAGTTTGTGCATTTTGTAGAAAGGAGGAATCTAAGTTTTGGGGGATGGAATGTTTCCTACCAGAAAGGCTTATTAAGGTACAGTGTTCTATTTAAATGAAAACACAAATACATCATATGAGCAAATATAGAAGCACTAAGGGGAAAAAATGTTCCTCCTAAAGAACAGATTGGATAAGTGGACTATAGTTGGGTGAGTTTTGCAGGACTCAGGTGGAGAAGGAATCCTTCCTGGGCTGCACAGCAGCTACTACTGCAACAGACTTGTAACAGCCACCTCGCCTCTCTAAGGTTTGGATCTGCATTAGTAGACACAGTTGCCCTGGCTCTTCTGTCCCCTCCTCCTGAACACTGCAGTATAAGAAGCCCCTACAGAGCTATGCTCAATGTGCAGGTGGTATGAACTGCATGTGAGGTCCTTGCATCCAACCAAGCTATCCCTCTGCATGGCAAAAACTGGACCAATTTCACTGCATTCATGGCCTTCTAGGCCTTAATTTAGGCTATAGTTTGGATGAGGTTGTCAAATATTCTCTAAGGTGCATCAGTCAAGGCACTTTTTTTTTTTTTTTATAAAACATGAAAAAAATCCAGAGATACAGAACAGACGACGAATATAGGAAGGTATTTTCCAGCCTGCAATATTTTACACCACCTCGTGCAAAAATAACGCGGCTTTAATTTTGGTGGTTGGCATGGCCTTATACATTGAAAGGAATTTTAAAAGTAAAAATGGAATCCACACGATCAGATTTGTGTTTAGATCATAATATTCCACAGGCTTCAAGATAACACTTGTAACGTTTTCAAGTTTGAGTTATTCGCCAGTTCTGAGAGCTTTTTCCTGTGCTGAAACTTACTGTTTTCTGAGCCCAGCTGCAAGGACCATGGCACTGTGATGATTAAAGCGTTTTATAATGGCAGCATTGCTACTCTCCTTTAAGGACTTTGAGGAGTTTGATGTGGATGGCACAGAGGAAACACCATAACCCTGCAAGTAAAGTAATTAACAGTTTGTTAGGTTATTCCAAACTAAATGCAGCATGAGGCACGGGTCACTTGCAGGTTTAAACTAATGTAAATGGTGGATTCTCTGTAACTTGAAGTCTTTAAGCCACGATTTGAGGTCTTCAGTAACTCAACCAGAGGTTAGGGGTCTATTACAGGAGTGGGTGGGTGAGGTTCTGTGGTCTGCAATGTGCAGGAGGTCAAACTAGATGTTCATGTTGGTCCCTTCTGTCCTTCAAGTCTATGAGTCTAAAAAGTGAGACCATTCCCTATTTTCCATTAGATCAGATATGTAGCAGTGATTCTGCATTTCCCATTTTCTGGGCTTTACTGAATGAACAGCACTGCAGTGTGGTCTAGAGGAATATACATAGTATTGGGAGTCCTCAGGGTCCTAATGCTGGCTCTATTGCTTACGTGCAGTGTGACCTCTTCACCTCTCCGCCTTAGTTTCCCCATTTGTACACTGGGCATAGTACTTCCCAACCTCAGAGGGATGTTGAGAGGATTAATGTTGGTTTTGCACTTTGAACATGTAAACCTCTGTATAAATGCTAATTCTTTATTTTCAAACTGTTAGCTGCAATTACCAAATTCTTATAGAAGTTTATAGAAATCCAGCATGCCAAGGACTATTAAGTTTTCAGTAGTAAACAAATGAATAGGAATGTCATTCACCAAATCAGTCATCTTGTTTTAAATTTTATTAAGTGCTCAGAGATACAGCTTATATCCCTGTAAAACAATATAAAGTTGTACTAATTTGCACTCTGATTTTAGCTACTAATTCTTCTTTTCTAACCATTAAGTCAATGGTATCTTTGGAGCTATCAAACATGTCTGATACTGTGTGTGGTGCAAACTATTTAATATTTTAAACTGATATGAAGAAATGTTGTTTTAACTTCATTTTAAGTAAATAAGTTCGACCAAAAATGTGGTAACTTTTATATTTATCTTCACTTTGAACTCAATCTTCTGTATTGTAGGATTCCTATTTACCAATGCCAGGTAGCCTCTAAATGGTAAGGATTAAATAAGGGGAGGTTTATTTTAAAATGAAAAAGCTGTACAAGAATGCTTCTAGAAGCAAAGTCAGATTTTATACCAGTGTGCTTAGGAAGCCAGGTGAGGTAATGCAGCGCCATAGGGAAAAAAATAATAATAATAAAAAAATAAAATTCATAGCACACAGACTGAGAATACAAGTTCTGATTCTCCATCCACCTACCCCAATGTATATCAGAAGTAACTCTATGCAGGTACACTGGTGTAGAACTGATGTGATTAGAATCAGACCCAGAACATCAACACAAAGAGGAGAAATTCAGTGACAAATTAGCATTGGGGCACCAGAAGTTGTTCAGTGGAAAGTTGTATTTTAGTATTGTTTGTGGTCCTTTTTCAAGCTAATAAGGTGATCCAGTTTTAAAAATGTAGAAACTCTTACATTTTTGTTTTACAGTCTCTGTACTTGCCTCATCTAACGATTTATCCTCCAAGGCCGTTAAATCTAGCAGTGGATTTTTCACCCCTTGAGACACCATTGTTTTTAACCCTATGAGAAAAACAAAAAACAAAAAACGTTTTCTTGCAAAGTAGTATCTAAACGAGAATATCTGTCGACACTCAGGGTTGATAAAGTGTAAGCCTCAAAGTTATCTGGACTTCAGTACCTTAATATGATTCCATAATTTTCTTACACAACATATAGTACTAAATTACTATTAGACACCAATATACGTGCAGGAAATTTATTTCTAAAACAGCACTCGTTGTTGCTAAACTTGAATTTGTAGTTTAAACAACCAACATTTAAGATATCTGGTACATTTTGGATTATATGGGTTTGCAGGAACCAGTGAACTTAACACTTACAGGTATCAAAAAACCAAGGCTGTATCTATTTTAGATCACAGGTATTTCTAAAAAGTACAATGATTTTTTTTTTAATCCTCTGAATGTTCCATGGTTGGGAAAAAGGGTAGTGTCAGAAGGTTTTGCATGTGTCCAAGAGCTATTATGTGCAGTAACTTTCAGCCCTTTACAGCATCTATCATTAAAGTCAGTCTTTTGCTCTGTATTTTTGAAAATTATTGCAGGAATTATTCTAACTAGTTCCAGATACTTCCTTGCGCTCCCCTCCCCCCCCAATTCTGAACATTTTCTAGTAATTCATCAATGGTACTGCCTTCAATATAGGCTATTATATTTAATTTTTAAGTAGATAGTGTAATATTAACTAGTGGTTAGAACAGGGAACTGGAAGCCATAACTCCTATGCTCTATTTCCAGTTCTGCCACTGTCTTGCTGTGTGATCTTGGGTAAAACAGTTAACCTTTCTATGCATCACTTCACCCATCTGATGATGATGTATGGCTTTTGTTTGTTTTTGCTTTGGGATTGTCAGATAAAGGACACTATCAGAATGAAAAGCATTCAATATTCAGGATCTAGTCTTCTCTCCATATATGTGTGTATCATTCATGGATTATACACATGCATCAAGAGAAGATGACATTTTCAGAATATAACTTTGAAGTCTTTCATCTCTAGGTCATTGTTTCAAATATGGCCCAGAACAGTGATGGTCAATAAAAGAAACCAATCTTTATCCACTTTCTAGAGAACTGATTTATCACAAAACCCACATCTGTTGCGAGTCTCAGCAGAGACATCACAGAATAAATAGTCACGTGAATAAAACTATGCCCTACTATCAGAGGTACGGTTAAGGCCCCTTGGTTGTACATTCTGAGGAAGCTTTCACTGACATTATTCATGCTGCATGAGTTGTGCAAAAAAGGAGTTTCTAGTGCTGGCATCTTTTAAGCACTAATTTGTTTCTAAGCATTTTAGTATGGCACCTGAAATGTCTTCCATAATCAGATACTGTAAATATATAAACATTCAGCCTGATCAACACTGTCCAAAGATTACATCATAGGTCTTGGCTCCTGACATCTTGCAGCATTTATCAAATAGCAGGACAAATATATTATTTTTAAAAATGAGAATGCTGGTTTTATCTGAATAATGTGGCTTTCAAAAAAACTTAGCCACAGTATACTGAAACTTCAAAATTAATTAAAAAAATAAAGCTAACACCACAATCACCTGTTGCAGAGAAAGAAAAGCTTACCTTTTTCATCCATTTTGGCACATTCAGCAAAGAGGTCTTTTGAGCCTGTATTTAGCCTATCTCGATGGAAGTAGTGAGACTGGAAAAATCGTGTCCAGAATTCTTTTTCTGTCATATTATGTGGAACATTTTCTGCATATTTCACTTTTACTGCAAACAAACCAAAGTGCTTATAAGCTATTTTGCAATTCAAGATACCGTTTTACCTGTCAGCGTGTGATGGAAAATGACCTAAGCTTATGTTGAATAAGCGTAAACACATGCAACTTATCCAAACTCCATATCTTTTTAGTATTATGCAACAAATGGAAGTTCTGTCATGCCCAACAATGCTTATAACGTATTGGAAACAAACACCAATAGCATATAAACTTTGAAAATGGTATAGCTGGGCACCTCTGGAAAATTTTAAATGTCAGAAGTCTAGTAATTTAAGAGGAATCCTTCCATATTGTTCCCAAGATGGACTGGTTCTTTTTCATCCAGGACTGAAAAAACTAATGTCAGTATCAGGGTCCAATCTAGCATTTGTAAATCTCTCATTAGAAAATTTTAGAGTAGTTAAAATAAATCCTTCAAATGGAGAGTGACACTTGGGCATGAACATTAACTCATGGCTTAAAGGCAAAGCAAACTGAATAATTCAAGAGTCTCTTTTCAACCTCAAGCCTTAAAATTAGGGCTGTCAAACGATTAAAAAAGTTAATCGCGATTAATTGCATGATTAAAAATATTAATCGCATGATTAATCGCACTCTTAAACAATAGAAGACTGTTTAAATCATTTTGGATATTTTCTATATTTTCAAATATATTGATTTCAATTACAACACAGAATACAAAGTGTACAGTGCTCACTTTATATTTTTTATTACAAATATTTGCACTGTAAAAAAAAAAGTAATTGTATTTTTCAATTCACCTAATACAAGTACTGTAATGCAATGTCTATCATGGATGTTGAACGTACAAATGTAGAATTATGTACAAAAAAATAACTGCATTCAAAAATAAAACAATGTAAAACTTTAGAGCCTACAAGTCCACTCAGTTCTATTTCTTGTTCAGCCAATCGCTCAGACAAACAAGTTTATTTACATTTGCAGGAGATAATGCTACCCGCTTCTTGTTTAGAATATCACCTGAAAGTGAGAACAGGTGTTCATATGGTACTGTTGTAGCCGGCATTGCAAGATATTTGTGTCAGATGCACGAAAGATTCATATGTCTCTTCATGCTTCAACCACCATTCCAGAGGACATGCGTCCATGCTGATAACGGGTTCTGCTCGATAACCATCCAAAGCAGTGAGGACCAATGCATGTTCATTTTCAACATCTGAGTCAAATGCCACCAGCAGAAGGTTGATTTTCTTTTTTGGTGGTTTGGGTTCTGTAATTTTCGCATCGAAGTGTTGCTCTTTTAAGACTTCTGAAAGCATGCTCCACACCTCGTCCGTCTCAGATTTTGGAAGGCACTTCAGATTCTTAACCCTTGGGTCGAATGCTGTAGCTATCTTTAGAAGTCTCACATTGGTACCTTCTTTGAGTTTTGTCAAATCTGCAGTGAAAGTGTTCTTAAAACGAACAACTTGTGCTGGGTCATTATCTGAGATTGCTATAACATGAAATATATGGCAGAATGCGAGTAAAACAGAACAGGAGACGTACAATTCTCCCCCAAAGAGTTCAGCCACATATTTATTTAATGCATTATTTTTTTAATGAGCATCATCAGCATGTCCTCTGGAATGGTGGCCAAAGCATGAAGGCACATATGAATGTTTAGCATATCTGGCATGTAAATACACCTCTACCCCGATATAACGCGACTCGATACAACACGAATTCTGATATAACACAGTAAAGCAGTGCTCCGGGGGGCGGGGCTGCGCACTCCAGCGGATCAAAGCAAGTTTGACAGAACGCGGTTTCACCTATAATGCAGTAAGATTTTTTGGCTCCCAAGGACAGCGTTATATCGAGGTAGAGATGTACCTTGCAATGCTGGCTACAAAAGCACCATGTGAATGCCTGTTCTCACTTTCCGGTGACATGGTAAATAAGAAGCAGGCAGCATTATCTCCCGTAAATGTAAACAAACTTGTTTGTTTTAGCAATTGGCTGAACAAGAAGTAGGACTGAGTGGACTTGTAGGCTCTACAGTTTTACATTTTGTTTTTGAGAGCAGTTATGTAACAAAACAATCTAATTTTGTAAGTGGCGCTTTCACGACAAAGAGATTGCACTATAGTACTTGTATGAAGTGAATTGAAAAATCGTTTGCCATTTTTACAGTGCAAATATTTGTAATAAAAACAAAGTGAGTACTGTCTACTTTGTATACTGTGTTGTAATTGAAATCAATATATTTGAAAATGTAGAAAAAATCCAAAAATATTTAATAAATTTCAAGTGGCATTCTATTGTTTAACAGTGCGATTAAACTGCGATTAACTGTGATTATTTTTAATCACGATTAATTTGAGTTAATCGCATGAGTTAACTGTGATTAATCAACAGCCCTACTTAAAATATTTCCAGACCCTACAAAAAAAACCAACACTGAAGTAAGACCATATAAGAAGTGCAGAAGAGAGTATGAGGGAATGTTTAGAAGCCCTGCACATTTTACCAACAGAAACAAGTGTAGGACTAACCTCTAGTCTTCTAATGATCAAACATAATAAAATCAACTTAGAGTGCTTTGTATCACATATGTATTGATTTTTCTGCCTACCTGCAGGATACGTCCTGAATATGGATTCAATAATATCTGAAGTTAAGTTATACCTCAGACCATTGCAACCATCCGTTTGAGGCCGAACATCAGCCTACGGGAATAATATAAGAATATTGTCAAACTGGGTAAAACCTTGTTATGTGTTGAGTTAAAACACTGTTAAAACTGATGTGTGAACCCACATTTAAGATAGCTGTAAGAGAATTAACCTATATAAACAAAAACAAGTAGCAGAGTGGATAGATTTTTTTTTTTTTTAAAGCCACAGTACCAAATGAAAAGCAGCTTTGATTGTCTTTTAAGGACACTAATTTATTTGCTCACAGCAAATGTCTTTCACTACAAAATTGTCTTTTCAGGTGGGAAGAATGATTTATCAATAAATATTAAAAGACTGAATACACATATATTTCTTGACTAAGAAAAGATTAAGGGGAGGGTGGATGATAGCCTACAAATATCTGAAGGTATAAAGAAAAAGGGCAGAGGAAGTATCATACAAGGAGTAAAAGAATTAAATCGAAGGGGAAAATTTAGGTTGGTTATCAGGAAAATCTTTTAGACGGAGGTATAGCAGAATATGGAATTGTAACAGGAAATAGACGAAACCTCCTTTCTCATGACGTTTATAAATAGACCAGACAGAACACTTTAGGGTATATGCAGAGAACAATCCTGCACTGACAAGGAGATTGGCTTAACTTCTGAGACTATGGAAAGATAATGAATACTCCTGTTTAAAAGTGGGGAATTTCACTTAAAAAAAACAAAACACCCCCCCCCCCCCCCCACACACACACATATTAAAGCTCAGGTCAGGGCTTTTTTTTTTTGTTTGTATTTCATTAGGTAGAAAAAGATTTCAAAGCAATTGTATTTAGGGTAAAATTTAAATTTTAATTTATCCACATTTTACAGAGCAAGTCTAGCCAAGAAATAAATGTTTTTGTTTTAAAATCCTTCCTACGTTATGTAGGTCAAACGTACCAGAAAAGCTGCAGAGATGCCCACATCCTGCTTACTAGGTGCCACAGAATTATCCACAGCGTTCAAGCTTAAACGGTTGGCCCAGAATTCTTCAGCACTAATTACTTGGCTCACAACGAGGTCTTTATAAAGCTGAAACAAAACAGGATCTTCTTGCAGCATTCTAGTAAAAGAATGTATTGAATAAAATTGAAACATTCCACACTAATTCATCAGGATTTCCATGTCAATAAGCCATATGGGTTCCTGAAGGGAACAGATCATAGTGAGGTAAGAAACGCACAGCATTGTCAAAGAAAAGTTATAATTAGTTGTACAAGTGAGATATTGAGGCCAATACTGCTATTCATATTGGCCAAAGTGGAGAGACTAAGGGTTTGTCTGCATGGGGACACTCAGGGAAGTAAAGAAAAATCAACTGAAGATGTGAAGTTCACAAGCATTAGTTTAAAAGGTATTAAACCCCTGTGTGGTCACTCATTCAGAAGTAAAATGGCCATAGTTCACTGTAGCTTAATCCTCACTTAAGAAGAGTCCACCCAGGTTTAACATGCTTTAATTTATGCACTTTAATTTCATATCTTTAGTTGATTCATCTTAACTTTTGTGAGTGCCCTTGTGTAGACAAGACGAGGGGTAGTTTTAATGGGGAAAAATGGTGATCCCTAGAAAGAAGATGGTGGCCACAAAAAGAAAAAGGTTACTTGCCTTACAGTAACTGGAGTTTGAAAGCTACTGTCAATCTACAGTCATTCTTGGTGCCCACGTGGTTGAGATTGGAGTCTTAGTCTTTTGGCCAGCACTGTCCAGTGGGGATGCACATGCACCCTGAGTGTCCTCATGCTCCTGTTCCAAGGATATAAAGGGCAGAGTATGCCCAACTGCCACTATTTCCTTCACCATCACCGAATCCAGACGTCCTAGGACTCCATAGTAGCAGGGAAGAAGGATGGGTCTCGGAATATATATGGAAAACACATTTCAAATAACTTTTTTTTTTCCTTAAGTGGCTGTCAATATATATTCCATTCTTGGTGACTCACAAGCAATGACCTGATGCAAGTAGGTAGGTGCCTGGAGTTTACATAAAGACTGCAGCACAGCATCAGATCTCAATGCTTCTACCCGGGAACAGGTTTACTAAAGTATGGATTGAACCACAAATAACTTCTTTTCAAGTGTCTGAAATAGGTATGCTTTGCCAGGAAGCTGTTGGGTATCTAAACTAGCTAATTTGTAACAAATCTTAATACAAACTGAAACACACATGGATAGCCTCTGGGCTGATGCTGCTCAACCTTTCATTCTCTCAGCAAATGCTGTAAATTGATTCAGAGAGGTCCTGAAGGATTTAGTCCTTTGCAAATAAATGGATAGAGCTCTGCAAATAAGTTAAGGTGTGCAGCCTAACCTTCCCCTGATTAATATGTGACTTAGGGAAGAATATTGGTAAGTGAATCATTTGGGCAAGAACTTGGGATGGGGTGTGAGTGATACCTTATCTCTAAGAAATATGGTATAGGGAGGTCCTGTCATAAGAACCTGTATTGCCCCAACTCTAATTAGCTGATGTAACTGCTACTAAAAAGGATGTTTTCATAGATAAGTCAAGCGAGGGGGAAGAGCATTAAGTACGCCACAACCACATTAAGGTCCTATGGACTGGGAGGTTTCCTTACTGATGGAAAAACATATATAAGGCCTTTAAGGAATTTCACCACAAGGTAGTGGGAAAAAACTGTAGTTTTCAATGTGGGGCGGGGAAGGTGTAATAAGCAGAAGGGGCTACGAGGCGCACTCTAACAGAGCTAATCAACAGTCCCAAACTCTTTAGAGTAAGCAAGCAATCCAAAACAGGAGGGACCCGGTTGTCAATAGGCTGTAATTTACATTGTTCACAGCAAATCCTGGATCTTTTCCATTTAGCAGCATAAGTTAGTCCTACTCTGGACTAACACATGTTCCTCAGATGTCCAGAATGATCTCGCTGTCTGACATCCACTCAGGAGCCAAGCAGTGATAGAGGGAGGCTGGATTTGGATGCGAGTTGTTCATGTTGTCTTGAAAGATTAAGTTTGATAGAAGAGGAAAGGTTTTCAGTGGATGAACTGATAACAGCATCAGCTCCAGGTACCAAAACTACCTTGGCCAGGTAGGAGCTATCATGATAACTGTGGCCGCATCCTATCTGCTATTCCTCAGCACCCTGGGAATCAGGGATTGGCTGGTAAGCATATATCATCCCTGGGGAATCAATGAATGAGGAGTGTGTTTAACAGAGATCCTGGAGCAGAAGCGGACATACTTCTTGCTCTTGTCTATTGTGAGCAGGTCTATTGAAGGATGATCCCACTCCTAGAAAATGCAGCAGACAATAGAATCCTTGATCATCCACTGGTGGTCTGATGAAAAATGTCTGCTCTAGCAGACCATTTGAGCATTCTGTAGACCTGGAAGATACTTGGTGCTACATGCACCAATTCCATAGCGAAACCACGTCCTTTTGCCATAATGGGGATGAATGGGCCCCTCCCTGCCTGTTTATATAAAACATAGCCATTGTGTTGTATTTCATAACTTGTTTAGTCAGTCCTTGAGTCAATGGTAGGAATGTGGACCAGGCTTTGCGAAGAGCTCGAGGCTCCAATATGTTTATATGTAGTAGAATCTCCTGATGATGGTCCAGGTATGCTCCCCAACCCTGAAAGGGACAGGGAGACGGAGTGGGCATAGTATGGAACTGTAGAGAATATCCAGCTATGAGTATCTCTGTTATCAGGTTCCACGACTCCTTGAAAAATTGAAGAAGATTCCCAATTGCATGTGTGTAGGGAGTGGCACAAGAAGGAAGGGTGTTGATCCTGTAGACTGATCAGAGCAACTCTCAACCAACCCACTGAAATAATCATTTAGATATAGACGGAGAATGGGATGAAGTCATAGCCAAGACAGAAGAGCTCCTTTTTTGAAAATGCTGCCTTGTTCTTGGAAGCTTTGAGGCTCTCTGGTGAAAGAAGGTACAGATGATGGTCTCTGTTTGGCATAAGTATGAGGTCTTCCCTATTTTGTCCAGGGGGGAGTCTGCCCTGCCTGAATTGGAGGCTGGGTGCATTGAATGGTCTAACAAAACAAAACAAAACAAAACAAACAAAGTAAGATGCATCTCCCAAATCTTTAAAGTCTTTTAGGCCACAATTAACTTAACTTGAGGGGACTGGACTAATGGGATCAGGCGATAGTAAGCTGAACATCTGGGCCTCATAAAAAGGCTTGAGAGAGAATAGTTGGAGAGGAAGCTGTGCCAGAGGCTACAGACAGCAAGAAACTCCTGGAGGGATAAGGAACCACAGGGAGCAAGTTAAGCTCCTATGGGAGGCCTTGAGCTACGAGTCTGCAAGAAGCAGGGAGGTCCTTGGAATGAGAGACACTGGGGGGGGAACCTACTATGAAAAGGACTCCAGGAAAAGCAGCCTAAAAAATCAGTGCTGTATTAGAAGGATTTAAAGTAGGGCTGTCAATTAATTACAGTTAATGCCTGTGATTAACTGAAAACAAAATTAATGTGTTAATCGCATATCTCTGGGAGGGGAAGGAGGCATCGGCCTTGGAGGGACCCTACAGTGCCCGGTTAGGTGCAGTAACCCAATCTGCCTCTGGAGGGCAGGAAGAGGAGAGGAGAGAAGAGGAAGTGGCTCCCCCCCAGCTCCGGTGGAGAGGAAGGGATCCTGACCCCACTGTGCCCCACTGCCCGCAGCCGGCCCCTTGCTCTGGGGACCAACCTCCCCCCACACCCTATTGTCCTTGCCCAGCTCCTTGCTCCGGGGACTACTCCCTCCATGTTCCATTGCCCCCGACCGGCCCCTCACTCTGGGGGGTAACCCATAGAGAACAAAGGCCTGGTGAGCTCAGCCTCCCTGCACCAGTCTCTACAGCACTTGTATGAGATGAATTGAAATACTATTGCTTTTGTTTGTCTTTTTTGCAGCGCAAATTTGTAATCAAAAATAATAATATAAAGTGAGCATTGTACACTTTGTGTTGTAATTGAAATCAATATTTGAAAATGTACAAAACATCCTAAAATATTAAATAGAATACCATTTATTTAAACAGTGCGACTAAAACTATGATTAATTGCAATTAATTTGTTTAATAGCTTGACAGCCCTAATTTAAAGATGGCCCAGAAGGAGCTGAGAACAGAATCAAGAAGGTGGGCTGAAGAGTAACCCAAAAGGGGCAGAAGAATTGTTTGTCTGACCTTTTGGTTGGACCTTTGCTATCCAAGAGAGAGACTGAACTTTAAGTGTGACCAGGCCATAGCGCCAGGTTGCTTGAAGAAGATGACCGCTGCAGAACAGATCAGCCAACAAAAGGAAGTGCGGGACTGGAAGAACCCCTGCAATGTTGTGTACTGACATGAGGAGGAGCTCCGACAGCAACTTTCACCCAACGACAGACATGCACAGTGAGTGTTTGTCAGAGATATGAGCCTTTCCAAGACAAAAAGGAATCTGGGATGCCCATTGTTAACTGGAATTGCTGTCTGGCAAAAGGGACAATACTTAAAGCCATGTAATTTAATCCTCAGTACTGACAAGAACATCCTGATCAGAGGTTCTGGGGGAGGGAGGGAATCAAAATAAGGAAGGTAAAAATTTCCAAACTAATCAAATAACTATCCTAGCACTAATATAAATATAAATATATACATACACACACACAATTATCTATAAAGACTATGAAAAAGGTTGCATTGAGACCTGGACACTGAGGAGCTCCATTTTGCAGTTATGGATGGTCAGAAGGAACTGAGCAGCAGGGGGACCCACTCTGCCCTTCATGTCCTTGGTACAAGGACACTCAATGTGCATGTGCAGCCCCAAAGGACAATGCTGGCCAAAAAAGACTCCAGTCCAAGCACACGCTCAGCAAGCAGAATATGGACAAGAACTCAAATAGCTTATGTTTTGTTTTGTTGTAGGCAGTGTATTTATTGCACTTCACATGTTAAGTCAAGACAGTTAAGAATTTCCTACTCAGTCTCAAACGTTACCTATCAGAAATTCCAATCTAGAAATACAACAGAAGTAGACAGAAATCAGAGTTTGAGAGGTTATTTAGAAATGGGGAGTTTAAAAAAAAAAGCCTAATTACTAATGAAATAGCAAATTCTAGCCTGCAAACCCTCCATCATGTCCTTTCTAAATGGATACCATGAGGAAAAATTCAAATTTTTTTTTTTAAAAACACAAAACTGGAGTGTGTTTGCCAATACTTCAAAATTATACAACTGTTCCTACTCTTTAAAAATACTGTAATATTTAATGAACTGTGCACTCAAGTCTTATTTCCACCCTGCTGAACACAAGTCTATTTAGAAAAATGGTATAGCTATGTTCAATTTAGGAAGGAAACTGATTGGAGTATTTGTAGTCCAGGGTTGGGGAGGAAATGCATAGATTCCAATGCATCATTTATCTTGCTCTGCTTGTCTGCTAGAAGGAAGTAATTTCTAATCTCTCTCTCTCTCTCTCTGAAATCCATTGATCCTTATGAGGTAACAGGTTAGTCACAAAGCTTTTAACAAAATAAATGGCTTGCTTACATAAGTCCTGTAACATGAAAACATGAAATTCAGAGGAATTTTACCAGAATCTAAAGCCAACAGATTTTTACTACTGAAGTAGAACACAACAAGCACTCTTGTGCTACAGCAATATAGCTCAAGATCTGTTCACAAGTCACAAGCAACATTTATGTTGTTTTTAGAGAGGGGGAAATGACAGATTCCTTTTTGAAGATCTTCTCCCTCTCCCCTGCCACTTTACCTGTTCTTTTCCTCAAGTTCTTTATTTGCTTTCCTCTTGAATTTGGGTAACAGCTGCTGAAGAAGGTCCTTCACTGCATCTCGCTCCTTCACTGCTGTGCTTTCATTAGAGAAGTGGAAGTTGGTTGTGTCCCCTGCATGCAATACCAGCTGTAGCTGAATTTTAGCCTTTCCTTCAGGACTGATTTTCTGGCCTAGAATATATAAAGAACAGCAATTAGTGATATAAGTACATTTATGTAACAAACTTTCTCCCCAGAACATTCATTTATATGCTGTTGTCTGCATCATCCCATTAAATCCTGATATCCCACATTGGTGGCATTATAGCACATTTCTTCCAGCCCTGGAAGTGAAGCATGCAGCTGCCTCTACAAGTTAGCTTTAAAAGCTGCATCTCACTTTTCCCACTGCAACCAAAGACATCCTGAGAGGCCCAGATCCTGAGCTGCAGCAGAGTACTCCTTGGCCACCTTTGCTAGTTTTCTAGCAAAACTCAGAGCAGCCCTCAGGTCCCTCCAAGTTCCAGGGCCTAGCAATGGCCCCAAAGCGCTGCTTAGAGCAGATGGAGATCACTAAGTCATAAGGATGCCTGAGCCCTTCCTCCTTTCCCATAGCCACAGAGAAAAAGTAGATATAGGACCAACTATGGGAAATCTACACTGCCCATAGTGCATATCTACCTGCTTCTAAATGGAGGCATTGTCCTATTTGCACTGTTTCCCTAAAGCCAGCATAAACTGCCCTACCACACCTCAAGATCTGAGCCCACAAACAACAAAGGGAGCATCTTTCAGCTTCCTATGATTCTCTCTATGCCTACAGATGTAAAGGCTGGAATTTGAGAGAATGTTACTCCATTTACTCAATGTCTGCAAGAACTGATATCTCCCCCTCCAGTCTTCTAAACTACAATATGTAAATGCTATGATAGGCTCAATAGGTGGAGAGGATAATAGCTTCACACTACTTCTAGATATAAAATAGGTGAACAGACTTTCTAAATGGTTATTAAGCAGATATCTGTTAGCGAGCACTGCATTTTAGAGTTTTGACTCAGCATGATTAACAGCCACATATACCTTTTAAAAACGTTGTAACAATCCTATATGAATTTAGATAGCATATGTTCTAGGGCTACAGACAGAAAAAGATGTATGCAATTTGCAAGGGTTTGTGCTTTTGGTATTGAGTAAGGACAGACAGCACTAATCTGATGCAGGCACAGCACAAGCAGGCACTATAGAAACTCAGTTTTGACTTACAGCACACTACTATTTCAGTTGTGGGTGTTTATTGAACAAGATTACTAGTCAAGCCAAACTGTCAAGTAATTTTGGAGGACACGGATGATATGAATGAACATATTTTCAGCTGTGACCCCACAATATATCATATTCTAATCTAGATTTCCAAAGATGAGAGGCTAGTATAATAAACCATCACACCACATAACTCTATCAAACTTTAATCAATTTACATCTCACTGTGAGCTGGGTTTTTATAGAATAGACTGTCGCAGAGCTAGATGCACATCCTAATTAGCCGAAAATAGGTTAGGTCAGGGGTCGGCAACCTTTCAGAAGTGGTGTGCCAAGTCTTCATTTATTCACTCTAATTTAAGGTTTCGCATGCCAGTAATACATTTTAATGTTTTTAGAAGGTCTCTTTCTATAAGTCTATAATATATAACTAAATTATTGTTGTATATAAAGTAAACAAGGTTTTTAAAATGTTTAAGAAGCTTCATTTAAAATTAAATTAAAATGCAGAGCCCCCCGGACCTGTGGCCAGGACCTGGGCAGTGAGAGTGCCACTGAAAATCAGCTCGCGTGCCGCCTTTGGCTCGCGTGCCATAGGTTGCCTACCCCTGGGTTAGGTAGTTTCCTCTTAGACCCCATAAATCCTGTATCCCCCAAAACAAGACATATGGCCTAGGTGATTTTCCATTAGACTACAATACATATTTCTGCTTCCAAGCTATTGCAGAGATTGTTAGCACAGTGGGAAAACGAAAGAAATATTTAAGAAATTTGGGATCTATATTAAAAACACCTGAAAAACTTTTGAATTGCAGCATCTTCTATGCCTGCAATTTACTCCTGGATCCACTCATGTTTGCCAGAAAGAATAATCTAATGAAATGACCAAATTGGCCAAATACATGTAAAATAAGGTTTGAGTCTTATTTAAATATTTACTGAGAATTTGCATACAAGAGCAATAGAAAGAGCTTTCACTTACATTTTATATCTGCATACATATGGCTGACTGTGAATCGGTCTTTGCCTTCAGGTGCCCATGCTATCCTTTCAGCCATAAGGTAGAGAGCCCCATCCTGTTTCTTTTGACGCACCTTCTTTACGATCAGTAACACTTCCTCAGATGATGTTGCCATGATGGCTATAAGGTGCTATTAAAAGCACATGGTACAGTTAGTTACTTAATTCAATAGCAATTAGTACAGTATTTCCATTGACAGATTTTTTCCAGTATTCCAACTTGTTTCAAGACTTCAAAACTTGCATTTGCACTTCAATATTTACATTCTGTAAACTAACAGCAGCATACAGTCATTGTCCAAGCCTTATCAGACAAACACTCTGAGCTCCACTTTATACATGCGGTCAAACTTTTTCGGATTAAATAAAATAGTCACATACAACTATAATAACCCACAGCCATATTATACTTAGATTTCTTTTCCAATCCTCCTTGTGCTCCAGCTACACCTACATTTCATCTAATTCCTATATTTTCTATTTCTCTTTTATGTTTCTTTACTGGTTTGTCAAGTTGTGAAGAGCGCTTATACCTCAGAGAGTGTGCACACTCCAAATCCCCGGTGGCATTTCATAGTGCTTTCCTTTTGTGATGGGAACTCTATTTGTTAAAACTACTTGGAAGGGGAGAGGGACGAAAGTATCGTAGACTTACAGGTTCTTGCAACTGTACCTCCCGAGTAAAACGATGAACTAATTACTTTCCCCTTCCTTCAGCACGATCCACTGATTACCATGCAAGACTCGAATGAGACTTCAGACACAATCATAATTTTAACTGGCCTATTTATTTTGTTCCAAAAATACTCAAGCTCTAATCTTGCAACCACAGAAAGATTGAGAGTTTTGTCATTGACATCAATAAGCCCTTCTGTAATTGGGAAGAAGGATAACGAGAGTGCCAATGTCTTTTTTCCTTTATAGTTTTCCCAATCTTAAATTTCTCAAGAGAACAGATAAATAGTAACATACAAATTTTACTATATTCCATCACTACAAATTTCACTCCTATCAGAATGACATGAAGTTTCCTTCCGTACTATATCCTTTAAATATTTCATTCCCATCCTACTCCTGCAGTTTTTTTTATTTGCCATGTACCTTACTGCCCCCGCCTCACTTTGCTACCAGTGTATCAAGTAGTTTTAGAGATCCTTTCAATACTTTGAATATGCACATTTACATTTTCTTATATTTTAATTGCCAAGATCTACATCAATACTTAAAATATTATACAGATGTTCTTTTAAACACGTATTAAGAATAGGTATCAGAAATCTCTCTCTCTCTATATATATATCCATTTATACTTACTTATGGATATGTTTTTTACCTGGATTTTAAATTCTGTACAACTTTGAAAATAAAAATCTGATTGTTTTAAACTTGAACATCTATATGGATAATTAGTAAGGACCAGCACTCTGCTCAGTGAAAATGTTACAAGCTGAGCAATCAGACAAGTGTGTTAAGTACGATATTTGAGAGAAGATGTTTAGTAGTAAGATGTATTTGCACTTAGGTTTTGATCCAGAACCAGATCAACAGGTTTGCTATTGACTTTAACGCTGCAGTATTGGGCACGTATATGATTTCTGCCTGTTTGTGACAAAACTGTGGTAATCACTAGAATACTTAGAAAAACCAGTAACAGCTGATATTTTACCAACAAAGACTTAATGTTTCTGGCACAGTACTTTGCAGTATGCAGCTTCTGAATGCATAATATCCCACAAGTGGCTTGTTCCATTGTCTGGGAAACTGAATGCAGTACCTCCATGCTTTTCTGTTCTTTTTTGGTCATTGCTACTTCTTTTGCTTTTATGCCTCTGTTATAATTGCACTTTAAAGATGGCAGCTCTGACATAACTGTCTACAAATTACTCGCAAGTAGCAAACATTTATCCAAGATATGGGGGGGGGGGGGGGGGAGGGGAGGGGAGAACCCTGGAGTCCTCTTTAAACAGTGCATTAAGAATCAAAATATTTCACTAATCAGGGTTTAAAAAAATACTACAAACCTACTATCTAACAAGACAAAATGGCTCCACCAGTTAAGTTCTGAGGCAATACTAATACAAATACTAAAATAGAAATCCAACAGCTTCTCCTCTAATTGCTGGTGGGAGGGCTCTCTTTTGTATTCTGTCTAGATAATATGTGTCTATTGAACTGAATGAAAAAGACACTGTCTTCTCCATCATCTAAAGTTTTCTAGCTGCTGTGAGGGAGGAAAAGTTCCCCAATATCCATTCCCCCCAGACTCCATTTTTGGGGTGCACTTTCTATTGAATGTCTGCAGCAGCACTGTGAAAGTGACATGATTCATGACAGTGTCACTACTGCTCCCAGGGGTCTGAACTACAGTTGTCAAGCTGACAAGTTTTGTTAATTTTAATCTGCTGCTTCTTAGCAAAACTATAAATTAGCAGCAAAGGCATTGGAGTTGTCTAGTTGAAACTCAGGAAGATGGCTCTGTGTCAGTTTACACTTGTTTCAAATTTGAAAGATTACCTTTGCAACCATGAAGGCTAGAAACCCGGTTTTATTTAAAAGCTTAAATTCTGCAGAAATTGATGGCTTAGGGACCCCCAATCAAGACTGGTAAGAGGATTGTACATGCCATGTACTAAGCATTATGAAAATACAACTTGTTAGATACAGCTTTTAGCTATCTCTGACCGTAATTTATCTATGAAACATGAGGCTATGTTGTTGAACATTTGTGTTCTGCACCAGGACCTTTGAAATAACAAAATACAGGGGAGTCACATCTTACGTGGGGGTTAGGTTCTGAAGTCAGTGCGTAAGACGAAAATCGCGTATAGTCAAATGCTAATTGAGTAGAATGGCGGGCGGAATCGCCCGCACTACAGGTACAGTATTTAAATTGTTATTTTTTTCTTTTTTGTTTTGTTTTGCCGAGCGCATATAGTTAAAATCGTGTAAGTTAAATGCACCTATGATACGACTCCACTGTAGGTAATATTTCCAAAGAGCCTGTAGATAAATCAGTGGTTCCAACTTGTGGGTAGGACTCCATGGAGGAGGCACAAAACTTCTCCTGGGACTGAAACTTTCAGCTGTATATGACACTCATCCTGCAGCATAAGTGGTGGTTAAAAAAACCAAAAACAAAGGAAGACTGAGCTACAAGGGTTGTTTATTTCCCAACTCATTTGTGAATATTCCCCTTGAAACTGGGGAAGGAGGGATAAATGCAGGATGTGAAGAGCCCAGCAAAGATTGGACAGCAGTAGTGGGGAAAAGGATCCTCAACATACCCACTTCCATTTCCCTAGTTGGTGGATGAAGTCAGGCAGCAGAGACTAGCTAGCAGCTACTTTTAAGCCACCTGCCTGGCTTTTGTTTCTCTTTAATTAGCTCTCCCCTACCATTCCTGTTCTCTGCTCCTTCTAGAGTAGCCAAGTAACATAGTGGCAACCAGGGGATCTTATCCACTCCCCTCACACATGGATTGCTTTGGCAAGTGAGGTTTGGACAGAGAAGAGATGCCACTAATAGTCCTGATTTGGCTGACACAAAAATGGGTTTTGAAATGGTCCTAGGCTTCTGTGACAGGCAGACAAGAAAGGGTGCTCATCTGTCATTTTACTGTAAGGAAGGGTAGAGAGCTACAACTTTTCTGATTAGACAAGCAAGACAATAAGCTGAAGAACTCTGGAACTTGTGTTTTGGGCCTGTCTACACAACAAGTCTGGACCCCTGGTATGGTTAGAAGCATCTGTAGTCTAATGTAGTATTTTAGTTGCAGTAAGACTAGAAGAAACAACACATTACTTGCTTAATTGAGAGAGAAAACGAAGATGTGAATGCATGGCAGCTGCCACCTCTTCTTAAATCTAAAATGAAAGGAATACTGTAGTTTCCTGCCCTCTTTGGTACTTCTCACTATCTTGGATTTTATGGCAAGATAGCAATGCTGAAGGATGGACAATTATTGGTGACATTTCCATCTCTCCCCTTCCTTAACCTTTTGTCCCAGAACTTCATCTTATCCCTCCCTTTCCCAAGTTTCAGTGTCTCATGTATACATCAAACAGAAAAAGATCACCCAATCTGTTGATGCCATCTGTGCTCCTGCACAGTGGTGCTTTTATCAGCACTGACAGCGTAGTGTATTGAGTGGCAAACAGGCTCAACTGTGCTAGTAGCAGCACAGCACACTGAGACATGAGCAGAACCATGTCAGTCAAAACACATGGCAACAAGGTCTAAAATGGGATGCTGATTCTTAAAAAAAAATGGGGGGGGGGGGGGAGTGAGATAAGCCTCACAAATATTTACAGAACTGTAACTTAAACCTGATCCTACAAACTACTCCACACAAGCAGATTTTCACACCCACATGGGGCTCTGCAGAGATTCAGAAGTCCACCTGCATAAAGCAGCGTGCATGATCAAGGTATATATTTTAGCGAGGCACATGATTATCTGAGCTGGGTTCCAACCAGACCATCAGGCATCAAATCCTGATCATTACACAATGGCATTTTTTATCTTTAACAAAACACACGAACAGGACTTTGGTTTTACCTTATTTGGAAGGGCACCGTCAGCAGGGCAACATTCCCTCACGTTATGCACTGCTAGAGAGAGGAACATGTTCCTGCCACCACCACCGCACCTACACGCCCCTGGGTCCTCTCCCGCCCAGCTTGCCCTGTCATTCCCCCAACCCGGCTGCACTCCCTCCCCCACGCCCAAGCACACTGTGTATTAATAAATCCGCCTCTTCCCCTGTCCGCATCTCGCTCAGCAGTAGCGGCCAGCGCAGGACAAGCCGAGCTGCCCTCGCCCGGCGATGGGTGGGGAGCCCGGAGCAGCGGGGGCCGTTGTGCTCTCGGGCTGTCAACGCCGGCTCGCAGGGCTGGGTGCCTCGCTCCCCGCCAGGAGCCTGCACAGGGACCCCGGCCCGGCACACCCCCTCCCCCACAGACACGGGCCCCCGCCCGGGGAGCAGCCGCCGCCCCCGCAGTCCCAGCTCCCCCCTCCCCCGGAGACTCCGCCGAGCCCCTGGACACCGTCCAGACTCCTACCGTGCGGGCGGCTTCTCAGGCTCCAGGCCGCCGCTGGCTGCTGCCGCCGGGTGCGGGCGCGGCGGGATGAGGGGGCGGGTGGCGCTGGGCACTAAGTCCAGCCGCTGCCGGTGCCGCTACTAGGGGGGTCTCGCCGCCTCCGGGTCCATGGGGTGGCCAGGGAGCTGGGCAGCAAGGGCACGTGACCGGAACTAGCTAAAGTCCCGCGACGCACCGAGGGAGACCGGGTCACGTGACGGGGGAGACTGGTGTCGCCATGACACCTCCCGGTCACATGACAGGTTCTCCCCGCCACCACAACACTCCAAGATCACGTGATGGCTTCTCCCTCTCCCCCCTCCCGTCGCCATGACAGTGCGCGGAAGGGGGTGATGACGGGGTACCAACAACGCGGCCGCCACCGTCCGGTCCCTCCCATCCCGATCACCCGGCCCCGAAGACCGAGGAGTCCGGCTCCTTCCCTTTCGTTCCGCCTGTTAGGTCCCGTCTGTTCCGCTCCGGGGTACCGCAGCGCTGAGGGGGGGCGGGGACTTCCCTAGGCAACCGCCCGAGGGGGGAGGGGTGAAAAGAGCGTAGCCGTCACGTGATCTGGGGTTAGCTGTGTGCGTGTGACGCACTTTTTTGCGGGCGGGCGCGCGAGCTAACGTGTTTCTGGTGGCCTGGGGAAGGATCACGTGCCGTGGGGGCGGGGCCGGAGAAGCAGCTGGCGAGTTTGGCGTTCGGTGGGTGAGTGTCCGCGCGGGGAGCTGGGCAGGGGGCCAGGAGGCGGGTGGGGGGAGCCGCAGCAGCAGCGCTGGGGATCAAGCAAGGTGCAGTGGGCGGGTCCCATCCGTTTTCTGTCCTCCCCTCTCCTGTCCCGGTGCCGAGATGTGACTGACGCCCAGCTCCCCTGCCTGGGCAGTGCTGGCTCTCGCAGGGGCTGCCGTGTTCCCTGGCAGCCTCCCCTGGCATCCCCTGGGTGCCACAGCTGACACGCCAGCAAACCCCAGCGGGCGAGAGCCACCCTCTGCAGACTGGGAGCCTGAACTTTGTAATAGCTTCTCGGTTTCCCGTCCTGGCGGCTCTGCGTTAGGGTGACCAGATGTCCCGATTTTATAGGGACAGTCCCGATATTTGAGGCTTTTTCTTATATAGGTTTCTATTACCCCCCACCCCCGTCCCGATGTTTCACAGTTGCTGTCTGGTCACCCTACGCGTTGTTGTTAGTATGAGTGGCAGCAGGGAGAGTCTCCCCAAGCAGCTCCTGGCCCTGTTGCCCAAAGTGCTTGCAATCTGAGCTTAAAGTGAACATAGAAATGGGTGAAACATACGCGCGGGGAAGAAGGTGACCCCGATGGACCTGAGTTTGCAGGCAGACAGCGCTAGTGGCACTGCTGCTCCCTTGGGAAAGCCATGGGCTGACTTGTAGTTAGGTTCCTGTGGCAGCAATGAAGGAACATGTATGTCAGTTTCAACTACAGCTTGAGGAAACTGTGGGTGGTAGACATGAGTACTGGAGGTATCCTCAGAGGGAAGAGGATCTACAAAAAAAGTTGGGGAGCTCCCCACCCGTTCCTCAGAAGAACCTGAAGGAGGGGATGAATGGCAAAGCCCCTTCCAACAGTTGTCAAAAGCTTATGGCAGATGGGAGAACAATTATCCTTTTCCAGGTGTGGGTGGTGTGATTTGTTCAATCTGCTACTGTATGTACTAGAGTGGGATTGGAGTATTTTGTTTATTAGGCCAAATCTCCCCTAAAACGTGTGAACAACAACAGATATCTTAGTCTGTAAACACTAGAGATGCTCCCCTCCATATCCTGGAACAGAGCCAAGAATTCCAGAAGTCCCAGTGTTTCTTTGCTGTCAGCAAATATCTTTGAAACTCGCTGTCAAAGTACGTGTCTTATCCTTCTAGTGGCCGGTCCTCAGTAAATAACAGTCTGCTGCTACTGCCAATTAAGTGGTAGAAGTCTGTGCTGCGGATCTAAAAATGCCCACCCTCCCAATGACGCTAATGACATGTAGCGTGTTCAGTATAAAAACTTAAGGTAAGTTATTTTTTAAAAAGCCTGTGAGGAAACTGCCATTTTTGTATTCAGTGCAAGGTTTGGATGGTGGTGTGCAGGAAATAATGCATGGGATCCCAAACTGGTAGATGAAGATAAAAATACTGAATAGCTGTCCCATTCAATGCATGAATGATGGGTCCTGTGGAAACTGTTGTATGTAGTTAGGGTGTATCAGAGTGCACATGCGCAAGGAGGCTGAGTTAAGATTGAACGGGCTACCTTAATTTTGGTATTTTTTTAACCTTTGAGTGCTTGATATTGTAACACTCATATTTTAACAACATATTTTATATGTAATATCAATTTTAAGTGTGCCAGTGCAGTGATTTACACTGGTTTAACCAGATTGATCTTCAAAATTGATTTTTAGCTAAATCAATGCAATTTAGTTTATGGGCTGTGCCTAGATTGCACAGGAGACTGTAAACCCATCAGATATTTACCTTTAGGAATAATCAAATTGTAGCTTATCCAACAGACTAACATTTCTTAAATTAATTTCAGTGTAAATTCATAGACAAAACAAAGTAGGGCCCTACCCTTGCAGTCGGATCCATGTAGGAGGATCAAGTCTGCGGCCTGTTAGATTCCCCCCCTCCCTTTTGTATCTTTATGAGCAGTCTTAAGTCTTTGTCTGCATTAAAAAGTGTTTTCCTGTATAGCTATTCCAGCAAATCCTCTTTGTGTAGGCAAAGTTTATACCAGCAAAAGATTTCTTTTGCCGGTATAGCTTATACCAGTCTCTGAACAAAATAAGCTATACTGCTATACCCGTGTTTGCTGTCAGGCTATATTGGGTTAGGGGTGTTTCCCCCCTCCCCCCTTCTCCTAAGTGACATAGCTATGTGAGCATACTTTTATGTGTAGAGTAGGTCTTAAAGAACAAAGGTGGGGCAAGAAAGTAAATTGTAATTGATCAAGAAAGGGATTATATTCTTAAATTTAACTTCTGCAGGTACAGCTAGAAGCTGAAGTAAATAATGCACCAATGATTGAGTATTGCCAGGCTTTCTTAACTCAATGACATCTGTGCCAATGATACCAGAATCTTACAGCCATGTATTGGCAGAACTTGAGTGTTTGGATCCATTGCTTTCTGCACTCAGGCTGGATTCTAGTCGTCTGAAGGTAAGTTTGGTTCATGCTTGTTGCATTTACTATGTTGTTTCTTTTTTTTTTCAGACACAGAAGTCAATATTTTTGTCATGCTACAGCTTGGTGAATGACTGCATAAAATTACTTTGATTTGTATAGCTCTAGATTAGAAGCTATTATGCAAATTGCAGATTATGACTTGGTATTTGCTACTTAAACCTTGGGTCCAGCTTTATTACTGTCAGCTGCATGGTCGAGAGCAGTGGCTTCTTGGAAGAACAGTTAAGAGCAGTGTAGAACAAACAAAGATGGATTTTCTCTTGTCTATAATGAAATAAATAGAAAAATCTTGCATGTTATCTTTAAATATGTTGCTTGCCCATTCTTAAAGTCAAAATAATTTGCTATTTAATTCTGTTTTTGAAGCAAATTATGAATATAAGGTACTTTGAGAATAGATTAGTCAGTTGCAGGGAAAATGCAATATTTAACCCCAAAGCCTCTAAGAGCATGGTCACTTAAACCTTAAATCATAATACAAATGTTTTAATTCAAATTATTTTTTGGTCAGCCCATGAAATAGGATGATTGGCTAAACTTTAAGTGGATGCTACCTTACTCCGATGGACAACTTCATAGATCAAAGTATAGAACAGTTTGCTGTGCTTATTGAGTATGATGGCAGATCCATCAAAAGAAAATAACTTTTGCCCTTGTTTAAAAAATATAGTCTAACAAGGTTTAAAGTGCCCAAACAGCTTATGAAAAAACCTGAATGTGTCTTTCTGTGTCCTTTATCACTAAAGATATTTGCAGGAAAACAGTCTTCAAGAGTTTGTTTGCTTTTGTTGTCCACTCCTCTTTTAGAATGCACTGGTTGCACTTCTCTGACAACCTGGCCTTGCTGTTGCATATCTTGGGGGTGGGGGTGGGGGATGAACGATAGGCATAGAATGGGTTCTTTGTCAAAGCTTTGGTTTTTAACAAATAAAGGACAAATATGAGATGCCATTATCAGTGGAATTTACATTTATTTAAGTAGCTACAGTGTCCTGTGTCATAATTCTTTCAGTGCACATGTATAGCTGTATCTCGGAAATGGCTGGCTCTGGGCAGTTCAGGAGGGGGATTAAACCTGATTCAAAAAGAAGGCTGGAAACAGAGGCTGTTCCTCACTCATAAGGTAAGGTTAGAATTGTGCAAAAACCTCAGGGAAGGGCAATATTTCAATTGCAGAAGTGGGGAAATGGTAGCTTCGTATTAAAGTCCCAGGAATGTACAGCCTGTTGAATCATCCAAATAAACTGAATTTTCTGACTTCTTTGTGTTTGAACAGAGAGGTGGTTGTTTGCAAAAATAGTGCTTTGCAAAGTGTGGGGGTTTGAAAGAGGAGTATCCTGAAAGGGTGCATAGTCTACGCCGGGGCCAGTTTATTTACCTGCTGACGCGGCAGGTTCAGCCGATCGCGGCCCCCAATGGGGGGGCGGGGGGGGGCGGGAAGCCGCAGCCAGCACATCGCTCACCCGCGCCGCTTCTCGCTGCCCCCATTGGCCTGGGACGGCGAACCTGCCGCGTCAGCAGGTAAATAAACTGGCCCGGCCCGCCAGGGTGCTTACCCTGGCGAGCCGCGTGCCAAATGTTGCCGACCCCTGGTCTACGCAGTTGTTCTCCAGACTCATATTTTATCTTTTTAAAAATAAGTCTCTCTCTCTGTTATGTTCAAAAGAAAATCTTCAAAATGGGAAGTCAGCATAACCAGTTTGGAGTGTCTATCTAAATTTACAGCCAACCCGAAACAATAACTCTAGCTGTGAATTGCCTCAGTCATTTCAACAGGGGCTAACTCAAATGCCAATGATGATTCTCTAAATATTAACGCTGTTAGCTATTACTAAGGCTATGAGTTTGTCACGGAAGTTACAGATTCCGTGACTTTCTGTGACTTCTGCAGTGGCTGGTGTTGCTGGCTCCAGGGCTGCCCCTGGGCCAATTGCACCAGCCTCTGCTGGGGCAGTCTCGGGCCACCGCAGGAGGAATTTGGGTGGTGGGCTTGGGGCATGGGAGGGGCAGAGCTTACCTTGGGGGGGCTCCCCAGAAACGGCAACATGTCCCTCCCTCAGCTCCTAGCTCTGCCTGCTGCCTCCGCAGCTCTCATTGGCCGCTGTTCCTGACCAATGGGAGCTGCAGAGCTGGCAGCGTGCAGAGCTAGGAGCTTAGGGAGGGACATGTCGCTGCATCCCAGAAGCTGGGTAGGGGCTGCCAACCCCCCCAACCCCCTCCCGAGCACCAGCGGAGGTCCCAGGCTCCTCGCCATTCGCGGTGCTTCCCTCCACCCCCGCCCTCCGGACCATGCTCCCAGCACTCGCGGCGCCCCCCGGACTGCTCCCTCAGCACGTGTATTTGTGGCGCTCCCCGGACCACCACCACCCAGCATCCGTGGCACTCCCAATATTTAGTCAGGTGTATAGTACAAGTCATGAACAGGTCACGGGCAGTGAATTTTTGTTTACTGCCCCTGACTTGTCCATGACTTTTACTAAAAATACTCGTAACTAAAATGTAGTCTTAGCTATTACACTGCTCAATGCACGTAAAACAGGAAAGGAAGTATATTATGAAGATCTATCTATTCCAGTGTTCCCCAAAGTTGGTGGCATGTGCAAAGGACTAACTTGGGCTGGAGGAAGTGTTGAAAGTATATAAATTAAGATTTTAAAGGCTCATTGGCTTTTAACAACATGTGTTAGGGTTGGAGGCAAGGAATGATGGATTTAATTTTCCTATGGGGAGGAATGGGGCTTCGCTTTCAAAAAGCTGAGACTGTATTATACTAATAATGAAGTGATTGCATATCAAATGGTCTGTTCATTTTTCACTGTTGTAGGGGGAAGATGGATGAATAAAGGTTTTATTTATTTACAAGTCTTGATTTCTAAAAAAGTACAGAATTAATACTGCTGTGATGCCGGTGATGGGATCAGTAAAGCTCCTTGTCAACCAAATGATTTGGAGGCACTTCTATTACAAATATTTCTGTTTCGTTGTCTTCTTGTAAATGTATCTCCTTCAGTGCTAACTCTGTCTTTCACTTGTCCAAGTCCTTGAGACAGACATAATTTAGGAGCATTTTTAGATCTAATTATGCCTTTATGGGTATCCTTGTGTATTTTATGCCAGGATTTACCCTTTATTTGGTTACTTTTCAAAGTACTCCTTAACACTTGAGTTGTGTACAATTCTTTAAAAATATAACCACAAATTTCCAGTTGGCTCAAGGGCCACATGAAAGATCTTCTTTGTTACTTGAAGCACAGAGTTAAGAGAATGCTGTCTAATACAGATGGTATACTTAACTTCCACGTGCAGGAGACTGTCTTTTTCACTGTGCTAAAATAGGCTGTCAGCTGGTCTCGGTTGCACTGAGGATTGGTAATTCGTTATGAGCCTTTTGCATTGAGTTCATCAGTTTAGAATCCAATCCAGATCAGTAGCCATCAGATATCTTTACAGTCTAACAATAGTTGGTGAATTGAAACCACAAACTCATTTTGGTTCCTTGTGCATCGCTGTTTGTATTCTCAAAACAACCCTCATCATTGGCAGAATTGAATGGGTTTGAAAACTGAACCCTTGTCATTCATGGAGCTGGTTCCCTTAGTCCAGAATTTAAGATATTGCGTAGTCGTGTCAGATGAAGTAATTTTCATTGCCACTACCTATGTTCCTCTTCAGTGAATGAACCACAGGTCTTCAGTCTCCAGGACTGTCAGTTGGACATTTTTCAGAACCAGTAAGTTCCACTTAAAAAAAGTGACGAGAAGGCAAAGAATCCAAGAGCACTCGAAGCTACTATGTAGACTGACTTTCATCTCTTATTGTAGTTCTCAGGTAGAGGATAAGAACTGTGTATAACTAAATGTAGTAATGAGAACTAACTTGACTACTGCACTTGGAACTGTAGTCACTTCATCACTTGACTGGTCTTTTTTGCATCAGGAAGGTGCCATTTCCCGGGTCGCCTGTTGTTTACATGATGAAGATCATGTTGCTGTTGCCACCAGGTGAGAAATTTTATTTAATTAATTTTCCCCTTCCTGCCCCAAGGCTATAAAGCAACTTCTCGGGTGGAGTGTATTCCACCATAGCCATGTTGGTCAATTTCCCTGTTAGCTAAGCCCGAGACATTTCAGCGGCATGTGAAAGTGTGTTCGCTGACCTGATAAAGTGAAATGGGTAACTAAAACATTTATACGTTGAAATTCCAGTTAGTTACATTTATTTAACTCACAACTGCCACCTTTATTGGCAGTTTCAGAACAGAGGCCCAGGTTTCAGTGAGCAACCCTCCAAGTCAGGGCTGATATACATTGGTAGGTTGGTGTGTGGAAGCTTGTATTGTGCTTATCTTTGGATAAATGTAGCACTTTGTTTTTCAGAATTGTCAACCTCACACTTTTCATATGCACAGCATTCAAACACAGCTTCTTATATTAAAATGTATTCTTTGTTTAGCTTGCCTCTTTCTTGCAAGCAGCACTTCTTTACTACTGTTATAAATGATTGTCACTTTCAAAAGATCAGTTCTCTTAAAAATGTTAATCTCCTAACTATTACAGTCAAGGCCTTGTAGTGGTCTGGGAACTCAATCAGGAGCGTCGTGGAAAGCCAGAGCGGATTTATGTTTCCACTGAGCACAAAGGCAAAAAAGTCACATCTCTTTGTTGGGATACAGCCGCACTTCGAGTTTTTGTAGGAGATCATGTGGGAAAAGTGTCTGCTATCAAGATTAATACGTCCAAACAAGGGAAGGTAAAATATTACCCATTTTCTTTGCAATGAGAGGAGATTCCAACAGATAGAGACACAGATTCAGTGTGTCCATGTTTGTTAGTAAAATCAGGATGGGGGAAAGAATTCACTAGCAAATTAAGTTCTGCTCGTTTTAGTGACTAGTCAGGAGTGATGAACTAGATACTGGTATAAATGTTTGCTTCAATTCTTGACAGTATACATAGCTAGTCCAGCAAGTGGCAATATAATGTAAATATTCTAAAATACATTAGCATTCAATTTGGAGGTACGATTTACCACTTTTAAGAGACATTGAGTTCAGGATGGATTTTTTTGCACAGTGATGCAATTTCTTTTTAGAAGTCTGAGTGTAAATCCACAATTTCTGTCTTGACGGTTACTTTAAATTGTCTTAAGTAATCAAAAGATGGATACACCACATATTATGGTACTTCTGCTTAATTGTAGAATGAGTCCAACACTGTACAGGATGATATTAAGTTATTGTCTGCACTTACAGTGGCATATAGAATACAGGCACTGCACACCCAGCTAGCATAGGTATAAATAGCCGTGTAGACATGACTTAGGTGAGTAGAGTAGAGTGCCCTCCGTTGCTAAACACATGAGTATATACTCTACGTAGCTCTCTACATGCTCAAGCATTGCCTCCTATGTCTACACTGCTGTTTTTAACAGTGTAGTGTCGTGCTGCCGGAGTCCATTCCCTGCCACACGGAAAGGCTCTGGCAGTGGGGAGGCAGCAGAGAAACACTCCAGCAGCTCCCCCCCGCCAGAGACTTTCCTCGCTGTTTCCCCCTGCCAGAGCTTTTTACTGCCATGTCTAGCTACACACTTCAGTGACAAGTGTGAATGCAGCCCTCTTTCACTGTGGCATGTAGTTACATGTGTATTGCCTGTACTCTACACACTGCCGTAAGTGTAGACAAGGCAAAAAACACTTTGTCACAGTCCTGGCTGAGCTTCTCCCACTGGATGCTTGGCAGACAGCTGTGTTTGTACCCACACGTTGGATCCATGTGCTGCTAAGCTCCTCTGGATAGGCTTCTGGTTTCTCGGGCACACTTCCCAGGCATAAACTCTCTGATGCCACTTATGGGGAATGGGACCTTGTGGTTGAGCTGTCTTGGACTCCAGGATCAGTGCTGACCCCCCAAACCCTCCAGTCTCCCCAATTGCTAAAGCACATCTTCCCCAGAGCTCCATTCTCATGAGTATTCTGGTTCATCGTTTAATCCTTTAGGGACATGTGAAGTTAAAGCAAGTAATGCACAAGGACTTTCTAAAGTAGTTATGCTTTATTCATAAATCACAAGAGATAAACAGATATAGGCAAAATTAAATACCTTTACGCAATTCCCTCCCTCAGGTGCTCATGCTGAGAGGTGTTTGGATTTTGGTTAGTGCATTCAGGGTCCCAGGACCTCCTCTCCTTCCTTCCTCCTGACCATCTACCCACCTTGTTCTGTTCAGTGAGAGAACTACTCAGAGCACACGGTGTCCATTTATAACTTTCCAGTTCCTCTGCCATGTTACTCTTCTAGTCAGCCTCAAAGCCTCCCTCAGGTGATCAAGATCCATAGTCAGGTGTGTTGTTGCTTGGTTACTGCCTGTCTGAAGTCCAGACTGAAAACACTAGTTTCTTGCAACACAGCCTCCCCGTGTAGGTAACTGTTATGGCCAAGGTAGACCTGTTAAAATGTTAATGACTCTTGATGTTCCTGTCATAGATGTCTAGTTACGATCTGTGCCATGTATAATACAGTCCCTGTTATCAAATGTCTGATTCAGTATACACTGAGGCTTTCCGTGGTACAGCAATTTAATAATATGAACCAGAATTCATAAGTTTTACAAAAGGAAAGTCCCAAATCATGTCACAACTCCACAGTTAAACATGTTACCAGAACAATTGCAAAAAAGAGCAAAACTGGAACTGAAAATTATAGGAAAGTGGAAGTTCGGGTTTTGAGGTTCATATCATGTCAGATCTGAACGATACCTTTAGCCTTAAATCTGCAAAGTACTTTTAGAAAACCGGCTTCTGTCTTTTTTGCTATTTTATAATTAGGGCTTCAGATTTGTCAGGGCGTTTTATATAAAAAATCATGGAGCAGTTGCTAAGCCTGTGACTTTTACTAACTTTATTATGACTGCTCTGTGATTCTTGATAAAATATGCCCTGACAAATGAGGGGGCACTGACCATCTGCAGCAACACCCTCTGCTCCGACACCACAACCCTATTCCTAGCCTGGGAAGGGAGGGGGCTTCAGAGCAAGCCCAACCTGCACTCACCTCGAGCACAGGGAGCAGCAGAGCCTGCATCCTGTGGGGCTGGCCCCAGCTCCCCACTCCGGGCATTGCAACCAGGCATGCGGGATTGCAGCACTGCTCAGATTTGGCCCAGCCACCTCTTTGTTGTGATAGAGGGGCAGGCCAAACCTGAGTGGTGCTGTAGTCCCATACACCTGGTTGCAACACCTGGAGCGGGGAGCTGGGCCCAGCCCTGCAGGGCAGGAGCTGATGGTGTGGGGGTGAGTCATGGACGTAAAAAGAAAAGTCACAGATAAATGGGAAAATCATGCTATCTGTGACTCTTTTTTTCCTGCCATGACAAATCTATAGCCTTATTTATAATGTATAAAGTATTACCTATAAGAGGCCCGAAAGCCTTTGTATTAAAGAAAAAAATCTGCTTGTTTTATTTTAGAAATATCAAGTATGTCAACTCTATTCTTTCCTGGTTTTACTGGGTTACTTGGGGGACAAGGGGAGAAAATGTCTCTGGAATATATAATGTGTGCATGAAACCCTCACTAGAAGGGATTGGCCTGTTGAAGACCTGCTTTCTCCAAAATGTTAATTGGTCACTGAAGCTAAATAATACCCAAAGCTTTTATAGTCAGGCTATGGCCTGTCTACATTAGAGAATTGTAACAAACTTTCCACTTGTGCTACTACTGGTTCAGCTGCATCAATGTCGTCATGAGTGAGAGCCCAGGTGTGTGCTACCTGATGTATGTCCCACAGTCCGTGCAAGTCATCTATGTGAGAATTATTTGGTGAATGGTATTTAGACAACATACTGCAGAGTAACGCTGAAACTTGCTGGCATTTGTAGGTCACATAAATTTGAAGTTAAGTTACCTTAGCAGATAACTTTTATTCCCTACGGGAATACACCTAAGGGAGACTATTGCTGGCTTAAAAGAAAATGTGCATTGCATGGGTAATGACACTTATATAGAAAGAGAAGTTACTTAAAAAAAAGTCAGAGAGGACTATGATATACAACAATGTAGTATAAGTATACATTGATGGTTGGAAAAATTACAAGACACTATAAACAAGGCTCCCATCTTGCCAACACGTATGTGAATAACTGTATGTATGTGGGTAGTCCATTGAAATCTGTAGGGCTATTCACACGCATAAACATTCTCAAATCCAGGGTCTTGTTTTTAGAGGAAAAGTAATGGTGTACGTTATTGGATACAGGGCAGAGTTAAATTAATGTGAACAACCACAAACAGCTTGAAGTTTGCCATTTTCTGATCTTTGAGTGCAGCACTTTGCAACTGTAACTTTTTCTTAATGTTGTTTTTATGGAATATTATCAACATTGACCTAAGCCCAGTATGTGGTGTTTTTGTTTGTTCCTTTAGGCAGCGGCTGCTTTTGTGATGTTTCCAGTTCAGATTATAACCACTGTTGACTCCCGTGTAGTTCAACTTGATTATTTGGATGGAAGACTGCTTATTTCTTCACTTACTCGCTCCTACTTGTGTGATACTGAGAGGTAAGTTATACCTAACTGCAAAAGTATCAAGACATCTCTTAAAGTTGGAAACTGATTCAAATGGATTAGCTGAAAGATCATTCTTCTTTAGCATTTACATTTATCGTTCGTAAATTTCATCACTCGAAATTATCATCATTTAGCTGGTCAGACATAGTCATCATTGAAGAGACTTACTGGCATATTGTAGACCAGATGTCGTCCCGTAACAGTATTATCTTAATAGTATTAACGTAGTTCTTGGTTTTGCGTCTGATTTTAGGGGTTGGGTTTCATGGTTTTAAAATGAATTATAGCTTTTCTGAAGAGTTGTAAACTAAAGGTACGGTATTTAGTGTCTACACTGCACATGCAGTTTAACGGACACCCTTAAACTTTGAGTTAAGCAGAGACAGCAAGGAAAATACTGGTCCTGCTGTGTAGACCCTAGTTAGATAGACCCAACTGGCTGGGCAGATAGCATAGAAATTACTTTGATTGCTAAAGCAAAATAAATAGTAAAAATTAATGCAAAAAGGATGCAATGTCTTCATAAAGTACACATTTAAAAATAATGGAAAACTGACTTATATCAAGCAAACAGGTTTAGTTTTTGTTAATCTGCAACTATCTCATTGCTCTATACTTTGAATTATAATGGTGAGATTTTTCGGTTTAATTTATAAATAAACTTTACCATATCAAATATAAACGAAAATATTTTGGAAGCTTACAGTTATGAATGTTCCTTTGGTGGATACAGTCCTCCAAGAAAATGTTAAAACAAAACAGAGCCTGTTTTCTATATTGTCTAAATATATATTTTCCCCCCACTAGAGAGAAATTCTGGAAAATTGGTAACAAAGAAAGAGATGGAGAATATGGTGCCTGTTTTTTCCCAGCTGGAAAGAATTGTGGGAGCCAGCAGCCATTAATATATTGTGCACGTCCTGGGTCAAGGATGTGGGAGGTGAACTTTGAAGGGGAAGTGCTAAGTACCCATCAATTCAAACAGCTGCTCTCGTCGCCTCCTCTCCCAGTTATTACTCTAAGGTAGTGGTATTGATGGTGGTTAGTGATAAATCGGGTTATGCTTTCATCCCGTGACTCTTTCTGTGAAAGCTACTCTCTGAAAGTCACAAAATATAGTAATAAAAAGTCAAGTCATGAACAAAAGCTTCAGCTTGTCATGCAGCCTAGAGTTTTCATTTTGCAGCTCTCAGAAATGTGTTCAGCTGTTCCTTATAGCATCCACTCACCCACCCACTTGCATCCAAAAGTTGTGTTCTTCTAAAAGTGGGGGGGGGGGGGGAACCATCTGATTCATGACAAAAGTTCATGCTTCAGTAGTGACTAATGCAGTGCTTGCCAAATCAATTAGAAGTGGTCAATTTTTATTACATATCTTCGGGTTGGCAGTAGCTCTGTGCATGAGTGCTTTAAGAACTAATTTCTTTATTTTGTATTCAGTTTTGGCTTCCAATTAAATGTAGGTGTAGCAAGTTGTCATATTTGATTAGAGAAGTGAATTCACACTTTGACTCTTGGGTTACATTTTCCATAGCAGAGATGCAATTTAAAGTTATAAATCTACAGTGTTGCCTTTGGATGCTCGAAAATCACTATTACTAAACATAGAGCTGTTAACTCACTACCGTTTGGTAATATGTTTGACTCTTTTTGGAATGGGTTAGGTTTGGGGTAAGGGTCATAGCTTTCTCAGAAATACTTCCAGTGTACTTTATACCTATGGAAAATATAAGTATATAATTATTTCATAGAATAATTAATTTTTTCTATATTTGTATTTTTAAATGTTTTTGATGGAAAACTTCTAAACAAACTGATCTCTGACCTTTACTGTAAATTATCTCAACAGTTAAGGCAACCAGAGGTCTTGGGCTCCTGTTTTGAAATATCAGTCCTTTTGTAAAAAGAACAAGGAGTTCTTGTGGCATCTTAGAGACTAACAAATTTATTTGGGCCAAGTACTCCTCGTTCTTTTTGCTGATACAGACTAACACGGCTACCACTCTTGAGTCCTTTTGTAGTTTATGATGACCTCTTCCTTCCATGTTCATGGCAATTTAAAATGCCACTGAAAAACAATTACTGCTGTTAGTTAAAAGAATTATGCTAATCCATCCATCCTGTATTAATTCTAGAGGTAAATTGTAATATAGTCAGATTGTGACTTTAGTAAATATTGACATTCCTAGGTATTCCACTTTAGTAATAGTAGGTCTTTTGCCAGTAAACTTTGTTTATAAGTGACAGTAATAACTAAAGCCTCAATCTTACAAACATACCCATATGTTTAACTTTATACATATCACTTTAGTGGGACTAAATACATGCTTAAAGTTAAGCACGTGTGTAAGTGTTTACAGGACTGAGGGCTTAAATATTTTGCTAACATGATGTGTTTTGTAATTAGAATGAATTACTGTCAATTACCATTTAGATATTATATGTTTTATAGGTTGGATCCTCAGTATAATACTTCCGCCTGCTCCCTCCAGTCTTTGTCTTTCCCAAAACTGTTATATTTGACGTAAGTATTTACCAGCACTCTGCTTTATTAACAATATTGTCTTTGTGTTAGCTTTCATCACATCTGTTCAAATCAACATCCTGCAAAGCCCATGAGCAGTAGTTTTGATTTGTTTATCCTCTTCTTCCCATGCTCCAATTCCTCTTAACCCACTCCCCCCCCCCAAAAAAAACAAAAAAAAAACCCTGCAACCCTGTTGTCTAGTGAATTATTTTCAAATTCTGGCCAAAAAAATATAAATTTGTACTAACTTTCAGCATTTCCACTAAACACATTTTTTTTACAGGTTCACAGTTTCATGTAAATCTGCAAACCTTCTCCAAAAGTCAGTTTTTTTAAATACTTTTTTTTAAACTGTAACATGTACAAAATAATCTTCCTACCTGAATTCCCTTTATGCGGGCTTGGTTAAAGACTATAGAAAACAGAGATGTTAGGTCAGGAGGCTGTGTCTTAAAGTTCAGATCTTGTTCTCTAAATAAAAAAATAATAGATTAATTAAATACACTATTAAATGGAGTACTCTGGCAAGAGAATTTCCTTCCGAAATGAGTATTGTGAAACAATGCTTAATATTTTTTCTTTGCTTACAGCGAGCATTGTGTTATGACGTGGACAGAAAGGGGCATTTATGTCTTCATTCCTCAGAATGTTCAAGTTTTACTTTGGAGTGAAGTAAAAGGTGAACTTTAAGGAACTTAAGTTTTTGCTACATTGTTCATTACATTTTGACTCTCTAAAGTCCTGACTTACAATTTCTGTTTCCACAAGGGGGTTAAATAACATTCACTAATAACTTTCTAGTTAATCATCAGCAATTTGCGACAAATTTTTGAATATTTAAAAAAAAAAACTTTGAAAACTAATCTTTACAAATTGTTTGGATGCTTGCGAAATAAAGGTAGTAGGGGACAGTGTATTGAATCTCAAAAAGAAAATGGCCCAGTGTGATTCAATGAAACATCATAAATATTGTGGTTTCCTTTCCTTGCTTCTCCTTACTCCATTTTATCATCTTTCAAAGAATATCTGATGTGGATCTAACCCTAACAGATTAGGAGATTTTTGTATAGTGTTCTTCTAAGTTGTATTTACATTCTTCAATTTAAACAACTGCCGTGTTACACAAAAGGACTAATAAATGTTCTACAGGTATTTAACTGCACTTTGATATTAACAGTTCAAAATGCCGCTGTTATGGAGTATTTGCACATTTAGTGTTTCTTGTACATCAAATTAATTAAATCCTTAACAAGCAACTAATTAATTTCAAATAATTGAACACCTGTCATTGTGCTATGTAGTTTCTGCATTTTTTTGTTTTTTCAAAGAAAAAATATGTACATAATGTGGAATTAAATACTTCCAAGTAACTTGGCAAAGGTCAAAGGACTCATAGATTTTAATTGTATGCAATGGTAATTATATACTAACATAGTGCCATCTAATTGTTATCCCATATTCTACTGGTGTATTTCAGGAATGGAAATTTGTTGTAATCATTAGTAGGCAGATTGAAAAGTACAAACTGTTTCCAATGTGGTTGTGGCCTTGTCAGTCCCAAGATATTAGAAACATAAGGTGGCTGAGGTAATGAACCAACTTTTATTGAACCAACTTTTGTTGGTGAGAGAGACAAGCTTTCGAGCTTACACAGAGCTCTGCTTCAGGTCTGGGGAACTTACTCAGAGTGTCACACTAAATCTGTTCTACGTTGTATTGGTCCAATACAGAATTTGGACCAATAAAAGACATTACCTCACCCATTTTGTGTCTGTAAATTGTTTCCAAGTTTTCCCAGAAAGGAAATACTGATAAGTACATTCATCCCTAAGACCTTTCTACTCCTCTGTTTTATATAGATATCCAGGATATAGCAGTGTACAGAAATGAGTTGTTCTGTCTGCATACGAATGGAAAAGTCTCGCACTTCTCTCTTCTGCTAGTAGAGCGTTGTGTAGAACGTCTGCTAAGAAGAGGTTTCTGGAGTCTTGCTGCCAGAGTCTGCTGTCTCTTCCAGAACTCTATTATTTCCTGCAGAGTAAGTTATGACCTCTTCCCACCTCTCTACTACATCTATTCAGTTAAGTCCTTTTGTCCTAAACCAAATCCTATAAAACTCGCACTTTGGATTTTGGAGCTTTTTGTCATGTTGAAATGTAATTGTAGAACTAATAAGCAATTACTCCTTTATTAGAAAACTTAGCCTATAATTGCATGGGTAATAAATTAAAACCACTCTGTTATGTTTCATATGAGCATTAAGAATATTAACAAACCTCTTCCTTTTTGTATTGTTAGGCAAGAAAATTTTTGCCTCTAGACAAACTAGAGCATTTGAAATCGCAGCTGGACCTCTCAACCCAAAGTGATGTCATTAGCCAACTGGAAGAATTGATATCAAAGCTGGAACCTTTAGATTCTGCATGCAGCAGCAGAAGGAGCAGTATTTCATCACATGTAGGTGTATATAAAGTTGATTTTTTCCCCCCTAATTCAGTTCTTCCTCCTTTTGTTATAACCTTGTCTATTGCTATCTGTAACCGTGGTTGCTGGAGGGACGATTCTGAAAATGGTTCCCTTTAAGCAATCCAGCCTTTGGCTCCCACCCAGACAGCCAAGTCTATATGGTGAGGATTATTTAAAACTTTATTCACCATATATAAAGTCCTACCAATCCCAAGGGATCAGACACATTACCCACCAGGTCAATGAATATTTCAGATCTTACCCAAATACACGCTTACAGCCAATTCTTATTAACTAATCTAAGATTTATTTAAAAAGAAAAGAGAATTACTGTGGTTAAAAAGCATTATACATACAGATATGAGTATAGTTCTTAGGTCAGTAGAGATAGTGAGGATGCTGATTTGTAAAAGTCCTTCCTGAATCAGTTCAGTAGGTTATAGTCCAACAGGCAGTCGATGTGTAGAGTTTGCTCAAATTCTTCCATGAGAATTTGCAGGGATAATTCAGGGTACACCTGGAGACCTCAGTCTTACGACTTGAACTTCCCCATCAAAGTTTAAGCAGATCTGAAATAGTAAGGGTCAGGCCCGAGCCCTTTATAGCTGAAGCTCAGCAGATAAGTCTTTTGACAGCAAATGATCACAGCAGGCGCCTTCCCGATGAAGAATAGGAACTATATTGTTACATGTAGAAATTTAGCTTCAAAGCATTTCCTATGTATATGCAGATAAACTAGTTGCATTGATTAGCATATCGCAAATTACCCATTCAAATGGTTCATAGGTAGTGTACTACAAACTTCAAAGAGAAATAAAGACAATGATATTATTACACCACAAGTCTCATCTAAATGTTAATATCTCTTTTTGATCTCTGAATCAATAGAATATAGTAATGAAACATTATAGACAGGAACTGAAGTTTAGCATCTACATGCTAATTAGATTACATTGTTAAATTTATAATAAGATATAGGTAAACAGACAAATACAATTAATAGCTGCTCCTAATTCTCTAATAGTAGTGGTTTATATTTCAAGAACTCTGGTCTATTTAACATGGCTTTCTTAAATATATACAAGGAATGGTCCTGTTTAGCATTTCAGTACTATTCTAATATGTCCTTAAAGATGGATTTTGTTTCAACCAGCCTGCTGGTTGCTTAACCCTCGCTGGCTCAGTGTCACATAATCCTTCACTCTGTAGATTAGAAAAAAGGTTTATATTATATTTGCCTTTCTTCACTGATAGTGGTCAAATATTTATGGTGACAAGGTTGGGGGGAGGCAATATCTTTTATTGGACCAACTTCTGTAGGTGAAAGGTACAAGCTTTCAAGCTACACGGCGCTCTTATTCAGGTCTGAGGAAGGAAATCAGAGTGTCTTAGGGTACGTCTAGACTACCCGCCGTATCGGCGGGTAGCAGTTGATTTATCGGGGATCGATATATCGCGTCTCATTAAGACGCGATATATCGATCCCCGAATGCGCTCCCCATCCATTCCGAACTCCACCGGAGCGAGCGGCAGTAGCAGAGTCGACGGGGGAGCCACGGCCATCGATCCCGCGCCGTGTGGACCCCAGGTAAATCGATCTAAGATACTTCGACTTCAGCTACGTTATTCACGGAGCTGAAGTTGCATATCTTAGATCGATCCCCCCCCAGTGTAGACCAGCCCTTAGCTAAATACAATTTAAGACAGATTGTTAAACATAAGGGTTAACTCATGTTGTAGGAGGCCACTTGAAAAGAGGTGGGCAATTGAGGGTTAGACTGTTATGCATAAAGGGTTTGAAGTGGGCAATTAAGGGTAGCAGGCAGTGGTGGGAGTGTATTACAAATTGTTGTAATGAGCCATAAAACCAGTGTTCCTCTTGAGTCCCATGGTTTTTGTTGTCCACCAGTTACAAATTTAAGTTCCCAGTTGACACCTACCACCCCACATTGGAACCCATAGTGGGTATCATCATACAGTTAAAACCCATATTTGATGCGGACCACATCCTGAAGTAAACCTTTCTTGAGCACCCTATTGTTGTCTTCAAACAACCACCCCAGCCTTGCCAAGCTCTTCATCAGAAGCAAGCCCCCCACTGTAACCAACTAAAAGCAGCACCAACCCCTGCCAGAATAACAGATGCAAAACCTGCAGACATATCTCCCTTGTTACAATGATCAGTACCTCACACGACAAACACACCTTTTGAGATTCATGGGTCCTACACATGCTTATCGCAACTCATTCAGTACATCAAATGCCCCAAAACAACTTTGTGGGTGAAACCAGTCAATCATTACATTCTTGAATGAACTCTCACAAAAAAATGATCAAAGACAAAACCGCGTATTGCAAACTTTTCTCACAAAGCGATCGTTCCATATCTGTTCTTTCAATACTCGCCCTCAAATACCACAATACCTTCAAAAGATGAGCCTGGGAACTTAAATTAATAACTCAGCTAGACACCGAAAAACATGGATTCAACAGGGACACTAGTTTTACGGTCCATTACAACAATTTGTAATCCCTCTCTCTTCTCCCCCCCCCACCCCCCATTGCCTGCTACCCTTAATTGTCCACTTCAAATCCCTTATGCATAACAATCTAACCCTCTGTTGCCCATTTCCTTTCAAGTGGCCACCTACAACATGCATTATCCCTTATGCTTAACAATCTGTCCCAACTTGTATTTAGCTCACGCACTCTGATTTCCTTCCCCAGATCTGAATAGGAGCTCTCCATAGCTCAAAAACTTGTACTTTCCACCAGCAGAAGCTGGTCCAATAAAAGGTATTACCTCACCCACCTTGTCTCTTTCATATCCTGGGACCAACGTGGCTACAATCACACTGCAAGATACTTAGGGTGTCTATTACTAACTAGACTAATTGGGGTGGGAACCTAAAAATGTTAATTATGCAGTTTTCTAGATTTGTAACGGCATGATTCGATAGATTTCATGTTCATCTAGGGCTACTTAATTCTATTCTCTGACCCACCATGATTCCTGCATGACAGTATTTCTTTTTTAAAGCTATATTTTAGAGTGCTGTAACATTCCTCAGAAAATGCTGGTTTGTGTGGAAATGTGACATCATTTGGGCATAAGACTTTTTTCCTCAGTTTTAAAAATTGGCTTTAATCTTACTTACAAAAGTGCTGTCTTACTCATGTGGTTGGTTAGGTGTTGACCCTAACTTTTAGTATCTTGTGAAAAGGAAAAACTTGCTTCATACTTAGCACTTACATAGCTATTTTCATCTTCAAAGCACTTTAGACAACTAATTATTCTCACAACATCCTGTGAGGTTATCCATGTTGTAGAGATGTAGAAATGCACAGCTTGAGCTGAACCATGACCAGGGAGAAACATGTGTCTTGGAGCAAACTTTTGTGGAGGATCTATAATTGCACTTACAATTGTTTTAGCTAACTAGTTATTTAAGAATCCATTAACTGCAGTTATACCACAACCAAAACTCCCCTTATAGGCAAGTGCAGAGAGGAAGTGACTTGTCCAAGATACAATGTGGCTTTGTCAGAGATGATATTAAACCCAAGGAGTTCTTAGTTCCTCATCTTGTGCTCAGCCCACCAGACTTGCAGGTTTTTTTGTAGTTACTCTTCCTATAAAAGTTTCATTTTAACTCTTACTTTGTATATTTATAAAGAAATTGAACTATGTTGCATATGTGTTTATTTCCAAGGTTTCAGATTAAAAACTCTGGTGGTGCACTGAATTCTCAGTGTGGGTTAATAAGGATATTTTTGTGGCTCATGTGACTTTATTATTTGCCCTACAGGAAAGTTTCAGTGTCTTAGACTCTGGAATTTATCGTGTTATTAGTCGAAGAGGCAGTCAGTCAGATGAAGACTCTTGTTCCTTAAACAGCCAAACATTGTCAGAAGATGAGAGACTTAAAGAGTTTACTGCACACCAGGAAGAAGATCAGGTGGAGCTTGGTAATGGCTTGCAATGAAAATATGCTTTTCAATTGCCTTCTTTGTGTTCAACAAGTAGCTGGTGATATGGTGTCTAGGTTAAAACAACAATAAAACCCTTCATAGCTGTAAATTCTGTTTGTCTTCAACCATTTAGATATCCCTGATTAAACCGTATAAGCTGTTCGGTGAATCACATGTGCCACATCTTGCTAGTAGTAAACCTAAAGTCACCACTTCTGTGGCCTCTTGTAGTAAAACCTTGTACTGAAAACTTTAGGGGTGAGATCCCGACTCGATTGAACTAAATGGCAGAACTCCCATTTATTTCAGTAGAGCCAGGATTTCACTCAAGATTTCCTTTTTCTGTAGGTAACTCAGCTAGGTTATTAGCATTAAGGCAAACTACCCTGTGTCAGTATTAATCCAGCCTCTGCTAGCCTGATTTCCGCTTTTGTTGTCCTATCCTAACTCTAGTTGAGCCCGGCCTTATATTGGTGCCAGGGAGCTGCTACATGTGGGTCAAGAGCTTTTAACTTTCTTGCAGGGTTTCTTTTCTGGGTTTTTTTTGGAAGGGATTCCCTCCTGTACATTTACACATTAGTGTATGAGGGGTGGAGCCTTTTGAGTAACCCTGTTATTCCACCCAACCAGCTTTGTTCTTTTCTTCCCCCAACAAATATCCATCTCTAGACAAAAGTTAGAGGCTTCTCTGGCTTTTCAAGGAGTAGTGTGATCTCTCCTTTCTGAAAAAACACACCTTTGGTAGTAGCTCCTTTCTATGCTGCTGCCAGTCTGTGTTGATAGAGGAAGCTGTTTAAAGCTGGGGAGGGGAATGGGGGATAGAATGGCCTGCAGAGAGGGAGATGCTCTTGGGCTTCTGCTGGGAATATACTCCAATGCTGTAGGGAAAGTATTGGGTGTTTTTTTTTTTTTTTTTTTTTTTTTTTTTTTTATAGTGAGCGGTTTCTTCAGATGCACCAGAAGAGCTGGATGAGGCAGACCTGAAGGCCCATTCCTATTAAATATTAAACTCCTTCAACCTCACCCACCCAATTTAGAGCTGCTAGCTATGAGAAGTTGTGGAGTCTCTTTTCTCCTGACCCCTGGGTTGCTGATGACCTAAAATTAAGTGGGGCCAGAGAGCAAAACTCCCTTCTCATCAGGGAATCAACCTGCTATCCCCTGCAGAGTGGGAGTGTCCTGTAGGAAGGGATGGCGCCCATTGTGATCTCCCTGATCTTGCAAGAGGGAAGGTGAAGAATGCAGCTGTATTGTTAGACTCATTCTTTTCTAAAATCAAGGTGGATTATACTGAAGTGTATGAAAATATGTCAGAGGGTTTCTTTGGCCTCTCTTTTTAGTGAATCTGTTGGTGTCAGGAACTAAAATTTCATAGTGCAACAATTTTTTTGCCAAGGTGTTGGTGGACTTTCTCACAATGTGTGTCAAGAACGAGTGGAAAAAATAAAGGTTTAAGAGCTAATGCCATCTTTAGGTAGTTTTGTACTATTAATAAATGCATGTTTTGTGACAATGAACTTTACACTTGTCATTTGTGATATTTATTCACCCATCTTTACTTTTTGGTTATGCCATCTTAATGTATTTTAGAAAGTAAAACTTTCAAGTGAAGAGACTTGGCTTTACACATTTGGAGTTAGTTTTCCTATTGCTGCTCAGTTAGTGATTTCAAGTGGCTGGTTATTTCAAACTATAAAAGTCCTAGATGCTTCTGTATCTCAGTGTATGTGAGCTTCATTTGGTGCTTTAGATCAGTGGTTTGCAAACTGTGGGTCGCGACCCAGTACTGGGTCGCAGAATGTAAGGCACTGGGTCACGGCGGCTCTGGTCAGCACCGCTGACTGGGCTGTTAAAAGTCCTGTTGGTGGTGCTGTCTGGCTAAGGCAGGCTAGTCCCTACCTGTTCCAACACCGTGCTGTGCCCGAGAAGTGGCCAGCAGCAGCCAATGGGAGCTGCGAGGGAGTGGTGCCTGCGGGCGAGAGCCGTTCGGAGCCGGACCTGCTGCTGGCCGCTTTCGGGGGGCAGCGTGGTCCATGGTGCCAGGACAGGCAGAAAGCCTGCCTTAGTACTCCTGCTGTGCTGCTGACCGGGAGCCGCCCATGGTAAGCCTGCGCCCCAACCCTATGCCCCAATCCCCTGCCCCAGCCCTGAGCGCCCCCCCCCAAACCCGGAGCCCCTTCCTGCACCCAAACCCCTCATCCCTGGCCCCACCCCAGAGCCTATACCCCCAGCCCAGAGCCCTGACCCCCATCCTGCACCCCAACCTACTGCCCCAGCCCTGAGCCCCCTCCTGTACCCCAAACCCCTCATTCCCGGCCCCACCCTGCAGCTCTCACTCCCACACCCCAAACCCCTCATCCCCAGCTCCATTGAGTCATGGGCATCAACAATTTTTTTCAACTGGGTTGCCAGAAAAAAAGTTTGAAAACCACTGCTTTAGATAATTTCCTGAGAAACGGATCTTAATGAATGCTGTTTTCTATTCTACATTGGAATTGGTTGCTCTGTTCCCATTACCTTAAGTGGCCATTAGTCTTTAAATTGCTACTTTTCTACCTAGTGAACAAAAAGTTTGGTTTGCAAGCAGTGTAACACCACTTGCTGACCTTTCGGTACTATCTAGAGGCCCATTTCCATAAGGATGCTTTGAATGCTGGCAGTAGAACTGATAGTTCAGCTCCATTTTGAGAAAAAGAAACTTTTTGTTTTGAGGTACTAGTAAAAGCATTATCACCATTACTTAAAATAATCCTTTTCCTTAATCACACATTTTTTAAAAAAATGTGATCGAGTTCACTTTGTACGTCTTTTTCTTGTACTAGGATATGATTTAAAAACAAAAAACACCCCAGTGCACCTGACCTCTGAAATAAGAGCAAGCTAGCCTGGAGTCAGTAGTGTTGTAGGTGACTACGTAAATGATCTAAAAATAAGATGGCTGCCACAATGCTGACCATAGCTACCATCTGTGTTTCTAACTGTAACTAGGTTTCAGTTTGACTTCATCAGCCTTTGCCTCTTTTAAAGGGTAGAGAGCAAGCACAAATGGACCAAATCACTCCATAGTTGTTGGTATGCAAAATACCGTATATACTCGTTCATAAGCCGAATTTTTTTAGTAAAAAAGGGAAGCACCAGAGAAGGGGGTTAGCTTATGAACGGGTATAGAGAGGGACAGATGGGACACAGCCCCTCCCCCAAACAGAGGGAGCAAGGAGAGGCAGCACAACCAACAGAGCCAGAAGGGAAGAGGCGGGGCCAGAGTTACTACCCTGACTCCCAGCTTCCTCCCCCTGCCCCCCCTCCCCCCAAAACATTTCCCCACCAGTTGCCGTCCTGGCCTGTCAGGGTAAGCAGCTGGCACTGCTTTGTTTACTTAGGTTTACCTCTGTGCCTGCAGATGCTCGAGGTAAACAAACCATCTCGGCCCACCGGTGGCTTATCCTGATGGCCCGGGAGCCAAAGTTTGCTGACCCCTGAATTATAGGGTCGGCTTATGAATGGGTCATAAAAATTTTCCATTTTTACTTATCCATATTGGGGGGTCGGCTTATAAACGAACTGGCTTATGATCGAGTATATACGGTAGTAGTAAAGGACATGGTGGAGGCTCTTTTGGTTACTCATTGGTTACTCATATCAGGCTGATATGAAGAGCCACAGTGTTTGGGTTAAGTTACACATGGATATCTCCTTAAATGCAATGGTGATGGACATCTTAGTAATGGCTAGTCTGGTACAGACCAGTATAATCAAATGTAATCTAACTTTCATGAAATATCACTACATAGTTTAATATGACATATTTGTTAATTTTATTTTTGTTTTGAGCCATCTTGGTTACCTGCTGAAAATAGCATTGAGCTGTTGCCTCAGAATAGGCCAGAAATCCATGTACAGAAGATAGTCATCCATCGAGAGTTCTCCTCTTACTGCCACTGATTTGTCAGTTGCCGCTTTATTAAATACAGCTTCAACAGATTAATAAAACAAATACCTACTAGGTCTAAGGCCAGTAATGCTAAGATTGCCCTTGATCCCAAGGACTGTGTGTGTATATTGCTAGTCCCTATTCTGTCTCCAGTCTCCCATTTTCTTAAAATCCATGAAAGAACCTGCAAGTAAAAAAGAAAACACAATTTAGGTCACAAGAGTAAAATTTCCCTATTAAAGGAAAGTGTGGGTCATAACTGGATTATATGTTTCATTGTCAAAATCATTGCTTCATAATTTTATTATTTCAATTCCGTTTGTTAGACAACGCATCTCATGCTTCTGTGGTGGTTGAGACTGATCGGAATGAGACTTTTCTCCCATTCAGTATTCCATTGTCATTTCGTTCACCATCTCCTCTGGTCTCCCTCCAAGCTGTCAAGGAAAGGTAAAAATCATAGGATATTTGTTCATCCATTACATTCCTTTTTTTCTGAATTCATATGTTGATTCATACTTTGCTAAAAGATAAAATCAAATTTGATAGGAAAGTTAGAGTTTAATCCTGACTCCATTGAAGACAATAAGAGTCTTGCCATTGACTTCAATTGAGCCAGGATTTCACTCTTGAGTTTTAAATGGAGGTTAAGAACACATACCATAGTCTTGTGGGTAGTGTTTCCTACTTTGAGTGAGTCTATTGAATGTGGCTATGGGATTTAGCATTTTGGTACTTAGATTGTTGAAGACTTTAAGGACCTGCTGTGTATTTTAATGATGGTATGTATTGTCAAGATATGTACCCCAAATCAATTAAATTGTCCTTTCCTTCCTTCAGTAAATCTTATGCATTCCTCACAGGTATCTGGAATCAAGTGTGGCTTATACATACTGTATGTGAACAAACCAAGTCTTACGTTTAAAAATCAAATGTGCGCCTTTAAAAAACAAAACAAGCAAGCCACTAAAATAAGGGGGGGAAATAGCTTACATAAAACTGGTTATTTCAAAGCTTTGAATATAATGCATCTTATTTAAAACGAGAAGTGCTGGCCCATGGTGTTTGTAGCATTATCCTGAAATGTTGGGTTAGCCCTTTCATTCAGTTTAAGTGTATTTCTCCCAGACCCTTCAATAATAAAATATTGTTTTAATCAAATTACTTGATGCCTGTTAATCTATTGAAAGCTTCATCCATAAGCTTTATGTGGCTATCCACACCTTCATTTTGATCTTTCCAAATATCAAGCTATATCCTTTTAAAAAAGTTTATTACCAGAGAACATTAATTTTTACACAGGCAGAAAATTAAATCCATAAGTATTCATATGCTACATTCTAGTTACTCCAGTTTAAAGGCTTGGGTCACGTATCAAATTTTATTTTGTGGTCTATAATCTTTTATAAAAATTTCCCTTCAACACTCACTGTATTTTCAGATCAGTAATCTAATGGGTTTAAACCCATTCCCTCTTCTTAAATTTGAAGAGCAGCTCTTTTTGTGTTATACTGTGTCACCACTAGGAGGAGCTCTTTGAGTGGTGCATGTTAACTTCTTAACCAGAGAATCCAGAAGTTCTACTTCCAGTGATTGCATATGTCCATTCCACTGTAGGTGTGTGTGTGCCTTGCACAATTGTTGGAGAACCTTTTCTCTGAGTAGTACCCATCAGGGAGGCTCAAGCACTCTCTGCCATCACTCGCCGCTGCTTGCAGGTATAAAATGATGGTGACGGCTGTTGGAGCACTTCCAGTCTTGCTATTACATGTTGATTTCGCTCGCTCTTTGTATATAGTCTGTTGTTTAGTTGGTAGTTAGTTATAGTTCATGTTATAGTTATAGTTAGTGTTAGTGTTAGGTTTCAGTTTTTAGATTCTTTATGGACCAAATTTGATTCTCAGTAGCAGGCACTGTACTGGAGCCATGCCTTGTTCTCTGGGGTTCAAGTTGTGCCGATCGTATGCTTGCACTTTGCCGGTCAGTGGCCCACAGCCCCGCTGCCTAAAATGTTTGGGGGAGTCCCACATCAGTGACAAGTGTCACATTTGTAGAGAGTTTAAGCCTCACTCTAAAAAAAGAGAGAGCAGCAAGACTTAAACAGCTCTTTATGGAGGTGGCACTTTGCCTTCCTTTGCAGCCATTGGGTTCAGAGCGTACTCCAAGCCCGGCGCCATCAGTACAGAGTGCACCGCCTGAGACGTCTTCAGCACCATGTACTGTGTTTCTGGTATCAAGGAAGAGAGACACATCTTCCAGGGACTCAGTACCTCGGTCAGCAAGGCCAGCTAGAGGCAAGGACTCTGTGGGGACTCGAAGGGGAAGCATTTTCTAGAGCATTCCTCTGCCACAAAGGGGGGTTTGTCAACTCCAGAACCTATGCCAGGTCTGCTGAGACTGACCCCTGAATTTCTTATACAAACACAGCAGACTGAAGACCAATTCTGGTATTGATGATGTCAGAGGTACGCTGCCACAGAGACTTGCTTAACCTTTTGGTACTGGCATCCCCAGCAGAGCAAGTGTGGTTTCAGCAATGGTAGTTCCTACAGCAGGTCAGCAAGAGCATGCAGTACTGATGCTGCTTCCAATACCTAAGGGGCCACTATATTCCAGAGGAAAGCCACTGTCACTATCCTGAGTACCACCACCTCTGGGTTCAGCTTACCTGTCTCCTGTCTACATGGGTTCTACTCTGCTGTTATTGCGGGACTCGGTCATCTTGGTCAGATTTGGAAGTGGGGTCTTCTATGTCCCAAACCAGATGGGAGGGTTATTCTCCATCAGAACTTTGTGGTTTATGGATGTTCCAGCCTGAGAAATCATGTCTGAATCCAATGGGAAAGGCAGAGGAGATCCTACTAGCGTTGCTGGGGAGACCAAGAACCAATTTTGCTGAGGCCATGCTGGTGCAATTAGTATGAGGTAAGCACAATCCTGCGTGGCCTTGAACAGGACATTGGATAGTAATGGTGTTAGAGGAAATGCATACAGGAGGGAGCTCGTCTGTGAGCACGAAACTCTGTCAAAGGACCTGGGCTGTGATCCCCTCGGGAACAGAACTGATGGAACTTTCTATTGGTCTTTGTTGCAAATAGGTCCTCTTGGGGAGTTCTCCACAACTGGATGATGGACCTGGCCACGTCCAAACAGTGACCATTCGTGGTGAGCAGAGGAGGACCTGGCAGTGTGTTCTGCTCGCCTGGGAAGCAAGCAGCTTTGGGGTGAATGGAGTTGGTTATCCAGAACTCCCAAAGCAGAATTACTTCCTGGCACAGCTAGAAGGAACTGTCTGTTCACATAGGACATAGTTGCTGTGTTGTCCGTTAACACATAGTTGCTGTGTTTTCCCCCCACAGTATGTGGACGGAAGGTCAAACAGACTAGATTGGTAGCATGTAGCTCCCTGATGTTTATACGAATTGCGAGGGCCACAACCCTTGAGTTTACAGGGTTTTGATGTGTCCCACCCAGGGATGAGGCATCCGTGACCAGCTTGAGCATTGGTTGCGGAGAAACGAAGGGAACTGCTGCACAAACATGCCAAAGGTCTGTCCATCAGTCCAGAGAGGATAAAGTTACCTATGGAACACTAATCACTCTGTCTAAACTACGTCAGCAGGGGACATACACTGACGCTAGCCATCCCTGAAGCCTTCTGAGGGCTGAAGTGTAGTCTAGCGTGCTGTACTATGCAGGTACATGCCTCCATGTGTCCCAGAAGCTTCAGCCAAGTGTGTGCTATGGTAACTGGATGTGCTCTTATATCCAAGACTATGTCTCTGAGCATTTGGAGACTTGACAGGGGCAGAAACACTCTGGCTTTTGTAGCATCGAGGCGTGCTCCGATAAACTCTATTCTTTGCACAGGTTTTAGAACTGATTTGTCCATACTGAAGAACAGCCTTAGTGTTTTGAAGGTGGACTGAATGATGGTCATGCTGGACAGTGATTGAGACTTGGACTGGCCTCTCACCAGTCAGTCGTCCCGGTGGAGGAATCTGCAGATACAGTTACCTGCGCCCTGCACTTTGTGATAATGCAACAGGCTGCTGATAAGCTGAATGGAAGCAATGAATTGGTAATGAGTTCCATTGACTACAAACCTGAGAAACTTCTGGTGGTCTGGACGGGTTGTGATATGGAAGTAAGTGACCTTTAAGTCGGAGGCAGTATACCAGTCGCCCTGTTCCAGGGAAGGACTAATGGAAGCTAGGGTAACTAAGGAATTTTATTTTCTTCGGGTACATGTTTAACTCTGTTAGAGCTAAAATAGGTCTAAGACTGCCTTTTTGCTTTGGCACAAAGGAAACAGCACAAATAAAAACCCTTCCCCCTGAGGAACAGAGGAACTTTCTCTCAGGCTCCTGCTAGGAGAGATTGGACCTCCTGCTGAAGAATGGTCTTGCCAGAGTGGTCCCTGAAGAGTGACACGGAAGTGGGATTTGAAGGGGGAGATATAAACAAACTGAAGGGAATATTGCCCCCAACCTACAGGCCTTCTACGTGGCAGCAGGGATGCCTCTTGGTTAGCACTATTGGAAATAGCTTGCTCAACAGATATTCAGGAAGTCCTTCTGAGTAGCAGAAATCCTTCAACTAGGTGTACTTATCTGGCTACATGGACACGTTTTTCTATTTTTTCCTCAACAGAAACAGTGTCTCTCTAGTGCAGACTTCCATTAACCATATTTTGGATTACCTGTTGCACCTCAAACATCAAGACAGTTCAATTAAAGTCCATTTGGCAGCTATTTCAGCGTTCCACCCTCTACTGGGTAATAAATCACTCTTTTCCAACCCCGTAACTATCATATTTCTAAAAGGGTTGGATGAATTATACCAGGGGTTCTCAAACTGGGGGTCGTGACCCCTCAGGGGTCGCGAGGTTATTACGTGGGGGGTCACGAGCTGTCAGCCTCACCCCAGACCCTGCTTTGCCCCCAGCATTTATAACGGTGTTAAATATATTGAAAAGTGTTTTTAATTTATAAGGGGGGGGGGGTCGCACTCAGAGGCTTGCTGTGTGGAAGGGGTCACCAGTACAAAAGTTTGAGAACCACTGAATTATACCTTCAGGTACAAGAACCTGTTCCCGCAGGGGATCTCAACCTGGTGCTAAAAAAATTAATGGGACCTCCTCCCTTTGAACCTCTTGCGAATTGCTCCCTGCTCCGTCTCTCTATGAAAGTGGCATTTCTGGTTGCGTTAACCTCAGCAAGGAGAGTGGGTAAATTGAGAGCCGTGGTTTCCGAGCCTCCTTATACAGTTTTCCATAAGCATAAAGTGTACCTCCTCTCTCATCCAAAATTCTTAACAAAGGTGGTTTCCAATTTCCACATTAACCAGGCAGTTTATTTGCCAACTTTCCCCCAAAAGCCTACATGTGTATAGATGAGCAAAAACGTCATTTGTTGGATGTGAGGAGAGCATTAGCCTTCTAATTGGGCCGTCCCAGACCCTTTAGATCCTCAGCACGGTTTTGTTGTGATTTGCGGCCAGGGTGAAAGATCAACCGCTTTCCACTTAAGAAATCTAGGAAGAAATCCTCTCTTGCACTTGTTTGTGCTACCAGTTAGCTTATGTCACACCACCTCTTACCTGGAGTATTGGTTCATTCAACTAGAGCACAAACAGCTTTCCTCACGCATGTACCCAGTTGAGACATTTGCAAAGCAGCCACCTGGTCATCAGTTCATACATTTGCTGCTCATTATGCCATTTCCCGTCAGTCCAGGAACGATGCCAGTTTTGGATGGCTTGTTCCACCATAGCTGTTCAGGTAGACTCTGAACTGTCTCCACATTAATCTGCTTGTGAGTCACCCGTAGTGGATGGACCTGTGCAAAATACTTTGAAGAACGACTGTTACGTAAAGGTAAGTAACTGTTTTTTCTTTCTGACACGGCTAAGCCTGTTCTGACCTGGAGCACAAGAACTTGAAGTTGCTTTTGAATCCTGGTTTTCTAAAGAACTCTTGCGTGTTATGGACTAATATATTTGTTTTGGAATGTAGGTAGGCCTTCCTTTGGAATGAGACATTCTAAGGGTTAGGAATGGATAATTGAAACAGAGGTACTCTCTAATATTTCTTCATAACTGTACATTTCCTGAATAATTTTCTTGTCACTGTGAAGGTCATTATAGACCAAATTAAAAGATAATTAACAAAATTCTTGTGCGTGTGCTTATTTAGAGGCTTTATCATGGAAAAATTAGCCTCTCTCATTGCAAATAAAAATCTCAGCATTTGCATAATTGTAAAATCCCCTCTACCAGGCAGCACAAAACCGAACTTCCAGTGTTTTATTTTGTGATCTCCATTGGGGCCTGAAAATCTTAGGAGTAAAGAACTTGACTAAAGCATATAAGTTCTGAGATGTTTCTTACTGAGTGCAACATGCATTTTTTCATGTTGGGTTCTGACTGACTGATACTTGCTGGTTCCCTGTGTGCTCATCCTCTCTTCCTGCCTCCTTTAGATGATAAAGATTTCTGAAGTGAGAGGCTGGCTAGAAAGACCGAGATTTATTGTGTTGACTATGAGCTCTTCTCCTACTGCCATCTCAGTTGTTTGAACTTTTGACTCCTAGTGTTTCCAGCTTTGTACGCAAAACTACTGAAAAGATTGGCACCCTTCATATGAGTCCTGATGTCAGAGTGAGGCAGGAAATGAAAGATGATGATGAGTCTCATGAAGTGACTGCTAGTATAGCCGCATACTCCCAGGAAGAAGATGAAAACGAGTAAGTTCAAGCTCCCATGGTTTTACTAGTCGAATGTACCAGCTGCCCAAAGGACTGGGAACTCATGTCTTCCACAATGATCCCATTCATTTCAATAGAATGGGGAATCACATGATTCTGTTGGAGATTTTTTTTCCCATCTGGCTGTATAGAGAGGCTCCATGAATTCATCTGGTCTCACCCTCCCCACCTCCTGCCTCCTTTCTTAATTTTTTACCTCAAAGCTTGTTCAGATGTCAAACTCTTCTAGAAAATGGATGTTAAGAGTTTACATTCGTGGTGCTGGAATGGTTGAGGAAGGGGAAACTAATATAGTTCCCTACTTGCCCTTCTGGGTACCTAACCAGACGTGTTGACGCCTGTGAATTTTAAAGCCTACATCCTATTTTTAATGAAAAGAGGAACAAGCAGCTTTATCACCCTCAACACTGGGTTGTTTAAAGGAATATGAAAACACTGTAGTGGCTTAGTCGTATGAATAAAGAACGAGCGCTAAATTGTTATCAGGAGTTAAATTGGCAAATCATTGAAATATTTTAAGCAATGAATTTGTGTTAGTTTTGTTTCTTGACATCTGAGAACCCTCATAGGTAATGTTTGACAAGATGAAAAAAGTTATTTTTCTTCTGCTCCTCAGCTGCTCCATAATTACTGTAGTCTCATTTGTCTGTTTCTCATGAAAAGTAACAGAGCAGCATTTCTCATAACAGAATTAATGCTATTTCTCCCTCTGTTTTAAAAAGATAGCATAATTTTGTCTTTATATTTCTTTCTAGTTTGGAACTACAGAGCCAGCCTCAAGAAGAGGACCGGCTAAGAGATCTCAAGATAGCAACGACAGAAGCTATGTAAGTAGAGAGCATAGAGCTATATTTTACTCTGGCAGAAAGCTTTTATTGTAAATATCTGCAGTAAATGATGCTGTGCAGGTATATCCAGACATGCTGTACGGCTGTCTCGGGGTGGTCAAACTTTTTGGCCTAACGGCCACATCTGGGTGGGGAAATTGTATGCAGGGCTGTGAATGTTGGGCTGGGGCAGGGGGTTGAGGTACGGGAGGTAGTGCGGGGTGAGGAAGGGGGTGCAGTGTGCAAGAAGGGGCTCAGGGCAAGGGGTTGGGATGCAGGAGGGGTGTGAGGTGCAGGAGGGGGCTCAGAGCAGGGGGTTGGGGTGCGGGGTGCAGGAGGAGTTCAGGGTGCGGGTTCTGGCCTGGTGCCACTTACCTCAAGCGTCTCCGGGGTGACAGCGGCGCGCAGCGGGGCTAAGGCTGGCTCCCTGCCTGCCCTGGCCTTGTGCCGCTCCCGGAAGTGGCCAGCATGTCCGGCAATGGCTCCTGGGGGTGGAGTGGGGCAGGTGGCTCCGCTGCGTGCTGCCGTCGCCTGCGGGTACCACCCCCGAAGCTCCCATTGTCCACGATTCCCTGTTCACGGCCAATGGGACCTGCAGGGGGTGGTGCCTGCAGGCGAGGGCAGCACATGAAGCCCTCTGCCCTGCCTTCCCCAGGGGCCGCAGGGACATGGTGCCGGCCGCTTCCGGGAGTGGCGCAGGGCCAGGGCAGGCAGGGAGCCTGCCTTAGCCCCCTGTGCCACGGGGCTGGCAATCCCATGGGATGGATTAAAAGCCCTGAGGGGCCGGATCCGGCCCGCGGGCCGTAGTTTGCCCTCCCCTGGGCTATCTGAAAGTCCTTACTTGAGTAGTGGCTTTTTTCCATTAAAAATATAACTTCATTGTGAGTTTTGCTGAGAAAAAGAGGACTGTAGCATTAGAGGTAGACTTGTATGGTTGCCTAGCAAGCTACGTGAATCATTTGGAGGTGAGATCCCCAAAAGCATGCTTGGGGAAATTATATAGTGACTTTCCTACTGTCCTTACTAGTGAGGAAAACAGCATTGGTATGACCGATATCAAGACAGACGTGGGCAAACTACGGCCCGTGGGCCACATCAGGCCCGCGGGACCGTCCTACCTGGCCCTTGAGCTCCCTGCTGGGGAGCCTACTCCCCGGCCCCTCCCCCACAGACCCTCGGCCGTGCTCTGGCCCGCCACTCCTGCTGGGCAGCATGCGGAGCGCAGCTGGCTCTGGCTGGGTGGCGCGGCTGCGAGCTCCTGCTGCTGGTAAGGGGGCGGGGATCGGGGGGGTTGGGTAAGGGAGCGGGGATTCCTGGGGGGCAGTCAGGGGGGAGGGGGCGGTTGGATGGGGCGGAGGTTCTGGGGGCAGTCAGGGGTTGGGGAACAGGGAGGGTTGGGGGTGGGTGTCCCGGGGGGCGGGGATGTGGATAGGGGTCGGGAGGGCAGTCGGGGGACAGGGAGCAAGGGGGGTGGGATCCGGGGGGGCAGTTAGGGGCGGGAGGTCCCGGGACAGGGTGGTCAGCGGATGAGGAGCAGAGGGCAGTTGGATAGGGGGTGAGAGTCCCGGGGTGGCTGTCAGGGGTCAGGGGACAGGGAGCAGGGGGGGTTGGATAGGGGGTGGAGTTCTAGGGGGCGGTTAGGGGCGGGGGTCCCGGGAGGAGTCAGTCAGGGGACAAGGAGCGAGGGGGGTTGGATGGGTTGGGGGTTCTGAGGTGGGCGGTCAGGGAGCGGGAAATGGGAGGGGGCAGATAGGGGGCGGGGGCCAGCCTGTTGGGGGAGGCACAGCCTTCCCTACCCGGCCCTCCATACAATTGCGCAACCCCGATGTGGCCCTCGGGCCAAAAAGTTTGCCCACCCCTGATCTAGGAATATACTAACTGTTGAGTTGTCCATTTGATATGTATAATAGATCAGCTCTGGCATCTCTTGGCTATTTATTAAATAGCAAGTGCAACGCATTTCCACTTTGTTTTACAGAAACAAACTGCAAGATCCACTGGTTTTGTTAGAACCACAATGCTTGAGAGGAGTTTTGCAGGAGTGGTTTTTGTATCTGGAAGAAACATTTGGTTTCAAAGAACCTTCCTTTTCAGATGACTGCTTATCCATTAAGAAAGATAAGAATGTGCTTGCTGAAGAACAGAGTGAGGTTTTAGAAGAAAATATTGAACCAGATCAACACAGTGAAGATCATGTAGGCAAAGGACAGACAGATGCCTTGCAAGGAAATACTGGACAGGATCAAACTAGCGAAGCTCATTTTGGCAGAGAAGTATGTGAAAACAATGCCAATTCAAAGGGAGCCTCAGACCATGTTTTTCAAGTGTATCCTCCATGTCTCATAGCACGCGATATTCAAAAGGACCTAGTAGAGTTGACAACATTATGTTTTGAATTAAATGTGTTTCCTTGCGAGAATGGGAATGCGAAAGAAAGTGCTGAACAGGATTTACAGCCAACAGTGTCATGGGTCTTGGCTTGTCGGTTCATAAAGGACTATTTCTTTCTCTTGGATTTAAAAAGACTGAAGCGATGTATTACAATCAATTACACTAGCAGTCCCAGTGTTTGGGAAACTTACATTGAAGGATTGAAAGGTAATGGCTGTGGTGGCTTTTTGTTTTCACTTTTAAACCAATTGAAGCTAAGTTTTAGGTTTTTGTTCTGGAAAAAATCCAGCCTGAGGGGACATTCCTTTCTGAATCCCCTCTGAAACAAGTGCTCTTTGGTTTTTTTAATAAACAAAACTAAGTTAATAAGAACCAGTGACTTCTAGGGGAAAATGCTTCTTATTTAGTTACTACAGTGACATTATTTCTAAACAAGTTAATATATAGTACAACTTCAGTTAGCTGAACACGGTAGTGATATGAATCAAATGTGTTGAAACAGAATATGCAAATTTCAAAGAGAACTTGAAAAAATGTGGTGCTGTTGAACTCAAATAATTTCAATTATTTAACATATAAAACTAAAATTAGGAAGAGTTTCAGCATCCTCAGTGGCAAAGTAGGCACAAGTATGCTCAAATATTTCAGCTTGTTTCCAAAGCTTGGACAACAGCACATTTATGAAGATCATTAGTGAACTGGAAAAGCATTCCCCATATTGGCATGCAGTTGATCACCGCAGGCATCCTTTCCTTCTTCAGAAGTCCCTTCTGCCCTTTCTCATACCTTTGCAATCCCAATGAATGAGGCTTCCTGGATGTAACTCGGAACAGTATTTGGTCCGCTATATGCAACTTCTAAAACTGAAACAAAACCTTTATAGACAGGTCTTCAAGGCAACCAATTGATAGAACCCTGATTCAGCATAGAAAGTTAAGCACATGCTTAAGTTCTTTGCTGGATGGAGGACTATGTTTGGGCATGCAGAAATCTGTTCCATGTTGGCTTAAGCGAAGTTTAGAGTAGAAAAGTATGTATTGCATCCTTGCATTGGTTTGAGTGGGACTGCTTATATGCATGCAGTTAAGGATGTGAGGCTTCGCAAGATCAGGGCTTACGTGCCCAGTTTGCTTCCTATGAATTTAATAATGTCCTTTGTTGGTAATTTAAGCTTTAAATTGAACTTGTGGTTCATTAACAGTTGGTGCTGAAAATAAATTGAGGTTGGTCTGTTCTGTACACATGAAGCATATGTTTTGAAATTTCATATGGGTTATGTAACTTTATATAGTAGAAAGTAAGTTGCCTTAAATCTTAAAGGGAAGGAGAAGCGGAAAACTTTATCTTGAAATTTTTATATAAAAAAAATTCCCTAACAAAAAAAATCAATTTAATAATGTTAACTTTGCCATAACACTATTGATGGTAATTCAATCAAAGCCAAACACACAGCTTAAGTGTGACTTACTCACCTGCTTCCATTGCAGGCTAGAGATACATTTCCATGATGGGGACTTTGGAAGAATAAAGGAAATTTTTCTCTTCTTTAATTATTTTTTAAACTAGCTGAGTTGAAAAAAATAAAAACTTAAAACATTTACAATGTTTTGTGTTTCAGAACTGACTCACGCTAGTCCAGTGACTTTGGCAATGGAAAATGGAGATATGTTGAAAATATTAAAACTGTTAAATGACTTGGGGCCCTGGGATAGTCCTCTGTTATTGGCACATGCTCAAAGGTCTGTAGTGCGTGACTTTCTTTTTTTCATGTTGGTTAATATGACAAATTTCAGACTGTCAATTCACTTCTGTTTGCCTTGCTCTGGATTTGTATTCCCACTAGCCTCTTCAATGTTTTGTGAGACTTTTTTTTGCAATGATAGTTCTAGTGTTAGCAGTGTTCAAGCAGAGGAACTTGAAACATGCTGGTAAATAAATTAGTATCTTGAAATAGAGTTGTATTTTCTTATCAAAGTGGCAATCTTGCTGTGATTTGGCATTAAAGATGTTTTTTTGTTTGTACAGGCTCTATGAAAAGTTTGGGGAAACAGCTGTAAGGCCCTTGATCAAGTTCTACCCATCAATCTTGCCCTCTGACATCATGCAGCTTTGTAGACATCACCCTGCCCACTTTTTAGCATATTTAGACAGCCTTGTTAAATCAAAGCCAGAAGATGAAAGGTAAAGGGGCTGCATGTGTGCTGTGTGCCTTTTTTTCTTGTTGGGAAATGGTTACGTAATGAAAAGACTGGATATCATGCAGCTGTGTGGTTTTTTTTTTTTTAATGTAATGCTACTTTGCCTGCTCATTAAAAATAGAGTGGAACTGAACATTAAATAACCTTTTGTTTTGCCAGTTAATTTCTGTGCACCAATCTCTTCCCCTGTCGCCTCATTACAAAGCAGATTCCATTTTATCGAGATTTTTGTAACAACTCTTTAATGACTTAGTGTTTTATTAGACTGTAATGTATCAAATTAACTCAAACTAGAAATGGGCAACACTTCAATATGTAAAATTCAAATATGGATGTATTCTGTAATATTTCTGAAGATTAAAGGAAACATAACTTGTCTCGAAATCGTCTTTCCTTTAAATAGTATATATATAAAGTTTATCACACTTCCATATTTGGTCCATTTAAAACCCATGGATTTTCCCACTCTTTTTTAGGTCGTCCCTGCTTCAGTCTCTTCTTAATCCTGAAGCATTGCGACTGGATTGGCTGTGTTTGGCAGTTTCCCATGATGCGCCACAAAGAACAAATACGGTGGATGCTGAAGGAAACCCTAGGTAAGGTAGTAAATCATGTATATTTAATTGCACTGCGCAAACCAGACGTAGTTGTCCAGACTTGCTATGTGTTCCATGATGGAGCTGGCTACCTCAGAGTAATTTCACTTCCCTAGAGGGTGAAATTCACCCCAATGGAGAGAATCCCCATAAAGCCTTCAATTAAGCAAAGGTCTGTAAGTGAGGCATAGTCTTGCCTTACCCTTCTGCGGTAGGCTGAATTTCACTCTAGGGTATGTTACCTCATGTACCTCAAGATGTTTAACAGCAGCAACCAAAGAATTAAACAACTTTCCTATCTTCATAATCCAGGCAGGAATGATCTCTTTAACCACTATAAATACATCTCTCTCTTAAGAAGCTGCCACTTTGTTTTTAAGAATAATTTTCAGAGTGTTTCTGGGGAACACATTTTTTAAAATGTGTGAAATTCCCCTACTGGCTCAGTTGGAGTATAAAAAATGCCATTTCCTGAGCTGTGCACGTGCCTCCTAACATGGATGCTGGTACACAAAAAGGCCACATTAACTTTTTTCTGTCCCTCTCTAATCACAGGGAAAATCTCATTTTAAGCGAGTCTGTCAAGACGATAGCTGGACACTGCTCTTTGAATTAATATTGTCAAAACTTCATGTGAAAGATGAAACAATCCCTTTCATCTATTTGGCCTCCTGATAAAAAATCGTTTTTTAAAGTCATGAGACTGTTAACATTTAACTTGTGAATTAAACTCTCTTCCCAGACCACGTTCACATTTGTTTACCTGGGGCTATAGCCAATTGATTTTGCTTCTGATTAAACTCCCAGCTGATTTTGTAACAAAAGAGAAGATGGCTGACATCTGCAAGTCATATGGGTAAGTTGGAAACGTTGTAATTTACTGAAAAATTATGATTATTCTTGAAACTGGCTTAGTTGGTATCTTGGCCCACTGAATATACAAATGAAAGCCAATATGTTTCCTGCCAGTCTACTGTCAACTAAATTTATTTAAATGAAGTATTTTGTGGCTGGCTTTATTTAAAAGTGCCATTATGTATAAGTTATAAATAGCCAATGTAAAACTTACCTCTGTAATATTACCTTGCTTTGTAGCTAAGAAGGAGCAAAGTCATGTTATAGCACGTACTACACCATTACGTGTTAAGCTCTGTTTACTCCCAACAAATGTTATTGACCTAAAATGTGACCAAGGAAATAACCCCAAAGCAAGTCACAAGGGTTGTACCTTCATAATTACACTAATACCTCTCCCATATTTAACCTGTTTTAGCAGAGACAAATTTACCCACCAGTCTTCATGGACCTCTTGTATGCATAAAGACATTCCCTCTGTTCCGAATTACCTCCACTTCCTTATTTCCCCTAATGACTTCCCTTCTTTTCCTTATGCAGCTCTTACCCCCATAGTTGTTTTCCCCTTGACCCTTTCCCACTATCATTCACAAAAAAACCTGCACTGCAATATGGGACCTAGATGTGTTTATCATTGAGCACTTATGACTTTTGTGAGGGTGGTGTTTGACAAAAGGCCGGCTCTAGTTCATTCAATAAACTGACAGTTCTGGGGACTTACGGCATGGCCTATGTTTTGCCACATTGAAATGGCCGGGTTATTCCTAATATTTGGGGTTGTTTGCTCTTACTGATGAGTTTGTTAAATCAGCATTTCATTACCAATGACTTTAGTTTAAAGCAGATATGTATTTGATTCTGGAAATCTTCAATCTCTTTTTTTTAAGCTTCTGGCCTGGATATCTCTCTCTCTGCTTGGAACTGGATAGAAGAATAGAAGCCTTTACTAATATTGTTCATTTGGATGATATGAACCTGTTGGATGGAGAACATGGTTAGTGAATCCTAACCCTTGAGCACACCAGTATAATACATGATCTATATTGACTATGTATTGATTACCGATTAAGTATAGAGAAGCATTTATCGAGAGTTGAATGATGTATTTTTTTAAGCACTGGTATAGCAAGATCACTTGGCATTTTGTAACACTTAATATAGTATATTGTACAGCATAAATATAATTGAGTGTATAAATCAGTGACACTGTAGTTTAATTCTTGTCTTCCAACCAAACAGCAGTGTTTAAAAAACAAAAAAACTGTCTTGTTTTGAGTGGTTCAGATCTCTTGACATTTTAATCAGATTTTTTGGCTTCAGCTTTCCCTCTGAGTTTTTGTTGCCCAGTACCTTGGAGAATCAGCTAATTCACTAGCACTATCTAGTGTTTTTTCTAGGCTATAGTGAGCAAGTTTCTGTATCAGATGGCAGAATTGCAGTGAAAATCTACAGTATCCTAAAAAGACACAAAGGAATTCTTTAATCCAAAATCACAGCAATGGCTAGTTTAATCCAAAATCACAGCAATAGCTATGAAAAAGCTGTTTTTATTGCTCAATATCCCTCAGCCCTAACAATTAGCTCCAATACACTTGAAAATTTTTTGACAGTTTTGTGCAACTGTCAAAAAATAAAATGCATTTTAAGCCATTTAACTAAGATATGAATGTAGAATATTGACTCTAGAAAACTAGCTGCTTTTAAATGCAAATAGATGTAAAATTAGGTTTGCTACATGCTTTTTCCTCACAGATAACTACAGCCAGTCATTTAATTTTGCATTTAGGCTCAATTCCAGAGACTGTGGAAGAATGGAAGTTCCTTCTCCATCTTGCACAAAGTCGCAGCACTGATTTCCACTGTCATGGTACGCAGAATGGGAATACTATCGGCAATGGTAGCACTAATTGGTCAAACTGCATTACTGTTGAAAATGTAGCTCTTTTGTTGGCTAAGGTAATTGGCCCGGATCGTGCCTTGCCAGTACTGCAGGAATGTGATTTGACGGCAGAATTGTCTGAGAGATTTACCAGGATCTGCGAAATACTGAGAATTGCTGAAAAAAGGCAAAGGTAAGGTGTGTGTGTGTGTGTGTGTGTGTGTGTGTGTGTGGAGAACAGTTATTGATACTTCACTCAGTGCCGTCCTAGGCCATAGTTTTCTTTCATTAAATTTAAAAAAGTGAAAACACTTCAGACTTCAGCTACAAGAGTTTAAACAGTGTTACAGAGTGGTAAAACTACCTGAAAATACTTCTGTCCCCAATTTAAGAGGTATATTTGAGACATATAGCTTACAAATGAAAAATGTTTTATCAGAAAATATATTCAGAATAAATGTTAAAAAAAAAAAAAAGTGGGGGGGGGGGGAGAGAGAGAGAATAAATGACTAAACTATCAAATGTCCACTGCTGAAGAATTCTATATCCTCCTAGACCTAGACCGCTCTGATGGGTGCTCCATAAATGCTGTAATAGTGCAAAGAGACATTACAGTATTTGGAATTTGGGAGTCTACTTACACTGCAGCTGTTGCTGTCGAAGTAGTTCACCTGCAGATACACTGTTTAACTCCCTTAAAAAAAGCATGCATGGAAAAATGTAAAAGTTTTTGGAATTAAGTGAATTAAGTTCTAGAAGATGGCACTTGAAAAGGTCCTATTGTATATTACATCAATCCTGAGGGGTGGTTACAAGCAAGAGTGAAGGCCTGGAATCTAGGAAGCCCTAAATACTAGCCTTAAATAAAAAATACAATAAAATAAAAAACCCTGGTATCTTCTATTTTCTATTATTTACGGTTTGCCACTCATGTTGTCTATTCAGGTTAGGGAAAAATCTTTAAAGGCAGGGGCATGATAGGGCTCTCTCTGAAATTGAATCATATTTATCACTGCATCAACCAGTTTAAACTCTTTCTAAAAGCTAGTGTCCAGCAAATTAGTAAAACTAATATGTTTGATTATTTTTTTTCTCTTTTGTCTGTAGAGCCCTGATACAGTCCATGCTGGAAAGGTGTGACCGTTTTCTGTGGTCTCAGCAGGCATAGCAAATATGGCAGGAAACACTGAAATGAAGTTGTGTACTGTGCATATTCTGTATTAAATTGCCTCTTAAGTTTCATCACCTCTAAGAAACAAACTCTTGTCCACACAATAATGTATTCAGCCACACTGCATGAAAATACCACCTGAATTGGGTTTTCTTCTACAGCTCTTCCTAAATATTTTAAAACATGCTTCTAAAACAGGATTCAGAAATTGTTAGAGTGAAATACTCCAATGTTTATGTTGAAATTAAGACCACAAGTGTCCTAACAGATTTGTTTTTTTTACAATAGGATTAAAAGTGATGAATGAATTTGGTAATAACTCTGAATGAATAAAAACAGTTGGTTAAAAGTACAGTCCTTTGAACATTAAATTAGGTTTGAAAAATAGTGCATTTTGCCTTCAGCAACTTTTCTGTAGGTTGGTTAAGATGTAAATTTCAAAAGGACTAATTCTGTGTATATTGCCAGCATGAGCAGCCCCTGCTGGTAAACATTAAGACTCACCCAAACTGTTTTCCCATCTGACATTCACTTTTGCCAATAGCTGCAGTGAATGCATGCAAGAATGCAGATTTTTCCTTAATTGTATAGAAGATCTACTTTTTTGATTTATTTCTTGGAATAGCTACATCTTTATCTTAAGAGCTATGTAAAATAATGTTATGGGATATTGATTGCATAGTGTTGAAATATGCATTAAATCTTTGAAATACTCATTTATTAATAGACCACTGGAAAGAAGTGTAAACACAGCATTCGTAAATTGTATGAATCTGTCACGAGGTCATCTTCAGATGGATTACCACACAAATCAACATATCTTTAGATATCTTTCATAACTGATTTTTGATCTTTTTGGATGAAATGATGCAACTGCATACCTTTATCTAAAATTTCCTTTTAAAAAGTATTTTAAAGGGATGCTGTCAAGTTAAGAATCATATTTTTTAAAAACCTTTACCGCTGTTAAGATAAACATTAGATTATTAAAACTGAATATTTAAAACACCCAATTTTACGTAATCATTTGCAAAAAATAGCTTTATACCTATTCTGTTTACTCTGTGAACTTCCTAGAACTTAGATCAGGGGTCAGCAACGTTCGGCACGCGGCTCGCCAGGGTAAGCACCCTGGCGGGCCGGGCCCGTTTATTTACCTGCTGACGCGGCAGGTTCGGCCGATCGCAGCCCCCACTGGCCACGGTTCGCCGTCCCGGGCCAATGGGGGCGGCGAGAAGCGGCGCGGGCGAGCGATGTGCTGGCCGCGGCTTCTCGCCGCCCCCATTGGCCCGGGACGGCGAACCGCGGCCAGTGGGGGCCGCGATCGGCCGAACCTGCCGCGTCAGCAGGTAAATAAACGGGCCCGGCCCGCCAGGGTGCTTACCCTGGCGAGCCGCGTGCCGAACGTTGCCGACCCCTGGCTTAGATAGTGAAAACAGACTAGTGAGATTTGGTTTTAACTCATTTCAATTTAGAGCCTTATTCACTAGCACAATGCTATAATATCTAGGCAGTGGTCAAACCCCAAAGAACTAACTCCCTATAAAAAAAGTCATTTTTTTTCTCCTACACCAACATTTTGTGAGTAAATTTATTTGACAGTATCCCTTTAAAATAAGAGCCTTTATATGTTTTATGTATATAGTTTTGTCTCCATAGTTTGCTGCATTCCAAATTAATGATTTTATTTTATTTAAAATTTAATTATTTTTTGGTCAATGTAAGTTTTATCTGTAAAGTTTGGTCTGATATATAAAACTGCAGTTGGATGGGTAACCTTTGTCTCAATTGCGAGTACAAGTCACTCCCTTATGGTGGAGCGTTTCATAACTCTTCTCGTGTGGGAATAAATGTCTACAGAAATAGGCCCAGTGGCAGGTATTTCATACCTTAAGGTTCCTGTCTGTGAAAAGCCAACAAAATGTCCTCTTTCAGCTTCAGTATTTCCTGGGGTTGAGATTTTCAGCTGAAGTTTGGAAACAGCACAAGTGTGCCATCTTATCCCTTCAGGCACCCCATGGTCTTATTTATTATAGGTGTAAAAAGGATTGGAAGTCAGCAGGGCCGGCTCCAGGTTTTTTGCCGCTGCTGAAGCGCAAAAAAAAAAACCACAAACACAAAACTGGAGTGCCGCCGCTGAAGCAAAACCCCCCCAAAAAATGGAATGCTGCCTCTTGAGAAGTGCCGCCCCAAGCACATGCTTGGAATGCTGGTGCCTAGAACCGGCCCTGGAAGTCAGGTACTCTTCTGTCGTCCTAACTTTGGTATTGAAATGCCATGAGGCTTAGAACAAATCATTTTACCTTTCTGTGCCTGTTTCCCTACCTCTAAAATGAGAGCACTTCTACCTCATGTGGGTGTTAGAATTAATTGGTTCAGTTTTATACAGCACTTCAAAGAAGTAAAGATCTATATAAATGGAAATCATCTGTCTCAGGAAAATACATAACCAGTTCTCTTTGGGAAAAGTCTAGTGAAATCTCTTCAGTTTAGAGGATGAAGTGACCTGGAAAAACAGCTGAAAGCTTTCTGTACTGTGGCAGAGCTCTGACCTTGTCCCCGTGGGTCCTGCGCTTCTAGGCAGTTTATGCTAGCCGCAGTGGCTCACCTGTGACCCTCCACGTAGCCCTTCTCTCCCTAAGGCCAGGGTTACAGTCTACTGAGCCCTTTTCATCATAAGCGAGCAAGGAGGTTGGTGAGAGAACTCCCACAGTCTCTGTTGATTCTAGGGCTTATTTCAGAACAGTTTAGCCTCCTGTCCTGACAGGGGCCTGTCTTCCCTTCCCAGGAGGTGTTTCTGTAGTGGCAGGTTGGGGGGAACCTGGGCCCGCCCTCTACTCCGGGTTCCGGCCCAGGGACCCTAATGGTAGCAGCTGTTGGCAGCCAACCTTTCACTGCCAGAGTTGATACATTTCCCTGGGCCACTTCCCCATAGCTCTCCTGCTTCTCCCTTCTTCACCCTTACCTTAGGGCTCCCTTACCAATGGTTTGAGGGTGTCTTCATTAACTAGCCCTTCAGCTGCACTTCCTCTCCTCTGACTCTCCCTATCCTGACTGGAGTGAGCCCTTTTATAGTATCAAAAGGGCCTTAACTAGAGTCAGGTGTTCACATTACCTTAATGGACTCACCTGACTCTTTGCAGGTTAATTGGAGTCAGGTGTTCTCATTAGTCTAGAGCAGCCCCTGCTCTGGTCAGTCAGGGAACAGAAAACTGCTAATCCAGTGGCCAGTATATCTGCCTTCTACTACTTTGTTGTACCCAACTGGCCTGGGTCTATCACAGTACAGAATAACCTTTATTTTAAAACACACAGTTAACAATGCTGACTTTTACAATATATCACAAACTTACTTTCAAAGAGCTTATTTTTCATTTTGCGTAGCACTGTTCATATTAACCACAGTTATACAATATTTTTTAAATTTATTGCACCTACAATGAACTTGTATTCAGGTTTCAACTAATTTTAAGAGGTTTCAATAAAAAGAAAAGTGTTTCTGACTTAGTCTTGATTTCTTTATTTATATGTGAATAAGATGTGAAGGATACGTGAACACATTGTGAATTCATCCTAAGAAATGCTGCAGTTGCACACTGCTAGCATAAGAAAGGAAAGTCTGTCACCCAGATACATTCTGAGCCATTTAACACTCATGTTTAACCTTTTTGGCTAATTCTTTGTGAAATCCTGTCACTTGGCTTACTATTAAGATTGTCTGTATAGTGGGTTTGCATGTCAAGACAAGAAATCCAAATATGTTGGTCAAACTCCAAAAGAGGTGTAGTTGCAATAATACCTAAGTGAATTTACTTTTTTGTACATTGTTTCAGAAGAAAAAAAATACAAAAGAGCCCAACTGTCAAATAGTATACATGAAAGAATCAGAACATTATATCCCCTCTCTTAGAAAGATCACCAGCCACTCTGTATCCAGTAAAAGCATCTGGACTCCTCTGGAGGTAAACTGGATGCATGGTGTTCTTAAGACTCAGAAGATGTGCTAATACTCTGACTTCTATTTTAGCCGTAATTAGGTTTTATTAGATCATGGGGTTTCACAAACAGGGCAATCATGGGTTTAACTGGAGGTATTACCCTGCAAGCATGAGGACAGCACTTTATTCTGATGCTTAGCCATCCTCTGCTGGACAAACTGAAAGGACTTTCTTGATCTGTGACTGAAACTGTACCTTTCCTCATTAGATACCCTAATCATCTGTCTTACTGGAATGCCCAGGCTCACTTCCAACTTTTCACAATAAGCCTAGCCTTTTGGATATCCTCTCAGTGAGGTGGGGTAGGTCTCAAAAGATAAGACAACCTCGCTGAGAATCAGTAAAATTGGGTTCTACCAGTGAGTGCTGTGGCCTTTGATCTATTACTTCTCTGTGCCTCAGTTTCTCTACTTGTAAACTGAAGATACTTACCTGCCTATGTAAAACACTTGGAGATCTGTGGATATGAGAGACTGTATATATGCAAGAGATTCATGCAGCCTGCGGCTGGTGCATGTGATGTCGGTGTCAAGTGTGTTCCCTGCACAAACACCATTTGAAAAACTCCAGTAAGAGCAATAAAGATTCTACCTTGAAACATGCTGAAGTCAGGAAATGCCAACGTTAAAATTGAATGTGCAACCTTAACACTGCTTATGTGCATGTATGCATCACTATACCGCCCTCAAATACTTTGTCAAACTTTTGATAACATTATATATTATGCCATTTTTTCTGATGGCCTTAGACACCTGTGTGACACTTATATCCCTGTGTACAATCCATAAGTCACACATGCAGTTTGTGAAAATAGTTTATACACAAGATGTATAGTTAATAGGGCCAGGGCCCTACATCACTCTTCACTCCTCTTACAAGATTGTAGAAATACTATAATTGCATTCTTTGAGAGTGTTTTCAACTATGCAAACAAACAACTGTGGAATCTTATTTTTGCCTGTGTAAATTTAAGAACTTTAGAAAGTTATGGAATTTAAGCTTTTAAAAGAAAAGAAAAACATATTCTGTAAGAACAACCCTGAATGTCACTGAATTATGCATATTACTGAATTGACAACTTTATACATGGAACAGATGAAGCTTTTAACATTGAGGAATGTTAAAGGACTGTCTGCATGATATTGTAAATTACCAGCACTCTGCTTCGTACTGTTTGCATTTTAACTGTGAAGGTCCGAAGGCAGTTGGCTGGCATACTGTCTGGCAAAGTTAGCCACAGCAGCATATTCTTTCTTAGGACATCAGTTAAAAAGCGCTGAAAAATCATACCAATCAGTGTTTAAATATAAGGTGAGATTCTTAAACCCGCATGCCTGCCAAATCCAAAGTATTGTTACAAGGAATTTCCTTTTTTCTTACCAAATGTTAATTGTTTATCTCCAGTCATTTTGCCCTTCAAGCTTTTTTGTTATAATAGGACAAAATGTACTGAATGGATTTTGTTTCAAATTAAAAAAAAAAAAAATGTTTCCCTTTGGGTGGAGACCAGGCCTGTAAAATTTCAGTCCAGAAGCTTGAATGTTTTCAGAATGTTGAGTGAATGAAAAGAGGGCTAAAGGAAACATGTAGATAACCTTAAATACCACTGTTAGGAGAACTCCAGCTATACAACCCACTGCTACTTTAAATGATGATGTGCAGTGTCTCTGGTAGGCAGATCATAGAGGGTCTGAAAAACTAATGCATTACAATGAGTGGTATCCAGCAAGTTCAGTTAATCTAAGGGAAAATGCAGGTGTAGCTCAGGGACTACTGAGCGTCTAAATCTCTACAGTTTTGTTACTACAAGTAGTAAATTCTATACAGGATAACACTACCTAGGAGTTATCTTTCCCTTTTTTACAAGATTAGTTGGAGTTTGTCTAGAAAAGTGTAGATGCTCATGGGAATAAAATGAGTAAGATTAAAGGAAAATTACATGATTCAGCCTAATATGTCATTTTGCTGTCAAGGCTGTTACTGTTGAACATAGACACTTCCAAAAGCTTCCAGAAAGCTCAAAGCCAGATTGGTCAACAGGGCATTGAGCATGAACAATACAGCTACGGTTTGTTGTTTGCAAGTCATAGAATTCTGTTGGACTAGTGAGCGGGACTGATTTAGCACTGTTTCACAACACCTTCCTGATCGTGATGACTTTATTCAGATTACATTCCCATAAGAACCACACTGACCATTTACAAGATCTGCTGGTTACTTTGCAAACTTTGGAGGGCAAAGTCGGACCTGAACTAGCAGATATTTACCTGCATTTTTCCAGTTAGAATCAATAAGAGTTTTACATATTATCGCCCATGCACTGATGAATGTAAACCGTATTTACTCCATTTAAATAAAATTTTGATAGTTAAGATTATTGTTCACAAATGAAAACACTTTACAAAGTAACCTGAATTACTGATAGAGCTGATGATTCCAATCCACAGGTAATATTTTGAATTAAAAGATATTTTTGTAACTCTTCATATAACTGCATCTAGCTTATGGCTTAGATCTTGCCAACAAAGCTACACAATAAGTTAACCACTACTCAGACAAATTAACTTCTCCCTTTAGAGATCATAATGGTGGTAATAAAAGCTAGTTGATGTTACTCAAAATTCAAAATTTTGACAAATTTCCATCTAAATTTAAAAGGGGGAAAAATGAAAATGTCTGCAAAGATGACATCCCATTTCTGACCAGCTCTGATAATTTAAGTTTTATTATTTATTTCTATTACCATAGCCTCTTGAAGCCAAAGTCATGGACCAGGACCCATTGGCTAGGCACTGTACAAACAATTATACATAAGGATAAAACTGATTTGGCGTTTATGGTACATGCAAGATGATTACTTAAAACTAGTGCATAAAAATCTCATATAAAGCATTACTCATTTCACTAATTAAAAAAAATAGAAGCAAGTCAGAAAAAGTGACTGCCTGCAACTTCCAGTAAATGTTGGACATTTCATCATATTAGGCATTGGTTAAGTAATTGATCTTTGGATCTATAAAGAGACAATACAGACATTGACCAATTGAAAGCAGGAAGCCTCAAGAAGAAATAAGGGAATTTACTGCAGTAAATTCCCAACAGAAGCAATGTTTGTTTGTATTCAACAAGCAAAGAATTGCCCAATTTGAATTTAGCCATGTTTCTGTAAATTATTTCCTATTTGCTCTTTGAGATAAGGCTTCCTATAAATATAGTACCATTTTTCTTGTGAGAATCCACCAGAAAGAACTCCATTTTTCAGGGGCTTTGCAATACAGCACCGGTAAGTTTAATTCTAAATGGAAACTTCATATTTATACCATTTTACCTTGCTTTGTATTCAATTTTTGTCTTAGAACAAGTGATTTTTATGATATAGAAACTGTTAACCAGAAACTAAAACTTCTATATTTACATCTTAGCTCTGAGACTGATGCTGTGGTGGCAGAGAGCATTTCATTTTTCTGAGTAGAAATCATCACTTTGGTAACTTTTCTGAATTGTGTGTGATCCTTTTGATCCATGTACCTGCTCTAAAGCGGTTATAAGAGGAATGAACATTATGGCTGGAGTCTTTAAAATATTGCCCAGTTTTCTGACATATACTCTCCTTCTATTGCAGGCTAAATAAGTGAACTATGAAGTTCTACAACTGCATGTTGTTGTTGTCCCTGGTACTGTGTGTCAGTGCCCAGAACTGGTTCACTGATGCTGGAGCATTCATAAGGGATGCTTATCGAGGTATGCTTTTTACTCACTGCATGTTCCTCATCCAAACTGTTCTCAAAAGTTATGTGCAGGGAGCATGGTGTAGCTATTAATAAAATAAATTAATTAATAAAAACCAAAGCCAAGCCAAAGACAGGAGCTCGAGAACAATTTTTGATAAATTCTGGTAAATAAGAAATTTACTCAGTTCTTCACAAAAAGATACATTAGAATTTTTTTCTGACCCCTTAAAAAGATGCAGTTTTAGGTCCCTCATTAGGAGTCCAAGCACAAGGCTGCTGAACCAGAGCAAATCAGATGGCAGGTCTGGGCCATAGATTGTACTAAATCCTATGGATTATAATTAAACAGATATTTTCACCAGACAAGGTTCATTTAACATTTAGCAAGATGTTTAACTGCAACCTGTGCACCCAGCTGACCATGTTCTGACTTTAACTGTTTCAACTTCCTGATGTGGATCTCAGTGGGTCTAGTAAAATCTGGAGGCATAAAAATGCATTGATAACTAATGATTACCTTTTATTTGTTAGTTCTTAGTTTTGTGAGAGGTGTATGCCAATTCCCAGTAAAGTAAATATAACATACTGTAAATGTTTGTTGAATAATTTCAGAAGCTTTCCTTCCCCCTCCCGGAAATGTTTCTGGGGTCAGATAACTTGGGTCCTGATTCAGCACTACAGGAATGAGCATCTTTTGCAAGGTGCTGAACTTCCCTAATTCCCAGTCTGGTGAGTTGAGGGCATTCAACACCTTGCAGAACTACATCCTTAGGTCTTGACTGAGGAAAAACACTTAAGCACATGCTTAAATCAATCCTTATTTAAGAAATCTTAAGCATGTGCTTAAGTACCCTTCCTGAATAGAGATGCTTTCAATCACAGAGGTATGTGGATGGAGATGTGGATCACATTATAGTGGACCGCCAAGTCTTCTTCTATTATGATTTATTTAGTCTCAAGAAACAACTCAGCATCATCTTTGATTCTAGTTATTGTCTCCTATTTGCCATTGCACTTTTTAGACCCTAATATCCTCATGTTTTAACTTTTAGGTTGATACTCCATGATCTCTCCCTTTTGCTGTAAGAAGTGTTGTTTTTTTGTTTATTTTTTAAACTATAGTGGTAGATAGAGGTTCACGTCTATGAAATCAGATTTCTTGTTCTCACATTGTACACTCGTAGCCTAAAGATTCTCATCAGTTTGTCCCCAATTGTCTCCAGTCTAAATCAGTTTAGAAATTGTTAGTTAAATTGCTGCAAAACCCTGGAATAAACACTCCTACAAATGCCTTAAATGGATTTAGTTTAAATGGACTTAAGTGTGTCAGTGATTTAACTAAATTGGTTTCTAAACAGATTTAGTTACATTGATGCAGAAACTGTATGTAAACAAAGCCCTAAAGGAGACTGATGCTTCTAACATGGAATCACACCTCTACTCCATTGTCCTGGTGACCCTTAGAAAAGCACTGAGAGAAATTTGAGGGTTTCTTTGCCCCTAAAGAATTCCCCAAAGATATTGCAACAGAGTTTTGTGGAGATTCTATGGTTTTATGAGATCCTTCTCAAAGGAACTCCTTTTCATCTCCTCCTCCAAAGATGTCACCTGGTGGAAGATACAGTTAATAAAGCATAAATAGCTGCAAATCCCTGTATCTCTAAAGGGAGGCCTGGGTACCAAAGAAAGTTGGGCAATTTTTTGGAGGGACAAATATTAAATTCACCAAAAAATGCATTTCAGGGGGACACTGCAAATTTTGGTCAAATTTGGCAAATAGTTAAGGCTAGAAACAAAAATCAAAACTAATAATTTTCACAGTGGCCTATTCTGACACTTTGCTGCAAAAATGTCTATTCAAATCAACCTGAACAATTTTTTTCATTTTGATGAGAAAAACCATAACAAATCAGTTTGGGTTTGAAACTAAACAGTCTTTTTGGGATTTCTCAGATCTTCTACTGAACAAAAAAATGAAGTATTTACTCAGCGGTATATAGGAGCCTTTCTGCCTTCTCTAGAAGCACTTTACTTGGAAGCCAGAGTGGTGAAGTGACTAGAATGGTGCTTGACTACTTCAGAGGAATGTGGGTGGAATAACATCAAATTTTGTTTTAAATTTGCAGTGTCTCTATAATCCTTTCTCTCTTCTCCAGGCGCTGGGGATATGTGGCGTGCATACAGCGAAATGCGGGAGGCGAATTATAAAAATGCAGATAAATATTTCCATGCTCGTGGGAATTATGATGCTGCCCAAAGAGGGCCTGGCGGTAAATGGGCAGCAGAAGTTATTAGGTAATGGATTCTACTTGGATTATGAGATACAAGTCGGTAAAGAGCTATGCAATCAAATTACTATGCAGTACATGTAATTCATAACTAGTTATTGTCCTGTTTGAAGTGAGGACATTTTTATTTGACCTCTGAACTGGCTAAGTGTGAAGACCATGCCCATTCTTGAGTTGTAAAGGTGATTTCTGAGCTGACCTATTTGAATATGTTCTGATATCAGATCTCATTACTATGTGCCAGGAGGCCAATGTTTTCACCAGAGGGCTTTTAAAATTTAAATAATTGCAGGACCTCACTTTAATCTAGAACCAGTACATATTGCCCTTGCTATTTCATCCAAGAAAACTATGATCATAGGTTCACTTGTAGTCCTCTAACAAGGACTATTTTAAAATATTGCTGTTGAACGTGATGACTATGATATAAAGGAGCTTATGAGGAGTGGGTAGAACTTAGTGGAGGCAAGTAATGGGAAAGCTTTTTAATTCACAACTGCTGCACTGATGCACTTCTGGGATGACCTCTGCTATTCACAGACAGGCTAAGGTTTGTGTCTGTGTTTGTGTGTGACAAGGTAGGAGAGCTAATATCTTTTATTGGAACAACTTCTGTTGGTGAGGTATTTGTGCGGGTCCTCAGTTTTATGGAAAAGTCGTGATTAAACTGTGGGGGATAAGTGAAAAGTAAATAATTTAGTTATTGAGATTTAATAATAAACTAAGATAATCTTTGTTTCCTTTTTCCAGTGATGCTAGGGAAGGTTGGCAGGGTGGCATTAGTGGCAGAGGAGCAGAAGACACACGTCAAGACCAGGAAGCAAATGCATGGGGCAGAAGTGGAGGAGACCCAAACCGCTACAGACCAGAGGGCCTTCCCTCAAAATACTAATGCAGCCTGTAATACTTTACAATGGTTCCATTTTTCTACCAGTTGTGCAAAACCACAATAAATAAAATCTTAAATTTCTGAAGCTCTCAGTGAATGAACAAATATCCTCAGCAACATTAGAAAGGATAAAAAGCAATATACACACAAATCTTCATGACTTGGGGCCAAAGGTAACCCTTAACTGCCCGGGATTTGGAAGATTCTTCCAGATTATTTAATGATTGTCCTTTACTGGATTTGTTGCATATTCCTGTGAAGCAGCGGGCACTGGCCACTGTCAGAGACAAGCTACTGGACTATTGTGATCCATTATGATAATTCTCCTTGTTATTGTTATAACCATTTTACAGACAAGGATGTTAATTGACTTGCCTAACTTCATAGGGGAGTCTATAGCAGAGCTAGGAATGGAGTCCAGTCCTCTAACCATAAGACCATCCTACCTGGCTAATTAGTTTGGGGCGTAAAAACCACCATACAAAGTTTTAGGTATCATGGCAAAAATATAAATGTTTGGGGCAGGTCAGGAGGAAAGTTAACATTTTAAATGAAAGGATGAAAACACATTTTCCATGGTGCTAGGAGTCTAGGTCCACTTTAATGAGCAGTAACGGTGCTTATGTTTTAAAAGTATATATTGTTGCCAGGTGGGTAGAACCTCGGTTCCTTCTGAGGTCCGGCTAGAAAGGCTGGATCAGAGTCATCACTGGATGAAATTTCCCATTGTTGCCGAAGAGCAGGAGTGAGTGGAAACAGCATCAGAAAGGGGTGGCAAAACTAAGTTCAGGACTAGTTAATGTACATTGATAAAAACTTGGAAAGATTATAGGGTTTAAAAGGCTCAATGCTCACAACTTGAAGTAGAAAAGAAGGTAAAGGAAAGGAGAAGCACAAAACCAAATCAAAATGAAACCAGTGTTTTCTGGTTGTATGCTTCCTAGTCTTTGGATAGTTACCAGGCAGCTGACAGCAGTCTCATTACAGTTTTCTGGTAGTGCGTTTAACCCTAACATCTTCACTTAAAAACAGAGGAATCTTAGAAACTCAAAATCGTGTTGGCCTAACAGTCCTGAAGAATAGCTCTGTGCAAATCAGAAGCTTTACTCTCTTCCCCAACAGCAGTTGGTCCAATAATGGACATTATTACCTCACCCACCTTGTGTCTCTAATAGCCAGGGAGCACTAGAGCTACAACAACTCTATAATTAGCCCCTAGGCCCACTCTTGAACCAAAGATCAAACAAATTTGCAGCATGCAGTGGGGGGGGGAGGGTTCATAGCGTGATGCTGGTCAAATAATTTTTTGGGCCTTTCCTAAATTTTTAGGGTAAAAATGCATAGTCAATAGGCCTCAAATCTTATTATTTGTTGGAGCCAGGGGGCGCTGTGGGGTGGTTGAGGAGCTGTCTGTGGGAGGCAGAGCTGCAGGGGGCACTGTGGGGTGGCGGCAGGGCTGCAGGGGGCGCTATGGGGTGGCTGAGGCGCTGTCTGTGGGAGGCAGGGCTGCAGGGGGCGCGGTGGGGCGGCTGCGGCGGCTGTCTGTCTAGGGGGGCAGGGCTTGGGGGCGCTGTGGGGTGACTGAGGCCGTCTGTCTGTGGGAGGCCCCCAGCGCTGTGCCTCTACCTCGCCAGGTGTTGGACAGAGTCCGCCTGCCCTAGGCCGGCACTCCCAGACCAGCAGCTACTTGGGTGGTATGGGGGAGCCGGTTCTCCGTGGGGTCTCGGTACTGGGGTGGGGGGCAGAGCAGCCGGTGTCCAATGGGGTGTGTGGGGTGGAGGGTGGCGGAGCCGGTGCCCCATGCGGTGTGTGTGTGCTGTGGGGTCTGGGTACGTGGGACGGGGGAGCCTGTTGCAATAATCCGCTGCCTCCGGGGGCTCCGATACGACTTGCAGCTCTTTTTTTGCCTATCAAGGGGTCTTCAGTGAGATCTCTCCGAGCTGCACCTCTACCTCCTCCAGACCTGGAAGCTGCTCTCGGCGACCAGGTCCGTTGTGGTCACCAAGGAAGCGGACCTCCTCACGGTGCCCCTGCTACACAACCACCTCGTTGTGCTGGAGGCTGGTCCTGGCAGAAACTACCAGAATTGGACACTTCCTGGACTACGACAGCAGGCACTGGGTGGATCCCCAAGCACTCGGTCGGTGCATGGGGATCTCCACCCTTCAGACCCCCTGCACATACTCCATGAGGTGGGGACAGCCTTCTTGCCCACCTCTCGGGTTTTCATTGAGTGGGTCCTATGGGAGAGTGCTCCCCGCTCCTCCCTGGCCCTCCAGACCTTTTCATCAGGCCCCTGTCCCGCGACCCCCTCGGCACCCTCCCCTTTATACCCCGACTCGGCTGTGCGCCCTGCAGCTGGTTCGCTTCCGAACCGTGCTACGGGAACAACTATACAAACTCGTGCTCCACATGTTTCACTTCCTCACCCTCGTGTCCCGCCCCGATACCAAGTGGCGGGACTATTTACCACCTGTAAACAGTGAGGAACCCTGGTGGGGCAGGCTCTATTCCACCCTTGTCCCACATCCCGCCGGGGATATCGGTTGGCGGCTCCTTCATGGAGCCATGAACACAGGTGTGTAACTAGCATGGTTCACCCCCATTCCTGACACCTACCCCTTTTGCAGCGTGAGGCAGAACCTGGCTGTGACAATGCGGTTCTGGCGGAACCCAACTGAGAGTGCCAACTCAGGACAAATTGCTCAAACAGGGCAGTTACAGCCCAAGGCTGGGGGTTTTTCCACCTCTAAAGCAAACCAAACCAGCCAGGTAAGAGGACTTCGGTCTCACCCCACTGGCTAACTGCAAGTCTCACAAGCAATCTCCTTAGACACTCCAGTTTCCCAGTATTACCACCAGTGCCACTCGTTATGGGGACAAATGGTTATGAAAACCAAGACCCCAGTAAAAGAAAAAGGTTCTCCTGATCCCAAAGGGCCAAGCCCCAGACTCAGGTCAATATACAAATCAGATCTTACCCACAAATCTCGCTGTTGCCAATCCTTTAGAATCTAAAATCTAAAGGTTTATTCATAAAAGGAAAAAGATAGAGATGAGAGTTAGAATTGGTTAAATGGAATCAATTACATACAGTAATGGCAAAGTTCTTGGTTCAGGCTTGCAGCAGCGATAGAATAAACTGCAGGTTCAAATCAAGTCTCTGGAATACATCCCCCGCTGGGATGGGTCCTCAGTCCTTTGTTCAAAGCTTCAGCTTGTAGCAAAGTTCCTCCAGAGGTATGAAGCAGGATTGAAGACAAGATGGAGATGAGGCATCAGCCTTTTATAGTCTTTTCCAGGTGTAAGAACACCTCTTTGTTCTTACTGTGGACAATTACAGCAAAATGGAGTCTGGAGTCATATGGGCAAGTTCCTGCATACTTTGCTGAGTCTCAAGGCATATTTGCCTTCTCTCAATGGGTCCATTGTATAGCTGATGGTCCTTAATGGGCCATCAAGCAGGCTAGGCAGAGCTAACACCAGTTTGTCTGGGATGTCACCCAGCAGCATAGCATAAATTTGCCATACAGACAGTATAGAGCCAATATTCATAACTTCAACTATAACACTGATACACACATATAGACAGCATAATCATAACCAGTAAACCATAACCTTGTCTTAGACACCCCATTTGACCCCCTTTATACAAGATTTGGGTGCCATTACAGGACCTTGGTTGCAACAATAATCGATATGGTCCCAGATTATATCAATAACGTCACACTGGCGCACACTTATCTCGAATGTGCCAGGTTGCTGCCCCTATTCTGGCTCCTCCAGAACCTCCTGTTGAGGTTCTGGCTGCAGTTTTCCCCACCCCTCTTCATATATTCACATACTGCCCGTGGCCCCACGAAGTTGCGAGACCTCCTCGTCAACCTCCTCCTGGCACTGGCCAAAGTGGCCATTTACAACACCAGGAGGAGGATGCTAGACAAAGGAGGTGCTCTGTGACTGTGGGGCCTATTTCCGCTTCTCCCTGGTCTCATGCATCCGGGCAAAGTTCCTCTGGGCAGCATCCGCTGGCTCCTTAGACAGCTTTGAGGAGCAGTGGGCACTGTTGGGGTTCTCTGCTCGGTGTCGCTCTCTGGATTCCCTAGTTCTGAACCTGTGGCCTCCACTCCCATCCCCATTATTCCTTAGTTGTCCCAAGAATTCATTTGGATCCCGGGTCCAGTGGTCCCTCCCACAAGGCTGGGGGAGGGGCCTTTAGAGGCGGATGGTCTTGTGCCCGCCCGCCTCCCAGGTTTTTCAATAAGGCCCTGCTGCCAGGTGAGCTCAGTGTGGCAGGAGCCACACTCGCGGGGCTGAGCAGCGAAGCCAGGTGGGGCTGATGCAGAAGCTGCACCGGTCCCCGCAGTGGCATGAGCCCCTGAGGAGGGGTGGAGGGAGTGGACTGCAACTCGCTCCAGGTGCCCAGCACACCTCTGCCTCGCCAGGCGATGGGCGGAGTCCGCCTGTCCCAGCCCAGCACTCTCAGACCAGTGGCTGCCTGGGTGGGTGGGGGAGCCGGTGCTCCTTGGGGTGTGTGCACTCTGGGGTCTGGGTATGTGTGGCAGGGAGGGATGGGGGAGCCGGTGCCCCATGGGGTGTGTGCGCTGTGGGGCTTGGGTACGTGGGCTGGGAAAGCTTGTTAGCCATGTATTGTGTGTGCTGTGGAGTCTAGCTACATGGAGGGAGGGCAGGGGAGCCAGTGCCCCGTGGGGTGTGTGCGCTGTGGGGTATGCCTACATGGGATGGAGGAGCCTGTGCCCCGTTTGCTGTGTGTGCTGTGGGGTCTGGGTACGTGGGGTGGAGGGTGGGGGAGCCGGTGCCCCGTGGAGGAGGGTATCCAGGCAGGGTAGGGACCTGGGTTTAGAGAGAGTAGATGGGGTGGAAGGAGGAATTAGTGCTATGAGGAGTTCATGTCATGGTGGGGATGGGGACACAGGTTGTGGTTGCAGGGGACCCCTCCGTGGTTTGGTGGGGACAGGGACAGCTCTTGCCTGGAGTCACTCCCCAGTCATCTTTTTTTTTTCCAGAGAAGCAGGATTTCTGGAAAGCTTCTGGTCCAGAGATCGTGCTGGATTTCTGAAAAATGGACTGGAATCCTTCACCCCCTTCTAGTGATGCTGAAGATGAGGAGGCTGCAGGGGATTCCATTGGGAACACAGTCTACAGCAAGCATTGGCTGTTCAGTATCATTACAAAACTGATAGAGGTGCGTGATAGATCCAGATCTAATGCATCCGAGGGTGCTGAGGGAATTGGCTGATGTGATTGCAGAGCTATTGGCCATTATTTTTGAAAACTCGTGGCAATCAGGGGAGGTCCCTGACGATTGGAAAAAGGCAAATATAGTGCCCTTATATAGTTTTCCCTATAGTTAAGAAAGGGAAGAAGGAGAACCCAGGGAACTACAGACCAGTCAGTCTCACCTCAGTTCCTGGAAAAATCATGGAGCAGGTCCTCAAGGAAACCATTTTGAAGCACTTGGAGGAGAAGAAGGTGATCAGGAACAGTCAACATGGATTCACCAAGGGCAAGTCGTGCCTGACCAACCTGATTGCCTTCTATGAGGAGATAACTGGCTCTGCGGATATGGGGAAAGCAGTGGACGTGCTCTATCTTGACTTTAGCAAAGCTTTTGATACAGTCTCCCACAGTATTCTTGCCAGGAAGTTAAAGAAGTATGAGCTGGATGAATGGACTGTAAGGTGGATAGAAAGCTGTCTAGATTGTTGGGCTCAATGGGTAGTGATCAATGGCTCAATGTCTAGTTGGCAGCCGGTATCAAGTGGAGTGCCCCATGGGTCGGTCCTAGGGCCGGTTTTGTTCAACTTCTTTATTAATGATCTGGATGATGGGACGGATTGCACCCTCAGCAAGTTGGCAGATGACACTAAGCTCGGGGGGAGGTAGAATCATAGAATATCAGGGTTCGAAGGGACCTCAGGAGGTCATCTAGTCCAACCCCCTGCTCAAAGCAGGACCAATTCCCAACTAAATCATCCCAGCCAGGGCTTTGTCAAGACTGACCTTAAAATAGGGTGACCAGATAACAAGTGTGAAAAATCGGGGCAGAGGGTGGGGGGTAATAGGCACCTATGAAAGAGAGAGCCCCAAATATCTGGACTGTCCCTATAAAATTGGGACATCTGGTCACCCTACCTTAAAAACCACTAAGGAAGGAGATTCCACCACCTCCCTACGTAACCCATTCCAGTGCTTCACCACCCTCCTAGTGAAAACGTTTTTCCTAATATCCAACCTAAACCTCCCCCACTGCAACTTGAGACCATTACTTCTTGTTCTGTCATCTGGTACCACTGAGAATAGTCTAAATCCATCCTCTTTGGAACCCCCTTTCAGGTAGTTGAAAGCAGCTATCAAATCCCCCCTCGTTCTTCTCTTCTGCTGACTAAACTATCCCAGTTCCCTCAGCCTCTCCTCATAAGTCATGTGCTTCAGCCCCCTAATCATTTTTGTTGCCCTCGCTGGACTCTTTCCAATTTTTCCACATCCTTCTTGTAGTGTGGGGCCCAAAACTGGACACAGGACTTCAGATGAGGCCTCACCAATGTCGAATAGAGGGGAATGATCATGTCCCTCGATCTGCTGGAGTGTAGATATACTGGAGTGTAGGGATAGGGTCCAGAGTGACCTAGACAAATTGGAGGATTGGGCCAAAAGAAATCTCATGAGGTTCAACGAGGACAAGTGCGGAGTCCTTCACTTAGGACAGAAGAATCCCATGCACCGCTAAGGCTGGGGACCGACTGGCTAAGCAGCAGTTCTGCAGAAAAGGACTTGAGGATTACAGTGGATGAGAAGCTGAATATGAGTCAGCAGTGTGCCCTTGTTGCCAAGAAGGCTAACGGCATATTGGGCTGCATTAGTAGGAGTGTTGCCAGCAGATCGAGGGAAGTGATTATTCCCCTCTATTCGGCACTGGTGAGGTCACATCTGGAGTACAGCGTCCAGTTTTGGCCCCCCCACTACAGAAAGGATATGGACAAATTGGAGAGAGTCCAGCAGAAGGCAATGAAAATGATCAGGGGGCTGGGGCACATGACTTATGAGGAGAGGCTGAGGGAAATGGGCTTGTTTAGTCTGCAGAAGAGAAGAGTGAGGGGGGGATTTGATAGCAGCCTTCAACTACCTGAAGGGGGGTTCCAAAGAGGATGGAGCTTGGCTGTTCTCAGTGGTGGCAGATGATGGAACAAGGAGCAATGGTCTCAAGTTGCAGAGGTGGAGGTCTAGGTTGGCTATTAGGAAACAGGGCCGCCCAGAGGGGGGGGGGGGCAAATGGGGCAATTTGCCCCAGGTCCCGGGCCCGCAGGGGCCCCCACAAGAATATAGTATTCTATAATATTGCAACTTTTTTTTATGGAAGGGGCCCCCGAAATTGCTTTGCCCCAGGCCCCCTGAATCCTCTGGGCGGCCCTGTTAGGAAACACTATTTCACTAGGAGGGTGGTGAAGCACTGGAATGGGTTACCTAGGGAGGTGGTGGAATCTCCATCCTTAGAGGTTTTTAAGGCCTGGCTTGACAAAGCACTGGCTGGGATGATTTAGTTGGTATTGGTCCTGCTTTGAGCAGGGAGTTGGACTAGATGACCTCCTGAGGTCTCTTCCAACCCTAATCTTCTATGATAAGTACCATTCCTCGGTCTCAGAAGACATGCTGGGGACACTCTTAGGTACTGAGCTCTCTCTGTGTTAACAGTTGGCCTGCAGGTTAAATAATGGTGTTGTAACATGGAGAGAAAGTGACCTCCTCAGTGAGTGACCTGCAATATGATTGCTCACTATGAATGCCTTAGTGGGGTCAATACAAGGGAGGATGAAGAGCTGTTTTAGCTAACGGACAACTTTGGTGCAACAATAAATGGATATAAACGGTCCATGAACAAATTGAGGCTGGAAATTAGACTAATGTTTCTAGTCATCAGAGGGGTGGGAACAGCACCGCAGTAGGAGTTGTGGGGGCAGCCAACTCAATTAGTTTTAAGAAAGTGCTGGAGAAATGTATGAGTGTAATTGTATAACAGAGTTGATTGTGATTAGGGGGTTAAGGCTCAAGAGCCTGGGGTTTACTTCTGGTTTATGTCTTATGTTCCTAAAAGCTCATGCTTCAGGGTTTTAGTCAGCCACTAGCAGGGATCAGAAAGGGATTTCCTGCTCCCCCCCCCCCCCCCCCCGTATTCTGGAAGGGGTTTTTTTTCCCTTTTTTTTTTTTTATTACCTTCCTTCGAAGCCACAGGGATGACCAGGGCTGGAGATAGGATACTGGACGGGGAGGGCCAGGACTCTGAGGTGGCACCAAACATTCTCTCTCTCAGGTGCGTGGCTGGCTAGTTCTTGCTCCCATGCTCAGGGTCTAATTGATTGCTATATGTGGGGTCAGGACGGAATTTCCCTACAGGTTATATTGGCAGTGGCCTTGGGGGATTTTTCCTTTCTCAGCAGCATGTGGATTAGGGTCACTTGCCAGGTTTATCTAAGTATAATCTCACGTAATTGATTTATTTCCTTCCCATTTCAGGGGCCTCGGGCACTGGTACACCTCGTCTTTCCTGTTCTCTGTATGTGGCACATAATAGTCTAGTCACTTATGGGCTGTAAATTTTTTGTCAAATTTTGGTTGTTGGGTTTAGTGTTCAGGTGCTGGGTGGTGATGGTGGCCTATGATATATAGGAGGTCAGACTAGGGGTATGTCTACACTACAAGAGTAGTTCGATTTCACTTAAATCGAATATGTGGAATCGATATTACAAAGTCGAACGTGTGTGTCCACACTAAGGACAGTAATTCGACTTTGTGAGAGTTTGTGAGTCCACACTAACGGGGCAAGCGTCGACATTGGAAGCGGTGCACTGTGGGCAGCTATCCCACAGTTCCCGCAGTCCCCGCTGCCCATTGGAATTCTGGGTCGAGCCACAAATGCCTTCTGGGTAAAAAAATGTGTCGAGGGTGCTTTTGGGTACCTGTCGTCATCCGTCCGTCACTCCCGCCCTCCCTCCCTCCCTGAAAGCGCCGGCGGGAAATCAGTTCGCGCACTTTTCTGATCAGTGACAGCGCGGACGCCACAGCAGTGCGAGCATGGATCCCGCTGCGACCATCGCTGCAGTTGTGGCCGTTCTCAACGCCTCGCAGCTTCTCATCCACCTTTACCAGAGGCAGATGCAGAGAAATCAGGAGAGGAGGCTACGGCACCACCGTGAGGGCCTGAAGTCGGAGAGTAGCACAGAGCTGTCAGAAACCACGAGACCCAGCGCCGAGGACATCACGGTGGCAATGGGTCTTGTGGATATTGTGGAACGGCAATTCTGGGCCCTGGAAACAAGCACGGACTGGTGGGACCGCATAGTGCTTCAGGTCTGGGATGAATCCCAGTGGCTGCGAAACTTTCGCATGCGGAAGGGGACTTTCCTCGGGCTAGGTCTACACTGCAGCGGGGGTCCGACCTAAGATACGCAACTTCAGCTACGTGAATACCGTAGCTGAAGTTGCGTATTTTAGGTCGGCTTACCTGGCGGTGAGGACGTGGGAAAGTCGACCGCTGCCGCCGACTCCGCTGCCGCCTCTTGCCGAGGTGGATTTCCGGAGTCGACGGCAGAGCGATCAGGGATCGATTTTACCGCGTCTTCACTAGACGCGGTAAGTCGATCCCCGATAGACCGATTGCTACCCGCCGGATCGGCGGGTAGTGAAGACAAAGTCTCGAACTTTGTGAGTTGCTGTCCCCTGCCCTGAAGCGCAAGGACACCCGGATGCGAGCAGCCCTGACTGTCCAGAAGCGAGTGGCCATAGCCCTCTGGAAGCTTGCAACGCCGGACAGCTACCGGTCAGTCGCGAACCACTTTGGTGTGGGCAAATCTACCGTGGGGGTTGTTGTCATGCAAGTAGCCAAGGCAATGGTCAAGGTACTGCTATCAAAGGTAGTGTCCCTGGGAAACGTGGAGCTCATCATAGATGGCTTTGCCGCGATGGGATTCCCAAACTGCGGTGGGGCTATAGATGGGACTCACATCCCTATCCTGGGACCGGACCACCAGGCCAGCCAGTACATTAACAGAAAGGGCTACTTTTCAATGGTGCTGCAAGCACTGGTGGACCACAGGGGACGTTTTACAAACATCAACGTTGGATGGCCGGGCAAGGTTCATGACGCTCACGTGTTCAGGAACTCTGGTCTGTTTAGACGGCTGCAGGAAGGTCTTTACTTCCCGGACCACAAAATAAGTCTTGGGGATGTGGAGATGCCTACAGTGATCCTCGGGGACCCTGCATACCCGCTAATGCCCTGGCTCATGAAGCCCTATACTGGCGCCTTGGACTCAGAAAAAGAACTGTTCAACTACCGTTTGAGCAAGTGCAGAATGGTGGTGGAGTGTGCCTTTGGCCGTCTCAAGGGGAGATGGAGAAGCTTACTCACTCGCTGTGATCTCAGCGAAACCAATATCCCCATTGTGATAGCTGCTTGCTGTGTGCTCCACAATCTGTGTGAGAGCAAGGGAGAGACTTTTATGGCGGGGTGGGAGGTTGAGGCAAATAGCCTGGCTGCTGATTACGCCCAGCCAGACAGCCGGGTGATTAGAAGATCCCAGCGGGACGCGCTGTGCATCCGGGAGGCTTTGAAAGCTAGGTTCCTGACTGAGCAGGGTATCCAGTGACTGTTAAGTTTGTGGACACAGATGCTGAACCTGCCCCCGTTTCTTTACCCAGTTACTGTTGACCATCCTTCCAAGTTACATACCCCCTTCACCACCTTCCCAAAAAATAAAATCTGTTCCGTTTTGTTAATGAACAACGTTGTCTTTATTACTGTTTTCGCGGGAATGTTTTAAACCGGGGACGCAGACTGTGGCGGGGGGCGGGTTTAGTGTTCTGATGCAAATGATGCTTCTAAACTCCGGGAATGACAGGCTCCGCAGTGGTGGACTGGTTGTTTCAACGGAGCCTGCCAGCAGTCCTGGGCGGGACTGCGTGTATGTGTCGGCCAAGTGACTTTCTGGCAGGGGGCGGAGGGTTACAAACCCCCTGCTGCGTGGCTCTGTGATCCAGGATAAGGACCGCGGCATAAGATCTCTAACTGCCCTCCCCTGCCACAAAGTCACAGATCACCCCCCCCCGCCCCCCAGAACATGAAAACCACCTCCCAGACTGACCAGGGTAACTGGTGACTGCACTGTGTATGTGTCCTGATGCTGGACCTGCCCCCGCCTCTGTACCCTGCTAAAGGTGACTGTCCTGTCCAATTACCAAACCCCTTCCCCCCCTTCAGACAGACTCTCCTCTAACAGAAAATCTTGGAAACAGTACTTAAGAGAAACGAATATTTTATTATGAACCGCACATGAAAAGGGGGGGGGGAAACTTGGACGGGGGCTTGTGTGAGGTGGGTAGGAAAGGACTTTTCAAACTTTGGGGAACGAGAGCCTTCTAGTGCTACAGCAGTCTGCAGGGGTTGAATGAAAGTTTTAACGGCCCTTGCCGCCCCTCCTTCTTTGGACTTTGGGTGAGGGGGGTGTGGGACTTTGTGGCGGGGGAGGGCGGTTAGAGATAGACTGCAGCGGGGCTCTGTCCTCCTGCCTCCGGTCTTGCAGAACATCCACAAGGCGCCGGAGCGTGTCCGTTTGCTCCCTCATTAGTCCAAGCAGCGTTTGAGTCGCCTGCTGGTCTTCCTGACGCCACCTCTCCTCCCGTTCCATGATTGCTCGGTGCATTTGGGACATGTTCTCCCTCCACTGTGTCTGCTGGGCTGCCTGGGCTCTTGAGCAGTCCATTAGTTCTGAGAACATGTCCTCACGCGTCTTCTTCTTCCTCCTCCTAATCTGCGCTAGCCTCTGGGAGTGTGATGCCAGGCTGGGTTGGGAGACAGTCGCAGATGTGTCTGTGAGAATGGGAAAAAGGGAGTGAATTCCTGAGACAGATAAATGAAGTTGTGAACAAAGAACATAGTCTTTCTCTGTGAACAAGACCATGCACTGCACCTCTCACATGCGCACTCAGGACAAGGTCGAATTTTCGGCCCTCGCCTTCAGTGCCTGGGGTCTTGCAGTTGCGATCTGAGAAGCGGGGCAGGACACCTGAACTTTTGTAGCAGGCAAACATGGTAAGCCGTAGACTTGTGGCAGCTTTAAACTTTAATAGTAGCACTGGGCTCCTTTCGCATTGAAAGCAATGCCAGTCTCTGCTGGCAGCAATCAGGGAAGCATGAGCTCTGCCCCTGTCCCACCACCTCGCGGCTGTCCCAGGGAAAGATCCCTGTATGCTGCCCCTCTGCCGCCTCCACCGCGTGGCTGTAAAGCAGTCCCAATACTAACATTCCCCTCCCTAATTCAAAGCAGGGCGTCATGTGCGACATCACGCTGATGAGGATCTCGGAGAGCGACAGGGAACGGATGCTTCGGGAGAGCATGCAGAAACCAGGGCCGTATGCCGCCATGCTCTGCCGTGCTATGATCCCAGACTACTTGATAGAGTCATGGCGTGGGAACGTGTCGTACCATGGTGGACCTAACAAGATCGCCCTGCCAAGGAACCTGATGCACAGGCTTGAGCACTACCTCCAGGAGAACTATGCTAAGATCTCCCATGAGGATTTTGTGTCAATTCCCGGACATATAGACCGTATTTTGGTGTAGCTGTACTGGAAGGGACTACAGAGTGGAGCGTCCTGTGGTTGCCTAATCATGAAAATCCGGACATTATTTGATTTTTTTTACATAGTTGGGACTAAATAGTTGCCTAAGGCAAAGAAATCATGAACAACCAATTGTTGATATTATAAATATTCCTGTTGTGTTACAAATAAAAGTTTATATGTTTAAATGACTGAATGAAAACCCCATTGTTAATAATATAAATATTCCAGTTATGTTAAAAATAAATGTTTAGATGTTTAAAGCACTTACTGCTTGATCCTTCCCCTGATTCGGTGTCCGGGGTAACGGATGGGGACGGTTGGTAGGGGATCTCGGTAAGGGTGATGAAGAGCTCCTGGCTGTCGGGGAAATCAGCGGTGCAAGCGCTGTCGACTGCCTCGTCCTCCTCATCTCCTTCCTCATCTTCCCCGTCCGCTAACATTTCCGACGAGGAACCGGCCGTGGACAATATCCCATCCTCAGAGTCCACGGTCAGTGGTGGGGTAGTGGTGGCGGCCGCACCTAGGATGGAATGCAGTGCCTCGTAGAAATGGGATGTGTGGGGCTGGGATCCGGAGCGTCCGTTTGCTTCTTTGGTTTTTTGGTAGCCTTGTCTCAGCTCCTTGATTTTCACGCGGCACTGCGTTGCATCCCGGCTGTATCCTCTCTCTGCCATGGCTTTAGAGATCTTCTCGTAGATCTTTGCATTCCTTCTTTTGGAGCGCAGCTCGGAAAGCACGGACTCATCGCCCCACACAGCGATGAGATCCAAGACTTCCCGATCAGTCCATGCTGGGGCCCTCTTTCTATTCTGGGATTGCACGGCCATCTCTGCTGGAGAGCTCTGCATCGTTGCCAGTGCTGCTGAGCTCGCCACGCTGTCCAAACAGGAAATGAGATTCAAACTGTCCAGACAGGAAAAGGAATTCAAATTTTCCCGGGGCTTTTCCTGTGTGGCTGGTCAGAGCATCCGAGCTCGAACTGCTGTCCAGAGCGTCAACAGAGTGGTGCACTGTGGGATAGCTCCCGGAGCTATTACCGTCGATTTCCATCCACACCTAGCCTAATTCGATATTGCCATTTCGAATTTAGCGCTACTCCTCTCGTTGGGGAGGAGTACAGAAGTCGAATTTAAGAGAGCTCTATGTCGAACTAAATAGCTTCGTGGTGTGGACGGGTGCAGGGTTAATTCGATGTAACGGCGCTAAATTCGACATAAACTCCTAGTGTAGACCAGGCCTAGATGATCTGGCTGTCCCTTCTGGCCTTAAACTGTAAGACTGACTTGTTCTCATCTAAGCTTTAGTTATTTGAAGTTCACTAGACATCTCTAATATCATTGTATGATTTGATAACTTTAATATGGCTAGTCCAGTCCACACAATTAATTCTGATCCACAAGAGTTTCACTTTGTCACTCATATAATTTTTTACTAAGTAGTCTGAAGATTTGTTATGAGAAATATATCTTACTCACCTGTGTGTAATATCTCTGCAAAGGAAGTAATACTTGAACATTTCAAGAGAGGACCTCCCACCCTCTAACAAATGTTGGTTAAACTTCCCAGCAATCTGTCAGGCAGGTAAGTATTGTTGTCCCTGCTTTTTTAGATGGGTAAATTGAGGCAAGGTGAGGTGAAAGGCCTGCATATTGTTAAAGGAAAGTCTTTTCTGCCTAAGAATATTCATTTAGAAAATGCTTAAAAATGAGCAGTACAGTTTTAGAAGGTCTGGAAAGAGTAGATTGTTAGTGACATCTGTCTTTGGATAACTAAAGCAATAGATTGTCTTGAACAATTTGTTGTAGTTCTTCATTGTGACTCCCTTACTATTGCCCTATTTTCTTTTACTTCACTTGATAGGTCATTAGCCCTGAAAAGAGTGGCTCCAACTTGAACCGTGAGGAAGTACAGACAGAGCTAGATGAAGAAATGGAGAATGACATTTTTAAAGTGTGGGACATGTGAATGGATGAGGTATGTTGGTGAGCAGCCTGTAATAAAGTGTCGAATACAACTGTAAAGCTGAATAACGGATGAAGTGCTATGGTTGAGCAACAAGTGTGGTAAGCTAAAGGAGAATAAAAAGGAAAGATGCAAGTCTAAGAGGTGAGTATAGTAGGTTGACCAGAGAGGTGAGATAGAAAGCAAAGAGAGTCCAAAACAACTGGATAAATGAACAGTGTAAAGAAGCAGAGAATACACAAAGAGAAGTGTGACACAAGTTGTATTGCAAGATAAGAAAACTGAATGGAACATATGAGTTGAAGATGTCAACAGTGAAAGACAAGCAGGGCAAATAGTTGAGGATGAAAAGCAAATCACAAACGAGGGAAAGAGTATTTTGCAGAGCTGTATGGAGTTCAAAACACAGTAAATGAAATGGTCCCGGACAAGTTTTCCTGTACAAACGAGGAAGAACAGAAGCTGGAGTTCTTAGAAGTAAAGATTTCACTAGAAAGTCTGAACAAGGAAACGTGCTGGGAAGTGATGAGCAGAGCAGTTAGGCGCAGGTGAGGAACACACATTAAAGGCAATGCACAAACTATGTAACAAACTTTACAAGCAAGAGCAAGTGCAGAGCGAATGGGGGAAAGCAATAATAGTACTGATCTATAAAATAGGAGATTGAATGAGTTTAAGGACTATGGAGGAATTCGCTAACTGAATGTGTGGGGGAAAAGTACTCACCAGGACATTTCAGAGGAGAATGAAGAGGTACATAGAAGCAGTGCTTGCAGAGGGACAGGCCAGATTTAGACCAGGATGGAGTATAAAAAGTCAGCTGTTTGTGATGAGACAAATATCAGAGAAGCAGATAGAACACAACCAAATTTGTTATAACAACTTTAGAGACTTCAAACAGTCTTTTGATAGCGTTTGGCCTAAAAGATTATGACAAGTCTTGAGAATATATGGCATCCCCAAGAAATTGATCAAGCTGGTAGAAAACATCTACAGCAAGTCAATGAATGTGGCGAGAGTAGACAAGAAGCTGATGGAAAGGTTCAGGATAATCACAGGAGTGAGACAAGGATGCACACTTTAGCTAGATTTGTTCAACTTGGTACTGGAAGCAGTATTGATTAGCACTGAGAGATAATATGACTCCTTTTATTTCATGTGGGAGGATAGTGAATCACCTTTAGATTCACAGAGGATATTGATTTCATAGCATTGTCCCAAGGAAAATTTACAGAGAATAACTGTCAACGTAGATTAGGAAAGCAGAAAATTTGGACTGAAGATCAGCACGAGGAAGGCAAAAACTGTGACAACTGGAAGAGAAGAGGGAAGAGGTCAAGATCAAACTTAGAGACAAAGAACTAGAACAATTGGAAAAACATGGGACTTGCGAAGATGATTTAAAAGAAGAGTGGGACTAGTGGCTACTGCATTCAGAAAACTCTGCAAGATGTAGAAGGCTAAAATCAGTGTGTAGGAGACAGTTACCATGCCTGTACCATTGTACAGATTGGAATGTTGGAGTGTGAGGAAAGCTGAGGAATGTAAGATACTAACTGCAGAAATGAACTGGCTGAGGGGAGTATTGAGAGTTTCAAGACTGCAGAAAATGAACAATGAAATGATAAGAAAACAGGTAAAGCAAGAAATAATGCTTTTATGGGAGAGTGAAGAAAGATAATTGCAGTTTGAACACGTGTCAGGAATGTACCCTGAAAGGATATTATATATGGTGATATATACCAGAGTGCAAGGAACTAGAAATGAGGAAGACTGAGGATATGTTCTTGGATAGGCACAGTGAAGAATGATATAGAACAAAAAGGTTTAAAGATTAACAAAACCATGGAGCTGGTACAAGACAGAAAGTGATGGAAAGACTTCATTTGGCCCCATCGTCACTGTTGAGCTGGCAGATGGGAATCAAAAAAGAAGCTAGTTCCCAGGTTGATCTTTGAAGTAAGGGAGCAGGGCTATGGGAGTTGCTTCAGGGAAGTGGCTCATGGAGTACCATCTGTTGGTCATTGGTCGAGGATCAGCGGGGATAAATGGCTGCGGTTCCTTGTATTTTACATATGATTTGAACTAAAGCCTTCGGTAATTAGAGCTCAATACATCAGCCATTATTGATGCTAATTCTGATGGCTTTCAAATTTATAATGGCTGTTTATCACTATACTTAAAAATGCTGAAGATTAATGTGATGCTGCCTTTAAAATGACACATTTCTCTATAGCCATGATAACTATTATTGCTATTAAATGTAATTAAATCTGATAAATAGACTAAGTTTATCAGTTTGATTGACAAAGTCCCAAAGTAGTGATATAACATGACTTGTTTATTTTGTGGGACAGATTGATACCCAAAGATTACAAACACTGAAGTATTAACAAATTCTCAATTAAAGAAAAAGAGACATTCTCTAGCTGCTTCTTTCGATCTTCAAAATAAACAACTTGGGAGATGTCTCCTTCACTTCTTGTGGCTTAATGAGGTGAAATAAGAGGAGGATAAAATTTCTAATATATTCCTCTTGTACACTCTGATCAAGTCCTAATGTAAAAAGCAACAGAGGGTCCTGTGGCACCTTTAAGACTAACGGAAGTATTGGGAGCATGAGCTTTTGTGGGTAAGAACCTCACTTCTTCAGATGCAAGGAAGTGAGGTTCTTACCCACGAAAGCTTATGCTCCCAATACTTCTGTTAGTCTTAAAGGTGCCACAGGACCCTCTGTTGCTTTTTACAGATTCAGACTAACACGGCTACCCCTCTGATACTTAAATCCTAATGGTAATCCCTTGCCTTGTGTTTCTTTTTATATGCCTGGTGTGAGGGCATTGGTTAAATTCTCATGGCTTAGGGAAGGGTCAAGTTTGTTGAGAGAAAAATAATAATTAAACTATAAATTTTTTTGGTACACTGTTGATAATTCAAGAATTTGGAGATATGCTGAGTAGGAGTTTGTAGAATTTCTCGTTAATCCAATTGAAGGAATAAGGATGGTAAAGCCTGTGGACACATCAATGTACAGTAACTCCTTGCTCAACATTGTAGTTATGTTCCTGAAAAATGCTACTTTAAGCGAAACTATGTTAAGCGAATCCAATTTTCCCATAAGAATTAATGTAAATAGGGGGGTGGGGGTTAGGTTCCAGGGAAATTTTTTTCACCAGACAAGAGACTATGTTTATACACACACACGTTTTAAACAAATAATTGAATACTGTACACAGCAACGATGATTGTGAATCTTGGTTGAGGTGGTGGAGTCAGAGGGTGGAAGAGGGAGGGATATTTCCCAGGGAATGCCTTGCTGCTAAATGATGAACTAGCACTCGGCTGAGCCCTCAAGGGTTAACGCATTGTTAATGTAGCCTGACAGTCTACAAGGCAGCACAAATGCAGGGAGGAGACACAGCATGGCAGAGAGAGACAGAGTAACACTCCGTGCGTGTGTGTGTGTGTGTGTGTGAGAGAGAGAGAGGGAGAGACAGATACACATCATGTGTGTGTGTGAGAGAGAGAGAGAGACGCGCATTGCCCCTCTAAGTAAACTGCCTTTTTAAGTAGATCAGCAAGTTGAGACAGGAGCTGCTGCCAGCAAGCTCCCTAGTCCTGAGCCCTGTCATGTCCCCCCCTGCTCTGTGGAAATAGGGGTAAAGGAGCGGGGGGCAGGAGTGGGGACACCCTGACATTAGCACCCCTCTTCGCCCCTCCCCTCCCCAGCAAGCAGGAGGCTCCCGGGAGCAGCTTCAAGGCAGAGGGCAGGACCAGCACTCGGCAGTGCGGGGAGGGACAGCTGAACTGCCTGACAATCAATAGCCTGCTGGGTGGCTGCCGCACAGGGAACTTAGGGGGGCTGCCGGTCCACCCTGGTTCCAAGCCCCCACCAGCTAGCTCCAATGGGCTTCTCTTTCTGCAAGCTGTGGACAAAGCAGGCGGCTGCCAAACAACATTATAATGGAGCATTGCGCAACTTTAAACGAGCATGTTCTCTAACTGATCAGCAACAAAACAACGTTAACCGGAACGACATTAAGTGAGGAGTTACTGTATATATATTGTTTTGTTATTGACTGTAATTGACAAGCCAGCATGGGTTGGTAGATAACTCACCTGTCATAGTGAATGTAACAACTGCTTGATCCAGCCTGATTGTATTAGAGAAAGATTTGATTTGTATATGGATATTATATTTTAAAAAGGAAGAAAATATGTCTAATTAACACTTTTTCCCCCCAGGATCTCTTTTTCAGCCTGAAGCATTACAACCGGATTGGCTGTGTTTGGCAGTTTCCCATGATGCACCATAAAGAACACATACGGTGGATTCTGAAGGAAACCCTAGGTAAGGTAGTAAATCATGTATATTTAATTGCACTGTGCAAACCAGACGTAGTTGTCCAGATTTGCTATATGTTCCATGATGGAGCTGGCTACCTCGGAGTAATTTCACTTCCCTAGAGGGTGAAATTAACCCCAATGGAGAGAATCCCCATAAAGCCTTCAGTTAAGCAAGGGCTGTAAGTGAGGCATAGTCTTGCCTTGAGAATGATCTCTTTAACGACTATATATACATCTGTCTTAAGAAGCTGCCACTTTGTTTTAAGAATAATATTTAGTTTCTGGGGAACACATTTTTTAAAATGTGTGAAATTCCTCTACTGGCTCAGTTGGAATATAAAAAATGCCATTTCCTGAGCAAGCTGTGCACATGCCTCCTAACGTTGATGCTGGTACACAAAAAGGCCACATTAACATGTGATTACAGAGGGACAGAAAAAAGTTAGTCCGTGCCTAAAAGAAAATCTCATTTTAAGTGAGTCTGTCAAGAAAATAGTTGGACACACTGCTCTTTGAATTAATATTGTCAAAACTTAATGTGAAAGATGAAACAATCCCATTCATCTATTTGGCCCCCTGATAAAAATAGTTTTTTTAAACTCATGAGACTGTTAACATTTAACTTGTGAATTAATCTGTCTTTCCAAACCACGTTCACATTTGTTTACCTGGGGCTATAGCTGACAGATTCTGCTTCTGTTTAAACTCCCAGCTGATTTTGTAACAAAACAGAAGATGGCTGACATCTGCAAGTCATATGGGTAAGCTGGAAACTTTGTACTTTACTGAAAAATTATGATTATTCTTGAAACTAGTTTAGTTGGCATCTTGTCCCACTTAACATACAAATGAAAACCAATATGTTTCCGGCCAGTTTACTTTCAATTAACTCTATTTAAATGAAGTATTTTGTGGCTGGCTTTATTTGAAAGTGTCATCATGTATAGGTTATAAATAGCCAATGTGAAACGTACCTCTGCAGTATTACCTTGCTTTGTAGCTAAGAAGCAACAAAGTCATGTTGTAGCACGTACTACATCATTACTTGTTAAGCTCTGTTTACTCCCAGCCAGGGCCGGCTCTAACTTTTTTGCTGCCCCAAGCAGCAAAAAAAAGCGCCGCCCCCCGAACCCACCCGCCGAGCGCCGCGCCACCGGAACCCCCCCGAGTGCCGCGCCGCGCCACCCTCCCCGAGCGCCGCGCCCTGCGCCGTGCCGCCGGAGCCCTCCCCCCCCGCCGAGCGCCGCCGGAACCCCGCCCCCGAGCGCCGTGCCCTGCGCCGCCCCCCCGCCGAGCGCCGCGCCGCCGGAGCCCGCCCCCCCCACCGAGCGCCGCCGGAACACCCCCCCCCCCGAGCGCCGCGCCCCGCGTCGCCCCCCCGCCGAGCGCCGCCGGAACCCCCCCCCAAGCGCCGAGCCCCGCGCCGCCCCCCCGCCGGAGCCCGCTCCCGCCCCCCGCCGAGCGCCGCCGGAACCCCCCCCCCCAGTGCCGCGCCCACGCCGCCCCCCCGCCGAGCGCCGCGCCGCCGGAGCCCGCCCCCCCCCGCCGAGTGCCGCGCCGCCGGAGCGCCCCCCCCGCGGAATGCCGTGCCGCGCTCCCCCCGCCGCCCCTTACCAGGTGCCGCCCCAAGCATGTGCTTGGTTGCCTGGTGCCTGGAGCCGGCCCTGCTCCCAGCAAATGTTATTGACCTAAAATGTGACCAAGGAAATAACCCCAAAGCAAGTCACAAGGGTTGTACCTTCATAATTACACTAATGCCTCTCCCATATTTAACCTGCTTTAGCAGAGGGAAATTTACCCACCAGTCTTCATGGACCTCTTGTATGCATAAAGACATTCCCTCTGTTCCTAATGACCTCCACTTCCTTATTTCCCTAATGACTTCCCTTCTTTTCCTTATGCAGTTCTTACCTCCATATGATGGTTGTTTTCCCCTTGACCCTTTCCCACTATCATACACCAAAAAACCCTCACTGCAATATGGGACCTGGATGTGTTTTATCATTGAGCACTTATGACCTTTGTGAGGGTGGTGTTTGACAAAAGGCCGGCACAAATTCATTCAGTAAACTGACAGTTCTGGGGACTTATGCCACTTTGAAATGGCCAGGTTATTCCTAGTATTTGGGTTTATTTGCTCTTACTGATGAGTTTGCTAAATCAGCATTTCATTACCAATGACTTTAGTTTAGAACAAATAACACATGAGTGCACCAGTATAATATATGATCTATATTGACTATTGATTGCTGATTAAGTATAGAGAAGCATTTGTCCAGAGTTGAAAGATGTGTTGTGTTTTTTAAGCACTGATGTAGGAAGATCACTTGGCATCTTGTATAACTTCATCTAGTATATTGTACAACATAAATATAATTGAGTGTATAAATCAGTGACACTCTTTGCAGCTTAATTCTTGTCTTAAAACAAAACAGCAGTGGTTTTTTTTTTTTAAATCATAGTCTTGTCTTGAGTGGTTCAAATCTCTTGACATTTCAATCAGATTTCTTTTGGCTCCAGCTTTCCCTCTGAATTTTTGTTGCCCAGTACCTTGGAGAATCAGATATCAGAGGGGTAGCCCTGTTAGTCTGGATCTGTAAAAAGCAACAGAGTCCTGTGTCACCTGTTAGTCTTAAAGGTGCCACAGGACAATCTGTTGCTTTTTGGAGAATCAGCTAATTCACTAGCACCATCTAGTGACTTTTCTAGGATATAGTGAGCAAGTTTCTGTATCAGATGGCAGAATTGCAGTGAAAATCTACAATATCCTAAAAAGACACGCAAAGGAACTCTTTGGCTCTTAATTTAATCCAGAACCTCAACAATGGCTATGAAGAAAGCTGTTTTTAGCGCTAAATGTCCATAAGCCCTAACAATTAGCTCCAATATATTTAGGCTTAATTCCAGAGACTGTGGAAGGATGGAATTTCCTTCTCCATCTTGCACAAAGTCGCAGCACTGATTTCCACTATCATGGTAGACAGAATGGGAATACTATTGGCAATGGTAGCACTAATTGGTCAAACTGCATTACTGTTGAGAATGTAGCTCTTTTGTTGGCTAAGGTAATTGGCCCAGATCGTGCCTTGCCAGTACTTGCTAGGAGTGTGGTTTGACGGCTGAATTGTCTGAGAAATTTACCAGGATCTGCGAAATACTGAGAATTGCTGAAAAAAGTCAAAGGTAAGACGTGTGTCTGTGTGTACGTAGAGAACAGTTATTGATACTTCACTCAGTGCCATAGTTTTGTTTTTCATTAAATTAAAAAAAAAAGTCAAAACATTTCAGACTTCAGCTCCAAGAGTATAAACAGTGTTACAGAGTGATAAAACTACCTGAAAATACTTCTGTCCCCAATTTAAAAGGTATATTTGAGACATGAAGCTTAAAAATAAAAAATGTATTAACAGAAAATATATTCAGAATAAATTTTCCAAAAAAAATAAAAATGAGGATCAATGACTAAACCATCAAATGTCCACCGCTGAAGAATTCAGCAACTCTTTACCCATACTGCATCCTCCTAGATCTAGACTGTTCTGATGGCTTCTCCATAAATGCTGTAATAGTGCAATGAGACATTACAGTATGTGGAATTTGGGGGTCTACTTACACTGCAGTTGTTGCTGTCAAAGTAGTTCACCCACAGATACACTGTTTAACTCCTTAAAAACAAAAAAGCATGCATGGAAAAACATGAGTTTTTGGAATTAAGTGAATTAAGTTCTAGAAGATGGCACTTAAAAAGGTGCTGTTGAAATCTGTTACGTCAATAGAGAGGGGTGGTTACAAGCAAGAATCTGGAATCTAGGAATCCCTAAATACTAACCTTTACTAAAAAATAAAATAAAAAAATACCTTGCTATCATCATTTTTCTATTCTTTATGGTTTGTCACTCATGCTCTCCATTCATGATAGTGATAATTCTTCAAAGGCCGGAGGGGGAATGATAGGGCTCTCTCTGAAACTGAATCATATTTATCACTGCATCAGCCAGTTTAAACTCTTTCTAAAAGCTAGCATCCAGCAAATTAGGTAACTAATATGTTTGAGTTTTTTCTTTCTTTTGTCTGTAGAGCTCTGATACAGTCCATGCTGGAAAGGTGTGACCGTTTTCTGTGGTCTCAGCAGGCATAGCAAATATGCCAGGAAACACTGAAATGAAGTTGTGTAGTGTACATATTCTACATTAAAGTGCCTCTTAAGCGTCATAACCTCTTAAAGAAACAAACTCTTGTCCACAAAATAATGTATTCAGTCAGACTGCATGAAAATAGCACCTGAATTGGGTTTTCTTCTACAGTTCTTCCTAAATAGTTTAAAACGTGCTTCTAAAACAGGTTTTAGAAATTGTTAGATTGAAATACTCCAATGTTTTGTTGAAATTAAGACCACAGGTGTCTGATAGATTTATTTTTTTACAGTAGGATTAAAAGTGCTGAATGAATTTGATAATAACTCTTGTCAAGGCTATATCCCCACTTTGAACTTTAGGGTACAAGTGTGGGGGCCTGCATGAGGACTTCTAAGCTTAACTACCAGCTTAGTTCTGGTCCGCTGCCACCATTCCCTTCCCTGGGAAGCTTTTAGAAACCTTTCACCAATTCCCTGGTGAATACAGATCCAAACTCCTTGGATCTTAAAACAAGGAGAAATTGACCCTTCCCCCCCCTCCTTCCTTTCACCAACTCCTGGTGAATACAGATCCAAACCCCCTTGGATCTTAAAACAAGGAGAAATTGACCCTCCCCCCCCTCCTTCCTTTCACCAACTTCTGGTGAATACAGATCCAACTTCCTTGGATCTAAAAACAAGGAAAAATCAATCAGGTTCTTAAAAAGAAGGCTTTTAATTAAAGAAAAAGGTAAAAATCATCTCTGTAAAATCAGTATGGAAAATAACTTTACAGGGTAATCAAACTTAAAGAGCTCAGAGGACCCCCCTCTAGCCCAGGTTCAAAGTATAGCAAACAAAGATAAACACTCTAGTAAAAGGTACATTTACTAGTTGAGAAAACAAAGTAAAACTAAGACGCCTTGCCTGGCTTTTTACTTACAAGTTTGAAATATGAGAGACTTGTTTAGAAAGATGGGGAGAACCTGGATTGATGTCTGGTCCCTCTCAGTCCCAAGAGCGAACAACCCCTTAAACAAAGAGCACACCAAAGCCTTCCCCCCCCCCCAAGATTTGAAAGTATCTTGTCCCCTTATTGGTCCTTTGGGTCAGGTGTCAGCCAGGTTACCCGAGCTTCTTAACCCTTTACAGGTAAAAGGATTTTGGAGTCTCTGGCCAGGAGGGATTTTATAGTACTGTACACAGGAGAGCTGTTACCCTTCCCTTTATAGTTATGACAACTCTGAATGAATTAAAACACTTGGTTAAAGGTACAGTTTTTTGAACATTAAATTAGGTTTGAAAATAGTGCATTTTGCCTTCAGCAACTTTTCTGTAGGTTGGTCAAGATGTAAACTTTGAAATGATTAATTCTGTGTATGTTGCGAGCATGAGCAGCCCCCCCCGGTAAACATTAAGACTCACCCAAACTGTTTTCCCCTTCTGACATTCACTTTTGCCAATAGCTGCAGTGAATGCATGCAAGAATGCAGATTTTTTCCGTAATTGTATAGAATATCTACCCTTTTGATTTATTTCTTGGAATAGCTACATCTTTATCTTAAGAGCTATGTAAAATAATGTTATGGGGTATTGATTGCATAGTGTTGAAATATGCATTAAATCTTTGAAATACTCATTTATTAATAGAACACTGGAAAAAAGTGTAAATGCCGCATTCGAAAATTGTAGGAATCTGTCACGAGGTCATCTTCAGATGAGTTACCACACAAATCAACATATCTTTAGATGTCAGTGTTTCATAACTGATTTTTTTACTCTTTTTGGATGAAATGATGTAGCTGCATACCTTTTTATCTAAAATGGACTTTTTAAAAGTATTTTTAAAGGGAGACTGTCAAATTAAGAATCCTATTTTTAAAAAACGTTTACCTCTGTTAAGATAAACATTAGATTATTAAAACTGAATATTTAAAACACCCAATTTTACTTAATGATTTGCAACTAGCTTTATACCTATTCTGTTTACTCTGTGAACTTCCTAGAGCTTGGATAGTGAAAACAGACTAGTGAGATGTACTTTTGGTTTTATCTCATTTCAAATTTAGAGCCTCATTCACTAGCAAAATGCTATAATATCTAGGCAATGGTCAAACCCCAAAGAACTTAACCCCCTTTCAAAAAAAATTTCATTTTTTTTTCTCCTACACCAACATTTTGTGAGTAAATTTACTTGACAGTATCCCTTTAAAAAAAAAAGCCTTTATATGTTTTATGTACATAGTTTTGTCTCCATAGTTGGCTGCATTCCAAATTAATGATTTTATTTATTTATGTATTTATTTTTATCAAAGTAACTTTAATTTGTGAAGTTTGGTCTGATATATAAAACTGGAGTTGGATGGGTAACCTCTTTGTCTCAGTTGCGAGAACAAGTTACTGCCTTATGGTGGAGCATTTCATAGCTCTTCTGGAGCAGGAATAAAAGTCTACAGAAATAGGCCCAGTGGCAGGTATTTCATACCTTAAGATTCCTGTCTGTGAAAAGCCAACAAAACGTCCTCTTTCAGCTTCAGTTTTTCCTGGGTTTGAGATTTTCAGCTGAAGTTTGGAAACAGCACAAATGTGCCATCCTATATCTTCAGGAACACCAAGGTTTTATTTATCATAGGTGTAAAAAGGATTGGAAATCAGGTACTCCTCTGTCATCCTTACTTTGGTACTGATATGCCATGAAGCTTAGAACAAATCACTTTACCTTTCTGTGCCTGTTTCCCTACCTCTAAAATGAGAACATTTCTACCTCATGTGGGTGTTAGAATGAATTAGTTCAGTTTTATACAGCACCTCAAAGAAGTAAAGATCTATATAAGTGGAAGAATCATCTGTCTCAGGAAAATACATAACCAGTGCTCTTTATTGCACCTAAAATGAACTTGTAATTTTAAGAAGTTTCAATAAAAAAAAAAAAGTGTTTCTGACTTAGTCTTGAATTCCTTATTTATATGTGAATAAGATGTGAAGGATACGTGAACACATTGTGAATTCATCCTAAGAAATGCTGCAGTTGCACACTGCTAGCATAAGAAAGGAAAGTCTGTCACCCAGATATGTTCTGAGACATTTAACACTCATGTTTAACCTTTTTGGCTAATTCTTTGTGAAATCCTGTCACTTGGCTTAATAGTAAGATTGTCTGTATAGTGGGTTTGTACGTCAAGACAAGAATCCAAATATATTGGTCAAACTCCAAAAGAGGTGTAGTTGCAATAATACCTAAGTGAATTTACTTTTTTGTACATTGTTTAACAGAAGAAAAAAATACAAAAGACTCAACTGTCAAATATTATACATGAAAGAACCAGAACATTATATCCCCTCTCTTAGAAAAATCACCAGCCACTCTGTATCCAGTAAAAGCATCTGGACTCCTCTGGAGGATGCATGGTGTTCTTAAGACTCAGAAGACGTGCTAATACTCTGACTTCTGTTTTAGCCGTAATTAGGTTTTATTAGATCATGGGGTTTCACAAACAGGGCAATCATGGGTTTAACTGGAGGTATTACCCTGCAAGCGTGAGGACAGCACTTTATTCTGATGCTTAGCCATCCTCTGCTGGACAAACTGAAAGGACTTTCTTGATCTGTGACTGAAACTAACTTTTCTCATTAGATCCCTAATCATCTGTCTTACTGGAATGCCCAGGCTCACTTCCAAGTTTCCACAATAAGCCTAGCCTTTTGGATATCCTCAGAGTGAGCCTAGGCTGGAAAGATAAGACAACCTCGCTGAGAATCAGTAGAATTGGGTTCTATGAGTAAGTGCTGTGGCTTTTGATCTATCACTTCTCTGTGCCTCAGTTTCTCTATCTGTAAACTGATGATACTTACCTGCCTGTGTAAAATGCTTGGAGATCTGTGGATGAAAAACACTATATACATTCAAAGGGTTCATGCCACTGGCGCCGACTTCTACCTTGAAACATGCTGAAGTCAGGAAATGCCAACGTTAAAATTGAATGTGCAACCTTAACACCGCTTATGTGCATGTATGCATCACTATACCGCCCTCAATTAGTTGGTCAAACTTTTAATAACATTATATATTATGCTATTTTTTCTGATGGCCTTAGACACCTGTATGACGCTTACATCACTGTGTACAATCCATAAGTCACACATGCAGTTTGTGAAAATAGTTTATACACAAGAGCCCTACATCACTCTCCGCTCCTCTTACAAGATTGTAGAAATAATTGCATTCTTTTAGAGTGTCTTTAACTATGTGATTATGTACACCGTAATGGAAACAGCTGTATAATATTATTTTTGCCTGTGTAAATTTAAGAACTTTAGAAAGTTATAGAATTTAAGCTTTTAAAAGAAAAAAAAATCATATTCTGTAAGAACAACCCTGAATTTCACTGAATTATGCATATTACTGAATTGACAACGTTATATATGGAACAGATGAAGCTTTTAACAATGAGGAATTGTTAAAGGGCTGTCTCCATGATATTGTAAATTACCAGCACTCTGCTTCATACTGTTTGCACTTTTAACTGTGCAGGTCCTAAGGCAGTTGGCTGGCATACTGTCTGGCAAAGTTAGCCACAGCAGCATACTCGTTCTTAGGACATCAGTTAAAAAGGGCCAAAAAATCATACCAATCAGTGTTTAAATATAAGGTGAGATTCTTAAACCCGCATGCCTGCCAAATCCAAAGTATTGTTACAAGGAACTTCCTTTTTTCTTACCATATGTCAGCTTCAGTCATTTTGCCCTTCAAGCTTTTTTGTTACAATAGGACAAAATGTACAGAATCGATTTCATTTCAAATTAAAAAAAGTTTCTTTTTGAGTGTAGACCAGGCCTGTAAAATTTCAGTCCAGAAGCTTGAATGTTTTCAGAATGTTGAGTGAATGAAAAGAGGGCTAAAGGAAACATTTAGATAACCTTAAATACCACTGTTAGGAGAGCTCCAGCTACGCAACCCACCGCTACTTTAAATGATGATGTGCAGTGTCTCTGGTAGGCAGATCATAGAGGGTGTGAAAAACTAATGCATTACAGCAAGGTTTTCAAAAAGATGGAGTCACATAATTTAGGAAACAAAATGGCTCTCTCCTGCCCCTTGAAACCAGAATTGTTTTCAATTCTAGGTATCAAACGTGGGAATTACCATCGTTCAATTCATCTAGGGGAAAATGCAGTTGTAGTTCAGAGACTGAGCTTCTAAATCTCTACTTCTAGCTTCTCTAAATCTAGCTTTGTTACTACAGGTAGTAAATGCTATCCAGGAAAACACTACCTAGGAGTTATCTTTCCCTTTTTAAAAAAACTAGTTGGAGTTTGTATAGAAAAGTGTAGATGCTCATGGGAATAAAATGAGTAAGATTAAAAGAAAATTACACGATTCAGCCTAATATGTCATTTTGCTGTCAAGGCTGTTACTGTTGAACGTAGACACTTCCAAAAGCTTCCAGAAAGCTCAAAGCCAGATTGGTCAACAGGGCATTGAGCATGGACAGTACAGCTATGGTCTGTTGTGTTTACAAGTCATAGAATTCTGTTGGACTAGTGAGCAGGACTGATTTAGCACTGTTTCACAACACCTTCCCGATCATGATGACTTTATTCAGATTACATTCCCATGAGAGCCACACTGACCATTTACAAGATCTGCTGTTTAGTTTACAAACTTTAGAGGGCAAAGTCTGACCTGAACTAGCAGATATTTACCTGCATTTTTCCAGTTAGAATCAATAGGAGTTTTACATATTATTGCCCAATTTACTGCAGTAAATTCCCAACAGAAGCAATGTTTGTATTCAACAAGCAAAAAATTGCCCAATTTGAATTTAGTCAGGTTTCTATAAATTATTTCAAAATTTGCTCTTTGAGATAAGGCTTCCTATAAATATAGTACCATTTTTCTTGTGAGAATCCACCAGAAAGAACTCAATTTTTCAGGGGCTTTGCAATACAGCACCGGTAAGTTTCATTCCATATGGAAACTTCATATTTGTACCATTTTACCTTGTTTTGCATTCAATTTTTGCCTTAGAACAAGTGATTTTTATGATGTAAAAACATATGCAGAAACTAAAACTAACTTCTGTCCCAGCCTGGTGCTGTCATGGCAGAGAGGATTTCATTTTTCTGAGTAGAAATCATCACTTTGGTAACTCTTCTGAATTGTGTGTGACCCTGAAGATCCATGTACCTGTTCCAGAGCAGTTATAAGAGGAATTTACATTATCTCTGCAGTCTTTAAAATATTGCCCAGTTTTCTGACATATACTTTCCTTCTATTACAGCCTAAATAAGTGAACAATGAAGTTCTACAATTGCATGTTGTTGTTGTCCCTGGTACTGTGTGTCAGTGCCCAGAACTGGTTCACTGATGCTGGAGCATTCGTACGGGATGCTTATCTAGGTATGCTTTTTACTCACTGCATGCCCGTCATCCAAACTGTTCTCAAAAGTTATGTTTGATGAGAAAAACCATAACAAATCAGTTTTGGTTTGAAACTAAAAACTCTTTTTTGGATTTCTCTGATCTTCCACTGAACCAAAAAAATCAATATTTACTCAGCGGTATATAGGAGCCTTTCTGCCTTCTCTAGAAGCACTTTACTTGGAAGCCAGAGTGGTGAAGTGACTAGAATGGAATAACATCTAAGTTTTGTTTTAAATTTGCAGTGTCTCTATAATCCTTTCTCTTCTCCAGGCGCTGGGGATATGTGGCGTGCATACAGCGACATGCGGGAGGCAAATTATAAAAATGCAGATAAATATTTCCATGCTCGTGGGAATTATGATGCTGCCCAAAGAGGGCCTGGCGGTAAATGGGCAGCAGAAGTTATTAGGTAATGGATTGAACTTGGATTATGAGTTACATGTCAGTAAAGAGCTATGCAATCAAATTACTATGAAGTACATTGTAATTCATAATTAGTTATTGTCCTGTTTGAAGTGAGGACATTTTTATTTAACCTCTGAACTGGCTAAGTGTGAAGACCATGCCCATTCTTGAGTTGTAAAGGTGATTTCTGAGCTGACCTATTTGGATATGTTCTGATATCAGATCCCATTACTATGGGCAGGGAGGCCGATGTTTTCACCAGAGGGCTTTTAAAATTTAAATAATCGCAGGACCTCACTTTAATCTAGAACCAGTACATATTGCCCTTGGTATTTCATCCAAGAAAACTATGATCAGTGGTTCACTTGCAGTCCTCTAATGAGGATTGTTTTAAAATATTGCTATTGAACGTGATGACTATGATATAAAGGAGCTTATGAGGAGTGGGTAGAACTTAGTGGAGGCAAGTAATGGGAAAGCTTTTTAATTCACAACTGCTGCACTGATGCACTTCTGGGATGACCTCTGCTATTCACAGACAGGCTAAGGTTTGTGTCTGTGTTTGTGTGTGACAAGGTAGGCGAGCTAATATCTTTTATTGGAACAACTTCTGTTGGTGAGGTATTTGTGCGGGTCCTCAGTTTTATGGAAAAGTCGTGATTAAACTGTGGGGGATAAGTGAAAAGTAAATAATTTAGTTATTGAGATTTAATAATAAACTAAGATAATCTTTGTTTCCTTTTTCCAGTGATGCTAGGGAAGGTTGGCAGGGTGGCATTAGTGGCAGAGGAGCAGAAGACACACGTCAAGACCAGGAAGCAAATGCATGGGGCAGAAGTGGAGGAGACCCAAACCGCTACAGACCAGAGGGCCTTCCCTCAAAATACTAATGCAGCCTGTAATACTTTACAATGGTTCCATTTTTCTACCCAGTTGTGCAAAACCACAATAAATAAAATCTTAAATTTCTGAAGCTCTCAGTGAATGAACAAACATCCTCAGCTACATTAGAAAGGATGAAAAGCAATATACATACAAATCTTTCATGATTTGGGGCCAAAGGTTACCCTTAACTGCCCGGGATTTGGAAGATTCTTCCAGATTATTTAATGATTGTCCTTTACTGGATTTGTTGCATATTCCTGGAAGCAGCGGGCACTGGCCACTGTCAGAGACAGGCTCCTGGACTATTGTGATCCATTATGATAATTCTCCTTGTTATTGTTATCCCCATTTTACAGGGCTATTAATGTTAATGTTGACTTGCCTAACTTCACAGGGGAGTCTATAGCAGAACTAGGAATGGAGTCCAGTCCTCTAACCATAAGACCATCCTACCTGGCTAATTAGTTTGGGGTGTAAAAACCACCATACAACGTTTTAGGTATCATGGCAAAAATAGAAATTTTGGGGGCAGGTCAGGAGGAAAGTTAACATTTTAAATGAAAGGATGAAAACACATTTTCCATGGTGCTGGGAGTCTAGGTCCACTTTAATGAGCAGTAATGGTGCTTATGTTTTAAAAGTATATATTTATTGTTGTCAGGTGGGTAGAACCTCTGTTCCATCTGAGGTCAGGCTAGAAATGCTGGATCGGAGTCATCACTGGATGAAATTTCCCATTGTTGCCGAAGAGCAGGAGTGTGGGGAAACAGCATCAGACAGGGGTGGCAAAACTAAGTTCAGGACTAGTTAATGTACATTGATAAAAACTTGGAAAGATTATAGGGTTTAAAAGGCTCAATGCTCACATCTTGAAGTCGAAAAGAAAGTAAAGGAAAGGAGAAGCACAAAATCAAATCAAAATGAAACCAGTGTTTTCTGGTTGTATGCTTCCTAGTCTTTGGATAGTTACCAGGCAGCTGACCGCAGTCTCATCAGAGTTTTCTGGTAGTGCATTTAACCCTAACATCTTCACTTAAAAACAGAGGAATATTAGAAATTCAAAATCATGTCGGCCTAACAGTCCTGAAGAAGAGCTCTGTGCAAATCAGAAGCTTTACTCTCTTCCCCAACAGCAGTTGGTCCAATAGACATTATTGCCTCACTCACCTTGTGTCTCTAATAGCCAGGGAGCATTAGAGCTACAACAACGATATAATTAGCCCCTAGTCCCACTCTTGAAGCAAAGATCAAACAAATTTGCAGCATGCAGTGGCGGATTCTTAGCATGATTCTGTTCAAATAATTTTTAAGGCCTTTCCTCAGTTTTTACGGTAAAAGTGCATAGTCAATTGGCCTCAAATCTATCACAGACAATTTGTTGGAGACAGACCAAGTCAGTTGTATCTGACAAACATTAACAGGATCTTGGGCTTATTAAAGTATCTCTCATGGTATAGAGAACATATCTATTTATAGCCTTGTTGATTAAAGCTCTGATCCAAATCCCATTGAAGCCAGAGAGAGTCCTTCCATTGGCTTCAAAGGTCTTTGGATCAGGCCTGCATATCCTATTTTGGTAAACATATGGACACTCATATTTACCAGCTACTTGAATCTGGGGATTGTAATTCATGAGTTAGGGTTTTTTTTTTTTTTTGGATGGGTAGCTATGAAAAACTTCAACCCCTTTTCTCAGTAGCTTATTTGGGCTTAGTGAAATTTACTTACGAGCACAATATTTTAGATATTAGTGAAACCTCCTACAAGTCAATTACCAGAATGCACCATAATATGGAGCGTCTGGGAGAGATCCTCCAAATCAGTCTTTCTGCATTAATCTGTGCAGTCCCACACTATACCCTCAAATCCTTTCAGAGTAGGGGCTTGGTCCAAGTGTGGCAGGAGTGGTCATGGCAGTACTACTCCCTTTTGGCTGTCATGGGTGATTTGATCTGGGGAACATCCTCAACACAGCTTCCTTAAGATCTCCAGGTTTATTTCCCTGCAGCTTTTGGGACTCATGCAGAGCGGAAGGGCTATGCTCTCTGCCCACTTCATAGGTGATCAAATTCTGTCCCCTCAACCCACTTGAAACTTTTGGAACGCTGCAAGTTTGAACTCTCAGAGTTTCTCCTCATACGTGTCCCACCCCATCCTTTGCATAGTTTAAAAATTTACTGTTTCACAGCAATTTTCCATTTCTGGAAACAACTTGTGTCTGTTCATGTATCATCGAAGTGATGATATACAGGTGGGTTTTGCAGTTTAAAAACACAGGCCGTGCTCGACTTTACGATGTTTAACTTAAGATGAACGACACTTAAGACGTTTCTGAATTGACACCCTGATTCGACTTGCAACCATTGGTTTTGACTTTACGACGCTCGGTCCCGCAATGGAGTGGGTTCCGGGTTCCAAGTTACAACATTTCGACTCATGACGCAATTTTCAGGAACCAATTGTGTCGTAAGACCAAGGCCTGTCTGTAGTGCTTTTTAAATTGAGTGAAATTACCTGTGAACTTACACAAATGACTACAGGCAAAAAGTTCAGAGCTGGATGCTTGGGACTTGTTGGGTCTGAAGCCTATTGGTCAGGCAGGTGTGGTGGTTTCTTTATTCACTTCAGTAGGTTAATTATTTTGAGATCAACTGATCTACATACATCTCAATGAAACATTAGGAGGGTCGGAGTGTCTCTGGGTGAGGCAGGGTTGGGGGGGCTCTGTGCAGTGGCTGAGGTGCTGACTGTCTGTGGGCTGCAGGGGGCGCTGTGGGGTGGCTGAGGCACTGTCTGTGGGGGGCAAGGCTGCAGGGGGCGCTGTGGGGCGGGTGAGGCGCTATCTGTGGGGGGCAGGGGGCGCTGTGGGTCGGGTGAGGCGCTGTCTGTGGGTGGCAGGGCTGCAGGGGGCGCTGTGGGTCGGGTGAGGCACTGTCTGTAGGCAGCAGGGCTGCAGGGAGCGCTGTGGATCGCGTGAGGCGCTGTCTGTGGGGGGTGGGGCTGCAGGGAGCGCTGTGGGGTTGGTGAGGCACTGTCTGTGGGGGGCAGGGCTGCAGGGGGCGCTGTGGGGCGGCTGCGGCGCTGTCTGTGGGGGGTGGGGCTGCAGGGGGCGCTGTGGATCGGGTGAGGCACTGTCTGTGGGGGTGGGGCTGCAGGGGGCGCTGTGGGGCGGGTGAGGCGCTGTCTGTGGGGGTGGGGCTGCAGGGGGCGCTGTGGGGCGGGTGAGGCGCTGTCTGTGGGGGGCAGGGCTGCAGGGAGCGCTGTGGGGTTGGTGAGGCACTGTCTGTGGGGGGCAGGGCTGCAGGGAGCGCTGTGGGGCGGGTGAGGCGCTGTCTGTGGGGGGTGGGGCTGCAGGGGGCGCTGTGGGGCGGGTGAGGCGCTGTCTGTGGGGGCGGGGCTGCAGGGGGCGCTGTGGGGCGGCTGCGGCGCTGTCTGTCTCTCTCTCTCTGGCTGGCTGCCGGGCAGGTTGTTGGTGCCGGCCCCAGCAGCCGCGCGGCGGAGAGCGCTGAGCCCCGCTGCTAGGTGAGCCCTGTGCGGCGGGACCTGCCCTCGCGGGGCCGATGCAGAAGCCGCTCCCGTCCCCGCAGCAGTGTGAGGGCCGAGCCCCCGGGGAGGGGAGGAGGAGAGGGCCCAGCCGGGCCCGGCCCGGCCCGGCCCTCTCCTCCCCTCCCAGACCAGCGGCTGACGGGGCCGGCCGGGGGAGCCGGTGCCCCGTGCGCTGTGTGGTCTGGGTACGTGGGGTGGGGGCAGGGGAGAGCTTTTTGTGTCGTCACACCCCTGAAGGCCGGATGAACTTTTTGTGGGCCCCATGGGGCAAGGTGCAGGGGGCGGGATGGTCAGTCTGCAGAGTGAAGGGCGGGCTGGGGACAATGAGTCACAGCGCGGCGGGAGCAGCCGCTCTGCGCAGCCCAGCAGGAGGACGCTGTTTACAAACTTGCAGCTGCCAGGCGCACACAGGCCTGCCCAGCCCTGAGCTGCCAGTCTGCCCCTTCCCCTTGAGGGCAGACCCGTACCACACCGCCCCCCTGCCCAGTGCTCCCTCGCCCACTGATCTCTATGCCCAGCCCCCACCCCTCCCAGAGACCTCCTCCGCTGGCCTCCCACCACAACGGCACATCACCCTGCACACCTCACCGCTCACCCAGCGCCCATAGACCTCCCCACTGCCCACCACCTTCCTCACAGTCCCACTATCACAGCTGCACGGCACCCCTCATTCCTGAGAGGATTCTGCACCACAAAATTAAAAATTCTGCACACAATGTTTTAAAATTCTGCAACTTTTATTTGTTAATAAATAAATGTGGCGGCTCCAACATGGCAGTGGGGAGCACAGGCCACTAGTTGCATGGAGGTGGGAGACCACCCTGCAGCCTCCCCCCACTCCACCGGGACAGGGACTCGGCAGTGAGGCTGCACCCTACCTTAACACAGTGCAAGGGCCAGGCCTGCCCCAGAAACACCCTGGGGCCTAGCCCCCTTGTGCCAGGTGCACCAGGTGTGGGTGAGCAGGCTCAGCCCGGGAGCAGGATCCAAGTGCAGAGGGACTTAGTGTGGGGGTAAGAGAGTTCTCTGTGGGGCAGTCTGGTTGCAGGCGGCTCAGTGGGAGAGCTGGATGCACAGAAGCTCATTTGGGGGGTTCCAGGTGCAGGGGCAATGGGACTCTTCAGGGGATCCAGGTGAAGGTGTTTGGGGCTCAGAAAGGGGGGGGTCTAGGTGCAGGGGAGATGGGGTTCATTTGGGTGGGGGTCTAGGTGTAGGTGATTGGGGCTCAGTGGGGAGGGTGTCTGGGGGAGCTCATCGGGGTGGTACAGAGGCAGAGGAGGTCGGGCTTGTCAGGGTGAGGGTTTGATGGGCCTGTTTAACAGGGGAGCCCCAGTTTCTGCCAAGGGGATGCTGCATGCTGGGCTCCAGCTTCCCCCTGCCCCCCATCCCCTTCTCTTCCCCATCCCATGCCCCTTCCCCACTGCCTCTTTCCCCTAGCTCCCGCTTCCCCTGCCCCCTTCTCTTCCCCATCCCATGCCCCTTCCCCACTGCTCCATCTCCTCCCCATCCCACCCCCTTCCTTCCCCACTGCCTCTTTCCCGTAGCCTGCCCCTGCCCTTCCCCACCATAGGCACTCACTGTTGTACAGAAAACAGAATGGCTCCCAGCACACAGAAGAGGAGCTCAACCAGCACTAGGACCCAGAAAGTGGCATCTTCTGAGCAGCACCCTCTTTTTTCAGCGGAGCAGCTCTGTGCTTGCAGAAAGTGCGGGAGGCAGTGGCATATGACTCTGTGAGCCCCCACGCCTCGCCTCTGTTTGGGGGGTACTGCCCCCCAAAGTAAGCCCATGTGGCCCCTCGGAAGCAGCACAACCAGCAGGATGAGCGCGAGTCTGGCCTTCCCTGGCCAGGCTCCCTCAGGACCCACATGCCTGGAGGGGCCCAGTAGGGCCATCCCTAGACATCTCTAGGCCTCTGCGGGGGGCGGGGGAGAGCTGCACCCAAAATCTGTGGGGGGCAGGAGCAGGCTTGGGGGTCAGGGAGGAAACTGTCCCCCAGCACGAGCCGGCAAAGCGGGCTGTGGCCGGGTTGCTCCATTTCCTGCCATCCAGTGATTGCAGGGTGGGCCTGACCCCGCACTCACAGGGCGGCGGGAAGTGGAGTGACCCAGACCCAGCCCGCTCTGCTCTGTTCCCCTGGCTCCCAGCCTTGGGACTGGGGGGCAGGGGGAACTGCCCCCTAGCATTCACCGGCGGTGCGGCTGGGGCCGGGTCGCTCCACTTCCTGCTGCCCCGTGAGTGCAGGGCACACCTGACCCCTGCTGCAGCCCCCCGGGGAAGGGGCAGAGTGGGGGCGGGGCTGGGGTGGAGCAGGTGTGGGAAGAGATGGGGTGGGGACAGAGCAGGGGTGGGGGCAGCTTTTCTGGCCGGCTCAGCTGTCTGGGGGATCAGGTTGGCTGCTGGAGGCTGGAGCAGCAAGTCCGGACACTGGGGCCCCTTCTGAGTGTGGGCCCGGCGCCATGGAGCCACTGCCGCCATGGTAAACCCAGTACTGGGACCTCTCTGTGGTTTGGTGGGGACAGGCATGCTGCCAGCTCTTTCCTGGAGTCACTCCCCACTCATCTTTTTTTCCAGAGAAGCAGGATTTCTGGAAAGCTTCTGGTCCAGAGTTTGTGCTGGATTTCTGAAAAATGGATCGGAATCCTTCACCCCCTTCTAGTGATGCTGAGGACGAGCAGGCTGCAGGCGATTCCATTGGGAACACAGTCTACAGCAAGCATTGGCTGTTCAGTACCCTTACAAAACTGATTGAGGTGCGTGATAAGTACCATTCATCGGTCTCAGAAGACCGGGGGACACTCTTAGGTACTGAGATCTTGCTGTGTTAACAGTTGGCCTGCAGGTTAAATAATGCGTGTTGTAACATAGAGAGAAAGTGTCCTCAGTGAGTAACCAGGAATAAGATTGCTCACTATTATAAGGAAGGGTGAAGAGCTATTTAATCTAAAGGACAACTGTGACGTTGTGCAGTCTATATGGTTTTATAAAAATATAAGTGAGTATAATGTAACTGGGATATGCTTCATGCAAAAGGTCTCTTGTAAGGTATCATTACAAAGCTTATAATCTACTGAGTGTGATTATCCGATTTGTATAAATGTACCACTCTTGTATCTAAAACTAGAAATATAAAACATAACTCTGAGGGCCTATTGTAATTATGTAAAGTGTGGGCCATTAATGATGGTTTGGAATCTTGATGACTCCCATTAACAAGGACCATTGTCTGCAGATGACTGTGTTTACCTGTGAGTCTTCCTGTATATGTGTGCTGGCAAGTGAGTAATGAAGTCTTGCAGTGACATGTGATCATGTCACCTGAACTGGAATCCATCTTTAACCTGGTGCTTTTCCAGTGAGGGGGGGTGGAAACCCAGAGAGACAAAGGGTTCCCGCCTTATGCAAAAGATATATAAAGGGGTGGAAGAGAACTGAGAGGGGGAGAGGAGCCATCATGGAGAATCCCCTAGATAACACCTAAGCTGGAACAAAAGCTGTACCAGGGGAAAGAATTGTGCCCAGGCCTGGAAGGTGTCCAGTCTGAGAAAAACTTCCTGAAGCATCTCTGAGGGTGAGATTATCTGTATTTAGTTTGATTAGGCATAGATTTGCGCATTTTATTTTATTTTGCTTGTGACTTACTTTGTTCTGTCTGTTACTACTTTGAACCACTTAAATCCTACTGTCTGTATTTAATAAAATCACTTTTTATTTAGTAATTTACTCAGAGTATGTATTAATACCTGGGGGAGCAAACAACTGTGCATATCTCTCTATCAGTGTTATAGAGGGCGAACAATTTATGAGTTTGCCCTGCATAAACTTTATGCAGGGTAAAACGGATTTATCTGGGTTTAGACCCCATTGGGAGTTGGGCATCTGAGTGCTAAAGACAAGCACACTCCTGTGAGCTGGTTTCGGGTAAACTTGCAGCTTTGGGACTAGTAATTCAGACCCTGAGTCTTTGTTAGAGCAGACTGGAGTGTCTGGCTCAGCAAGACGGGGTGCTGGAATCCTGAGCTGGCAGGGAAAACAGAAGCAGGGGTAGTCTTTGCACATTGGGTGGCAGCTCCCAAGGGGGTTTCTGTGATCCAACCCGTCACAGTGGCGTAGTCGGCAGGATCTGTGCACAGCTGATTGCTTTGAGATACTGGTAGTGATTTTAAGTGAATTTTAAGTGTGGTGGCTGAAGAACAGACAAAGTGGTTACTGGTTTGTTATTTTCTGTTTGCTTATTTCGGGAAAGGAAATTAGGGACAGAAAAGGAAGCAAAATAAGTAAGAATGAAGATCAAAAGAAGCTAAAACTACACAAGTTGCAAATTGCCCAGAAAGACTGAACAATGGGCGCTGGAAATGTCTCTGTTAACTAAGAAGCCCCTGAGCTGAGTACATCTCAGTTTCAGTGAACTGCAGATGGGTGTGGCCCAACCTCTGTCTGTGCTGAAGCTGACTGGAGTGTCTAACCTAGCAAGACAGGAGGGGAGGGGTGCCTGTTCTGGCAGGAGGGTGTTCTCTGTGGTATCCCAGCTCATCAAGTGATGGTCTCAAGGGAAGACAAATGGAAATTAATGTACAATTTGCCTGGGAAAAGGCTGCCCTGGAAAAAGAAAAGGCTGCCCACCAGCCTGAACTTAAGAGACAAAGCAATTAAGACCCAGAAGCATAACCTGGCTGTAATGAAGTGGAAGAGGTGCACAGAGACATGTATCCTGGAGCTGGAAGTTGGGGTCCTGGTGACTGCTGCGGTGGGAACAAACCCCAAGGACTCTAGCTGGAAGCAAACCCAACCTGAGTGAAAGGGGGGGGATTTTGCTGGCCAGCGAAAGGTCTCTCATAGCTGGTAGCTGTGAGCCTACAGCTGGATCAGGGTCTCTTTCCCTTTTGGGGGACACAGGAGTGTCTGCCCCATAGGGGAGCCCAAAAACGAATTTTAGGTATACTGCCTCCGCCATGGTCAGTGTCCAAGTCTCTGGCAGTAAGTTCAGGAGGAGGGTGTGACGTTGTGCAGTCTATATGGTTTTATAAAAATATAAGTGAGTATAATGTAACTGGGATATGCTTCATGCAAAAGGTCTCTTGTAAGGTATCATTACAAAGCTTATAATCTACTGAGTGTGATCATCCGATTTGTATAAATGTACCACTCTTGTATCTAAAACTAGAAATATAAAACATAACTCTGAGGGCCTATTGTAATTATGTAAAGTGTGGGCCATTAATGATGGTTTGGAATCTTGATGACTCCCATTAACAAGGACCATTGTCTGCAGATGACTGTGTTTACCTGTGAGTCTTCCTGTATATGTGTGCTGGCAAGTGAGTAATGAAGTCTTGCAGTGACATGTGATCATGTCACCTGAACTGGAATCCATCTTTAACCTGGTGCTTTTCCAGTGAGGGGGGGTGGAAACCCAGAGAGACAAAGGGTTCCCGCCTTATGCAAAAGATATATAAAGGGGTGGAAGAGAACTGAGAGGGGGAGAGGAGCCATCATGGAGAATCCCCTAGATAACACCTAAGCTGGAACAAAAGCTGTACCAGGGGAAAGAATTGTGCCCAGGCCTGGAAGGTGTCCAGTCTGAGAAAAACTTCCTGAAGCATCTCTGAGGGTGAGATTATCTGTATTTAGTTTGATTAGGCATAGATTTGCGCATTTTATTTTATTTTGCTTGTGACTTACTTTGTTCTGTCTGTTACTACTTTGAACCACTTAAATCCTACTGTCTGTATTTAATAAAATCACTTTTTATTTAGTAATTTACTCAGAGTATGTATTAATACCTGGGGGAGCAAACAACTGTGCATATCTCTCTATCAGTGTTATAGAGGGCGAACAATTTATGAGTTTGCCCTGCATAAACTTTATGCAGGGTAAAACGGATTTATCTGGGTTTAGACCCCATTGGGAGTTGGGCATCTGAGTGCTAAAGACAAGCACACTCCTGTGAGCTGGTTTCGGGTAAACTTGCAGCTTTGGGACTAGTAATTCAGACCCTGAGTCTTTGTTAGAGCAGACTGGAGTGTCTGGCTCAGCAAGACGGGGTGCTGGAATCCTGAGCTGGCAGGGAAAACAGAAGCAGGGGTAGTCTTTGCACATTGGGTGGCAGCTCCCAAGGGGGTTTCTGTGATCCAACCCGTCACAACAACTTTGGTGCAAGAATATACGGATGTAAACTACTCATGAACAAATTCAGGCGGGAAATGAGAAGAATGTTTCTAGTCATTAGAGGAGTGGAAACAACATCCCAATAGGAGTTGTAGGGCAACCAACTCAATTGGTTTTATGAGAGCACTGGAGAAATGTATGAGTATGTATGACCAGGTTGATTGTGATGTAGGGGGTCAAGGCTCAAGAGCCCTTGGGTTCACTTCTGGTTTATGTCTCATGCAGGGCCGGCTCCAGCATTTCTGCTGCCCCAAGCAAAAAAAAAAAAAAAAAAAAGCCGCGATCATGATCGGCGGCGGCAATTGGGGAGTGAGGGACCTGCCGCCCCCGAATTGCCGCAGGTGCCGCCCCTCTCCCTTGGCCGCCCCAAGCACCTGCTTGTTAAGCTGGTGCCTGGAGCCGGCCCTGGTCTCATGTTCCTAAAAGCTCATGCTTCATGGTTTTAGTCAGCCACTGGTGGGGGTCAGGAAGGCATTTCCTGGCCCCCAATGTATTCTGGGTGTGTGTTCTTTTTTTTATTTCCTTCCTCTGAAGCATCAGGAATGGCCAGGGCTGGAGATAGGACATTGGATTGGGAGGGCCAGTACTCTAAGTTGGCACCAAACGTTCTCTCTATCAGGTGCGTGGCTGGTTGGTTCTTGCTCACATGCTCAGGGTCTAATCAATTACTATATGTGGGGTCAGAAAGGAATTTCCCCCCAGTTTAGATTGGCAGTGGCCTTGGGGGATTTTTCCTTCCTCAGCAGCATGTGGATGCGGGTTACTTGCCAGGATCATCTAGGTATAATCTCACATAATCAATTATTTCCCTGCCATTGCAGGGGCCTAGGGCACTGGTGCACCTCAGTCTGTGGCACATAATAGTCTAGTCTGTTGTGGGCTGTAAAATTTTTGTCTAATTTTGGTGGTTTGGTTTAGTGTCCAGATGCTGGGTGGTGATGGTGGCGTATGATATATAGGAAGTCAGACTAGATGATCTGGCTGTCCTTTCTGGCTTAAACTGTGTGACTGTGACTTGTTTCCACTACAGCTTTAGTTATTTAAAGTTCACTAGACATCTCTAATATCGTTGTATGATTTGATAACTTTAATGTAACGAGCTCAGAGCACACAATTAATTTGTTATGAGAAATATATCTTGCTCACCTGTGTGTAATATCTCTGCAAAGGAAGTAATACTTGAACATTTCAAGAGAGGACCTCCCACCCTCTAACAAATGTTGATTAAACTTCCCAGCAATCTGTCAGGTAGGTAAGTATTGTTGTCCCTGCTTTTTTAGATGGGTAAATTGAGGCAAGGTGAGGTGAAAGGCCTGCATATTGTTTAAAGGAAAGTCTTTTCTGCCTAAGAATATTAATTTAGAAAATGCTTAAAAATGAGCAGTACAGTTTTGGAAGGTCTGAAAAGAGTAGATTGTTAATGACGTCTGTCTTTGGATAACTAAAGCAATAGATTGTCTTGAACAGTTCATTGTAGTTCTTCACTGTCACTCCCTTACTATTGTTCCATTTTCTTTTTACTTCACTTGATAGGTCATTAGCCCTGAAAAGAGTGATTCCAACTCGAACTGTGAGGAAGTGCAGACAGAGCTAGATGAAGAAATGGAGCATGACATTTGTAAAATGTGGGACATGTCAATGGACGAGGTATGTTGGTGAGCAGCCTGTAATGAAATGTTGAATACAACTGTAAAGCTGAGAAATTTCTCTGCAGTGGTTCAACCTTTCACTGAATGTCCTCAGTCGAAATGCTCCTCAAAGAAGAGGATTGATAGTTCTGGTTAGTGCAAGACCTAGAAACAAGCACTCTTTGCCAGCTTCCAAACTTGAATGGTGTTGCTCCTTCTCTATTCTAGCTGACGCTATCTGCTGAGGGTCCCCTAAGCAGAGTATGAAAGATGCCTGTCCCTGTCATGAAGCTTGTTCGAGTATGAGTCTGAGAATAGCAAGCATTTTTTATGCACTCTAAAGCAAACACTAGCTTATGAAGAAAGATCTTCAGTTAGACACAGGCAGTTGGGTCCCGGGAACAGAAGGGGCAGACACCAGGATGGAGTCACATTGGTGCTAAAGTCCAATATCTTTTCATATGTTGAGGACAATATTTAGAATAAAATCTGCTGCTGTCACAATAGTACAAGCAGGGCTTTGGAGCGGAGCCTGGAGCTGGAGCGCCGAGCAGCTCCGGAGCAGTGGAGCTGTAGGTTTTTAGCTGGAGCGGAGCCGGAGCACAGCTCCAAAGCCCTGAACTGTACAAGTATATGCACTGACTGTAGCACCGCGCAAGGAAGAAACCAGTGAATTTGATAATGCTGTACAGAAAACAATACAAGAAGTTTGAAGACAAGGTATGTTATAGTGTTGGGAAACTTTCATGTGAAAGTAGGATTGGACTGGATTTCTGGGATGGAGCAAAAGGGCAGATTGAAACTCAGTGAAGAAAGCAAAAGAGGAGAGAAGCTACTAAATTTCTGCCTATGTAACAACCCAGTCATAATGAACACACTGTTCCAATAAAGAAAGGTGATGAGGGAGTGGAATTGGCCATCACTTGATGGGCTAAGTAAGAATACGATAGACATTATACTTCTGAATCGCAGGTGGAAATCAAGTATGTTGTCATGCAGATGATTTTTGACAGATATTGGATCAATTCATAAGTTAATGTTGGCATTGATGGGGTTGAAGCCTTGAGCAACTGAAAATGTGCCAAGAGCTAAAATCTATGACCAATTTATCAGGAAATGTGTCAGGAAAGAATACAAAGAAGCTGTGCAGAAAAACATCATGTTTCTGGTGAAAGAAGAAATTAACATTGAAAAGACATAGAACAATTTTTTTTTTTTTTTTAAAAGAGAAATACACAAAAAGAAGTGGAGGAGGAGTACTTGTGGCACCTTAGAGACTAACAAATTTATTTGAGCATAAGCTTTTGTGGGCTACAGCCCACTTCATAAGATGCATAGAATGGAACATATAGTAAGAAGATATATATATACACATACAGAGAACATGAAAAAGTGGAAGTAGCCATACCAACTGTAAGAGGCTAATTTATTAAGATGAGCTATTATCAGCAGGAGAAATGGGCCATCTTGATTATCACTACATAATAGGTCATCTTAATTAATTAGCCCCTTACAGTTGGTATGGCTACTTCCACTTTTTCATGTTCTCTGTATGTGTATATATATCTTCTTACTATATGTTCCATTCTATGCATCTGATGAAGTGGGCTGTAGCCCACAAAAGCTTATGCTCAAATAAATTTGTTAGTCTCTAAGGTGCCACAAGTACTCCTGTTCTTTTTGCGGATACAGACTAACACGGCTGCTACTCTGAAACCAACGAAAAGAAGTGTGACACAAGTTGTACTGAAAGATAAGAAAACTGAATGGGACATATAAGTTGAAGCTGTCAACTGTGAAAGACAAGTGGGGGCAAATGGTTGAGGATGAAGAAGTGAAGGAGGGAAAGAATATTTTGAAGAGTTGTACAGAGTCCGGAACACAGTAGATGAAATGGTCCCTGAAAAGTTTTCCTGTACAAATGAGAGAGAAGAGAAGCTGAAGTTCTTAGAAGTAAAGATTTCACTAGAAAGTCTGAAAAAGGAAAAGGTGCTGGGAATTAACAACATGCCCGCAGAGCAGTTAGGCGCAGGTGAGGAACACACATGAAAGGCAATGCACAAACTGTTTAACAAGATTTAGAAGTAAGAGCAAGTGCAGAGCGAATGGGGGAAAGCGATAATAGTACTGATCTTTAAAACAGGAGATAAGAATGAGTATAAGAACTATGGAGGAATCAGTATGCTGATTATGCGGGGAAAAGCACTCATCAGCCTTGCAGAGGAGAATGAAGAGGTACATAAAGCAGTGCTTGCAGAGGGACAGACCAGATTTAGACCAGGATGGAGTATAAAAAGTCAGCTCTTTGTGATGAGACAGATATCAGAGAAGCAGATAGAACACAACCAAATTTGTTATAACAACGTTAGAGATTTTTAACAACCTTTTGATAGCATTTGGCAGAAAAGATTATGACAAGTCTTGAACATATGGCATCCCCCAAAAATTGATCAAGCTGCTAGAAAACATCTACAGCAAGTCAGTCAGTATGGCGAGAGTAGACAAGAAGCTGATGGAAAGGTTCAGGATAACCATAGGAGTGAGACAAGGATGCACGCTTTAGCCAGATTTGTTCAACTTGGTACTGGAAGCAGTATTGATTAGCACTGAGAGATAATATGACTCTTCTTATTTCGTGTGGGAGGATAATGAATAACCTTAGAGTCACAGAGGATATTGATTTCATAGAATTGTCCAAGGGAGATTTACAGAGAATAACTGCCAGGTAGACTGGGAAAGCAGAAAATTTTGCTTTGAAGATCAGCATGAGGAAGGCAAAAACTATGACAACTGGAAGACAAGAGGGAAGAGGTCAAGATCAAACATATCTACAGTTGTGTGTCTCTTACTTTCTTTTGTAAGAAAGACTGTAATTGACAAGCCTGCAGGGGTTGGTAGATAACTCACCTGTCCTAGTGAATCTGACAACTGCTTGATCCAGCCTGATTCCATGAGAGAAACATTTGATTTGCATGTGAAAATTGTATTTTAAAAAGGAAAAAAATATACCTAATTAACACTTTTTCTCCCCAGGATGTCGCATTATTTCTCCAAGAATTTAATGCCCCTGATATATTTATGGGAGTGTTTGCCAAGTCTAAGTGTCCTCGACTTATTGTAAGTATAGATTAATGGAAAGTGCTGTCCTGTTTAATAGCAATAACAGATAGTCCTGGGTGAACACTTGCAAAATATCCTCCTCTTTCCCCTTTCTCCTTCCTTCATGTTTTGCTTGTATATGATTTGAATGGTAAGGTGGAGGAGGGGGGTGGCTTGTAAAATACACTACATCCAGTGCTTTCAATCTTCCTTCTGCTCCTTGGTCTATGAACAGTGCTTAAAAAATGTTACAGGTCTTGAATGTAGGTATTTGTTCTGGTCTCCCAAAGTGATTTTGGTCTTAGTGGATTATCAGATATCAGTACTTAAAATTCTATCATTCTTATAATCACTTGTCCCCGCAACCCCCCCCCCATCCCCCGCTTTCAGTTTATGTGATTTTAGCAATCTGTATCTCACAGTCCACTATAGATAGGAATTAAGATTCGGAATTCCAGAAGTGCTCAGTGTTTTCTTAACTCCACTTGCACTGAAGTCAGTGGAAGAAGAGTTAGGCTAATACTGATGTTTTTTGAAAATCTCACTCTTAATGCTTTATGTCATTTGAAAGCTGGGTTCCAAATTCTCTGATCATATACTGCCATGGCATTGGCTTCTCTCCTGAGCAATTTGAGACAGTGACTGCCAAAATTGTGGTGTAATTTAAAGGTGGTGAAAAAAGACTGGAGTAAAAATGACGACTTCTTTTTTTTTTAAACCTTTTGACCTGCCAGGGCTAGAATCCAAACTTTACGTTACTGAAGATTTGAGATTTCCAGGTTTCCAGTGACATTTGTTATTAGCACTGGTTATTCACAAGATACTTCAGAGCCCTTGATCTCTGTGTAGAGCTGTACATTCTTTTGGTCATAGTCCAGGAGTGAATATAGTCTATTGGTGATATCTGCTGCATTTTGTTTTTTAAAATACTGCAATCAGAAATTGAGGGGGGTCTGTTGGGGGTTTATTGAGAAGATCCTTTCTCTTGTCAGGAGGTGAATGTGTCATGGGGTTGCATTTGTGCCAAGTTTGTTTGTTCTTATGCTGTTCTTATGCTTATGAATCCAACTAAGCTCCAAACTGATTTGCACAAAGTATCTATTTGTCTGACCTAACTAACGAAACCAGAGAAGTTTGTTTCAAGGTATATTCATTTTTTATTTTTTTAAACCCTTAACTAAAATAAGCCTGAGGAATACTTGCCATCATTTGCCCATAGTATAATTAGCCATCAGTGCATCCGAGGCATTCCTACATGACATCTCTAATGGAAACATTCAGTCTATGTGGAAAGTGAACGCTGATACTAACTCATGTAGAAGAGAAGCTCCACCACAGTTAGATCTGTACCCTAAGGTCATGGAAAGGAAATTGTCACCTATATTGCATTGTCTAATCCAACTATATTGTGATTTCACAGGAAATCTGTGTGGGAATATTGGGTAATATGGCCTGTTTCCAAGACATATGCATGTCTATTAGTAAAGATGACAATCTTGGGTAAGTTTGTGTGTGCTTTTGCTTTCCATCGTGTGCATATATGTTTACAAAATATGGATTAAACATTAAGACTCTTTTTAGTCTTAGATTTTGGACCAAATAGATTAGGTTTAAATGTTAGAAAATTAATTTTATTGTAAATATTTTTGTCTCTGTAGTAGTTTTTTATATTTTTTTTAACAAAGAAAGGATCATTTATTGGGCTTGTCTGTCTTGAAAAGTGCAATGCAGATAAATTAATCCACTGTTCTGTATCTCACACGGGTTAAGAAGAGGAACACAGTTTCTCGTCCTCTGCCCCAACTTAGTTCAGGCGTTTCAACTGACTATTTACTGAATGAAGGATAATGCCGCTTTGAGAAATGTTCAGTGTTTAAAAAAAGCTATGATGAAGAGTTAACCATGAGTCCCCTCTTATCACTCATCATGTGCCCTTGAGCATATATTGATGCCCAGGAATGTATTTTGTCTGAATTTTTAGAATTGGAAACATCATTAATCTCTACACAAATAGAGGAGGATTTTACTTTTATGTTGGGGCAAACTGCTGGTATGAAAAATTGATAGGAAATTAATCCTGTTCTAAAATTAATTTTTTTCTTTAAGAACAATTCAGTTAAACTTCATATTGTAACTTTTATTTACAGACAAATGTTATTGCAACATTTATGTGATTCGGACTCTCCTACTCTGCTGGAAACAAGCAGGTAGGGCATCTTGTTAGCAACTGAAATATTGATGTTTGATAGAGTTTTAGTATGTTCTAATGACTGTAAATAAAATCCTTGAGAGTGGACTGATTACACTGCTCTACAGCCAAAATGCTTCTGAAATAAATGTAGTCAAACTTTACTAATTCTGGGTCACTGAGAACGAAAATGATGCTTAAAATTGTTGATTGGCTCTAGTTTTCAAGATATGCTATTGGGTCAGTATATACGACCCTTGACTTGGGAATGGCGGAGGATAAGTGAGTTATAAAGGGAAGGGATCTCAATTTAAACCAGAAATGACTAAAATACATCTTTGACTGGATCTATGAATAAATCTATGACTGGGTTTGGACAGTACTTGCTTTTTAGGCAAAACAATGAACGATGCAATCTGAAGCTGGTATTGCGTTATACATGATATGAATTGCATCATGTTATTCCTAGAAGTCATGGATGATGCAATCATAACGAAGCTTACATCACTCTGCTGAACAAATTGCCCTATATCAGCTCTAGAAATCATACAGTGTTGTGCTCTCTTATTTGTCAGTGTTTGATTTTGCAAAGGGACACATTTCTGTTTAGCCAAGTGAGCAGAGATGCCTCGTACTTGTGTGAACAGTGCAGATAACTTCTGCTATGTTTGTGGTGAAGTGACTTTTGCATCACAAAAGCACAGTATAACCACTATGGTTAAGAGAGCCTATCACCTTTATTTTGGCTGCAAAATTGGAGATCAGGACAAGAGGTGGGCCCCACACATATGCTGCAACACTTGTGCAACAAATCTTCGCCAGTGGTTGAACAGGAAAGGGAAATCTATGCCTTTTGCAGTGCCAATGATTTGGAGAGAGCCAACAGATCATACCAGCAATTGTTACTTCTGCATGGTGCCTCCAGTTGGGAAAGGTGTGTCAAAGAAGAAAAAGTGGACTGTGCATTATCCAAACATTCCATCAGCTATACGCCCAGTACCCCATGGAGAAGGACTGCCGGTTCCTGATGCACCAGAATCATTCTCACTTGAGTCAGACGAGGAAGAGGAAGAGGATCTAACTTCTGGTCCTGAACCATCAATGTAACAGGACCCACATTTTCTCCCATCCTCCTCCTCTGAACCACACCTCATAACACAAGGTGAACTGAATGACCTTGTCAGGGATTTGGAACTACCCAAGAGTAAGGCAGAGCTGTTGGGCTCCAGACTACAGCAGTGGAATCTCCTGGCAGGTGATGTTAGCAAGAAAGATTGGCCACTCTGACAGTCATTGGAGCCTGGGAGGAAAAGTGTTCAGCATCCACCACTTGTTGAATCAAGGAAGATTTTGTTACCACCCTTACACATCAAGCTGGGTCTGATGAAGAACTTTGTCAAGGCCATTGACAAAACACAAGCAGCTTTCAAGTACCTCCGTGGAAAATTTCCAAGGTTAAGTGAAGCTAAGATAAAGGAAGGTGTCTTTGTTGGTCCTCAGATTCGTGAACTTCTTCGAGATGATGCATTTGACCATGCACCTCATGGCAAGGAAAAGACTGCATGGAAAGCCTTCCAGTTAGTGGCAATAAATTTTCTCGGAAACAACAAGGCAGACAACTACAGGTTGGTGGTGGAAAACCTCCTCAAGGCATACAAAAGCCTTGGTTGCAACATGTCACTAAAGATACATTTTTTCCACTCTCATCTAGATTTTTTTCCACCGAACTGCGGAGCAGTGAGCGACGAGCACAGCGAGCGATTTCACCAGGACATTGCAACAATGGAGAAACGCTATCAGGGCAAATGGAGCCCATCAATGCTTGCAGACTATTGCTGGACAGTGACAAGAGATGCTCCATTTAATGAATACAAGAGACAAGCCAAGAAGCGCCGAGTAGACACTGAATAGGACTAAACTATGTACAGAATAGTTTTTTGCCTTTTGTTTCATAATAAATTTTATTTATATAACCCTTTTGCTGATTTTTAAAAAGTGTTACATAAACAGGACAGGTGAAATATTATCATGTAAAGCAACCATAAACACATGAAAAGACCTAGGTTTACAATTTATGATTAAAACTCTACTATCTACACAATATACATAGACATAAAATGTAAAAACTTAAATATCTTAGAAACAGTAGCCAATCAGTTGTTTTAATTGTCATATTTGAATTCAGCACATCAAAATACGTAATAAATAGCACAATTTATCTCTGAAGCAGACGACTTCTCAAAAATTGTAGACCAGTGTTATTTTGTTTTCTCTCCCTTTCCCTTCTTAAATTCCACAGTGCACTTGGATTTCATCCCTCGTGGGCTTGATTTTTTTCTCCATTGTACCAGTAGGATTAGTGTAAATCCACAGTAACACTACTGTAACTAGGATCTGACCCACTGTATTTTAATTACATGCAAAGCTAAAATTGCAATTATTGTCTAGGTTGTTGTTAACTTGCCTCTCCCAAGCTGAGGTGGCCAACATCTGGGTTGAAAGAATCCGAGAAAACCCATCCGTGTATGACTGTGTTTGTTTTATCATGTCAAGCTCTACAAATGGTAGGTTGCCAAGTAATTTGAGTATTGGTGGTGTTAGATAAAACACAATGCAGAAGTACATCTGAATTGTAAAGACAAATGGCTTTGTTTTGAAAGTGTAGAATACATTAAAAATAGTAAACTTCATGAATACAGAATAAACTGCATCTACTATTATAGGTTTTATAGATCTGTCTGAGCCCTAAAGAAAAAGGGAAGATTGAAATCAGCCCTAGATTTACATCTGTGCCAGATCAAATTTCTTTCATTAAGGCAAATCACATGGTCCTTATTGAAGTACATGTACATAGTATTTTTATTGTTTTAAAACAAGCCCATGTTTTCAGTTATTCCAGTGTAACATTGTATCTCTTTTTAAGGTTTGCTGTCTAAATGCACTGTTTTCTTGTTAGGACTAAACTGAAAAACACTTAGAAAAATAAGCCAAGTGCTGGCAGCTATTCTGCTTATTCTTGTAACATTACAACTCTTACACTGTTTTAAGCATGTAGCTTGACTGACATTTATAAAAATGTGTTTTTCGTCTTCAGCTAAATAAAAACAGCAGAACATTTATTTAGTCTTCAGCTAAATAAAAACAGCAGAACATTTGTGCAAAAATCCTAAAATTTCAGCTTTTTGGCTTAAAAGAATGTTAGCCATAGTGTTCCCTATTTTAAGAAATAATAATACTTTGTTCTTCTATTTGACGGTCTCATTTGTTTGATTTCAGTGGGCCTACCGAAAGTGTGAAGTGCTATTCAACATGAGTATTTATTCTGAGTTTTGGTTTTTGTGTGTTAACAAAGGTGAGAATTTTGTATGCTGGTTTTTCATTATTCATCAAAATTTGTTCTGTGCAGTTGAACTGCTGGTTAAAGTGGGCGAGGTGGTGGACAAGCTCTTTGATCTGGATGAAGAACTAATGTTAAATTGGATTAAAAATGGCTCTTGTCAATCAGTGGGACAGTCTACAGATGATTCCCCAGAAGAACGTCCAGATTTTAAGATTGTACCTTGTGTACTTGAAGCAGCAAAACAAGTCCGGTACGTGTGCTCTTTCTCCTTTACTTTTGGGACCAGGGTAACTGCTGATTATCTTCTTGCGGCTCAATCCTGAAACTCTTGACTTCAGTGGGGCTACTCCTATGAGTAATAAGATTTGGTCCCTGTGATTTGTCATATAAAAGTGCTATGATTTATTATTCTAAAGTTTCTTGTTGTTTATGGGCCCGTTGGCTAATCCTTGTATCCTAGTGTTCATGAAGAGTCATTTTTCTGTTAATAATGAACTCATCTGTTTTGTTTTGTTTTTGTTTGATGTAGCTCAGATAATCCAGAGGGGCTTGATGTTTATATGCATATCTTGCAGCTCCTAACCACAGTGGATGAGGGCATTCAGGCTATTGGTAAGACACATGAATTTTTGTATATTATGGAACGATGCTGCAGTGACGTTAGATTGTGACAGATACTTAAGTAAAAAAAATATATATATTTTTCTCTCCTTGAATCAATGGTTTTTTTCTTTCTCAAGTGCAGTCTCCTGATGGAGGAAAAGAGACTTGGACTTTACTTTATGGTCTGGTTTGCCATGAACTTTGCCAGCCAGATGATCCACCGATCATCATTCAAGAGCAGAAGAGTGTATTGGCCTCTATTTTGTCTGTACTGTCTGCCATGTTTGCTTCACAGATACAACAGGAATATGTCAAGAGGAGAAAAAGCAAGTATCATTTTTACATCTTGTACAATTGACGACTAGAGTCATGGCAGTAGTGGGGTGGTGTGTTTTAATTTATTAATGGTTACTCGAGACTGGTTTAGGGCACAGAATTGTTACAGGTTTAGAACACCATCAAGGTAACAAATTGGCCCATTATAAATATAGGGGTGGCTTGCAAAATTCTTTTCTAAACCAGAGTTCAGATTTTAAACATTTCTAAAATTCTGGGGGTATTTGGAGCTGGATTTTCAGCTGAGTCTCCTCTTTACTGGTTATGGTGATAAGTAATAGAACTGCAAAAATAATACTTGTTAATAACAGAGGCTGGGGTTGCAGTTACTTTAAGAGGTAGGGGGGAATTCTGCATTTAATTCATGCATTTTTATAATTTACATCAATCGTGAATGTCACTGAGAAATGGATGAAAACATAGGCCAGCCTTTAAAATGGAAAGGAGTGACATGGAATGAGAGTTGATTTCTTTAGCAACAGAAGATTGCACTGCTCACTTGGCTGGCAGTTGGGTTTATTATTGTGCAAAGTTTACTGTACTACCCTCTGTTTTCCTTTCTTCGGATGGTAACTAAACTGAAGGGCTTACAGCGAAGTCCAGGTTTCCTTTGTTATTGGGTCTGGGCTTGGTACAGCCTAGGTATACAAGTAATGGGGAGAGGGCTCAAGGAGTTGGACCTGCAGGAGATAGCACATACCCTTCCAATAAAAGAGGGGAGATTGGTTTGGTTTAGGGATCAGAAGCATGGGAGTATTGTGCTTGCTGTGAGCTGTTGCTGGGGAAATTCCACCATGCCATGGGGCTATGTCTTTAAAGACACATAGCCTGCAGAAAGGAGTGGTGTGCAGTTATGATAGCAAGTGAGATACCAATTGTATGTAACAATTCCCAGTTCTCTAGAGTTTTGTCTCCTGGATTGTGCTATCTCCTAACACTTTTAAAAACCTTATTGACAAACGGTGACATATACAGATAACCTGTGGACTTGAAGCAATCAGAATGTACATTTCTACATCCTTATCAAATCTTTCTTCATGTTTCAAAATGGATCCTCTTGACAGTAGCTTGAAAAAAATGCCAAATCTGTCTTTCAGTTTGTAAAACTGGTTTCCTGTTTTTGTATATTAGATATGCCTCTGATTGGGAGCTTGATTCGAATCTTACAAAACATGGAGGACTGTGGGAAGAGATCTTTTGATAACTCAAAGAAATCCCAACCAGAGGAGACTGAGAAGTTGGGAACAGTTGAGGAAGACTTCCATCTGAAAATCTTGAAGGATATCTGTTGTGAATTGCTTTCCAATATGCTTCAAGAATTGTCTAAGGTAAAGAGAAAAATTTTAGGAGGATTTTATGCAGAGGAGGGAAAGAGGAAATATTATTATTTAAGGGACATTTTCTTCCTTTTCTTTGCTCAAAGTACAACTATGTACCAGAATTGAGTTGTGTAAGGTTCTGTTTAGAGAAGTGACTGGAGGTACAACTGTAACCTATATGGCACAAGATAGAGACCAAGATATTTCTGAGTTCTTCAGTCTATTTTGTGAGATAAATTATCTTCTTGATGTACATTGGTAATTCCTTTTTGAATGTGAATTAATGAATTTAAGTCAGGGAAACAATATATGTATGTCTTTAAGCAATTTCTCAGCTCTTGGCTAAAAAGTTCTGAAGATCTTTTTTGTGAGAGCATTTAAGCTGAGAGAATGTTTTCCCGCTTTCTATTCAGTTTTGTGTCAACTATTGTCTCTAGACCAGGGATCAGTAACCTTTGGCACGCGGCCCATCAGGGAAATCAGCTGGGGGGGCCGGGATGATTTGTTTACCTGCAGCATCCGCAGGTTTGGCCGATCGCAGCTCCTACTGGCCGCGGTTCGCCATTCCAGGCCAATGGGGGCTGCGGGAAGCGGCACAGGCCGAGGGATATTCTGGCCGCTGTTTCCCGCAGCCCCCATTGGCCTGGAATGGCGAACCGCAGCCAGTGGAAGCTGTGATTGGCCAAACCTGCGGACACTGCAGGTAAACAAACCGGCCCGGCCCGCCAGCGGATTTCCCTGACGGGCCGCGTGCCAAAGGTTGCCGATCCCTGCTCTAGACTATAAGCTTTCTTACTTGTTTCATGTATTTTACCTGCTTTACAATATGAGGACATGTATATGTAGAGTCCTTTATTTTCCGTTTTTATTTTGTTTGATTTTTCACAGGAATTTATCAGTGTATATTACCACATCAACAAAAACAGATGAAAGTCAGTGCAAAAAACTATTAATAATTTTTCTGGGTAAATATCGGGGTTTATTTTGGTGGATGGAAAGACGGGGAAAAAAGTATTCAGTAGACTAATGCTCTGAATTCCATTCATCAATGTGGTTTGCTGCAGAATTAAAACAGCTCAAAACACAATGCCACCTCTGAGTTTAAGAAAACAATATATCTCTAATCCCTAAATAAAACTTTTCATTTGAATAAAGTTTACTGTTGTATACTTAGAACTATTAGACTATGAATATTTACATTTAATAATTGGGTCACATCATGTGCAGCGCATACACTCAACTTCATCCTTTTCTCCTGCTTTTGTTTTTTTAAAACTTTTGAGGACTTCCTTGAGTTCTGAAACGTATTCTGATACAGATTTTCGTTTTCTTCCCATTTGTATATGTCAAATCTTTAAACCGTTATCTGATAACAGCTTGAAATGTGTACGTGGTGGGCGTGAGATTCATCAGGATGTTCAGATGCTCACGCACTTCAGAGCTTGTGCCCGTGACTGTGTATTGTGTGTATCTTGTAGACTAATATGTAGCTTTACTTCAACAGACAGCTTTGCACATACACACAGACTAATGTATTATCGTAATACAATACAATGCACGAGATATCTGTATTTTCCTAATAAAACAAGTTATTTTTTATATATTTGAATGATACAAAAGTAGGGTGAAAATCAGAAAAAAATGAATAATACTTTTTGTAAAACCCGGGAGTTTTTTGGTAAATGAAAACGAAGGGGCTTGTTTATATGGCACTATGCATGTGACTGTGAGATTATGTATTCAGCAAGTGTTTATGAAATACTAGTTGTGTTTATTTTTTACTGTTGTTTTCTAGGAAAACATATTGGAGGGATTGAACCAGGGGCATCTAAATGAACAAAAATGCTCCTGTGCGTTTCAGAATCTTTTACCACTATATTTCACTTCTGTGAGTATGTGACAAAATCTTTAACATGGGTGAAACATGCAGATTTAGAGAGGGCGGGATTACTCTGACATAAGATGCAATATCTAATGCAACATCAGACATTCTTATTTTCTTTCCTTTTCTTTTGGCTCACATCAGCCAAAACTTTGAGCTAGATCATCAGCTCACGTAAATTGGCAGAGCTTCTTTGTTTTTATAGAGTGATTTAAAAAAAAAAAATCTGATTTCCAAAGAACGAAAAACATATACGTATATTTTTTTAAGCACGATCAAACCTTCACTGGTATTGGAGCCAACTGTATTCTATAGGTTAGTCTGTGAATGTCACTGGCCTCAATGATATCTTGTGACAAGAGTTTAGCATGATTCAAAAAAGGTTTAGTTATTTATCTAGATAACTAGAAGATCCAGTTCTACACTAGTAAACACTTAAAAAAAAAAAAAAAAAAAAAAAAAAAAAAAAGCCTTGCAAGTGATATAAACACTCGTTCTTCAGGCTTCAAACCAGCTTCTAATTTTGGACATTTGAGGGGCAGATTATCCTATAACTGCCTAGTGCGGGGTTTCTTGCAGCTTCTTCTGAAATAGTACTGTCTGCTGTCAGTGATAGGATACTGGAATATACAGACCACTGGTCTGATCCAGTATGGCAATTCCTTTGTTCCATCTCAGTGTATTTGGCATACTTGTGTTTTATTTCTAGGTGGAAAGTTTCCTTGAAACGCTGCGTGAGGCTGATCAGACGCTTGCTGACAGTCTAGAAAAACGTTTCCCAAGCCTGAGGCTCCAGACATAAGAAAGTACATGGAATATTTTCTTCCTATGGAATGAGGATTTTGACTGTTTCTTTACAGTATTTTAGAAATCAACATGTCAGTAAACTCAGAAGTATGAGTTTAACCCCCTTACCTACAGATGGTATTTAAGAAATTTCACAGATATTCCTGGTTAATCTTGGATTAACCTGATCTGGGATGGGGAAGGAAATAAACTCACTTGAAGTCAGTTCTTCATCCTGCAGTCTTGTCGGCTTTTGTTATCAGAGGCTTTTGATTTCTAGCTGCTTATTTGGTACACAAAGCAGAACTGTAAATATACTTTTGTGTTTTAATAACCTGTGAGCTTCTGCTTTTCATCTATTGAAACAATGAAATGTACTGAATCTTTTAAAATGCTACTGACTCTTTTAAATTGTTCTTGGTAGGAAGGTTAGTCAATAAGAAATCTTAAATATCTTCTAGCTAAGCAATCATTAATTTCTTCAATCACCTCAGAAAAGCAGTTCTATCACACTGATAAATGACTTGCTTTGTTTTGGAAGATGTCAGTAGTGTGTGCAGATGTTATAGCAGAAATGTTCCAACATAGTCCACTACGATGTCTGTACATCTAATTTCTAAGCCCCTTGCACTATGGGGCAATCTAGGGAATCTAGCTCCAACACAGTTTAAAATGAATTACTTTCAGGCTACACTGCAACTTCTGCTTGTTGTAGTCAAGTCGCCTGACTCAGAGTTATAGAGTAGATTTGGATTTAATCTCTTGCATATAACAAAACGCTGCTTTTTAGAAATGCTCTCTATGCTTCAGTTCAGAAAAATAGCGTGTATCAAACAGTTCTCGTTCCTTATTGATGTATGTTATTATGTGAATTATTTTGAATGACATTAGAAAATGGCTTTTTAGGCTGGGATTTTCAAAGACGCTTAAGGGAGTTAGATATCCCAACTCCCATTGAATTTCAACTCTCTCAAACTCTTCTTAAAATCCCACTCTTCAGGGTTTTTTTAACTGCAGTATATTTTCATATGTTTTATCTGGGTGCAGTGCAGCTCATCTTGTCTGCTGTGTTTGGACATCAAAGATATTACAATAATATGTTGGCTCATGTCGTTTCTATAAACTGGGACAGGCAACAAGTAGACAAAATTAATTTGAGATATAAAGGAGGATGGAACAAGTTAATGGAGAATAGCTCATTAGCATACATACATTCCGCAGTTATCCAGATTTCTCTTGGCTTCCACTTTACTTGCCGTGAGTTACATGTACAGGAGGTAATGATTGAAGATACAGTATCTGTGTGCTAAGTCTTTTCATCCACACTTCTAGTTTTCAGGGGTGGTATTACTCAGCCTTTCCGTGAGGTAATTGACAGCATCTCTGTTGTTGGCAAGGGGACTGAAAAGCCTGAAAACACTGACTGAAGTCACCATAAGAATTGCAGTCGTTTCTGGCATTTTTTTGTATGTTATTGGAAGCAGTTGTTAACTGAGTGGCTACAGGAATTTTTTTGAATATTTTGAATATTTTATTAAAACTACAGGTTTATAATAAAGATATTTTTAAAAAGTACTTTGGTTTTCTTTGCCCTGTGTCAAATATACCTTCTGAAGAACTGTCAAATATTTACTACTGTCGTGAGTGAAGGTAACTTCTAAGAATAGAACTGAAACCTGTTTCCTATTGTAAAATATCCTGTGAAACATGTCCTCCTTTACCAGAAATTTGTTTTTAACACTGTCTCTCAATATATTGTAAGCCTTTGCTTTGTCACTTAAACTAATGAGACAAAGCTCAGAGAGAAGGTAATGAGACAAATTATCTTTCTTCCAGTGGAAGTAGCCTCCTTGCCTTTTCACTACATTATTTTAACTATGCTTATCTAAGAGAGTACCATAGATGTGCCTTTATTTGGAAGGTACCAGAGGTTTCTTTCAGCATTCACAACCTTTGCTTGTTTGCATCTCTTGATGTGTAGTGCTTTACAAACTCTCCTTAAAGTAACTTTCATAGAAATTGAGAACGGAGACCTATTGGCTCATCTAGTCCAACTCCTGGCCAATAGAAGGTCATTCCCCACTCCGTAGTATCAATTTTTTATGCAGAGGTTGTATGTGTTTTAAATGAATGGGTGTGGGCGAGAGGATTCAGCTCTTTCTGGGATTTTTTTCCCCATAGGCTGGGTAATATCTAGCATTGCAAGAAATGGCCTGAACATCATATGCTATGGAGAAAAAGTGACTATTTTTAACTTCTTTTTTAATTAGAGGAAAACAAATGGGATCTGTTTAGATTTGGGTGGCTCTAAATTCAGGATAGTATCTATATAAATAAAAAATGGCAGTGGTTCTGTGTTGTTAAATCCCTGTAAAAATGGTCCCCATAGATATAATACGAGTACTTCTCAACATGTTGTAAGAATGGAAAATTCTCCGTTCCAGGAGTTCTACCTTTTTACAACTAAGCCAACTGTCATTAAACAACATTTCATCTACAGGGTTTTAAGATTAAAAGGGAATTGGACTGGTAATGGGATATATTATTAATATATTGGGCTTTAGGAGTAGGGACTCCTCAGTGAACAGCTCTCCCCTCTGAAATTCTTTTTTCCGCTGTTCTGACAGAGTGCTAGAATGTTGACCTTCAGGCCAAGGGATAAGATTCCAGACTCTTTACTGTAAGGGAATGATTATCAGCATAGTATAGTTTATTGGTGGAGTAGAGTCCACTAGTGACATCGGCCAAGCTGTTGGGTTCTTTTTAATAATTAGGGTGAATTCCTGGCCTCATTGAAATCAATGGCAAAATTCCCATTGACTTCAGTGGGGCCAAGATTTCAACCACAATCTGTTCACACTCATTAGATAGTGACAAAAAATTGTTACCGACTGATGGCTTGTTTGGCCTGTATGAGATTAGCTGAAGATCCTTGTCCAGCTCCTGTTGGACTGCAGTCAATACAAAAAAACACTATTCTAGTTAAATTAATAGATTTTAAGGCTAGGAATGGTCCACTAGATCATCTAGTCTTACCTCCTATATAACACAGGTCAAAGAATTGCACCCAACTAACTCTGTATTGAGCCAAATAACTTGTTTGACAAAGGGGGGCTTGTTACTTAGGGAAATTTCGTGGCATAGCTATAATGGAATTATTATTTTGTTATTATATCAGTACACATCCCTGTATAGACCTCTATTGTGGAATAAAGGTGATATTGTGTCAGAAGAGTAATTACTCTGCTTCTATTCTGGCATAAAATTACTTTTATTTTGCAATAGCGGTCTGTACAGGGACTTGTACTGATATAATTATAGCAGAATAATTATTACAATATAATTGTGCCAGAAAATTTCTCCATGTAGATATTCCCTAAATGGGAATGTAGTTTGAACTCTCTCCTCATGACTCCCCCAGAGTCAGCCCTTCATTGTCTGAGCTGTGGTGTATTGTCAGGAGAGTGTAGGGAGAGGTTTTTTATTTGCTTCTGCTGCTCATCTGTGCCTAGTCTATGTATAAAGGGTTTCAGTCTGCAGGCTGCTGATTTGCACCTTTTGCTGGTGCTACATTCTCATGAAAAGTTTGAAAGGCAAAAATTGAGATTTTAAAATATTTTCAGTTGTGACATATTTCTTGGTGATAATCCCTTTCATGCTAATATCATTTAGAGCAGAGATAATGTTTACTGAGCCTGTGGACTTGTTAGTGTGTGTTTAAAAAAATCCCTGGTATAGTGGGTAAATACAGTAGAATCCCAGCTCGGCAGCACTGTGATAGGAAACTTGCTGAACAAAAGTCTGGCAGCAAGTGTGCATTTCCCCTGCACACTAGGCAAATATATGTAATATTTGTAGCATTCAGAAATGGTGCGAGTTATGTTCCTACATTAGTTGGTGGTTTATGTGTGTGGAGGTTATGCAAGTGCAGTATCCATAATTACCACAAGGGATCTCTCTCAGCCTGGGCTTTATATCATGCTCCTGTTTAGATTATAATCTTTATTCTTAGTTTTGGCTCCCGTTTCCAGCCTTGTTATCATGCTCATTGCCAAACCAGAGCTATCCACATCATTGTGATTTTGAATGTGTATACCTGTTTGTGCAGGCAGGTAGCTTACTCCCAAACAGAATGGTTCCCTTCGGTGACATCTTATCTTTCTTTCGTGAAAAGAAAGCTACATCTCTTTGACTAGTGCAGAGTTCTAAAAGAGAAACATATCAAAGTGCTGAACCAACAAGACAGAGGATTTTGGTCCCAATGGAACTGAACTTGGCATGAAGCTTTAGTGATATGGGACAGCACCAAAATATTACAGGGATGGGAAATTTAGAAATCAAGAGAAAAAGCTTAGTTGGTTCTATGAACAAACTAGGAATTGTATTTGAAAACACTAAATTAGATTAATCTATGCTGTAATTCTGTTGACTTCAAGGGAGTTACAACAGATTAATTTGGCCCATGTTTTTATGTAAAATTGCAATTTATATGCCTCCTGTGGATAGCTCCCTCCTGGTGGAGCACTGTCTCATAAAACCATAGAAACTAGAACTGGAATAGGACTGTTAGAACATTTAATCTATTCCCCTGCCAATGCATGTTTGTGCGCTACGTTCCAATTTTTGTAGTGTGTTGCCAGTATAAATTTATATGTCCCAACTGGTGGGATTTTTACCATTTCCTTATGGGGAGACTAAACCACAGAGCTTAATGTTGGGAGATTTTTTCTCTACTTTCAGGTTGAATTTCTGCTTTCAGTTTTATCCCATTACTATTTTTAGTTTATACTCTCTCACTTCCCATATTTTTTTCCCTCTTTTGTGATTAGATAGTTCTCATACTTGTATACCTGTTTTATCTACCTTTAATCGTTCTTTGTAAGGCAAGCTGTCTGCGTCATTTGTGACAGTGGTGTGAAAGATGCCTGATACAGGATACCTTAACATCCATTAACATTCTGTATGAATGGTTGGTTTAGTGATCAGAAGAGCACTGCTGTTGTATCTTTTTTAGTTTTTGTTTTGTATTTTCTTTTGTCCTCTTGGATATTTTTCTTGTCTGGAAGAAACTAAAATAATTACTTTTTCTTCCAAAAATTTTTGTTGATCACACACACACTCGTGCCGTATACACAGATATAAAAAAGAGATTTTTATGCAGTGTGTTTATTGAGGGTTAATGTTTGGCTAAATCCTGAAGTCCTTATTCAGTCCTTACTGATCCCACTGACTTCAATGAAAATTTTGTCTGAGCAGTGGCTACAAGAGTTGGGATAAGTGCAAAGATCCAAAGTGTTAGCACAGATATTTCATTCATATATGTGGTCAAACAGAGGGAAATACCTTTGGAATGAATACACTGTTCTACAATGTTGTATTTTTCTTGTTAAATCTCTTCAGTTGAACTGTATCCGTGATTTTTTTAAATAACTAGCTAACGTGTGTACAGAACATTATTATATGGAAAAAGGTTCTGTAGCTAAGTAAAGCCCTGTCTACACTGGCAAGTTTCTGTGCAGTAAAGCAGCTTTCTGCGCTGTAACTCCTGAGGTGTACATACTGCCAAGCCACTTAGTGCGCAGAAACTGTGCAGTTGTAGTGCTGTTAAAAAAAACCCACCCCAACGAGAGGCGTACAGCTTTCTGCACCGGGGCTACAGCGCTGCAGTGCCAGTGTAGACACCCTGATCAATTACAGCGCTGCGACTGGCCTCCAGGAAGTGTCCCATAATGCCTCTTCTTGCCTCTCTGGTCATCAGTTTGAACTCTACTGCCCTGCCCTCAGGTGACTAACTGTCATCCCCATCACGTAAATTCCTTTGGAATTTTGAAAGTTCCCTTCCTGTTTGCTCGGTGACGCATGCAGTGGTCTCAGTGCATCTTTCCAGGTGGCCATGCTTACTCCACGCACCAGGCGATCCCCCGCTTTGAGCAATGCCGAGCTGCTGGACCTCTCCAGCATTTGGGAAGCGAAGGCTGTCCAGTCCCAGCTGCGCTCCAGCCGTAGGAATTATGATACCTACGGACAGATTTCATGATGCATGATAGAAAGGGGCCATTACCTGGACACGCTGCAGTGCAGGGTCAAAGTGAAGGAGCTGCAGAATGCCTACCACAAGGTGCAGGAGGCAAATCGCCGCTCCGGTGCTGCGCCCACGAGCTGCCAGTTCTACAAAGAGCTGGACGTGATACTTGGCAGCAACCCCATTTCCACTGCGAAGACCACTGAGGATACTTAAGTGGCTCTCATGCCAGTTGAAAGTGGACCGAGCCAGGAGGAGGAAATCTTGTACAAGGATGTGGAGGCGGAGCGGGACCCAGAGGCAGAGGATGACTCGGATGTCAGAGATGCATGCAGCCAGGAGCACTTTTCGACCCCGGAGGAGGCTAGCCAGTCACAGCTGTTGGATGTTGGCGAAGCGCAAACAGGAGAGGAGGCCCCTGGTAAGTGGATTTGATTTTGGGAATCGCTGAAGCGAGTTGTTGGGGAAAGGAGGGTTGCAGAAAGCAGGCTTGTCTCCCACCGCAAGCCTAGTCTGAGTGGTGGAACAGGCTGTTGCTTGACTCCCTCACTTCATGGGAATCTCCCTCAGAGATCTCCAGGAAACTCTCATGGAGATACTGGGCAATCCACTGCCGCAGGCTTTTTGGCAGAGCTGCTTTGTTTCTTGCCCCATTAACGGTAACTTTCCTGCGCCACTGTACCATCACGGGCAGGGCCGCCCAGAGGATTCAGGGGGCCTGGGGCAAAGCAATTTCGGGGGCCCCTTCCATAAAAAAAAGTTGTAATACTATAGAATACTATATTCTCATGGAGGCCAGTGTTGGGCCCGAGGCAAATTGCCCCACTTGCCCTCCCTCCCCCGGGGCGGCCCTGGTCACGGGGGGTGGGGACCATTGCTGCACACAGGCGAGCCGCATAGGGGCCAGGGCGGAAGCCGCAGTCTTGGAGAAGACCCTCCCTTGATTCCCTGCTGACCTTCAGCAGCGAGAGATCTTCCATAATGATCATCTCCTGTGGAAAGTGTGAGGACAGGAATGATTATCAGGCTCCCCCTACAGTGCTGGCTCTCCCCAAGAGTCACGTGCCCAGTGTACAGCAGGGTTCGGGAAGAGTGATTTACCCTACCCCTGCGGCTACTCGCCATTTTGTGGGTCTTGTGGCTCATGTGTGCTTGCCTGGGGTCAGCCAGTTAGTGACAGGTGTGTGAGTACTGGCTGTGTTTTAAATCACTGAATCTACAACCTATCCTGAAGGACAATCCCTCACTCTCACAGATCTTGGGAGACAGGCCAGTCCTCGCTTACAGACAGCCCCCCAACCTGAAGCAAATACTCACCAGCAACCACACATCACACAACAAAAACACTAACTCAGGAACCTATCCTTGCAACAAAGCCCATTGCCAACTCTGTCCACATATCTATTCAAGGGACACCATCATAGGACCTAATTACATCAGCCACACCATCAGAGGCTCATTCACCTGCACATCTACCAATTTGATATATGCCATCATGTGCCAGCAATGCCCCTCTGCCATGTACATTGGCCAAACTGGACAGTCTCTACGCAAAAAAATAAATGGACACAAATCAGACGACAAGAATTATAACCTGTCAGAGAACACTTCAACCTCCCTGGTCACTCAATTACAGACCTAAAAGTCGCAATACTCCAACAAAAAAACTTCAAAAACAGTCTCCAACGAGAAACTGCAGAATTGGAATTAATTTGCAAACTGGACACCATTAAATTATGCTTGAATAAAGACTGGGAGTGGATGGGTCATTACACAAAGTAAAAACTATTTCCCCATGCTAATTTTCCCCCTACTGTTACTCACACCTTCTTGTCAACTGGGCCATCCTGATTATCACTACAAAAGTTTTTTTTCTCTCCTGCTGATAATAGCCCACCTTAATTGATTAGTCTCATTACAGTTGGTATTGGTATTTTTTCATGTTCTCTCTGTGTGTGTGTGTGTGTGTGTGTGTGTGTGTGTATATATATATATATATATATATATCTTCCTACTGTATTTTCCACTGCATGCATCCAATGAAGTGGGTTTTAGCCCACGAAAGCTTATGCCCAAATAAATTTGTTAGTCTATAAGGTGCCACAAGTACTCCTTGTTCTTTTTGCTGATACAGACTAACACGGCTACCACTCTGAAACCAGTGTTCTCTGTGTTGCAAACAATACTGCTTCTGTAAAATATTGGGTTTAATCTTCACAGAGATGACCTTGGGAGTCCAGCCTCCCTCTTTATTATCGGCGGCTGAACGGCTGCGCAGAATTAGAAAGCGGCCAAGAAGAACTAAGGAGGACTTTTTGCGTGATGTTATGATGCACTCCACCGCCAAGAAACAGGAATCGAAGGAGTGGCGGGACAGTGAGAAGAGGGACTGAAAGGAGAACGCGGCATGCCAGAATGAAGCCACGGAGTGGCTCTTAAAGGTTATGGAGCACCAAGCAGACATGCTCCAGGCAATAATAGCTCTTCAAACCCGAGCAGCTCTGCGCCCGCCCTCCCCTGCAGCCGCTGTCGCAAAACTCTTTCCCATGCACCTCCCAGACACCGCCAATACACTCTTATCAACCTCCTGGCTCCAGTCTGTATCTGTGGCATTCCACTCCTCCCCCGTCACAGTCCAGCACTTAGACTTCCACTGCACTCAACACCCATCCCTCTGCAGTTTGGCCCTGCTGAAGTACAGTACCTGCTGCATTGTTCTCCAAAGGAGAAAGTTGGATATGATCCCTGGACATACACAGCTGTCCCGGGACCCCTCCTCCTCCTGGGACCTTCCCTTCCTCCATCCCTCTCTGCTGATGGGTTTTTTTGGTTTGACTCTCTCCTCCGGTTGTTGTTTTTTAATAAAAGAATTGTGTTGGTTTGAAAGCAATCTTTATTCTATTAACTGAAAGCAAGAAGAGCCCTGCAAAGCAACATACAATTATGTTAAACCCACATATTGCATCGTCTGCACTAATCACCTCCTAGCATTACAAGCACTGCACTCCCGAGCATAGCAACAAATATTAGTGGCTTTTAGCTTCAACTTGCTGCCTCCAGGCATCCCTGATCCTTATGGCCCTGCGCTGCGCCCCTCTAATAGCCGTGGTCTCTGGCTGTTCAAACTCTGCCTCCAGGTGCTGAGCTTCTGAGGTCCAACCCTGAGTGAAGCTTTCACCCTTCTCTTCACAAATATTATGGAGGGTACAGCACGCAGCTATAAGCATAGGAATATTGTCATTGGCCAGGTCCTGCTTCCTATAGAGGCAGCACCAGCGGGCTTTCAAATGGCCAAAAGCACACTCAACAGTCATTCTGCATTTGCTCAGCCTATTGTTGAACCTCTCCTTGCTGCTGTCAAGGTGCCCCGTGTATGGCCTCATAAGCCACAGCATTAAGGAGTAGGTGGGGTCTCCCAGGATCACAATGCACATTTCAACTGCTTCCATGGTGATCTTCTGGTCCAGGAAGAAAGTCCCGGCTTGCAGCTTCCTGAACAGGCCAGTGTTCCAAAAGATGTGTGCGTCATGCACCTTTCCGGACCAGCCTGCGTTAATGTCTGTGAAACGCCCACGGTGATTGACAAGTGCCTGGAGAACCACTGAGAAATACCCCTTGCAATTAATGTACTCAGTAGCTAGGTGGTCTGGTGCCAGAATTGGAATATGTGTGCCATCTATCACCCCTCCACAGTTAGGGAAGCCCATTTGTGCAAAGCCATCCACAATATCACGCATGTTGCTCAGAGTCACGGTCTTTCAGAGCAGGATGCGATTAATGGCCCTGCAGACTTTCATCAACATGAGTCCAACGGTCGACTTTCCCCCTCCGAACTGGTTAGCAACCGATTGGTAGCAGTCCAGAGTAGCCAGCTTCCACAGTGCAATCACCACGCACTTCTCCAGTGGCAGGGCAGCTCTCATTCTTGTGTCCTTGCGCCACAGGGCTGAGTCGAGCTCATCACACAGTCCCATGAATGTGGCTTTCCTCATCTGAAAGTTCTGCAGCCACTGCTCGTCATCCCAGACATGCATCATGATGTGATTCCACCACTCAGTGCTTGTTTCCTGAGCCCAAAAGCGGCATTCCACTGTGGTCAGCACCTCCGTGAATGCCACAAGTAATCTCGTGTCGTAGCTACTATGCATGGCGACATCAATGTCGCACTCCTCTTGCCTTTGTAGTTTAAGGAATAACTCCACTGACACTCGTGACGTGTTGGTCAGAGCGAGCAGCATACTGGTCCGTAGGTGGAGAGTTCTATGGGCCCGTTGTGCCTGGGCACCAGAAATATTCCTGGCCTGGGGCCCGGCTCCAGCAGTGTTTGGGGCCGGGTCTCTCCCTTGGCCCCGCCTGCCGCCCCTGTGCGCTTCCCCTCCCCCCTCCCCCGGCATCCCCATCCACCACCGGCAGCGCAGCGGAGCGGAACGGCTTCTGCGTGCTCGCTCCAGGTGGCTGCTGGCCCCTCCCTGCGGCCCCTGGGCGAGGTGGGTCGGGTCTGTGTCCATGCGTGCTGCTCCCACCTCAAGCGCCTCTGCGGCCAATAAGAAGCTGCAGGGGCAGTGCCTGGGGGTAGAAGCACATGGAGGCTCCCCGGCCCGCCCTGCCTAGGAGCCCCAGGTAAGCGCTGCATCTCCCCACCCCTTCCCAGAGCCTGCACCCCCACCCCTTTCCCACACACCTCTTCCCGCCCCACCTCCCTCCCAGAACCTGCACCCCCTCCCGCTGCACCCTCTCCCATCCCCAAACTCCCTCCCAGAGCCTGCACCCCTCACCCGCTCCTGCACCCCATCTCCTGCCCCAGCCTGGAGCCTGCACTCCCTCCCTCTGCACCCCCTCCCAGAGCCTGCACCCCCTCCCTCTGCACCCCCTCCCATCCCCAAACTCCCTCCCAGAGCCTGCACCCCAATCCCCTTCCCCAGCCCAGGGCCTGCACCCCAGACCTCCTCCTCCCACCTAAACTCCCTCCCAGAGCCTGCTCCCCTCCTGCACCCAATCCCCTGTCCCAGCACAGGGTGTGTACCCCAGACCTCCTCCTCCTCCCCCCACCCAAACTCCCTCCCAGAGCCTTAGACAGGTGGGGGTGGCGGAGTTGGGGGGGCAGAGTTTGAGGGGGCAGGCTCTGGGTGTTCTGGGCACCACCAAAATTTCTACAAACCTGACGCCCCTGTACTGGTCAACAGTTCAGGATCCATTCCTGCAGCCCGAAGAGGCAGGGCACGCAATACACAAACTGTTGAAAGATGGCGCCAAATGCAGACAGAAGCACAGGGATTGCTGGGATGCGAAGCAATGCATCACGGGGCACTGGGACAGGACCCAGGATGCCCTGTGACCCCCTCCGCCTTCCCACAAGTCTTAGTGGCAAAAGAGAAAGAGGTGCTCTGTGGGATAGCTGTCCAGAGTGCACCGCTCCGAATACCACTGCAAGTACCGCAAGTGTGAACACGCTATTGCGCAGGCAGCTGACAGTGTGAACACACAACAGCGGTTTCCCTTCAACGCTCTCTGAGCGGCGTTGTAACTCCTGGTGCTGTAACTCTGCCAGTGCACTTAGACTCTTAAGGTTTTTTTTTTTAAAAAACCCTTATGTTGGCCTAACGCTGCTCCTGTTGAAATCAAACCCTCATTGATGTCAATGGGAGCAGAGTTAGGCCAACAGTGAGCACTTTGAAAATCCTACTATTTAGCCATATCAGTGGTTTTCAACCTTTTTTCATTTGCAGACCCCTACAAAATGTCAAATGGTGGTGCAGACCCCTTTGGAAATCTTAGACATAATCTGCGGGCCCCCAGGGGTTCACTGACCACAGGTTGAAAACCAGTGAGCTATATCATTGACATTTCTGCAATTAACAAATTAGAGTTATGAAAGCAACATCTTTACTATATTTTTACTTAAACATTTCACTGTAGATCTTGGGCAAAATGTCTTGGTATCAATAATGGTCTCTCTCCTTTTCCTTCCCAAAGAGTCTGAACCTTTGTCTTCTGTGCTGTGTTTTTGTTCTAGACGATGACGATAAAATCGTATTTGCTCTGTTGGACCAGATGAGAGACTTTTGGGGGTCTAGTGTACCTGAAGTAATAACTATTCCACCATATTATTATGCAATTTCTTAAATCTTTAGTAGAGCACAAACCGTACTAGAGCAGCCTTAGGCTCCCAAGTTACAATTGTGCACATCAATCATACCAGGTAGCATGTCCACAGCTGTAGGAGTAGGTTTTGCAATAAGAAAATATTCCTTCTTTTGCTTCCCTCTCTGAGTGTAAGATTTATTTTCTGATTTATCACTTTTTTTTCTCCCATGCTACATAATGAGTAGAAACAACAGAAGAAGCAGAAATTTAAGAGTGGTAAACTAAAGAAACAAATGTGTTCTTGCAGAGTAGTTACTGTGAAGGAAGCATGGAAAATTATTGCACCATCTGAAGTCCATTGAAGTCAATGGGAGTTTTCCACTGACATCAATGAGAGCTGGATCAAGCCTTTAACGAGGGGAACAGAAAGGTGCACTGTGCAAGGGCTTAATTTTACAGACTGGCCAATGTGAACTGGATTCACGAGGAGATGACAGCAGTAGGATGAGATGGAGAAACAGCAGAGAGAGAGAAAAGATGAAGCAACACAAGAGAGAGGTAGGAGAAGAGGAGGAAATGGAGAAAGAAGAAAGGAATTAGGAGTAGAAGGATGGAAGTCTAGAACAGAAGAGAGAAATTTCTAAAAATCCTGACGAAGAAAAACAGGGTTAAATAGTAGTAAAAAAGGGATGTTAATAAATCTAGGCCATTAACTTCCCCCCAAATGCCGCATTTAATACACCATTGTATATCTCTGAAATATGAGGCCAGTCTAACATGTTGAAAAGTGAATGCACTTTGCAACCTTCTAAGATGATGTGAAGAAGTTTGGCTAGGCTGGATAATGTGGGAATAAAGATTGCTGCAGATCAGAATGAACAGGGATATGAGGGCTTCTGATATCCATCACTGTCTTCATTTGCCAAAAAGTGCAGTTTTTAACTGGTTCCTAAAATGAATGGGAAGCCAATGGAGTTGTTTAGGGATGGTGATGTGATGCAATTTCAGTTTGTGTAAAAGCTTGGGCAGCATATGTTATCATTCAGCATATGCTAGGGTTGAGGTCAGAGACCTGGGTTTCATAGAGCTAATACTGATTGTTATTTTGCAGTGCATTGGGATTAGTAAAGTACCTTTCAGTGTGCTATAGAGTTTTATAACTAGTCAAACATCAAATTAAATGGTATCACATCATTTTGAATGTGTGCTATTTTTCTTTCTTTGAAGGAAATAATTTCTAAGGCTGCAACATCACTCACTGAGGTGACCCAAGATATAATTTCAATAATTGTTGTCTAAAATCTTTTGAACTAGATCTAGAAACTCAGTCAACTAACACATTCAATTCCTGTTAGGATCAAAACCCAAGGCCCTGATTCAAAGACTATTGGAGTCAATGTTATTTTCCCCCCTGACTTCAAAGAAGTTTGGAGTAGGCTCCAGGTGCAGAATAATCTGATTTATTGATGACTTCCAGCAGGCTCATGTACATAATAACTATAAGCCACAGTGGTGTTGACAGTCCCATGCTTTGTTTTGTTCCTTCAAGCTATTTAAACATTTTTCACTTCAAAACCATTTCAAAGGAAACCCTAAAGAGCAAATGCATCTCCATACTCTTCTGTATTGCAATGATAGCAGTGATTTATGTTGCGTTCTAGTTTATGTAGACAATCTTTTAATTGTACACTGAGTTTGTATCAATATTATTTTTGTTGCCACGCAGAGCATTTTTGTGACAGCCTATTTAAAGAAGAAGTTGTAACTTTAATGGACCATCTGTTAACCCTCCTTAGAGAGGAAATGCTTTCGTCAATTACTCTAATGAAATCACAAAAATCATTTCCTGGTCTCCAGTCCTACCACAGTTCTCCTATCTTCTGTCAATAGAGGATATTGAAATACACAGGGAAGTGTACGTACACTTTTATCCAGCTCTACAATATAGCCACAAGTTATATTTTAGTGTTAAAGATCATAAATAACCTGTGACGTCAAACCTTTTGCAATTATAAAAGGTGATTGATTAAAAAGCTTCTGCGTTGCACAAACTCTTCTTTATTTACATCATGGAATTTGTTCGTAAATAATCACTTGCCTACATGTTTCCTAAAGAGTAGAGTCTTGTTTGAATGGGCACAGGATGGGGAAGGAGGGTTAGAGACAAGAACCCTGGGAGTGGCCATATCTAAAGTCCCTCTTGTGCCTTGTGCAGGTCTGTCCTGATTTGTGAGGACTCTGATTTCATGGCTTAAGGGTGTAGAAAGGAAACAGTAGCACAATAAATTATTTTGGGACAGACCAATCCTATATAAAAAAGATAATCTGCCAAATGACTAGATAATGTTTGTGAAGCAGGCATTAAAATTAGCTGACTGAAGGAGGAGATGAGGGGTGTGTTTGTGTATGTGTGTGTATACACAAACACACAAGGTCTGGATGGGGAGAAAGATAAAAATGAAATGTGATTGTAGTGGAAATACATTAAGGAAAAACAGGCAATTTGGGGTTTATGGGCTCTAATATAGAGAAAAAAGTAAGCTCAGTAATATGTGTTGTATACAACTGAAAGACGTTTAGGAAGGAAAAATAGGAAACATGGAGGCAAAATTTCATATAAGGCATTAATAATGTGGATCCAACTGAAGCTTGCCTGGAGCTGTGATGCCTTGGACATTGAGTGCTTCAGGTTGTTTGTATGGGACAGTTTGAAACACGGATGAAGGGAAGATTTATCCTTTTTTGTTAGAGAGGATTTGATAGTCCTTGAAAGGAAGGAGGAGACGGATTTGGAAGATATTGGCACCGAGTCACTCTACCTGAAGACTGAAGATGCATGAGTCAATTACTTAGAGGATTAATGTATATTATAAGCCACCTGGTCATGAGGATGAGGGACTAATAACTGGAGTAGTCTGGGCACAGTCTGGACAGACAAGCTTCTCCACACAGCTCAGCCAGCATATTTTAGCCCTGACATGCAACACCCCTGCTATTCCAGTCTTGATCAGCTCTTGAGCATACTGACAAACATAGAATCATAGGACTGGAAGGGACCTGGAGAGATCATCTAGTCCAGTCCCCTGCACTCATGGCAGGACTAAGTATTATGCAAGTTGCTGAAGTGGTTTTATGATGTAGACAAATGATGACAAGGAAGAGCCTATATAATTCACTGCACTAGTGACCTGCCCGGTATTTGAATGTACTGTAGTTTTCCAAAGATGAAAGTCTAGCATAAGGGATTAGAATGATGACTTTTACTATGTTTTTCTTCATGATTTGGGTGCATGTTTTGGGTCAAATTCTGCTAATGTACACCCCCTAATGAATTCAGTGTATAAGTCAGTACAGAATTTGGCCTTTTAAGTGTAAATTGTAGTCTCATATAATGCAAACTTTAGCAAAAGTATATTCAAGGACTGTCAATATCAGTGTGTTCCACAGGTCCTCTTCATTTTACAACACAATGGTGATGTCATGGTGTGATGACTACTTTAGATCTGGAAACAATTTTGCAGTATGATCACTTGTGGGCAGTTGGGTGGCAGAGTGAAGAGGGATTCCTTGCTTTCTTTTGGCTAATTCATCCCTGGGCATATGGCCATTAACTTCAGTGGGTTTTCAATCTGGGAGAGTGTGGCCCAATGGCTCTATTTTGTCCTGTTTTTGTGGCTGCCACAGTCATGGGTTATAGTAGCCCCTTTGGATCAGTATATGCATTGGGTACTACATAAAAGATGATCTCAGTTCCATGGGAAGCAGATGATAGATGAAAGACAAGGCATTCCCACTTGGAGCAAGAGTGCAAGGAATTGAACTGTCTTGTAGGAAACAATTACAGGAATACCCCATGGCTGTCAATTTCTGAATTAGAAAATCCCCTTGTAATATTGATATATCATCCTTTAAATGCTAGAATGTTTGCTAAACCCGGAGTGTAAAGTGTGACAGAACTACTTTGGAGGAACGTGTCAGGCGCTTCATAGCACAATGCTGACTGTCCTTTAAGTAAATAAACAGTGTTCATAATCTAATTAGCCTGGTTGCTCTGGAGCCAGAGTTTACTCAGACTTGAAAGAAGTGAATTTAATTAAAATTAAACAAAACTCTTTCCTCCCCACGTGGTCCAGTCCCTTTGCTGCTTCTCCAAGATGACAAAAAGGCTATAAATAAGGGAGTAGTGCTTTTTGTTGCCGCGTCACAGAAGAATAATGAGAGAAACATTGTATCCAGGTGCAACGTGTTCATAGAACCAGAGAAAAAGGACACGGGTGTATTTAGAATGAACTTATTACATTTAAATCTCTATGAGTAAACACTGTAAAATGATTGAACTGTCATAAGTTCAGTATGACACATTTATAGTGTGATCAAGATCGCTGTAAGAAAAGGATGGGGACTAGAGAGGAAGCATGCTCAATTGGTTCTGCTACAGAAGTGGGAGGCAGGAGACCTGTGGTTTGTTCCTGGCTCTCCCAGTGACTCTGTGCAACCATCAGTAAATCAGTTAATGTCTCCATGCCTCGGTTTCCCCATTTGTAAAATGAGGGAAATAATATTCACCTATCTCAAAGGAGTGCTGCCAGGCTTACTTCATGAATATAAAACCCTTTAGATCCTCTTGTGACAGGAGCTATAGAAGATAAAAGTATTTTTTATTTTTTTATTTTATTTACTGACCTCTCCTTCCAGCAGTCTTCTAGTAGGAATGGCAGCAGGCCCCCTCCCCTGGAGTTCGTGCCTGGTAGGAATTGGCTGAAACCTGAGCCTGGCCACATTCAGAAAGCGTTGTGAAAAGCATTTCTTTGGCCTGGCATTTTGATAACTGCTGGCTGTAGTCTCCTGTCATGTCAATGGGAAGTGGGATTGGAACGGGGCCCCAGTGGCAAGGCTTTCCAACTCTCTCTCCTGGTAAAGTCATGGTGCCAAGGGGGAATTATGTAGTATTAGCGCCTTATGCCTGGGAAATATATTCTTTTTAAACTGTGCCAGGTACAGCCCGGCTGCTGACCTGCAATATTTTGTTAACACCTGTTCGTTTTCCATTTGAAAAATGAATGTGGGTGCATTTGGCTCCGAATGTGTGCATACAAATGCCATATACGTTACAAAATTATAGGTACAAATGTAGTGGCAGCACTGAGGTGTCATTAATAATTTTTCCCTACTGCTATTTTTCATATGAACTCCTACCAAAGAATCAGATGGATGCAATTCATTATAGGCTCAACCCCCATAGGTTGTTTCAAAACATCTCCATAAAACTAGATATGGGCTTGACCCCCCAAATTCAGTCCCAGGCTTTTCCAAATGCTGAAGCTTGGGTCCATTTTGATAAAACTTGTATTATAGATCCCTCCTCCCCCATAAGGTTCGGTACCTGTGCTTGACAAGCCTCCTCAGTGCCTCCTTCGATGTCATAAAAATCAAATCAAATCAGTGGCCACAGTAGAGAGCTAGGGCCAGAACCTCAGCTGGAGTAAATCCACATAATGCCATTGAAGTCAATGGAGCTACAGCAATTGACACTCGCTGAGGATCTGACTCACTTTGTTTCGAAGTATTGGCTGGCTTTGTGCTAATTGCCTTTTCTTATAATGTTATAAAGTATTTCTCTGAAATGAAATTTTGCACAAGCTGAAACTGAAAGCAGAGCCCCCTAATCACACAGATGGAGCTCATTAACAGTTCATTTAAGAAAGATTTTCTTTGATGCAGACTAATGATGTTTACCTAATTACAAAGTTGGTCTAACGCTAATGGTAGGTAAAATTTGATGAGAGAAAAAGAAAGGAGACTCAGATACAACATGGGCTGTCATGAGAAGGCAGGTTTTGCTAATCTTGGCCATAAAGGTTTGTATTAAAACTCTTGGCCATTTTAGGATCTGTTTTCCCACCGGCGTACTGTGGCTATGCACAAAGCCCCTTACTGCATGAGAGTCGGGGGATGATTTTCTTACAGCAGAAAGTATCTTTGATTTAATTTACCAAATTCATACTGAGCCAATGCTCCATCCCTGTGTGAGGGGACAGTGTGCTGTGGGAGGTACTGGGTCAGACTTTGTCCCCAGCAGCACAAAACAGACTTAAAATTAATCTGTGTGGACAGCTGGGGATTCCCCTTGCATGCGGGGTCCTCGATGCCACAGAGGTGAGATGATTTAGGAGGGAAAGTTCTGAGTTTTGAGTACAGTTGTCCAAGCTCATTTCACTTTGGAACTCCCGTGGTACTTAAAGAGTGGACTAAGGTAAAAGATCTCTCAGCATTCTCGGCTCCAGAACAGTGTATGGTTTATAAAGATGAACAATGGAGTGAACACAGAAGACCGCTTTAATAGGCAAACCTGTGTTTTTAAGCAACCTCTTGTAAAGCATCTCCAAGTTTGATCTTTAAAGACCCAGCACTTGATTTTCTTACTGGTTCCATAGTCTGACAGTTTTCACTATATTTTTACATCACACTGACATATCACATGCTGTCTTTCTGTTCTCTAAATGTGACCATCTGGAAAACTTACATGGCATCTGACTGATTATGAATAAGGAAGATCGTGGAGAGAGAGAGCGAGAGTGTGTGTGTGTAAAAGACAGAAGGACGCCTGCTTTGTCAGAAGTGACTGAAAAGCTCTCAGCTGCGTTTGAGTGGATCAAAGCCTGCTGAGTTGCTTTCTGAGCTGTGCTTACTCATATCATTTAAAACTACAAAGCCTGCTCCATCGCTACAGTGCTTTTTCCTCCCCTCCGATGTAAAATGTGTTGCTCGTAATCTTTGTGCCTGTTGGCCTAATTAGTATAACAAAATGTTCAATAGCTTCTGTCATTAACAAGATTATTTATGCATTTGATTATTTTGCCCAGTGTTTGCCTACGCCAGGAAAGACTGAATAACTCATGAGTTTATTTGTTTAGTGGAAGCGCTGGCACAGTAGCAGTACACAACAGTGGCCCTGCGGTGAATGGTTTGCACTTCCTCTGTACATTTGTTTCCAGGGCTGTAGAAGGTGTTTGGAGGGGTGTAAAAATAATACATGATTTTGAGTGCAGGTGAAAAGTGTTAGACTGATAGCACTTGTGGCTGATATCCACAGAGTAGTTATAGCAGGGGCATGCTCATGGGGCTGTGGGCTCCAGGGCTTCCCCAACTAAGTGATGAATCAGGCATTGTTGTCCTCCTCTTTTCCAGTGTTTTATAATGTTTCCATCTTGTACCTCTTACAGAAGGTGAAAGGCAGCATTAACAAAATAATCAAGATTCGCTGTTAGGAGAGGTTCTTAGAATAGGGCTCTTCAGCTACTATCAATACCACTAGCAGGGCTAAATATTTATTAGGATTGGACACCGGGGGCTTGATTCCACTGCCTGGCATAGACAAATACACTTGTGAGGACAAAAGGGGTGTAAAATGCCAGATCAGAATGGTAGCTTTTAAGATTTGCACTGGTGTCAATAACTGCACCAGGTAAGAAATAGAATCATACAACTGGAAGGAACCTCAAGAGGTCATCTAGTCCGGTCCCCTGCACTCAAGGTAGGACTAAGTATTATCTAGACCATTCCTGACAAGTGTTTGTCCAACCTGCTCTTAAAAATCCCCAATGATGGAGATTCCACAACCTCCCTAGGCAATTTATTCCAGTGCTTAACCACTCTGACAGTTAGGAAGTTTTTCCTAATATCCAACCTAAACCGCCCTTGCTGCAACTTAGGCCCATTGCTTCTTGTCCTATCCTGAGAGGTTAAGAAGAACAATTTTTCTCCCTCATCCTTGTAACAACCTTTTATGTACTTGAAAACTGTTATCATGTCCCCTCTCAGTCTTCTCTTCTCCAGACTAAACAAACCCAATTTTTTCAATCTTCCCTCATAAGTCATGTTTTCTAGGCCTTTAATCATTTTTGTTGCTTTTCTATGGACTTTCTCCAATGTGTCCACATCTTTCCTGAAATGTAGCACCCAGAACTGGACACAATACTCCAGTTGAGACCTAATCAGCGCAGAGTAGAGCAGAAGAATTACTTCTTGTTGCTTGCTTACAATACTCCTGCTAATACATCCCAGAATGATGGCTGCTTTTTTTGCAACAGTGTTACACTGTTGACTCATATTTAGCTTGTGATCCACTATGACCCCCAGATCCCTTTCCGCAGTACTTTTTCCTAGGCAGTCATTTCCCATTTTGTATGTGTGCAACTGATTGTTCCTTACTAAGTGGAGTACTTTGCATTTGTCCTTATTGAATGTCATCCTATTTACTTCAGACTATTGCTCCAGTTTGTCCAGATCATTTTGAATTTTAATTCTATCCTCCAAAGCACTTGCAACCCCTCCTGGCTTGGTATTGTCCGCAGACTTTATAAGTGTACTCTCTATGCCATTATCTAAATCACTGATGAAGATATTGAACAGAAAAGGACCCAGACCGATCCCTGCGGGACCCCACTCGTAATGCCCTTCCAGCATGGCTGTGAACCACTGATAACTACTCTCTGGGAATGGTTTTCCAATCAGTTTTGCACCCACCTTATTGTAGGTCCATCTAGGTTGTATTTCCCTAGTTTGTTTATGAGAAAGTCATGTGAGACAGTGTCAAAAGCCTTACTAAAGTCAAGATATACCACATCTACCCCCCTATTCACAAGGCTTGTTACCTTGTCAAAGAAAGCTATCAGGTTGGTTGACACGATTTGTTCTTAACAAATCCATGCTGACTGTTATTTATCACCTCATTATCTTCTAGATGTTTGCAAATTGATAGCTTAATTATTTGCTCCATTATCTTTCTGGGTACATAAGTTAATAGTGCAAATAGTGGAGAATCAGGCCCTGACTGTTAGGTATATGCACCTCAAATGTACAATAGAAGATGTGCTAAAACTGTTTACAGATGCTTCCTTTTCCTCTGTCTCTTAAAGGTTCCTGTATATACAACTGTATTTCTGAGGAGTTTGGAGATCCAGTTTTCATCCCGTTCTACTTGAATTTTACCTTCCTCTGTTTCATGTATTCCTATTTGTGGATCAATTTGTGTTCCCACTGAAATCAACAAACCTCTCACTGACTTCATTGCAACTGGGATGTATTCCAATACTGCAGACACTTTTTCTCCTTCCCCTGTTTTTCAGGCCTTGTATTTTGCACATTCAGTTTGAATCTGAAAGTTTGACTGATGACAACCCACTCAGGATCCTGTCCCCTCTCGTGTGTAATTTTCCACATTAGTTTACTATCTAGAGAGGTGACTTTATAATCTAAGTTATGGAATTTTCCATTCATGAGGTCACTGGTAGCTGAAGGCTGCTCTAACTTGAGCTGAGGGGACCAACACAGCACTGAGCAGACCCAAGAAGTGGGCACTGCAAGTGGCACCTTTACCCCCACCTCCCTTCCTCACTTGCAGATGAGGAATTTGGTCCAAAGAGTTTTTCAAGGATTCTACATAGTTTTGATCTAGAATCTGAAAGCAGGTTTAATTGGAACGTAGCTGATGGTACGTGCATGGTTGCATGTTCAGTGTTAAAAAGAAAGCAAAGCATAGTTAAAGTTTTTCTCTGTTCTCCTCGATATCCTTAAGCAAACCTTTCATAAAAAGCTTACACAGATATTAATTGGCTAAATGACATCTTGTTTGCTCAGAGCAACACCTAACTCATACCAGTCCGAGTGCTATTTGACTTCTACAAAAAGAAGGGAAAAAATGACTTGCTTCACATGAAAGGGCTTATATTACTTCTTTCAACAGTGCAAAGCAAACACAAAAACAGCTGATAGTCTGGAAACTGGATGCGCTTCACTACATTTACAGACTTTCTGTTTTTTTAAATAAGCATGGTTAGAGATTATTGATACTACAGCAGTTGAATCATTCATTGTAAATAATTGACCCAATCTATTCTGGCAGGTTTTTTTAATTGGAAAAAGGTATTTGTCAATATTTTTGAAATGATTTGACCAATTCAAAAGCTGGTCGAATAATATGCAATGAATAGGTTTTTTTCCTGTCAGTTATTATATACATTATTTGCAAATAAATGTTTTCATTATTCAATCAACTCTAAGTGATATTGTAGAATTACCTTTTTGCTAAAACCGTACAGAATGAGTCAGCCTGTCCAGTTACTGAGCTACTGCATTCTGCATTAGCTGAAACTTCCAGATGCTTCTCAAAAGTCATTACAAGTACAGCACATTGCACTATTCCAGCTCTGACTTTACAAAGGGATGGCTGCATCGCTGTGGTGAGGTATGCACTGGAGAATAATGGTTCAATTGCCACTGGCAGAAGTGCTAGGCCAACAGCAGTTTTCCCCTCGTTAAATTTCTGGGACAAAATGAATGTTTTCAATGAAGCTGTGCACTTTTTCAGAAGTTTTGACCAGTTCTTGAGATTCTGAGGCACTTACCTTCTCTAATTTAAAGAAAAAGGAAGCTAATATAGCACGAGATAGCTAATGTGCTTGGAAGTTAAGGGGTAGGAAAATGGAGGTGAGAGGATGGTTGGAAGAGAAAATTGTCAGCTAGACCCTATAGTCAGTGATGCTCTACAAATATTTATGATAAACTGAAAAAAATCAATCCGAAGATCTGTTAAACCAGTAGTGTCCAAAGCAACAATTTCTGAGGATGAACCATAAGACCCACACAGGCATATTGTATTTCAAGCGTTCAACCTCTGCAATTTCTATCACTTAAGATATAGTGCAGGAGGTGGCAGTCAGGTGAGTAAAATAAATGTAATAGTGAAGAGTGACCCAGGTTTTGAACATCCCTTCAGAAGGTCTTGTGACAGATGCTGTAGCATAAGGTATAAGAAGTGGAAGTTCCCAATGTGCTAAATGGGGATGCTGAGTTCTGTTGCTGTCATGTCAAAAGAAAAGATGATAATTAGCACATCATGTCTCCTGTCAGCCGTAAATTCATTTTCATAGATTCACAGGGTGTGATCCTCACCCCCCACTTTGGCCCCTTTACACGGGGTAAATGATCCGGAGTGGCACAGAGGGGTCCTAAAAGTCATGGTTCTGGCTGGAGGAGCATTCTCTCCAGCTGTCAGGCTACTTCCTGAGGACTACCTCCCAAGTAGGGGGTGGGGCATGTCTGGGGCAGATGCAGCACTGCAGAGATTCAGGGCAGCCCTGGGAGGTGGTTGTAATTTAGACAGGGACCCCCAGGGCCAGGGCCGGCTCCAGGCACCAGCCCACCAAGCTGGTGCTTGGGGCGGCACCTGGAGGGGGGCGGTGACTGGGCTCGCCGCCGGGGAGAGCGGAGCCCCGGCGGGGCTCTCCGCCCTCCCCCCGGCGCAGCCTCTGGCCGCCGCGGAGAGCGGAGCCCCACCGGGGCTCTCCGCCCTCCCCCCGGCGCAGCCTCTGGCCGCCGCGGAGAGCGGAGCCCCGGCGGGGCTCGCCGCCCTCCCCCCGGCGCTCTGGCCGCCGGGGCTCCACTCTCCCCGGCGGGGCTTGCCGCCCTCCCCTGGGGGGAGGAGCGGGGCGGCGGGAGACTTTTTTGCCTGGGGCGGCAAAAAAGCCAGAGCCGGCCCTGCCCAGGGCTGGTTAAATTATGCTGGGGGCCTCTCCAGGCCTTGGAGGATATAAAGGCGGCTTAAAGCCACATTTGCCCCCCTCCCCCGAGCTTCTAGTTTTATCCTGCACCTCTCAGAAACATAGCACAGCCTCTCACTCTTAAGTAAGGCCAGCAGGGACCATTATGATCACCTCTATTCAGTAGCAGTCCCAAGAGAAAACTAGAAAAGCCCTTTCCCTACAGTTTCAAAGAGCTGCATGGTACTGATCTGTATGCTTCCTATTGACTTCATTGTTGTTTGGCTAAATCCCATGCAACCCTTGACCATTTAACTCCCCTGCAGCAGTTAACAAACAGAAACGTAAAGGCTGCGGTTAGACCTTGCAGCAGTCCGTTTCAAAGCAGGTAATTAAGACAAAGCAGACTTGGTATTGGATTGTCTTAAACCTGTTTTGCAGAGGGACTTGACACTTTATACCTCTTACTGTAAAAGCCTCAGGTAGCTGAATTCCGCCCTCAGTTAACACACGTGCAACCCCATTAGCTTGAAAGAGGTTAAATGTGTGTACCTGAGGGCAGAGGATGGCCCTAGAAACCTACTTCCCAGAAGTGATAATGTGAAGTTGCCCCCGAAGATTAGAGCACTTTCTCCTTTCACAATAGAAGCAGATTTAGTTGACATTCATGACCTTGAGAGGATTGAAAAGACTTTATGGCTGACTGATTATCTCTCCAGCATTCCTGCAGCCCTCAGGTAATTAACCTCAGCTTTCTGTGGCGGATTAATATCTGTGCAGATCATTCTTGCCTCCTGTTCCTACAGTCCCGATCACCTGCGTTATGCATATTTGGGCAAATCCATCTTCCCAATCCTACCTCAGCCCTTTATGGGCAGAGAGGACCGTAATGCATCAAAAATGGTTTGGTTTCACTACAGCCTACACTGAACACTTGGGGTGTGATAAAGAATAGGTAGGGATGGGTGACAATACAGATTCCCAGTCATTGCTACTGTGTGCGTGGTGGTGGAGGGGGGTCTACTGCATATAGGAGCTGTTGAAATTGCTGCAGTGGATCAACTCTGCTACTCTTCCAAGGCATATGAGAAGATTCCTTCCCCCAAACCAACGGAGAACACTTGAAGCAGGGTACAGTATGTGCCCCACACTGTACATAGAGTAGTACAGACACAGTAGTTCTAGCAGCCTCTGAGGCAGTTTGGACAAGTGATTAGACTCCTGGGGTGAAATCCTGACTCTACTGAAATCAGTGGGCCTTAAATGGAGCCAAGATTTCACCATGGGCTTAAATCCATAGGCTCCTTTCCTCAACTTTGCCACTGACTTAATGTATAACCTTGGGCAGATCATTTAACCCTGGCTTTTAACCGATCTATAAAATGGATGGGGTAATCTGACCTTCCTCATAAATCAAGTACCAAACCCAGGCCTAGAGGGCTGCTAAGCAAGAGCCTTAGCCTTTATACTATTAATTACACTGCAAAGGGGGACAACAGGGAACTGCAGCTAACACCCCACCACCAGAGGCGACACCCACTGACTCTGTTGGGTCAGGTGACTAGAACCAGACTTCTGATTGGACACCACTGTGCGTAAAGCTTCCTGTTCCTATACCACCCTTTGTCTGAGCAACTAGTTGCTAGACTTGAGACTAAGGGCACGTCTTCACTACCCGCCGGATCGGCGGGTAGCAATCGATCTATTGGGGATCGACTTATCGTGTCTAGTGAAGACGCGATAAAATCGATCCCTGATCGCTCTGCCGTCGACTCCGGAAATCCACCGCGGCAAGAGGCGGCAGCGGAGTCGACGGCGGCGCGGCAGCGGTCGACTTGCCCCCGTCCTCACAGCCAGGTAAGTCGACCTAAAATACGCAACTTCAGCTACTGTATTCACGTAGCTGAAGTTGCGTATCTTAGGTCGACCCCCCGCTGTAGTGTAGACCTAGCCTAAGTAACTTCCTCCTTATTCCTGGTTTTGCTCTTTGTCCCTGTTATCACTACTTGTTACTGGTTCCTGCTTCCTCACCTTAAATCCAGTGACTACTCTGGTTATGACCTTTGATGTGACCTTGATTCCACCCTGGGTCTGACCACTGGGTCAGACTGGCCCAGTATGGGCTCTCACAGATTGTGAGGGGTAATTGATTTAATATTTGTAAATCACTTATAGATCTGCAGATGAAATGTGATAGTTAAGTGCAAATTATATTAGTAATTTTCTTATCATTTGTTATTTAGTGGATACTGTGGCTTTTATGTTGAGAGCCAGATTATAAAAGCATCTAACCAGGTTTCTTTCTCCCCCCCCCAATCAAAAACCTAATTTTACAGTGGTGTTAATGCTAGGGGCATGTATGTTTGGGAAGTCTGCATCGTTACCCCCCCCCCCTTTTTTTTTAATGAGACACTGAACAGGGGCTAAAGAATTAAGGTCAAAGTTATACAGTTACCATCAGAGAGTGCAGTGACTGAGGCTTCTACAAGTGGTTAATGGTGGTCATGGTGAATGGGACAATTAAACAAAACACGCAAGATTTAAGCTACTCAGAGCTTCATAAGAAACCCATGTAGGACAAGAACTAAATCAGTCACTTCCATAGGGCCTGATCATTCCACTGTGTACTAAAAGCTGCCCAAGAGGATGGAACCTCCATGAGGTTCCCCTTCTGGAGGAGGACCCTGCTATCAGGAGCAGGGGGTGCAGGTTTGCCCTCTGCAAAAGAAACTAGGGATTGAGCCCCTGGAATCCAATTTCTCTCAGGATTCCCTATAGATCTTGAAGGCTCCTCCAGAGGTCAGAGCTATCTATGCAGTCCCTGTGTGAAATCCCAGATCCTTTGAAATCCATGGCACAATTCTCATTGACTTTACTGGAGCCAGGATTTCACCCTCTGTGTCTCCAGAGCAGCTTCAGGGCCTCCTGCTTCTTGCTCCAGTGGATTTCCAACGAAGTCATGCTGACAGGGACCACCGCCACCTTTGGAGCCCTTGTATGTCCTGGGGCTGCATTAATTTTAAAGACAATTCCCTACAAGGGTGGTGGATGGGCAATGTGTGTAGCACTCCCATTCCTGCTATTGGTCAGCCATGCCTCTCCCCATAGCTCTTGCCCCATGGAGAGCCCTTTCAGGGTCTAGGGATGGAATAGGGTGTGGGGATAATGCTGCAGAGGTGCCAGCCCCCCTTTTCACATGGAACAAGAAGGGAGTCCCTTCCACGTGTGCATTGTGGTGTGGGGGGAGATCAGTGATCCAGCCCTTTATATTTTCAGTACTTTTTAGTCTAACAATTGCCAGGTGCTTTTCTTTACAGATGTATACCCAGAAAACTAACCTTGCTCTTAGGCTCTGACTGCAATGCCAAGGAAGACTAGGAGGATAGGATTTTATCCTGAAAGACCCGGCAGACCTGCATTGACCAGAACTATAGCATGTACAGAGCCATGGTAATAATTATGTCAGTTGTTTCTTTCAGAGACAGTCCACTTTACTGGAGTGACACAGATTTATACCATTTGAGGCTCTGGTCCTAGGAATCTTGTGGCTTCTCTCCTTGTTTTAACACTGCCCTTTTGCTCCAAGCATTAGGGTGCGGTGAAGACGGATTTATGCAATGAGACTAATTAATTACCAGGGGATAATGTAATTGAAAGAACAGATCTACCAGCTTTTCAGATAGGGTGTTATTAAAGTTCCTGTTATGTCAATGGAATATGTCAAGCAGGCACGCGTGACAGAACTCTACTTTTCAAAACGTAGGATCAGTTTCCTTGACCCTGTTTCTAACAGGGTCAGATTTGTACCAGATTCTCAGGTGCTGATAAGCTGATTTTTTAGAGGGAATAGCAACTAGAAGCGAAGTGTCAAAAATCTCCCCCTAGCTACTAAATGATTAAATGTACATAATTCCCCTCCCCCCCCAAAAAACCTTTCTCACCTCTTGCGCAGCATGCTGAACATCATTAACACCATGTCTTACAGCAGTGGCCAATTCCAGGTGCTTCAGAGGGAATGAACAGAACAGGTAATCATCAAGTGATCCATCCAACCATTATGTGGTTATATCTTTTCCTCTCTGTTTTCAAAGTCTTTATTCCCTGCTTTCTCTCCCATGTATGACTTTCATTTTTTCTTTTCCATTTTCCTTTTTCTATCTGTCTGTGTTTCTCTCTCTCTCCCTCCGTAGTTTATTATTATTGTATGTCCTCTTTCCCTATGCTTGCCTCTGGTCTTTTTCCTCTCTCTATCCTGGTACCTTTCTTTTCCTATGCATATTCCATTTCCCACCTGGATCTTCCCTTGTACTCTGTCATTCCTCATTCTTTCACCTTATTGTTTGTGTTACTGTTGCACCAACCAAGATCAGTCTCCACCAGCCACTAATCACATAGCTCTAGACAGTCCTTGCCCTGGAGATTGTATCCTACAACTAGACAAGACAGACAATGGAAGTGATGTTATCATCTCCTATTCCTCTTTCCCCCTATAATCTTATTTTTCCCTCATGCTCCTACAATATTTTTATCCTTCTACACCGTATGCACCATGTCTTTCCTTTTCTCAGAAATCTATCATTCCTCAGTATCTCCTAAGTCATTCCTAAATCTCTCCCCCCCCACTCTCACCTCTTTTCTTCCCTCCCCACTTCTTGCTGCCCATGTACTCCTGAGCTATATTCCTGGTGAATGCATGAGTTTTCTGGATCAGTCACTGGCCATCTTCTCCCACTCAATAAGTGTGGTGACCCTCATAGCCCAGTTGTTTGTACCGAGCCCCATAGGCTGGCTGCTGGCACCTTATCTGCTGCACTGTGTTGCCCATCCCATCCCTGCCCCCGTGGCCACAGTTAACATCAGCACCTCAGCTATGTGGTCAGTACCCAACCTTTTGAAGGAGGGTTAAGTGGCCATTTGCTTCATGGGCCACGAAAGGCAGTGCTGACTAGGGCCGAGTTGTAAAAGGAATACTGCTATAACTGAATCATCCCAAAATTACAACTTGGAGTTGAGAACACACAATGGGACATTCCACCTTGTAAAAAGTGATATCCGGTTGCTAAATTTCCTAGTCATAAGGTTCCCTTTGTCCTCAGAACAAAGCTAGAAATGTTCCTTAGCATTAAACGTACACACCTTTTATCTGCAGAGACAGCAGGAATGTAACTTTCTAAGCATTTGATTTGTTTAATTTCCTCATTTGTCCAGACATTACAAAGACACTGCTTTCAGATTAAGCCTTTTAAACTGTTCCCCTTAAACCATCTTCAAATGCACAGCAACTACAGAGCTGGATTGTGGTGAGTAGAGAAGAATGGGGCAGACAGTAGTAAACATCCAGTGAAAAATGAAGTGTACCTTAATGTAGTCAATTCACGCGTCCATGGTTCTTCTCATCCAGACTATAGGTCACTGACTGTGGTAAACTACATTTATTATGATCCAGTGAACTGGGTTTAACCAGTGACCATGGGATCAGGATCTTGTTGTGCTAGGCACTGTACACACACACAATAAGACACAGTCTGCGTCCCAAAGAGCTTCCAGTCAAAAGAGAGAAGACAGGTAAGGGACAGGGACTGTCTTTTTGTTCTGTGTTTGTGCAGTTCCTAGCACAATGGGGCTTCTAGGGGCTACAGCAATGTAAACAACAGCAAAGGAACATTTAAGCTAACATTTAAGGGAAAAGGGAAAGGTAAACTTGATGCCCAGATTATATCGTCACTGGTTAAACTCAGTTCACTGATTCATAACAAATATAGTTCATCACAGGCAGTGACCTGTAGCCTGTATGAAAAGACCCATGAAGCATGAATTTACTAAATGATGGTTCATTTCTTATTAACAAAACAAGAAAATTGTTAATCTAATGTACATTCCTGATTAACACGCCAATTTTCTACTGTAGATTGAAGATAATGGCTCTGGGTATGTTCACCTTTTATTTTCTATGTCTGTATCCAGTAACTAAACTGATAATTTCCAAGCTAGATTAAACCCTCATTCCTAGACTTCAAACACAGTGCTGATGAGGGTGCCTCACTTGAGAAGTGTCATCCATCCAAAGAGAGAAGGGCTCTCTCAAACTGGCAGTTGATCACAGAATACTTGCCACCAGGGCACCTACTGAAACAATTTTCCACAGAGCACAGTGTTGAATGAGTGAGCATATTACTGTCACTACATTGGTTATGTATGCAGTTTACTTCTTTGGAAAATGATTCTACTGTAACCTAATGTGCTGTTTCTCAAGGGAGATTGTGATAAGAAAAGTGTATTTGTTTGGAAGCAGTATAGTTAGATTACTGTATTTTGCGCTTGTAATCTGAGTTGGGTATGGCACTTTATTTATGCTGTTACTTTATGAAGTTTAAGGCAGGGCTGGCTCCAGGCACCAGATGAGAAAGCACGTGCCTGGGGCGGCACATTGTAAGGGGCGGCATTCTGGCCAATCTTGGGGCGGCACATTCCGGCCGCCCTGCCGTGGTTCTTTTTTTTTTTTTTTTTGCTTTGGCAGCCCAGTCCGCAGCTCCGGAGCCCTCGGCCGGCTCCCCGCGCTCCGCCAGTCCCAGCCCAGCCCTGCAGGGGCACAGACCCCGGTGTGGGGGGCAGGAACTAGCGATCCCCACCGCTCACCGTGCCGCCGGGCTCCCCGGGACGCACCACTCCCCGCCGCCTGCACCGGCCTCCGCCTCCCGCGCCACTCTGAGCCCGGCCCAGCCAAGCCCCCTTTAAAGGAGCAGCTGAGCCAGCACCTCCTGCAGCCCCCGGAGGGGGGAAGCCCCTCTCGCCCGGCTGTGAGGCGCCGCCCTTCACCTCCCTGCGAGCTGCCTTGACCGCCCTCCATGCCGCCCTATTTTTTTTTTTGCTTGGGGCGGCAAAAAAGCTAGAGCCGGCCCAAGCAGACAAATGGATTTTGCATGAGCAAATTGGTTGGGTACCTGATTTTGCATGCAGATACAGATGTGTTTGCAACTACATGTACTTTCCAGCCTTCAGCATTTGTGCAAGTGTCAAATATTTGTGGCCACAATCGACGGACAACATGGTTATCCATTAAGCAATAAGACATGTTATTCCTTTACAAAATAATGAGAAATTAAATTCCTTGTAGCCAGAATTCCTTTAAAGCAGAATGCCCTGTAGATTTACATTCCTTGGTTCTAGTACTTTGAAAACTTGGGCCATATTCTGCTCTGTGCAACCACCTGATTGACACTTCCACTGTATCTTTTACTTAGACAAGTTAGGCAGTAGAATCAAAATAAACTAATCACAAGTCCTGTGGTGCTTGGCCATCTCCTTCATACCATCCATATCCAGAATTTAATTAAGGAGACTGTTCGCTATTCTAGTCAGCCTTAAAGATAGAGATCAGTTTTGTCTAAACAAACCAAACTGAGTCTTCACCCACAACTTAAACCAAACTGAACCCCAAAATTTTCTGATGACTGAAAAATTCTGGTTGACTTTAAAAAATTTTTTTTTTAATTTGGTCTGCATTTTCTTGGTTTTATCCAGGATGGATGAGAGCAAAGGTACCATAATACAACAAGACAATCATGCTGTGTTGTTGTAGCCATGTTGGTCCCAGGATCTTAGAGAGACGAGGTGGGTGAGGTAATATCTTTCATTGGACCAACTTCTGTTGGTGAGAGAAACAAGCTTTCAAGCTACACAGAACTCTTCTTCAGGCCTGGCCTAGCATTTCCAAACAGGCTGCAACCAGGAAATACTAGAAAACTGGCATGATAGCCTGATCTTGGGAGATTTCCAAATCAGGGACATTCAGGTAAGTTTGGAGAAGCTTGGCTTTAGCAACTGAGCTTTTACATACTTCTCTAAACTTTTAGAGGCCTAACCATGGCTAATCAATTTTAAAATCATACCTAGGAGGAGAGGACACACTATCTCTGACTGTTGCTGTGTGGTAGGTGCTGTCCCTGGTAAAACTCTTACAGGTTAGCCACATTAAGTCATATTATAAACATTTTACTGATAGCATGTTTGCAGCTTCTTTATTAATAACAGGATCTTGTATGCTTAAATTTCATTGTAAAGATAATGTTCTGATGAGCAGGAATATGAATTGTTTGTCTTTTGAGTCAACTTGTTTGCTGGAGAACTTGTTTGCTTGTTTTCAGGAACCAGGAAGTGAAATGTCTATCATGGTATTAAGAATATACAGCAAGTTAATGCTGTGTTACTTTATGAATAGAAGACTGAGTCATTGTGTGTCATGAAATTCCTAATAAAAGATCTAGGCAGACTAGGATTTTCCATTATGGGTCATGTTTTATAACATGTTCTTTTAATGCTCTTGTGTTGTTAAAGGAGCAAGGCGAGTCCTCATTTTTGCCACCATAGAGGTCCCCTTGGCAGCAGAATTGTTTGAAGTTCCATGTCACAAGCAGGAAGGGCTAGATTTGGGGGGCATACCCCTTGCACTGACAGAGACTAGCTTCACACAGGGTGAGTAGTGGTGGAGTCTCTCTTCCTGCTTGGCCCCCACCCATTCCTCTGCAATGCCAACAGAAGAGTGGACTTGTGTTTCTGTGACTTTCAGCTGGAGGCTGAATCAGGGCTGGCGTGGTCCCCCAGTGGTCAGCAGGTTTTCTGCTCACTGTTTGTTTATCACCAGCCAGAAAAGTGACATTTTAGATTTGCATTTGTCCCACTAATGCTGTAATTGCAGACTGGTTCCCTGACTCCATTTGTTAGAGACAAGACCCTGATCCTGCAAGAAACTAATGTCCTTTAGTCCCATGGGACTTCACTGGGAGGAGAAGAGGCTCAGCATCTATCAGGAGGTGCTCAACACAGTGCAACCCTGGGCCCTATTTCAGCAGGAGCAAAACAATTTTGAAAAGTTCAAGGAGTGAAATTCTGCCTCTATGGAAACTTTACCTGTGTTATCAAAATAAGTCCAAGTACTTCCATTCCTAGCCATTACTGCTCACTTGCAAGAGAGCTGCATTTCCTTTACAGTATTTTCTTAATACAAACCAACCAGCAAGAAACTCTTTTATCCAACATGTCTTCCTCCTTAAATGTTTTACCTAGTAGTCCGTGGGGAGCCTAATTCTGACTGAAGGCAGGATTTGCCCCAAAGTAATTCTTTTAATGTGAGTTTACTTTCATTCACATGCTCAAAGGATTCCAGGGATGTTAGTTATGAAAGTTGCCATGATAAGGATTTTGCAGAGAGAAATAAAGCCCTGTACATTTTCTCGACTTGATAAAGGTCTCCAAAGTGAATAGTCACTTACAAAGGTGAGGATCTCAGTTTAGATAATGTTTGGAAAAATGCTTTTAAAAACAGAATGGTTTTCTGTAACTTGCCTGATTGATTGTCGTAACTTAGTGTAGTGTAACAGAGATCAGCTCCCACCCAGACAGGTTTAAGGGGCTAGTTCAAAGGGAGAATTGCTGATAGCTAGCACAATAGAATGATGATTGCTTACAAAACTACTGTAATTGGATTTACCTTCCAAGGGCCTGGTCCTGCAATTCATTCCATGTGGGCAGGCACCTGCACTGCCCCTGAGGGAAGTCAGTGGGACTCTGTGTGAGCAGAGCAGACTGTCCTTGTGCAAGGAATTGCAAGATCAGGGACAAAGTTGATAAACGGGCTTGATCCTGTACCTTTGAAGTGATTTGTTGGAGTTTTGTTATTGACTTCAGTGGGAACATGCTTAAATCCTAGATTAGCTATTCACACCTGTTTAAAACTTTGTTTTATTTTCTCGGTTATTTTTTTGTCTGAGAGGTGGACATCTGAGTTCAGAAAAAATCTGATTAAAGTAAGGAAACAGATGAAGAAGGTCCCATTTTAGAACGTAACTGCTAACTTTGCCCCTCATTCAGCAAAGCACATGTTTATCTTTATTCTCCACTCTCGCTGCCATATATCAGGTGTAAAACCAGAATCAGAGAAGAGTCAGGGCCCTGGAATATATTTTAGGCTTGTGCACAATCTGTGAATTTTGTGATTCTCCTCCCTCCTCCCCCACATCAATATATTTTAGAACTTAAATATATAAATAAGGCTTCAAAGAGATTTACAAAATAACCTTTCTTAAACAAGAAGATTTCCCTATCGAAGACGTGACAAACAACAATGCTTTGTTTGCTAAACCATTTATACAGTTGGTTACTTTATTACCATATCAATGAGTAAATATTAAATCCTACGGGAAACAATGAGGGCTAATTATATCCTTTTTACAGGAATGTATTTTTAAGGGGATAGCAAGTAAAGTTAATAATATACTAGGAAGTAGGTTTATGTAGGGGAAAATAGATCTAGATTTCAAACTATTCTTCTTCCTCCTACAGATAATCAAAGCCTAGTGATGACAAGATTATTATTTTCATCAGTTTTATTGGCCCATATTAATCTTCTGGTCTCAGAACTGGATGATTTTGCTGCATTTTTTTATAAAAAGACTCACTACCACTGTTTTAAATAAACATTTTAGGACTTTTATGATGGAGGGACATGAATTACACAATAGGGATACAGTCCTTATTCAGACAAAACTTGTTGAAATCAATTGGATTTTTGCCTGCATAAGAACTGCAGAACTAGCCCTACTGTTATAATTTATACTTTGTATTATACAAGTGCTTTGAAGACCCAGCCAAGATCAAGATCCCACTATGCTAGGCATGGTGTATACAGGATAAATGGGATTTGCATTGGCACCTAAGTGAATTAGGTGCAGTGGCTTTATCACAAGACTATTATTTTTGCAGTTTTCTTGGGCAAGTTTGCACTGTGTGTCTGAAACGAGCTGGAGTAAGATGGCATTCAGGGCATGATGAAAGTTTATTTATGCGAGTTTGTTTTTTTGCTGATGTTTATATATTTTAAAACATTCTGGGTGGATCTGCTCCTGCAAAATACTGAGTGCTCTCAGCTTGCATAGACTTCAGTGAGAGTTGCTTAAATATGTCACTTAGGAAACATGAACCCAACTGAGGTGAGTTCACCTCAAATGTCGAGTGCCCCCAGTTCCTATTTTAATTTAACCAGTGGGAGTTGAAAGGTTCAGGGCCATAATATTTTTAAATAAAATCCAGTTGCTATGGCTCTAGGCACTGTGGGTCTGATCCAAAGCCCGCTGACATCCATGAGAATCTTTTGGTTGGCTTCAATAGGCTTTGGATTAGATCCTAAGTAATTTACTAATGATCTGATTCCAGAGATGATGACCAGAGCTGGCTTAAAAAAATAAAACCAACTTTCATGCAAAATTTACATAATAATTCTTCCTGTTTTTTGCCAAAACTTTGAAAAAAAATTTTTTAACAGCTCTCATGATGAACAATCCCAGCTCCTATTAGAGTCAGTGGGAGCTAGAGTGGCTCAGTGTCTCAGAATATCGGGGTTAAATAATTAACATTATACTCACAGTCACACAATCTAGAGGAATTTCTTTTGTGTAAGAACTATTGTTGCTTATTATATCATTGGAATATTAATCCATATCATCTTCATTATTGAATGACAACTTGGGGGTGGGGCTGAAGAGTTTGATCCAAATATATTTGAAATATTTTAGCTGCCAGTGACAATGTATTAGCTTGTTTGTTTGTATTGTGATAGAGCCTATAAGCCCCAGTTAAGGACCTGGACCCCACTGTTAGGTCCTGTACAAACATAGAACAAAAAGACAGACTCTGCCCCAAAGAGCTTACACAATTTCTGAATCTCAGGAGTAATATTCCTGGTCTTGCTATCATAAGTCAGCTAAAACTCCACTTAAAGTCACCCGAGAGTTTTTCCTGAGTAAGGACTATTAGGCTCAGGCGCATGCACTCCTCGTTTGATCAATGCATTACAAACAGGTTTAAAGGTTTCAGAGTAGCAGCCGTGTTAGTCTGTATCAGCAAAAAGAAAGAGGAGTACTTGTGGCACCTTAGAGACTAACAAATTTATTTGGGCATAAGCTTTTGTGGGCTAAAGCCCACTTCACTGGATGTATGCAGTGGAAAATACAGTAGGAAGATATATATACAGAGAGAACATGAAAAAATGGGTGTTGCCATACCAACTGTAACGAGACTAATCAATTAAGGTGGGCTATTATCAGCAGGAGAGAAAAAAAACTTTTGTAGTGATAATCAGGATGGCCCAGTTGACAAGAAGGTGTGAGTAACAGTAGGGGAAAAATTAGCATGGGGAAATAGTTTTTACTTTGTGTAATGACCCATCCACTCCCAGTCTTTATTCAAGCATAATTGAATGGTGTCCAGTTTGCAAATTAATTCCAATTCTGCAGTTTCTCGTTGGAGACTGTTTTTGAAGTTTTTTTGTTGGAGTATTGCGACTTTTAGGTCTGTAATTGAGTGACCAGGGAGGTTGAAGTGTTCTCTGACTGGTTATAATTCTTGTCGTCTGATTTGTGTCCATTTATTTTTTTGCGTAGAGACTGTCCAGTTTGGCCAATGTACATGGCAGAGGGGCATTGCTGGCACATGATGGCATATGTAATTAGGTCCTATGATGGTGTCCCTTGAATAGATATGTGGACAGAGTTGGCAATGGGCTTTGTTGCAAGGATAGGTTCCTGAGTTAGTGTTTTTGTTGTGTGATGTGTGGTTGCTGGTGAGTATTTGCTTCAGGTTGGGGGGCTGTCTGTAAGCGAGGACTGGCCTGTCTCCCAAGATCTGTGAGAGTGAGGGATTGTCCTTCAGGATAGGTTGTAGATCCTTGATGATGCCCAGGAGAGGTTTTAGTTGGGGGCTGAAGGTGACGGCTAGTGGCATTCTGTTACTTTCTTTGTTGGGCCTGTCCTGGAGGTGACTTCTGGGTATTCTTATGGCTCTGTCAATCTCTTTTTCACTTCATCAGGTGGGTATTGTAGTTTTAAGGATGATTGATAGAGATCTTATAGGTGTTTGTCTCTCTCTGAGGGATTGGAGCAAATGCGGTTGTATCTTAGAGCTTGGCTATAGACAATGGATCATGTGATGTGGTCTGGATGAAAGCTAGAGGCATGTAGGTAAGTATAGCTGTCCGTAGGTTTCCAGTATAGGGTGGTGTTTTTGTGACCATCGCTTATTAGCACTGTAGTGTCTAGGAAGTGGATCTCTTGTGTGGACCGTTCCAGGCTGAGGTTGATGGTGGGATGGAAATTGTTGAAATCCTGGTGGAATTCCTCAAGGGCTTCTTTTCCATGGGTCCAGATGATGAAGATGTCATCAATGTAGCGCAAGTAGAGTAGGGGCGTTAGGGGACAAGAGCTGAGGAAGCGTTGTTCTAAGTCAGCCATAAAAATGCCCAAATAAATTTGTTAGTCTCTAACATGCCACAAGTACTCCTCATTCTTTAAACAGGTTTAAAGTTTACTAAATTGAATGTTTCATGTTATCTGAAAAGGACAATGATTCTGAATCCTTATTACATGTGCAGGTACTTAACAGTTCCAAAAGGGTGATAGTCATGCACCTTTTATTTTAATTAGCTGAACAATGTGTTCATTCCTTTCAAGAATTTGGGATTTGTGCTTCATCCAGTACAGAAACTGGTGACGGAATAGATCTAGTCCATATCCACCATATGTCAAGTCAGTATTCCTATTGCAGGAAGCAATTTACAATCTGCACCTTGCAGGATATTTGCAAAATACTGATGGGGCCAGATCCTCAACTGGTATATTGACTTTAATACAGCTAAGCCATTGACTTTAAAGCAGTTTGATAATGCAAAGTAGTACACATTGGAAATCATAATCCCAACTATATATGCAAAATGATGGGGTCTAAATTAGCTGTAACCACTCAGGAAAGAGATCTTGGGGTCATTGTGCATATTTTCCTGAAAACATCTGCTCAATGTGCAGCAGCAGTCAAAAAAGCTAACAGGATGTCAGGAACCATTGGGAAGGGATAGAAAATAAACAGAAAATATCATAAAACCACGGTATTAATCCATGGTACATGCACACTTTGAATACTTCATGTACTTCTCACTTAATCTCACTTTAAATCCCTTTACATAACACAAGTACCAGGGGTCACCCAATTAAATTAATAGGCAGCAGGTTTAAATCAAACAAAAGGAAGTACTTCCTCACACAATGCATAGTCAGCCTGTTGAACTCATTGCCATGGGGTGTTGTGAAGACTAAAACTATAACTGGGGTTCAAAAAAGAATGAGATAAGTTCATTGAGGATAGGTCCATCAATGGTTATTAGCCAATATGGTCAGGAATGCAACCCCATGCTCTGGGTGTCCCTAAACCTCCAGCTTCCAGAAGCTGGGACTGGACAACAGGGTATGGATCACTCAATAAATTGCCCTGTTCTGTTCTTTCCCTCTGAAGTATCTGGCACTGGCCACTGTCAGAGACAGGATACAGGAATAAACAGACCATTGGTCTGACCCAGTATGCAGTTCTTATGTTCTTACATACAGGATGTGGCTATACAAGTGTTTTTTCTGGTAGGTTAATGCACTTGTTACTGATAATACCTTCTGTTGGTAAAATGGCTGTATGAAAAACTTGGAAATACAGACAAGTGTGATCCAGCATGGAGGATCAATTTCAGCACCTAACAAAAACAGCTCCTTCCTGTCAGCATCTTTGTATTAAACAGCTGTAGTTTTTCAGCACCACAGTTATAGGGACAGCTCCACAATCACAGCTGTGTACCTGCCACCAGTCCTGAAAAGAAAGGAAATTTAACAAAAACCCTTCATCACTCTCAACCTTAACCTTCTTTATTTGAACCCACAAGAACAAGGAAATTTTGAGGCCACTAGGAAAATCCCTTGTGATATATCTGGTTATCCATTGTTTGGAGATCTCCCTGCCTAAACACACACTCTTGATTTTCAATTTGAAATCAATCCGTTGTGATTTTTTTGAGTGGCTATGTTTCATTTTTCTGGGGTCAAAGAGCTTAGCTGTGATCTCAACAGCAGTTCTTCCCTTGGTGTCCATTGTTATTAATCACAACTACCTACTCTTTCTGAGTTACAAAGTTTGGGAAGTTGTGAATGCAAAGACAGAAGCATGCTCGTGTGTTAGGAATGGGATTCCTGCTCTAGCAGACAGACTGTGCCATTGGTGATGGGAATGATCACATGGCACCAGCCAGATAAATAGATATATTATGAGCCAGACCAAACAGTGCTGGAGAGCAGAGTGCTAACCCAGGAGTAATCCCATTGAAGTCTGCTGCTGGCAAGGGTAAGGCAAAATGTTGCCTTTCTTTGTACCTTTTTCAATTCTAATATATCTTTTTTGAGATTAAGTAAGAAGTACATGAAGTACTTCGCAAGGGGCAAGGGTAAGGCAAGATTTGGTGGTGATGGGGGACTTCAACTATCCGGATATATGTTGGGAAAATAACACAGCGGGGCACAGACTATCCAACAAATTCTTGGACTGCATTGCAGACAACTTTTTATTTCAGAAGGTTGAAAAAGCTATTGGGGGGAAGCTGTTCTAGACTTGATTTTAACAAATAGGGAGGAACTCGTTGAGAATTTGAAAGTAGAAGGCAGCTTGGGTGAAAGTGATCATGAAATCATAGAGTTTGCAATTCTAAGGAAGGGTAGAAGGGAGAACAGCAAAATAGAGACAATGGATTTCAGGAAGGCAGATTTTGGTAAGCTCAGAGAGCTGATAGGTAAGGTCCCATGGGAATCAAGACTGAGGGGAAAAACAACTAAGGAGAGTTGGCAGTTTTTCAAAGGGACACTATTAAGGGCCCAAAAGCAAGCTATTCCGCTGGTTAGGAAAGATAGAAAATGTGGCAAAAGACCACCTTGGCTTAACCACGAGATCTTGCATGATCTAAAAAATAAAAAGGAGTCATATAAAAAATGGAAACTAGGACAGATTACAAAGGATGAATATAGGCAAACAACACAGGAATGCAGGGGCAAGATTAGAAAGGCAAAGGCACAAAATGAGCTCAAACTAGCTACGGGAATAAAGGGAAACAAGAAGACTTTTTATCAATACATTAGAAGCAAGAGGAAGACCAAAGACAGGGTAGGCCCACTGCTTAGTGAAGAGGGAGAAACAGTAACAGGAAACTTGGAAATGGCAGAGATGCTTAATGACTTCTTTGTTTCGGTCTTCACCGAGAAGTCTGAAGGAATGCCTAACATAGTGAATGCTAATGGGAAGGGGGTAGGTTTAGCAGATAAAATAAAAAAAGAACAAGTTAAAAATCACTTAGAAAAGTTAGATGCCTGCAAGTCACCAGGGCCTGATGAAATGCATCCTAGAATACTCAAGGAGCTAATAGAGGAGGTATCTGAGCCTCTAGCTATTATCTTTGGAAAATCATGGGAGACGGGAGAGATTCCAGAAGACTGGAAAAGGGCAAATATAGTGCCCATCTATAAAAAGGGAAATAAAAACAACCCAGGAAACTACAGACCAGTTAGTTTAACTTCTGTGCCAGGGAAGATTATGGAGCAAGTAATTAAGGAAATCATCTGCAAACACTTGGAAGGTGGTAAGGTGATAGGGAACAGCCAGCATGGATTTGTAAAGAACAAATCATGTCAAACCAATCTGATAACTTTCTTTGATAGGATAACGAGTCTTGTGGATAAGGGAGAAGCTGTGGATGTGGTATACCTTGACTTTAGTAAGGCATTTGATACGGTCTCGCATGATATTCTTATCGATAAACTATGCAAATACAATTTAGATGGGGCTACTATAAGGTGGGTGCATAACTGGCTGGATAACCGTACTCAGAGAGTTGTTATTAATGGTTCCCAATCCTGCTGGAAAGGCATAACGAGTGGGGTTCCGCAGGGGTCTGTTTTGGGACCGGCTCTGTTCAATATCTTCATTAACGACTTAGATATTGGCATAGAAAGTACGCTTATTAAGTTTGCGGATGATACCAAACTGGGAGGGATTGCAACTGCTTTGGAGCACAGGGTCATAATTCAAAATGATCTGGACAAATTGGAGAAACAGGATGAAGTTTAACAAATAGGATGAAGTTTAACAAAGACAAATGCAAAGTGCTCCACTTAGGAAGAAAAAATCAGTTTCACACATACAGAATGGGAAGAGATTGTCTAGGAAGGAGTACGGCAGAAAGGGATCTAGGGGTTATAGTGGACCACAAGCTAAATATGAGTCAACAGTGTGATGCTGTTGCAAAAAAAGCAAACATGATTCTGGGATGTATTAACAGGTGTGTTGTGAGCAAGACACGAGAAGTCATTCTTCCGCTCTACTCTGCTCTGGTTAGGCCTCAGCTGGAGTATTGTGTCCAGTTCTGGGCACCGCATTTCAAGAAAGATGTGGAGAAATTGGAAAGGGTCCAGAGAAGAGCAACAAGAATGATTAAAGGTCTTGAGAACATGACCTATGAAGGAAGGCTGAAAGAATTGGGTTTGTTTAGTTTGGAAAAGAGAAGACTGAGAGGGGACATGATAGCAGTTTTCAGGTATCTAAAAGGGTGTCATAAGGAGGAGGGAAAAAACTTGTTCACCTTAGCCTCTAAGGATAGAACAAGAAGCAATGGGGTTAAACTGCAGCAAGGGAGGTCTAGGTTGGACATTAGGAAAAAGTTCCTAACTGTCAGGGTGGTTAAACACTGGAATAAATTGCCTAGGGAGGTTGTGGAAGCTCCATCTCTGGAGATATTTAAGAGTAGGTTAAATAAATGTCTATCAGGGATGGTCTAGACAGTATTTGGTCCTGCCATGCGGGCAGGGGACTGGACTCGATGACCTCTCGAGGTCCCTTCCAGTCCTAGAATCTATGAATCTATGATTTGAGGAACAGATAGGGGGCCTGGGCTCTTACCTTTAGCACTGACGTGTTCCAGAGACATCCTGTTTATTCTCCACTCCCCATTCACTCCAATTACATTACAGCTGTCCATAATGCCACTTTCCTGGGGGGTTCGAACCAGAAAGGTTCCAACACGGACAATAGTTCAACTGGGTTTGGGTGGACTGCAGTAGACTTCCAGCCCCTTCACCGTGGAAATCAGTCTCCAAACACGTTTAGATGGGCTGATATCGGTCTTCTGCGTCCTGATCAGAAGCAGGGCTGTTGAAAAACCGTGACCATTATTCACACACAACATTTAAAAAATGTTCACTAAAATGTGTTCAGGGAAATTCGAAAAAATTTCAGCTAGTTCTAGAAGTGCTAAGGAAAGATGCATACGGCATTCACCTAGCAAGCAGATACGGGAAAGGACATCTAGGAACACATTTCACCCCAGGAGGGAGAGAGAGAACACCCAATAATAAATGATTATATCTACATCTAGTTATTATTCTGTTTTTAAAGTCAGTGTGAGGTAAATTAAAGCTTATTTTCAAAAGACAGCGATCTCGAGGGGAGGTAAAAGGTGGAGAAACCCGTGAGCAAATATTCAGTAGCGATGGCACGAGGAATGGAGAGTGCATCATTTCCTCCTGAAAGATTCAGTTCGTTTCCATGAACAGCTCTCAGACGCTGCGGGGCGAATAATTCCCCTTGAAACATTAAAATGTGCAGCTCCCTGTTCCAAACCTGATTCTTTTCTGTGCCAGCAAGCCCACCCCTCATTCATTAGTGGTGAAATTTTGGCCCCATTGAAGTCAATAGGAATTGCCATTGACTTCAATGCGGCCAGGATTTCACCCTCAGCGCGCCGGGGCTGTAAGGAGGGTTCCCCATTGGTCCTAAAATTGCGCTGGGTTTCCTCGTGGGAGTGGGCGGGCAGCGCAGAGAAGGGAACTGTTTGACGTGGGATCTTAGCGAATAATGAGATCCACTGGTAATGTCCATGCAAATTATATTGTTGCCAGAAAGCACGAGGAGCTGTCCCGATTTCTCTCTCCTGGTGGCCCAGGCGCGTGCAGGCTGTTTTCTGGGACATCCCCTGAAGCTGCGCAGCTGGGTCTCTGCAGCCTTCAGTGTCTAACCCAGTGATCGTATGGAAACCACCAACAGATCTGGACACAGAAAAGTGACCAAGATGGTCCAAATGAATTCACGGGGTTGTTGTTTTTTTTTTTTTAAACCGGAACACGTCCCACCCCCAACCTGCTTATAGGATCTCAATACAAAATCTTCCCCCATCTCCCTCCTACCCCCAAACTCACTCTTACCTCACCAAAATGGAGCCGAAAAGCACCCGAAAAATAAAGGGTCCCCCTCGTACTGTGTACATGGAAGATGGTGTGCTCTGGACTGGGGTTGGGTTGTTTTCATTTTTCCTATGTCTTTGCATTCATCTCCGTCGCTGCTTTCTCTAGTCAGTTAATTCTCTTTTCATGTCATTGCACTTCGTTTCATTATTTTTCATGTCTTCTGTTGCTTTTATTTTAGACACCAGCTGACACTTTTCAACAGCCTCAAAGAGGGGCAGTTTGTCCCTGTCTAGTTAGGATAACCAGTAACGTATATATTGTCACCTTCAAAATAGATGAGTTCTCTCTCTCTCTCTCTCTCTCTCTCTCGCTCTAATATAAGTAGCCAGGTATGAAGGGGTTTACAGGCAGTATATAATTGCTCCTTACAATTCATCTAGGCAATCTTTAGGCTAGGCAGAAATCACAATAAAGAAAAAAAAGCTTCTTCGAAAACATAGGGTTCGATTGACTTCTGTGAGATTTAACAGCGCAGTGGGGACTTACTGGAGCTAGCACTGGGAGGGCTGGCTTAGGAGATAATAGGAGATTTACCTTTGCTGAGGAGAAGCTGGCCCTATATTATTAGAAGGAAATTAGAAGCTCTGTTACTACTGTTAATTTCAAATTGCTGGGATTGTAATTCACTTTGCCTACTTGGGGTGGGATGGGCGCGGAGGGGAACCGCGTCTGTGTTTATAGGGAAATCACCATTGAGTGTTTCTGTCTGCTGCTGGTTGTCATTTCTTCTAGGCTGAGCGGTCTCCTGTTCTGTCTGAGTAGGACAGACCTTGACGCTAGCCCACCTTGGTGTGTTTCTGGCCCTGGAGAAGAGAAATGAACCCCTCCCCCTCACTTCCTGAACAGCTTGTTTTATTATTGGGATCTTGAGGTTTGCCTGGAGTTGGGATAACGCGCTTAGCTGTCAGCCCATTTCTAGGATAAAAATGTTATTTTTAAAGTACTATTTAAACATGAGAGATCGCTCAGCAGTTTTTTGTTTAAGGAAGAGAAGTCTCCCAAATCCCAGTTCTCTTTCTGCTGGGTTTTCAGCAGGGTGCAGGACCAATGTAAACTCGAGGTGGTTCCCAGTTCAGGACTGTCTAGATGAGCTGCCTGGCTGGCTGGTACAATCCGGACCCCAGGATCAGCAGTCCCGGGCCTCCCTTTGCCAGTGACTGCCCCCCAGCCCACGCCATGCACAGCTGTCCTTTGAAAGGGCCAGGATCAAACAGTCCCGGGTCTCATTGTGTCGCCGGTGAGTCACTTTCCCCAGGGCTGTAGCCCCGAGCCCAGCCAGCCGCCGCGCCTGGTGCATCTGCAAATGGCCCCGCGGGGCGTGGGAGTGACGCCTCGCCAGGGGCGGATCCACTCCTCGGGGAGCGCCTCTCCCGTGGGCCCTGGGGGGGGGGGGGGGGAGGCACCACCGCCCGCCAGCCCCGCGGCTGCCGGCCCGGGACTGGAGTGGCCGTGACGCGCCCCTTTTTCCATTTGCTTTGGCAGGAGATTAGGAAAGGCTCTTCCTGCCCCCCCCCCTCCACTCGCCCCCCATAAATAGCCCGGGAGCAGCCGAGCGCTGCTGACAGACCCGGAGCCAGGATCCCGAGCTGCACGCCCCGGAGTCGCTCCTCCAGTACCATGTTCTCCGGCCGAATGGAGGGAGCCCGCAGGGGACGGTCCTTCGACTCCATGAACTCCAGCTTCGAGGAGAACCAGCTGAATAACGAGGTACGGGCGGCCTGGGGGAGCGAGGGCTTTTCCCACCCTCCCGCGGGTGGGCAGTTTGCGCGGCACAAGGGGATCAGCGCTGACACCCCGCTCCCCAACCCAGCAGCTCCAGGCTGGTGGGTTCAGACTGGTCTCAGCTCGTTGGGAGAGCAGAGCCCAGTGGCGTTTGGCGACCGCTTAGTTGACTCTCGTGGCGTATTAAATATCCCCAAATTATCCTAACTGCATCGGGAAGATGTTTGTTGTTCGGTAACCTCTAGTGAGATCTTCTGCTTGGCCCCTGCTGGAAATGTCAGTGTTTTCTCTCTCCTGTTTTCTGGGCAACTTGTAAAACTCAGCTCTCAAAGGGACAGGCGATCTAATGCAGGTCAGCTAGACCAGTGGTTCTCAACCAAGGGTACAGGTACCCCTGGGGGTATGGAGAGGTCTTCCAGGGGGTATATCAACTCATCTAGATATTTACCTAGTTTTATAACAGGCTTCGTAAAAAGCACTAGTGAAGTCAGTACAAACTAAAATTTCATACAGACAATGGCTTGTTCATACTGCTCTATATACTATACACTGATATGTAAGTACAATATTTATATTCCAATTGATTTATTTTAGAATTATATGATAGGAATGAGAAAGTAAACAATTTTCAGTACTAGCGTGCTCTGACACTTTCATATTTTTATGTCTGATTTTGTAAGCAAGTAGTTTTTAAGTGAGGTGAAACTTGGGGATACAGAAGACAAATCAGACTCCTGGAGGGGGTACAGTAGTCTGGAAAGGTTGAGAGCCACTGAGCTAGGCAATCAAGCTATCTTTTTGCAGTACAGTCACAAGGCGGGCGGGGGGAACAGAATCTATCCCATTAGGAAAAGGGCAAGAATTCTCTCCGGGGGAGAGTGGATTGGGGCGGGGGGGGGGGGGCGGGAGGGTGAGATCAGCAGCAGCAGAGAGACCCCTAAGGAATATCTCCCTCCCAGCAATTTAATACATTTCCACCCACCTCCCCAGTCCCCAACCGGAGGCAGAGACAGATTACCTTGTGTTAGCACTGTGCACCAGGGGACAGTGCCAGGTAGAAAGGATCTGGAAATACTCTCATGCAGGGGTGCTGGAACAATTTGTATAGTGGGGGTGCTGAGAGCCATTGAATAAAGCTATAAACCCTGTATATGATGGAAACCACTTCAAGCCAGGTGGTGATGAAACACCCCTAGCACCTCTATTTCTAGCACCTATGTTCTCATGCTACTAAAATACAACATATGTCTCCTGATGTTTGAAACTACCATGAGCAAAAGGTGAGCTGGGCTGTCAGTCTTAAGAGTGCATTGGGGACTTATTGGAGCCAGCACTGGGAGGACTGGCTTAGGAGGTAATAGGAGATTTACCTCTGCTGAACCTGCCCTTGATGTAAGTAGTTTGAACACCCCTTCCTTGAGATCTGGAGCAGATTAGGAAAGGCAGAGGCTCCATGTTAGTTCAGCACAGGGCCGGCTCTAAGTTTTTTGCTGCCCCAAGCCCCTTTCTCTACCACACAAGGGACAGGATCAGCTGTATCCCACACCTAGTCGTCATTTGGCATGAGGTGGGCAAGTCTATCTAAAGCCAGACAAGATGCATTAGTTTAAAGCAGCAGTTTTCAACCTGTCCCGTTACACCAGAGGAAAGTTTTGGGGCACCACTGCGGTCTAGCCATAAAGTCTAACCTGAGCCTGTTCCCCTGCCACCTGCTGTGGCCCCCTCTGGGGCTGCAAGAGCCTCAGATTCAGAGTTCATGCATGGAAAGCATAAGGGGAAGGGTAGTACTTTGACTTGGGATTCATAAAGATAAAAGGCCTGTTTGCACCCCAGTCAGTTTCACAGCCATTTCATTAGGGATTAGAGATGTCTTCCTATGGGTATAACATGGAGCCAATGAATTCTTGAGCCTGATTTTCAGTTGTTTGGAATAAATGACCTGCTGACGTTTTACTTCCTAATGGGATTAAGACAAACACCCTGGGGGCATTTAATAACTCCCCATTTAATCTTAGCAGTGCCGGTGTCCCGCGCTATCTGCACAGTCACCTACAAGATTAAGATGGATTTCGCTGAGCCCTTTTCAGCCCCACTGAGAAACTCTATGGGCCTGTGAATTACACGAAGTGGCTAGGGACCACTGGAATAAATTGGGATTACTCTTCTGATGTTAAGGCTGCTGAAAACATCGTAACCCCCCACTCCATATTCTTGTTTGCCAGCAGCTCTGCCATTGCTCTCAGGGTATTTTCAGTTTTAGAGAGAGGAATCTGGAATTCTGGAATTTTTGGTCTAGATTCTGATCTCAGATATACCAGTGTAAATCCTCAGTAACTCCACTGATGTCAGTGGAGTTACTCCAGATTTATGCTAGTGTACTTTACCTGAGATTGGAACAGGACCTGTTATTGCAAATTGTGCTTGTGTCTGAATAGGAAGGAAATCATTTAGCTAAGCAAGTAAAATTCAGAAACATGAGCAAATAAAATACAGGTAGCATAGAAGTTAAGTTTGGTTCATTGTTATCAGAGAGAGAGACAGAGAGACAGAATGAATTATCTGTTCCAGGAGGGGAAGAAGAAAGGGGGGAAAAAACCCTAAACAAGAGTAACTTGTTTTAAAATGTGCATCTATTCTAATATGTCAGAGCATAGCCGATGAAACAGACAGTTATCTGGGCAGCGTTTGATTGCCCTTAAGGGTATTATCCAGTATTCAGAGTGCTGTTCAGTATTCAAATAAGGTTGAAAGTTTATTCCATTACTATCAGAAACAATAGCTTTACCATGTACATCAGATATTTCAGGAAGCCAAAGTAAACAGAATATGAATTGTATTGCAGAAGTTGTCCAGCGATGATATTTTGTTTTCCAGAATTTAGTCACATGAAGATTTTAAGCGAGGGTCCAATACCTTCCCTATCAGGTTGCATCCAATAATGGTCACCCAAAAGAACATTCCTTAATGCCTATTTAATAACAAACATATTTAAAGGAAATTGAGGAAGTAACCTGCAAATCAATACTATTTGAGGGGAGGATTAAAACATTAATTGCCCATCAAGTTTTATTCTCAAGTAAATTTGTCTGCCTAAATTACTGTAGGCCCCCCAAACATGACTTTATAATGGAAATGCTGCCAGACCCTTCATTTTACTTATGTTAGTGATATTATTATGATATGAAAAATACAACTGGGCTGGATCATGTACTCATATTGCACTCAATAGCAAAAGGCTCATCGACTTAAATGGGGACAGAACTGTCCCCCTCTAATGTTCCCAGTTTACATGGTAGTCAAGTATGAATCTTATTTTTCCATAAGATGTATGTTTAAAGAGAGCTTAAACCTGCTCAAAGCCACACAGATTCTAAGGCGCAATAGGCACCTAAATCAGCAGTAATTTACATTCACTATTCTATTTTGACAGGGTTTTTTTCTCATCATTTCAGCTAGCTGTACAGTTAAAAGCTTTAAAAGGTGGTTAAATATATTCTTCTAAATTATAGACCTATTTACACCGTAGTCTCACACCCCAAAAATAAATTAATAAGACAAAAACCCTACCCCAGGAAGGGGTTTTACCTGAAAAGGGAGAAGTGCTGGAGATTCAATAAAGTCTAGCGGGGACTTTACTATTATTTTTTATTTTACATAGAAGGCACTCAGATACTACTCTGATGGGCAGCAGTATAAAATTCTCAGATAGCTGGATGGATGTTGAGTGTGCATTTTCACTGAGATTTAAGTCCTATCAAAGGCTAATTGTTTAATAGATCACTATTGCTACATTATTAGATAAAGCAAATAACAATGAATTGGGGGGAAAGTACCATTTACATTTTCAAAATGCCTTTTTCTTACCTTCTGGTTCATATTATAGAGAAGTAGTTTTCTGTTTAGAGATTGGCAGGTAGAGAAAACAGAAACATTTTTAAAATATGTATTCTATTTAAATGATAAACTATTAAAATCAGTTGTTGCAACTATGTTACTATATTTTATCAATAATTCATGAGGAGATTGGTTATGGTTTGTACTTATTAACAGGAATATTCTTATAACACAAGGCCCCATCCTGCTCTGCTGATGCCAAAGGCAACATAACAGGATCGGGCCCCATGTGGTCTGCTAGTTTTCTCTGGAATTGTGATCCAATTTTGCAAGGTGCTGAGTGTCTTCAACAGGCCTCCCATTGAGTTGACTTTAATGGGAGCTGAGGTCGCTCATCATATCACAGGAGGTGCTCAGCACCTTGCAGGATTGGGCCCGTAATTCACAAAGGTGACCACCTGCATATGAATTTTTTTAAAATTGGGGTTTCTACTTTCTTTTGCCTCTTAATGAGGTGTAAAAAGGCTTGACAAATTATATTTTTAAAGATATTTGTTCTGACTTTTTTGTTTTGTTTTGTTTTTTTACCGTAGAAGTACAAGGAATGTCCAATCTAGTCTTCACTGGAGGACTTTCTTTGGGTTTTGTGGATATTTATTGTGAGGTCCTTTCCCCCCCTCCATTCCTGATTGAATTACATGGCTGGAGGGTTATACAGGTTTTTACTTTCTGCTCTGAAAACTGAACATTTTATATTTAACCTAAGTGTTACTGTAAAAAAAAATTAGCTTTCTCTCACATCCCATTCCCTCCAAAGGAGTGCACAGATGCTAAGAGGAAAAGAAAAAGTGACTGACCAGGCAGAGGTGAATAGCAGGTGCAAGGAAGAACTGGAATGTGGTGTAGAATAGCTATTCTCTTCTATGCTACCATTTTATTTCTGTCCTGGGGTTGCAGCAAAATGGTGGCTGCATTTATTCAGACCTCCTTTGCCATCCCGCTTTTTGTTCATTCTGTATAATGTTATTATTGGAAACCAATGGTCACTACTGTCCTTTTCATCATGCAAACATATGCGTATAAAGGAATCTGTATTCTAGAGATCTGTGAATTTTTAGTATTTCAATTTCTCTCCTCTTCTTCCCCCCCCCAGTTTTGCAAGATGGAGACACTCTTTAGAAACTACCCATTACAGTACAATACATTCTTTTCCTATGCTTTCTATGTCCCAGTCATATTGTGCTTTGTATGCTACATAAGTTGATCCTAAATATGACATTGTTTTAACTCGGTCAATATGAAAAGAGAAAGTATTAGTGTTCATTTGTAATATTTACAGTTTGTGGTCAGTTGCACATCTTACAATATCATTTGAAACTATGTCAAATTTCAGAATAAGGTGGTGCATTACACTGTATAAAATGATTTTGCTCTCTGAGAGCTTTTGCTCTCAGACAATGACGTCCCACTCTGTGTAGCCTTCACTTCTAACTTCAACTGCAGTGTTGCTGGAGAAGGATGTGATCTGAAAATGGAAATGTGGGCCTCTGTGTTTGAGAATACCATGTTAATGTGTGTGAAAAGTTATTAAATTTTCCTGTCTGTACAATATATGACACTACTCCTCAAACACCATAACTTGAACAGGTCCCTTTATTGATCTGATCCAAATCTCACTGAAGTTAATTGAAAGAGTGCCATTGCCTTCAGAGGACTCTGGATTAGACTCTATGGTCCAATTTCAGCAAAGGACCTAAGCATGTGCTTAAGCCCCAGTGACTTGAACACACATCCTTGAGTGTTATGTTGAATCAGACTATGGGTATGTCTACACGACAAGTGCTACTGCAGCACAACTGCAGCTACACTGCTGTAGTGCAGACACTTACTACAGAGATGAAAGGGTTTTTTCCATCACTGTAGTGAATCCACACCCTCAAGAGGCTGTAGCAATTCTTCCATTGACGTAGTGGTGTCTATAGTGAGGGTTAGGTCAACCTAACTATATCGCACAGGGTGTGGAATTCTTCACAGCCCTGAATGATGCAGCTAGATTGAGCTACATTTTAGATGTAGACAAGGCCTGAGTGATGAAGTCTACACCATTATCCAAAATCAACATTCGTCATATAGTAAAGAATCTTTAGTGGCGCCCATTGAGTTCAGTGGGCTTTGAATCAGGCCCTAGCAAAGGGGATAAGACCTGCATGCTCCAAACTAATGCATATAATTATGAAAAGTAACCCAGTTAATTGTTTTCTGCTCATATGCAGCTTGGCTTTCTCTGATGGAGTACCCATTACTTTCTCTGTAACCTAGAACTCTATCTTCTCTAAATATATGTACCTGCTTCTGTTCTTTTTCAGTACTCGCTCTTTGGGAAAAACAAATCCTAACGGCTTTGCCCTGATCCAATCCCACCCTTCTGCTTGTGGCCTAGCATAAAGCCTGATTCTACTAGAGTCATTCATTCCAATTTGCCTAATCTTATCATTTGGAAAGGCCATCTGTGTGCAGATGAGGTAGTCAACTTGAAGCAATGTGTGCCAAAATTAGCTGGGCCAAGTCTAACATATGTCAAATAGAGATGATCCATCCATAAAAAAGTTTACTTTGCCAGAAGTGATAATGGGATGCTATTTATAGGTCATCTGAGCTTGTTTTCTGTCTAGAGGGTGGTGTCTGTTCCTGGATCTTCTTGTCTTGTTTTCAGCAAAATGTCAAATATTTTGCTACTTCAAGCAACCTGTTTAATTCTTAATGTACCATCACTTAATGCACAACATTCCTTAATGCACCATCATAGAAAAGGATATGGGGTAAAGTGGGAGCTACAAATGGGATGGGGGAAGAAGGCAGAGGGGGAATAAAGACATTTGAAGATCAAAATGTCATACCAATTGATATATCTGAAAGCTTTATACATAAAATTTGTCAGAGACTAAACTGAGCAGAGATCGTTCTGAAACTTACATGTTGCAGCATTTTTAGAGCATGATTACGATAGTTATTTTAAAGCATATAGCAAAGAACTCTGAGAAGAAATTATATGGCTTTATTGATCAGATTATACCTAAGTTTCTAGTTAAGGAGTTTTAGTCAACATATTTTTCTGGTTCCTTTGTAATAGTAGTGGCTTATGTTCAAAAAGCAATTCTGACTCAGAGATGCAGAATGGAGAGGAACTCCCAGTGCTAGGGTATTAGGACTTAATGCAGCTCCTATTGAAGTCAATGAGAGTCCTTCCATTTGTTGGCTCCAATGGGTTTTGGATGAGACTTTTCAAGTTTGTACTTAACCCCTAGAAGTATTCTATTGAAGACTCACGCTAACGCTTATTACTTCTGCAAATCATTTATATTTAATTATAAACTATACTTTTATTAAATATATGCAGTGCATCCTGCTGAAGAACTACCAAAGATCTCCCAAAAGGGTCCACATTGATGTAAAATGCCCCCCCCTCCATATTAAGCCCCAATTTTGTAAACACTTGTACATGTTCCTATCTGTATGTATGTTAGTGTATATAATGATTTGAATGGCACTTTATTTTTGCAATTGATCCATCAAAATGTGATATTATTGCACTGAGAGCTGTAGCATATAAACTGTACAGGAGTCTTTTCAACCTATTTCTTATTCAACAAATCTATATTTTCTTATTTGCTTTTAGTTAAATAAGTCAAATTACACAATGATTGAAGACAATAAGGAGAACAAAGACAATTCAGCTGAAAGAGGTAGAGCAGCTGTCATTTTTTCCTTAAAGAATGAAGTTGGAGGACTTGTAAAAGCGCTAAAACTCTTTCAGGTATGTAGTCCTCACATTTCTACAGAAGGTTTTCTGAATGTAAGAGTCATTTTGGCACCCAGCATAATTTATTTCCCATATTAAGAAAAGATCCATAATTAATTGTGAATGCAAAATTGTGCTTGCAAAATTAGAGGCTGCGTTGATACCCCTCAAAAACATGGCCCCTTCTCCTGCTCCCACTGAAGTCCAGAGGAGTTTTGCCTTTAATAGGAGAAGGATCAGTACCCTTGGCCTTTTAGAAGGGATGGATCCGAAATAATAACCCCCCTGATCAGAGTACTCCGGATCTCAACTATATTGCAGCTCCCCATTTCTATGATGGGATGAATCAAAACCCCACATTTGCAATGTGTCAAAGGTTGGGAAGTCCAGCTTTGAACTTTGTGGATTCAGCCTATTGGTACTACTTGCTATGTTTTCCCCTGAGTATGCTCCTCTTTGTGACAACTATCTTACATATGAAGGAAGACTGGATTAACTCTTTTCCGGATCACCAATGTCATTCCTTTATCAATGGAAGAAGTTGCATTACCATTGACAAGATGAGATATCCAAGGCTTTGAGCATACTGTCTATACAGCACATTGAGCCACTGGGGAGTAAGTGGGTTAATACTGCTCTCCAATGTGTCCTTGCATAATATTACTACTAAGAGAGCCCTATTCATTCATTTTATGAAACATATTGTTAAGGAATATTCTTTCAGATAAAACAGAAGTTAAAGATACTATTGGAAAATTACCATTTTAACATCTCTTTTTATTTTTAAGAGTAACAAACATTTATTGACTTGATTGGCAGACAGTGATTTATAGTGACTCAACTGCTAATCAACTATGCTAGCTAATTAACCTGCAGATTTTACACTTTCATTAGCCAGTGGTAGGTTTGCTAGAATAAGGACTATGGGATTTGGTCCACTTTATTATGCCTCTCTGTGCTTAAAATTTTTAAATAAAATATTTTTTACTATATTTATAAATTATAGCGGTATAGAGCGGATGAGTCAAACAATGAAATCATGGAGAGAGTCATCAATAAGAGACTAAGAAGTGAAGTAGATATTAGCACAAATCAATATGGCTTCATGTCTGGAAGTTCGACAGTAGTTACAGTTTTTGCACTGAGACAGCTAGTGGATAAATTTAGAGAGAAAAGGAAATATATTCACATGGTGTTAATTGTTCTGGAAAAGGCTTTTGACCAAGTTCCAAGAGAAGTCATCTGGTGGTATATGAGGAAGAATATGATACCAGAACTTTATGTGCAGCGTGTTCAAGCCATGTATATACATGCAACGTCAATAGTCAGAACTTCTAGTGATGAAGCAGACAAACTATCGGTTAAGGTGGTGGGAGTGCATCAGGGATCAGCACTGAGCCCTTTCTTGTTTATCCTTATCCTGGATACCCTTACAAAGAACATACAGAAGGAGGCACCTCGGTGCACATTGTTTGCAGATGATATTATTCGACTCAGTGAGAAGAAAGATAGTCTAGAAGAGGAACTTGATAAATGGAAGGATGTGTTGGAGAGACATGGGCTCAAAATAACCAGAGGAAAAACAGAGTATATGGTATGGAATTTCAATAATGTGAACACTGAAGAATTATCATTGAAACTAGATGGGCAAACAATACGGAAAACACAAAATTTCAAGTATTTGGGATCCAGAATCCAGGAAAATGGGGAAATGGCAGACAAAATTAGAGCTAGGATAATAAACGCTTACCTCAAATGGAGAGAGATAAGTAGTGTAGTATGTGACAGGACGATACTAATAAGATTCAAAGGCGAAGTATATAAAAACAGTGGTCTATCCAGTTTTAATGTATGGCACTGGGCGCCAAAGAAGAAACATGAGCAAATGATCTGTTCCACAGAAATGGGAATGTGGAGATGGATGAGTGGTGTAAGCAAGAAAGACCATGTGAGGAATGTGTATGTTAGAGACATGCTCGAAGTAACACCCATAAATGAAAAAATGAGGGAGTGCAGCTCAGACAGTTTGGTCATGTAAAGCAAAGTCCTGACAACTACATGGGGAAGAGAATCCAACAGATCAAGGCTGAAGGAAAAAGGCAGAGAGGCTGACTGAAGAAGGAGTGGTTGGTTGGAAAGAAGGAAAAGGAAGGAAGACATTTTAACATGTGGGGTGATAGAGAGAGAGAGAGAGAGGACCCCATTTGATGGGATTCATGCAAGAAGAGGAAGACATTTCTACCATACTTCTAAATTAAAATTGAGGAAATAAAAGCACCTCTCTTTCATTTTCTATGATATGAGAAAGTTTTTTTTTTTTTTAAACAACCATTCCTTATCTTTTTTTTAATAAGCAAGCTGCTATTAATAGGTCTGTTTACCTAAAGAGACTTCACAGAGATAATGTTAAGCAGTAAAATATTGTCTTGGCAAGCAGTGCAGGTTATCTAATCAACCTGGCTTAAAACACTTTTTCTTATAAATAGGAGAAACATGTAAATCTGATGCACATCGAGTCCCGAAAGTCAAGGCGAAGAAATTCAGAGTTTGAGATCTTTGTGGACTGCGATAGTAACATGGAACAACTGAATGAGATCTTCCACCTACTGAAATCCCACGTCAATATTGTATCCGTGAACCCCACAGATAATGTCACTGTGCAGGAGGATGGTAAGTAGGGAGGGATGTTCTAGCAAAACTGCACAAAGGGAAGAGGATATTGTGCTACTTTCTAATGAGTTAGTTTTCAATCCTTTTATGTCAGGTATTTGGGAACTAGTAGAACAAAGAAATGGGGTAAAACAAAAAGTATGTTCCATTGAATGCTATAAGATGAGATGCTCAGATGGTGAGTTGGCATACCTTCATTGAAATCAATGGGGCTATGTTATTCACATCAGCTCAGGATATGGTCCATCACTTCAGCCAGTGCAAGTTATCCCTTCCTACACTTCACACTCTGTAGAGATCCATCTTGTGCTTCCCCAGTGGAGATGGTTCCATGTTCTGTCCCCTGTGTAGAGATGCTCTCTGGTGCTCTTCCTCCCAGGCAGAGATACCCACCTTATGAACCCCTTCTTGCTCCAGAGGATGCTCCTCTTGTTTCCTTCTGACTTCCTTTCCCACGTCAGGATGGTGAGCCTGGATTAATGCTGGTCTCATATAAACCAGGAAAAATGCTTTAAAATATCAATGAAAGAGTCTTTCTATTTTCTGGTTCCAACATTCAGGGGAGGTGATATCCACCCCAGAGTGCAGGTTACAGTGTCCTCATTGTAGCAGAACTGCTGCAGTTTCCTTACATAGAGTTTGGGAAGCTGCAGATTGGGTGACCTGCAACCCTGCCGCTGCTGAGCTCTCCATAGGCCAGCACTTTGACTGAGGGTGTGTGTGAGGATTCAGGAGGGTGGCCGGTGGGTCCAGGACTACAAAGATGCAGTGGTCATGACAGCCCTCCACGTATGGGTTTGTACAAACTGTTCTGACCCAGGAAGTGGAGTGATGGCCACAGCAAGGAGGTCCTGTGTAACTCCCTCACATAGGGCCTGATTCTCTACCGCTCTGCATAGGTGGGTGTAAAATGCTGCCATTCTGATTTGATGGTGCTTTTCACCTAATTTGTACTCACGTTGCACTGGTTGAAATGATTGAGTGAAGTTCAGGGCAACCGGTGTATCAGACCCATAGGCTTTGCTCAGTTGTAAATTACTACACAAGGTACAGGGCAATGGAGAATAAGGCTTGTAGCTTCCCTGGACAACACCCATTTACTCTGGCTTTGTATAGGGGCAGGGGTTGAACATAGCACAGCTGACAGGGGAACAAAGGCTCTCTTGGGCTAAGCAAAGCCGAGTCTGTAATAAAAAATGACATGTCCCTTTAAGGCTGCAGGGCTACTGTAGCTGAGAACCCCAGACTCAGTCAGAAAAGCTGTTCACATTGACAAGAGCACTTCTTTCTCCTTATTAGGGAGGCAGTGTGGTTCAGAGGTCAGAGTTCTACACTGTGACATGGGAGGCCTGGGTTCTATTCACACCCGGCTGTGTGAGCTTGCGCAAATCACTTCCACTTCACTGCCTCTGTTTCCCTTTCCACCCTTTGTCTGTCTCTTCTAAAACTCTGTAGGGCAGGGACTGTCTCTTACTATGTGTTCGTACAGCACATAACACAATCAGACTCTGATCTCAGCAGGAGCCTGGAGGGTGCTAGTATAATACAAATAATAACAGCTACAAAAAAACCATTTAAGCTCCAGGCCCTTAGTTAACCATTTCCTCCCCCTATTTTTTATGCCTTAATGTTCTTTAAGCAGAGTGTTTTAATGACACAGGAGGAAGTGCTAGATGTTGTGCTGGTGCCAGATAGGCAAAGGACTCCCTCATCCTCTTCATTGCCTCTTGGTTTCACTTGTAGCTGCCATAGCTAAACTTGAAACAGGCATTTCCTCTTTTAACCCACTGGATTTTATTAATAACTTTGTGGATTTTATGCATTCCTTAGACATGGAGAATACACCCTGGTTTCCTAAGAAGATCTCAGATTTGGATAAATGTGCGAACCGTGTTCTGATGTATGGGTCTGAATTGGATGCCGACCATCCAGTAAGTAGCTTCCCTGCTATTGTAACAATGAGTGAAGACAGATTGATTTTTGCCCTTAAGAGTGGCTTTGTGGTTTTGACAGTGTAACTCTGGGACTTATTCCTGGTGTCCTTACTCAGGCATTGCTCTCATTGACCTCAGTTCTGCAAGCTTTAAAGGGAGTCTTGCCTGTGTAGCAACTGCAGGGTTAGGTCCAGAATACTCACAGACAAAAAGAATGCTGTTTTTAACTAGATTTATTTTCCCCCTAAAGTAATGACACAGTAGTTTCCTTCACCCCCACAAATAAAGAAAACAAATTGAACTGGCTATAATTTCTAATATTCAGCGCAATCAATTAAATAACCAATTTAGTGTAAGTAAAGCTTTGAAAAAGGAATCCTTATCTACAGAATATACTTACATCAAGAGTTATGTGCCTGAAGTTGCTGATCTCCATTTTAAATTGGGGGATTTATTTATTTCATAGACTAACAACAACTAATAGGCTCCTATTTTGACCATTTATTTTCCCAAGACATGCTTTTACAACAGTGTTTTCTTTGTTAATAAGCTTATTTATTACAGAGATGGAAATGTGTATTACTTTTTCTCCACACATAGGGTTTCAAAGACAATGTCTATCGTAAGAGGCGAAAGTATTTTGCAGACTTAGCTATGAACTACAAACAGTAAGTATGACTCCTTGCAAAACAAGTCTCTTGCTTTGGAATAATGAGATGGATAAAATAAGTGTAGTTCACATTCACCAGGCCAGATCTCCAGGCCTAGCTGAGCTGTGTTTGGTATAGGAACCAGGGTGGGAGGAATAGAAAGGTTGATCGAAGCCACCTTACTACTCCCAGGATCTCTGATTGGTCTGAGGATCAAACTATAATGTAAAGGTTGCTAGCTAATTATGCCAGGTAGAGTGGTCCCAGTGTCATGGCTACACCAGCTGGGAAAAACTGGACTGCAGTGCTTTCTGGCTCAACCCTCTCTTACTCATGGTCACTCCTCCACCTTGCGTAGGAACACACCCTGTAACTGAGAGAGTGGGGAACACATGTTGTACGGCTGGCTATACCAGCTTCATGATTACCCTATTAGGGCAGATCTCTATCACCTTTGTGCCACTGGAGTGGTGCAAAGACATTGAGGTCAGAATCTAGCCTGCTGACTGATAACTATAAATGAAGCAAGAAAATAATCATTATTCTAGTTTCTGGTTCAAAATAGTGCAGTTTCTGGTTCATAATAGGGCATTAGCTACAGTGGTTTAGAAGTGCACAGTGAAATGAAACTGAAAAGGGCTTTGTGGTATTTAGGACCCCACAGTGGGCTCTCCTTGAGTCAGATACAATTATGACTTAAGTGCTATAATTTGGCTCTGAGCATACTTTTCATGTTGTTGTTCCCTACCTGGGTTTAGATGTCAACCCCCTCCACTGGGAATGACACAGAAATGTTATAAACCTGTAATCACAGCAGCATACACTAATGGAATCAGCAAACACAGCATAAATCCAATAGTCTGCAGTATTATTATGTTGATACAGTTATCTTTGGGAGGTTAATTTCTATCATGTTTGTTTGTCAGGCCCTGAAATCACTACTGGTAGAATCATGACACAGCATTCTGATTACCTTCAATGGGTTTTGACTCAAGTCCTCACAATAGTCCAGTTTAATCAAGATCCAGAAGGCTAATGTGAGGTGATAGGCTGGGTTTAATACATTTTGACAGATACTCATGGTTTTTCTAGAGAAGCATGATTTTCACATTGCAAATGAACATTTAGATGCCTAGATTTATCATGCTGTTAACTGAGCTCATTATCTTTCCTTTCCTTTAAAGAAATTGATAAGGTAATGCAGACTAGTTATACACAGGTTGAGGAAAAAATTAACATTCTTAGGTCCTGATCCTGAAAAGACTTATGCAAGGGTTGAACTTTTTACTCCCAATGTTAAACACATATGGAACTCTTTGCAAGGTTGGGGCCTGAGTCCCTGAGCCAATTCCACTGATGTCAGTGGAAAGATTCCCATTGATTGATTACAGTGGGAGTTGGATCAAACCCATAGAGTGTAAGCTCTTCAGAGCAGAGACCACATCTTCCTGTGTATTTGTAAATTATCTAATGCAACGGAGCCCTGATCCTGACTGGCTTGTACAGCAACATAAATGTTAAATAATAACAGTACTAGGTAAATGCGTCATCCATTTCTAGAGCTATCCATTCTGAGCCATGACATCCTTTCTTTCTCCTTTCATTATAGCGGTGACCCAATCTCCAAGATTGAATTCACTGAGGAGGAGATTAAGACTTGGGGCACTGTATTCAGAGAGCTCAACAAGCTGTACCCAACTCATGCCTGCAGAGAGTACCTTAAAAACTTACCCTTACTCACCAAATACTGTGGGTACCGAGAAGACAATATCCCCCAGCTGGAAGATGTATCGCGCTTCCTGAAAGGTAATGTGCTAATTTCTCTGCTATACCAATGGGAGTTAAATACCTAGGTGCTTTGGAAAATCCCCCTTGATGCCTATCTGCATCTTTAGGCATCTATAAACCTCTAAAAACCTGCCCCTCTTTCCTCTGTAAATCACAGCCACTAGAGGGTGGCATGCTTTCTCTCTCTCTCTCTTCATATTGGCACTACAAATTATAAGCAGTATTTAGCTACTAGATGGTGACTTCAGCAAGTACTATAATCCAATCAATATGGGGCAGGGGTGCACATGTACATTGTGGGAAGGCAGACAAAAATCATGTAGCATTATAGAGATATTAATATTACATTTTTCTATTGCATGCATTTTAAGGAACTTCTTATGCCCAGTATGTACTTTTTTGTGACTAAAACAATACCATAAGTATTATCTTGTTTCTGTGCCACATAATACTTTAAAAATAAAAGGACTGTATACAGCCACTGCTGTCAGTGGAAGTTTTGTGTGGGGATCACATGGTGTATATGACCTGCATGCTGTACATTTGAAAAGCACAGAGTCCAGTTTTAAAATAAATCTCTCTCTAAGAAGAGATCCTTTCTCCAAAAGGGAGAGGTGGTGGGTTTCCCATCACATGAAGTCCTTAAATCGAGACTGGATATCTCTAGCTCAGTCAGAAGTTACGGACTTGATGCAGGAATCCTTTGGAGAAATTCTATGGTCTGTGTTGTCCAGGAGCTCAGATTAGATGATCATAATGGTCCTTCCTGGCCTTAAAAGGTTTGAATCTATGAAAGTGAGTGCTCTGTAATTCTGAACACAATACAATGAATCAAAGGAGAAAGAGAAAGGAATCATTACATGATGAGACAACATGCTATACTGACATGGACTGCAAGGCATTGCTAACCAAATCATGAATAATATGAGAGTAAACCATAAAGGCAAACAGCAACCCTTTTGACACTTTCACCCCTCTCCCTTATGGTCCTTTATTATATCTTTCCCTCTCCCCCCATTTTTATATATGTTGTATTATAGTTTTATATAATTGTGAAATCTGTGGGCAAGGCCAGCACTAAAGTGACTGCTGGAGTTTGTGAATGAGATGGTTAGGCATTGTGCTAGGGTCTAGGGGAAAAAACAGTAGAAAACACACAAAGTCAGAAGTATGTTGGCAATATCTTGGTAATTTTCAAATGTGGGAATTTTGATCATAGCTCATCTCTAGTTTTCCTCCTTGTCCTTGAGCAAAGCCATGCTGTGGTATTTAATCTAGACGTAAGAGGAGAAACACAGCTTTGAACATTATAAAATTCTACATCACATTGACCTATGATTTATCTATTGCTTTTCAGAGCGCACAGGTTTCACCATCCGTCCAGTTGCTGGATATTTGTCACCCAGAGATTTCTTGGCAGGCTTAGCATTCAGAGTTTTTCACTGCACTCAGTATGTTAGGCACAGCTCGGACCCTCTCTACACCCCAGAGCCGTAAGTTATTTTATTTCTGGGGAGAAGTCAAATATGTGCACAAAACTGTAGTTTATAGACAAAGTTTTAAAACCTGGGTGCCTGAAGTTAGGCTTCTACATCCATATTCAGGCATCTGGGTAAGAATGGCCTGATTTTCAAAGATACTGAGTGCCTGCATCTCTCACTGACTTCATTGAGATTTTTGGATGCACAGCACTCTGAAAATCAGGCAACTCTTTCTTAGGGATGGGATTTTCAAAAGTGCCCAGTGTTGGCCTAACACTGCTCCTCTTGCTCAATGAGAAAACTCTCACTGACTTAAATGGAAGCAGAGTTAGGCCAACACTAAGCAATTTTGAAAATCTCACCCTAGGCTCCTAAGTGTGGGTTTAGGAGCTTAACTTTGGGCATCCAGATTTGAAAATTTGGGTCTACGTATTTTCTGTAGAGTTAATATGCTGCACTCTAATAAGAGAAATGTTTTTTCTGTCGTTTTGATATTAAATCATTTTTCAGTGTTACAAAGAGTTTTCTTCTGAGACAATTGTATTCATTGGATGGTGCTGCTTTTTCACACCCTCAGCAAGAAAGAGCATCATCTCATGGCTTCTGCTTTGTTTCTTTTTCAGCGATACCTGTCATGAACTCCTGGGTCATGTCCCACTCTTGGCTGAACCCAGTTTTGCTCAGTTCTCCCAGGAAATTGGCCTGGCATCGCTTGGGGCATCAGATGAGGCTGTTCAAAAACTGGCAACAGTGAGTGTCTCAGTCTGTGGCGGTGATAATCCCACTTGCATTGCTCTCAGCATTTTACAGGGCTGATCCCGCTCCCATTGAAGTAATTGGGAGATTTATCATTCAGTATCAGCAGAAGCAAATCATTCACTATATTGTCTGTTTCACTGGTTCTAAACTTTTTCTGTTCCGTAACTCCATGATAGAACAGAAGTGATAGGAGGTGAATGATATTCTCCATCTAGCCATAAAATAAGAGTCTCTGGGTATCATAACTTCCAGATTGAGAACCAATGGTCTGTTTCTTCTAAATCCAAGCCCTTTTATCTCTGGGATGAATTCCCACAATAATCTGTTTCTTTATCCTTTAGAATTAACCCAAAGGAAATATAGTTGTCATAGGATGCAATTGATTGTGTATTTTTACAATTTAGTAGTGAGAGGGTTTTTCCCTCAACAAATTAAATATATATATATATTGTGGGTGTCCCATGTCCAAAGTCTTCTGGATGTTTTGAAAGAAATAAATTTTAAGAAGGGGAAAAAAAAGAATTATAATAAACAGAAACAATGGGAGGGATTTTCAAAAGCACTCAATGCTGTCCTATCTTTGCTCCCATTGCCTTCTATGGGAGCAGAATCAAACCAATACTGCTAAGCACTTCTGAACTCTCCCCTCCCCCAAATATACCTACACAAATCTCCAAGGCCAGCAAACTGAAATAAACATCATAAATTCCTTCAGACAACAGAACTAAAGAGAAAACAGAAGGGAGCTTGACTCTTGTTCATGACCCTGTGGCTGATCTCATTATTTATCAGTTTTAAAAAAATTCAATCACTTCCAGTGCTTCTGTTAAGCTGCCTCATAACAATTTCAACTGGATAGTTCAGTGCATTTGTGTGGCAGGACTAGAACTCAGTGCTTCTGTTGAGATCAAAAGTCTCTGTGATAAAGGTGAGCCTAGGGTGTGGAATAGTAGCAGTAAACTTACTTGTCAGAACTGTCCAGCTCAGTGGTTCCTAACCTTTCTCATTCTGGACCCCCTTCCACTTAGCAAAATGGGAAAAGCAGGGTAATTGTGACCCTCTGACATTTGCTCAAAACCCTATTAGGGGGTTGTTACACCCAGCTTGATAACCCTTGGTCTAGTTTGCTTGACTTACAAAATCTGCTGCACCATTAGTTGCATTTGTGTTGAAGACAGTTTCCCCCAACTCCATTTTAATTCTTTTTTGTTTTTCTTCTCTATCAGTGCTACTTCTTCACTGTGGAGTTTGGTTTATGTAAGCAAGAGGGACAGCTACGAGTCTATGGGGCTGGTTTACTTTCTTCCATCAGTGAGCTCAAGGTAAGAAGAGGAAAACATCCTCCCTTTATTTGCCCTCTTTCTTTGTTCTCACCTGATTTTTGTGGTAGTTTGTTCAAAATATTGGGTGGACTGAGTAGCTATGGCCAATGGCCCATTTAGAAACTGTGAACTGAAGCAGCATATCTTTGGGTAGCATTTATTCTGGAAGCTCCTAGAGCTAGATTTTTAAAGATATTTAAAGGTATTGATTTCAGTGGGAGTTTGGCACCTAAATACCTTTAAAAATCTGGCTCCCAGAGACCTCTAGGGATGATTCTGGTTAAGCGAAAAAAAATAGAACTAATAATTGGAAATTGTGTCTTTTGGTGTGTGCTGAGCTCTGTTGCTCCCAACTGGTTTTAGATGGAGTTGAGGTTGCCCTGCATTTCTTAGAATCAAGCCCTAAATAGATGTGTTTTTAGCATAAGGCTCTGCTTGTCAGACCGGATTCTGATACTATTGTTCTCATTGAGTAGCCTCCTGCTACATGTGCAATCATATTGGCTTCAGAGTTCAAGTATGTTGACTTGCTCACATTAGAAGATACTGCTCACTGTAAGTAAGGGGGGCAGAATTTGGCCCTTTAAGGATAGCCAGTTTCCTAAGGGTTAGCTGGTACCAATCTGCAGACACAACTCTTAAAAGATGATGTGCTACAGAGATTTCATATATGGCATCATTTCGTCCTCTTCAACACATTGTTTCTATCCTCTGTTTTTTCCTGTGTGCTCTTGTGGTGCTGATACTACTCTGACATGTGCTAATGTTAATATCTTTGCTTCATTGCTTTGTCTATTATCCAGCATGCTCTCTCTGGCAATGCCAAAGTCAAGTCCTTTGATCCTAAGGTGACCTGCAAGCAAGAATGCATCATCACAACTTTCCAGGAAGTCTACTTCGTTTCTGAAAGTTTTGAAGAAGCAAAGGAAAAGATGAGGTACAGTCTGTTTAATCTCAGTTATTACCTAAGCCAGGTTTATTCTGATGTGTGTGTGCCAGCAAAAATTTCCTTTAATTTTTATTATCATGCTCTATTTTTAGCTCCCACTTGGTTGGAAAGCTGCTGTTCAGTATTTCCTCTCTCTCCCCTGTATTATTATTATTTTATTGTTATTTTATTATGTCAATTGATGTGGTATCTGAGCACATCACACATAACAGAAAACATCAGTCTATAAATGCCCACAAAGGGCAGCAATGTTAACCCTGTCCCTGTTACCTATCCATCTAATGGGAAAGAAATCTGAGAAAGAGAAAAATAAAAGACAGAGCTTTGGTTTAGAGCCATCTGGCAAAGGTAGGGCCATAAAGATGAGTTTTGCACCATGCTATGAAGGCAAACTGACCTGAGATCTGATGGACTAAGTTTCACTGTCAGGGAGCCTCCATTGAGAATGGGTGCACCATCTTGGCCCTGCCAGCAAAAGCATCTCTGCTGATTTCAGCTCTCACAATGGGTTGGAATTCTCCCCTGTGTAGAGGGACAGACAAGGCCAAAGCACTCCTTGAGTTCCATTTTGAGGGGGGCATAAGATGTGCATAAGGCTTCTGTTGGCTCTGTGCACAAAGGAGAATTTTGCACAGTGGGACATGAGAAAAGAAATGGTTTCTAAAGTAGCTAAGTCCCAAACCACATAGGCGTTAACAGATTAAAAACAACAGCTTGAACTAGACATAGAAACAGATGGGGTAATTAATATAGTGCGGAGCACAGGTGTAACATGCTCAGACTGTATACCTCTAGGTATGAGCTGGGAAGGCTGAGTCCCAGTTTGTGTACATGTACCCACGCTAGCTCTGCTTGAGCTAGTGCCTAAAAATAGCAGTGCATCTGTGATGGCATGGGGGGTGGCTTGGGCTAGCTACCTGAGCATGTACCTGGGAGCAGGGTGGGACTGTACTCAGGGCGGCTAGCCCGAGTAGCTGTCTGTGCTGCCGCAGATCCACTGCTGTCTATAGTTGCTAGCTTGAGCAGAGCTAGTGCAGGTATGTCTATGTGAGCTGAGAGTCAAAGGCAGATGTATGCACTGACCCATTCCAATCAGCTGCATCTGCTGCAGGTTTTTAACTTTGGCTGCTCTTGCCCCAGACAATGAGGGTGAGTTGACTTGTCAATGTGAGAAGGAGGATCCTATAAAAGAAACACATTAATGGTTTAAACTCTTGGCTCATGATGAAAGAAATATCTGCTCTAAACAGCAGGTGAAATGCTGCTTTCAGTTACACTAGTGTAAATCAGTTGATGTCAAAGGATGTGATTCTGATCTCACTTACACTGGTTTTATGTACGTGTCATGCCATTAACTTCAATGGAATTACTCTGAACCAATGTAGTAAACAGTAATATCAGTGCAGAAAGCAGCCCATAACTTTCTCCTGTGGCATATAGCAGAGACAAAGTAAATGAGTTATTGAAGATCTATTTTTAGCAAGTGCTTAGGCAATTTGGTCCACTTTACCAAAGCCTATGCAAAGGTGTTGTCCACTAGATAGGGTGCTGGATTGGGACTCTGGAGACTTGAGTTCAAATCCTGGCTCTGCCATTGATCTTCTGGATGACTGTGGACAAGTCACTTCTCTGCTGTGTGCCTCAGTTTCCCCATCTGTAAAATGGGGATAAGAATGCTGACTTCCTTTGTAAAGTGCTTTTAAATCTACTGATAAAAAACATTACATATAAGCTAGGAATTATGAAGAAGAAAAAGTGGTTTAGCTAATGAATTACTGATGCTGACTTCCTTGTGGAATTCATGCCAAGCTCCCTTAAAGAGTGATGACTGGCTCAGGGACACATTTGGCTTTTTGTTGATTTAATTTGAAACACTGCCTCTCTTTTTTGTTTGAACAGAGAGTTTGCAAAAACAATCAAGCGCCCGTTTGGAGTAAAGTACAACCCATATACGCAAAGCATACAGATCCTGAAAGACACCAAGAGCATTGCTAGTGTGGTGAATGAGCTGCGTCATGAATTGGACATTGTCAGCGATGCCCTCAACAAGATGGGCAAGCAACTGGGCATCTAACTCGGCCAATAATCATCAGCACTTTGCACTCAGCAGCTGTTTTTTTGTCCTGTTTTATACATAGAAAGCTCCTCTCTAACAACAGAAAAATGAATGCCTAGTGGGGATAGTTACTTTAACTTGCATGTTTCTCTACTTAACACCCTTTGCCCTTACAAAATGTTTATGTGACCCCTCTGATCCTCCCCACTCCATAAACCAATCAGGAAAGAAATGGGCTGCATTCATCCTTGAGAAGCTGGTGTACGAATACAGAAATCACCATATTGGATCAGAACAGAGGCCTGTCTAGTCCAATATCCTGTCTGTGCCAGTGGCTAGGGCCAGCTACTTCAGAAAAAGGTGCAGGAAACCCTATGGGATAATCTACCCCCAGGGAAAGTTTTCCTCCTAACCTCCACTAGTAAGAGGTTGGTTTATAACCAACCCTGGCCCAGGGCCTCCAGTACCTCAAAGTTCACCAGGAGAAAGTTGCAGTGGTACAGGCCTTCCCCCCAGAAGGGGAACAGTACTGATCTGGGAAATGATGTGATTGGAGATGTGCTGATTCTGAAGATCCCCACTGGGTGGCAGCCTCTTTTGGAACATAAAGCTGCTGAATGAAATCCTGACTCCACTGAAGTCAATGGAAATTTTGCCATTGACTTTAATGGGGCCATGATTTTACCTGCTGTCCCTGGAGTAGCATTTGAGGGAGGGTAGTACTGGTAACACCACCTGCCCTCTGCCTGGGGAATGAATCCCACCAAGATCATGGCAAGCCTTGGTGGTGCAGGGAGCTGCAGTTTACACCTCTCTACTTCAGCTGGGGAGAATGTAGACCTGTGTCTAACAGCATTTTGAAATGGTATTTCAGTATCCACAATAGTCTTACAAAGGTGATGAAGCCCAGTTCTTAAATAGCCACTGTCTAGTATCAGTTTATATGGAAAATAAAAGTCCCTTTGATTACTCATTCTCATCATTGACCTTTCAAGATGCATGGCGATACATCCCAATTCTCTTCTGTAGGGCCTGATCCTGAGGGGCACTGAGTACCCTGAACTCCCATTGAGGCCAATGGGAATTGAGGGATATATTTTTGGCAGGATGAGGCCCTAAGTCTTTGTAGCTCATAGGTGTCTTCAAAGATCCTGTAATGAAAAAGAAATCTGTTATCCTCCAAATAGCATTCTGCTGATGTGGGAAGCAGAGTCATGTGGAACTGGCAACATGAAGCAGTAGTGAACTCTCCAGTTTTGTGAGTGTTCAAGCATCGTGGACATTTGCACTTAGCCACCATGGGGTAGTTTCTGCTCACTCTTAGAAGCTGCTCACTCTTAGAAATTAAAATCTGTAGATGAAATAAATAAATTAAAAGGATATTATCAATTTTAGTAGGAAATCTGTGAAAGGCAGGGCAGACTTTTTAGCATGCTAAGAATTGAACCTTCACTACTCCAGGTGATAGGGGAATGTAGCTGTAAATATCTGTATATTCACTGGAATAATGGGATAAAATCATGGCCGTATTGAAGTCAATGGCAAAACTCCCATTGATTTGAATATAGCTAGGATTTCATCCTTGAATTCCTAAAAACAGGGTGTAATTGATACTTAAATATTGCAAATGTTCATGCTGGTCCTCTGCACAATGGTGAATTTCACCCTAATAGACCATACGGGCCACATACATAATGAACAGCTTAAAATATGCTATATTAAGAGAGACCTAATATTAAAAAATTTTTCTTTTTAAAATCAAATCTGGATGACTTTTTTTTTGTTGGTACTCTTTTTACTAGCACAAAATTACTTTTATAATGTTTTTTTCTTTTACATTTAGGACAGTCAGACCATATTTTTGATAAAAATTAACTTGACTTCTTAAATTACACTTTAAAATAATCTTTTGGAACCTCATGTTTTTAGAGAAGAATCTATTCAGTTTAAACAAGTGATAAGTGTGGATCTGTTTTGTCTGCTTATGTAGTAATGGTTAGTGTTGAGATATTTTTTGCTAAAAGTATTGGATTTTTATATTTTCAAATTATAATCAGAAGATGTAATGAGTATTACTTCAAATCTTAAATCTGTATTACATATAAATTTCAGTAGGAAACATTGGACCTATTAAATTTCTGCTAGTACCTAGATTTAATAATTCTAGTGTTATTCTGTGACGGGGGAATTCTATCTATATTACATGATGCAAATATAGGAAACAAAATGCTAAGTTAACATATTTAAAGTGATGTCTTTTCAGGGTATAACCACATTTATATTTGGTTTTACCATGTCCAAAACTGCTGGCTATGTAAAACAGTAATATAAATAATTTAAGTATTTTTAAATATTGTGGATGCTTTAAATGATAAACATTACTGAATTGTTAGCATGAAAACCAATGTAAAAACAAAAATCCCTAACTCTACAGCCAAGCAATAAACATGACTACTTGTGATTTATGAATTTACCTCTTTAATGGAACAATTCTGTTATTCTGGATGCAGTCTTGCCTGCAGATAACACATGTATGATTCCTACTGACATCACAGGGATTTGTATGTATTTATTTGTGGAGGAAATTGCCTCCCCTTGTGTTTTGCAGGCTCATACTCCCATTGACATTACTGAGACCTGGAGTGTAGAATGGGTTTCTTAGGCCCTGATTCTGCAAGATGGTCCCTGCAGGTATACCCACTACCTTCAGTGTGTCTCTGCACTAACGCAGAGCTCCATCTATGGGGCGATTGGCTCCCTAGGCTGTAAACTTTTTGAGGGAGGAACTGTGTGTGTGGACAGCACCTTGTGTGTGCCATTGGAGTACAAATAATAATACTAATGCAGGGTTTGCCATTAGCTGTAATGGGGACAAAATCAGACCCCTTACACACAAAGGCACCTGATTCTCAAAAGCTTTATAATTTGTGTAGCTATTTACACCTGGGAAAAATGAATGTAAAAAAACCCTACCAAACCAGTCTGGCAGCATTTTACACAGGTGTAAATGACTACACTAGAGTGCTCTTCTCTTTTAACTTCATAGATTGGTGCTAACATGCTGTTCCTGAGATACTTCATATTGTCTTTTAGTCTTGGTGCCCATGAATCCAAGAAATGTCACTGCTTGATGCTGCTACAAATGGGTAAATAAAATAGCAAATAACTAAGCAAGAAACGTGCTTTCGGTATGGGCCAGATCCAGGTCCCTTTGAAGTTAATAGCAGTTTTGCCACTGGCTTCAATGGGAGCAGTACTGCACAATAATCTGCAGCAATTGGTAACTCTTGAATGAATATGCTGTACATGCTTGTTTTATCAGCATCTGACTTCTGTCAATATTTTGAAAGCAGAAATGGATATAATAAACACTCAATACACTCATATTGGATACAATTCACCCGTAGGCAGTGGGATTGCACAAGGCCTATGCATTGCATAAAACTCACTTAAACTCTGTACTGATGTCATAATTAAAATTTAAATTGCACCTAGGCCTAGTTCTGCCCCACCTTCACTGGGGTGAATTTCTCCCCTCTGTGAATGCACATGCTTCATAGTAAATGGGAATCACCTAGTTTAGTCACCATTTCAAATTCTGAAGCCAAGGATTTCTAAGGTCACAAATGTGGTAGTTACCTACATTCCTGCTTATTAATATTAATATACGTTATGAAGATTGTTATCACAAACACATTATTACCACTATTATTATGGGCACATACACACAAGAGGGCTACCTTAGGATGCATCCTTGTCTTGGCTTCCCTAAAACCAGCAGGCTGACTCTCTGCACATTATGCCGGGAAGCGGTTTAATAGTTGGTGAACATATTCTGTGTTTTAGTGCAGCCCCCCTGGCCTTGAGAGACATGACAGACCCTCTGTTTGCCTCTGGCAGGTCTAATCTGCATGGATTTCTGTGCAGGGCAGCCAAAATATAGTTCAAAATAGCCACAGGAGCATAATAAACTTGTGTTTATTTGGGGGCATAAATCCAGACGTGAGCAGGAATTTGGTCTTCTGTATATAAACTGAAGTCTGAGACAATACAACAGATTAAGATGAATATGGGATTAAACAATTGACATCATACTGGGATGTTATAGTCAAGAATATTTAAATAATAACAAAAGGTTTAGCATAATTCTGGATTGTTTTTAATTTGGACTATACCACAACAACAGTTCACATAAAATACCAGAGACCAAAGCATATAATCTGTCAATATGATATTAATACGTGGGTGACAATGATGATTTACTTGGATGGTAGGATCAGGGCCCAGCTTGTGCTAGGCCCTGTACACACATATAACAAAAGGGCAGACCCTGCCCCAAAGAGCTTACAATCTAACTACGTATTATCCATTTGGCAGTTTGCGAGTGTAATATCAAAATGGCTAATACAAAATTGTGGGCAAGTGTTAACTACCAGCTACTATCCTTTCTTACAAAATCCACAACATGAAATACAACGCGAGGGCTAGCTCTAGCTAAATAAACCATCATAACTGTCTTTAATGTTTTTTCGTAAATCACATTTATATGATTTAAAACCCCCTCAGGTTTGAAGAACGTTATGAAGATTGAAGCCAAGCAGTTGAAAGGTAGGAAAGGCCAGACGGAAGGTTGTCTGTGTCTCCTGCATTCAGAGGGCCTGGGCATATACCTGATATTAGTCTTGAATGACAGGAGCACGTAAACAACAAGGAGTCTGGTGGCACCTTAAAGACTAACAGAGCACGTACTCTCCTGCTTCCCGCAGTGCCCAGGCGAGAGAGGCCTCAGGGCAGGAATGGGAGCTGGGTAGTGAAGCGGCTCCTGGTCGCTAGTAGCTGCAGCGTGACGGATCTGTGTGTACGTGAGGGGGAAAGCCCCCGGGGAGAGCACAGGCCTGTCCGGAGAAGGCTGGCTCCGGAAATTACACGGCGCGGGCAGCACGCGTGGCCCTGGGAGTAGCGAGCGCCCAGTTACCCGCAGCCCAGCCAAGCTCCCCTGCACCGCCTCCCGTCACAGGGTCCCCGCCCACGGCCCGCCCTGTCCTCTCCGCCCGCCGCTGCCCCGGCGCAGGCGGGAAGGGGCTGGGCTGCGCGCGGCCGCCGGGTTGGGCCCATGGAGGCGGCGCGGACGCTGTTTGCTTGGGTAGGTTGGTGCCTCCGGGGCAGGCGCCCTGAGCGGTGGAGGGGAGGCTGCTGCCGCCGGGGGCACGTGGGCGAGGAGGGGGGCGGGTTTGCTTCCTGTGCAGGGAAAAGGGGGAAGAAGCAGGAGGCTGGGAAGGTATTTTCTTCCCATTCTCTTCCCCCCCCACCCCCTTGTACCTGCCCCAGCAATTTCCTCTTCCCTAAAACCAAATTATGGCCCCTCTGCAAGAGCAAAGACCCCCCCGCCCTGCGCCCGCACCAGTGGGAGCCGGACTGTAGCCCTCTGTGCCTGCAGGGGCTGTGTGGTGTGTCGCGTGCAGATGCACCTTGAGCGTGATTTCGGAGCCTTTTGCCGGTGGGATAATGGGTCCCCCTCATAAAGCCCCAGACGTGGCCCTCACTGGCCGGCGTGGGACCCTGCATCATTAGTTCTGGGACGGGGGCTGTGGCTGAAAGGGGGCTAGCCGCGCCCCCGGGGCTGGGCAGAGCGCCGAGTAGCTCTGCCGGAGTGTCCCGAATGCTGCGCTACGCAATAGCGGGGCAGCTGCAGCGCCTGGGTGTCACGACAGAACGGTGTAAATGGGTTTCACCCCCTTCTGCCCTTTTATTTGTCAAACTTCTCACAGAAAATCTACAGACAAGCCCATGCCCGGGAATAGGGTGACCAGACAGCAAGTGTGAAAAATAGGGACGGGGGTGGGGGGGTAATAGGAGCCTATATAAGAAAAAGAGACCCAAATTGGGACTGTCCCTATAAAATCAGGATATCTGGTCACCCTGCCCGGGAATTCTCTCCGTGGCGAGTTCTGAGCTGTGGCAGGTCTGAGGCATTGCTGGAGTCTTGTATCAGTTGTGGCTGCAAAGCCGAGGGGTGGGGGAAACTGCTAACTTTCCAGGACTCCTTTGAGCTGCGACTATCTTGCATAAAGTAGACTGAGCAGATTGCAGCCACCGTTGTGTTTAATATAGAGGGACTGACCAAGAAGATTACAGGGCATAGCGTGGATGCAGCCTGCCACTCCCTGTGCATGGGCAGGCTGCCGGCCCAGTGAAATCACTGGGGCTGGAACTATTTTATAGTAGGGGTTCTGAAGGCAGAAACCATGTATTTGGGTTGTTGTTACTACTACAAGGCAGCGGGTGCTGGAGCACCCCTAGTTCCAGCCCCTATGGTAGGGCTCCTTGCAAGGACAGCAGTTCACCCATGTGCACAATTGCAGGGTCGAGCCCTAGATTTATAACAAGTGGGAACATTGTACGCTGGGTCCAGTGGTCTCCTCAGGTTGCCTGCGTTAAAGATGAGTGTGGCTATGCCTATGTGTTGCATTGTTGAACTCTGTGGGTTTGCTTTTGCTACTCCTGATGCAATTCTAATGCACACATTATGGGCATTGCTATTTGTATGTTTGAGTGTAGCAAAGCCTTCCCTTATACAAACATGCCACACTGAATAAAAGTGCTAAAAAATAAATAGCAAAAGGCCATGGAACAGTTGTATTAAAGCTCTCTCGATTTCTGGAGCTACCTTGTTAATCTTCACATAGAACAGATTGTGTGCTTCTATGCTTCCTTTTTAATGTTTATCTTTGTGATCCTCCCCTTTCTGATCCCATTTGAAAAAGTTCAGAAATAAAATATATTTTCTGAAAGATTTCTACATTATGCCTCTGCCCCCCCCCCCCGCAAGCAGTGTGAGAGAATCTCAGCAGCTGTGTGTATTTTGAGATCTGCTACTGTCCAAAGTTGTTGAAAAAAATCATTGCTGGGAGTTTGAGAGAGGAGTTTGCTCTGGCAAGTGTCGGGTCCTATGCCATCAATGTCTACAGAATTTAAGCTTTTATTTAAAAAAGAAATCAAATTTCTGTTTCTTATTGTTGTGAAGATCACCTTATAAATGTGAGTGGAATGTGATGTCTGCCTGAGACTGCTGACACTCCAGTGCCATCTCTGCTACTTTATAGCTTTGCTAAGCATTAGCAGCGTGAAATTAACCAACTCAAGGCCAAATTGGGGTTGCTGTTCAGAATCACGGTTGCCATTTTTCACACAGTAAATAAGCACCCTGACTTTCACAATAAGCCAAAAATCAAGATAATCCCATTTCAAAACAAGCCAATCCATAAGAATCCCAACATTCTATGTGACTAGATCCCCCCAGTGTGCAGTCTGGAACTGTGGTGGGCCTGCTGTGCACCCCTGACTCTCTCCCCGCTTGCCCCTGCTTGCTGGGAGCCGATCAAAAAAAAAAAAAAAAAAGAGCAGCTACAAGCCAAAAACTAACCAACAAGTGATTCACAAGCCAATTAAGCCAAAAACAAGCCCAATTTCTGCGTTTTTTAAGTGGGTTTGGCATGTCTGTTCAGAACTCTATTTAAAGGTTTCTGGGACTGGACACCTGAAAATGTGTTCTCTCTCTCTCCCTCTCTGCAGTGTACCATTGCAATGTGTCATATGATAATACAATCACCTGGTATCCACCAAAAATAATCCATTAGTAGCTGATTGTGCCTTGGCCTTTACACCGTGGAAGAGGGAGCCAATGGGCTATGCATGCCACGGCCCATATGCAAAAAGATCATAGCTGCTGACTTGTCAGTCTGCATTCTGCTCAAATATCTGCATGGTTTATGCACAAGTTTCCCCCTTCCCTTTGAAGTCAAGAGGAGTTTTGCCATTGACTTCAATGGGACCAGGATTTCAGCTGTGGTGCATAAAGGAGACATCGGAGGTATGGTGTGGATAGCTATAGTTGCCCCTACCTGCTCTGATTCTCACCCACAAACTCTGGTGTGCAGTAGCCATATTGGTCAAAAATAATCATAATACAAATTTGCAAGAATAAGTGGAGATAGGCACCTCAGGCAACTGGAAACCTTATTCCCCCATCCTGAAAGCTGCTAGCTGCCCAAGGTATCCATCTTCTGTCTTTCTGCTGTCTTGCCTTGCCCTTTCCCCCCCCAGCATCTAATTGTGTTATACTCCTTGCAGTGAGTATGTAAGTTTCCCTCCTAGAAGAGTTGTACAGTTAGTGAGTGGTGATAAATCACCAAACCATCTGATGATATATGTACTATATATAATTGAGTGATTAACACCAATTTCCAGCTTCCGAATGGGCTGGAATCTCGAAATTTGTTGCAGGCCATGCAGTGCAGCCAAAAATCCCTAAAATGAACGTTGACCTCTCCATCCAAGTGCCCTTTTGTGATACAGTCTTAAAATTTGCTACATTCATTTCTTATTAATTGATACCATCTCTCTTTAAGACACATTGTTATACCAATAGAATAAAACCCAGCAGGAACTTATTAAGAGGGATAAGGCAAAGATGCCACATTTATTGTAAATATAATGGTAAAGCAAAAGATAAAAGTAAACAACATTGTTTGACTACTTATTCCTATCACTACTTATTCCTTATACACACACACACACATATATAGAGAGAGATTCATTTACACAATTATTTATTTAAGTTCTGTATAGGTGTTATAGTTACCAGCCTAGAAGTTGCTCATGCCAAGTTACTGGCCAGGTATCTTGGTCATGAGGATGGAGCCGAGTCTGTGTTAGATGCACCTGATGCTCCTGGAGGTTGGCAGCAGAACCAGAGACTCAAAGTCATCAGTCTTGAGAGTCCATTCTTATAGGAATTAATTCCTATGTTTGTCTATGGGAGCTGTTTCATTTTGCTGTTGCTGACTCAATCAGCAGATGGCACATTCTTGGGAACATTCCTGGTGGCTCCAAACTGTCCAAAGTTTGTGTTTCTCATCCTTCCAGGTGATGGGGTGGATCCCAGTTTACCCTCCGGGGGTTGTCTGGTCATCCACTTGACACATTCTTCGGCCGATGGATACTTCCTTTCTAGGCTGGCACCTCCCTAACCATTCATGTATATCAAGCATTCATCAGCATACATTTCATATCTTAACCATATTTTAATTTACTGTCTCCACCACTTTCGGGGTGTGTGCTAATTCATTTGAGTCTCCCGGCCCTTTAATCACAGAGGGTGGGGGGTCTGTCCTAGGAGCCGTTGCTATTACAATGAAGTGAAAGTCACTTAACGGCTTATAGTGTTTGTTTACATTGTATCAATTACTTCAAGAACAAAGTCAATTAACTTGTTTGTAAGTTTTACATAGTAATAAAGTATCTTTCACAGGATAGATACAATCAATGGTTTCTACAGACAGTAGCTTACAAGTGTTAACAGAAGACCCAAGAGATTTTTGTACTTGGTGAAACTGTTGGATTTTAAAGTGTGGGGGACAAATTATGAGGGGGTCACTGTCACTTGGGGGAATCACTGTTAGTACCTTCTTTAAAATCCCTACAACATCAGGTGCTCCATAACCAGTGTGGGAGAGAGAAAGAACCCAGATGAGGCAGGGGATTTGAGGTGGAAAAGGGCCAGTGAAAAATCCTAATGATTAATTTCTGCTTGGGGGCAGTAATTTTGGGTCTGAGGTCACCAACACCCAGTAACAGGTTTTTGCTAAGAATGTTGTTGAAGGCAAGTAAATGTGCTATTGGAATTGTTGTTGATAGCAGTCCATGAGTCTGGCTGATCTGACTATCAACTAGTGCTGTTGAGAAGCCTCAAAGACATTTTAAGACTTCCCATATTTTATTTTCAGTGGTTACTTTGTGCTATTCATTTATCTGGCTTGGTTTTAGCTTATAAATATACCAGTAGCTTCTCTTTATGCCCTCTCTGAGTTAAAAGAGCTGACTAATGAGAGACAAGTGTTTCCATTTCACCTGTTCCAAGTTCCAAATGAGACAGCATGTGCTTCTTACTTCATTTTGGGGGTGTTATGCTGAGAGAACATCTACATTAATGAAAACTTAGCGGAGGGTGGTTACATTTATTAGCATAATTATTACATGCATAATTTTAACACTAAAAAGCCTTACCCATTCTTTAGTAGGCACACTGGGCTAAAGTCAGCACTGATATATTCAGGCACAATTCCATCAATAGCATCGTAGTTGTACTAGCATACATCAGTAGTGAATTTGGCTCAAAGTGCCTAAAATTATTTTGCCAAATTTTCTTAGGGTATGTCTACACTACAAAATTAGGTCAAATTTATAGAAGCCGGTTTTATAGAAATCGGTTTTATACAGTCGATTGTGTGTGTCCCCACATAAAATGCTCTAAATGCATTAAGTCGGCAGACCGCGTCCACAGTACCGAGGCTAGCGTCGACTTCCAGAGCGTTGCACTGTGGGTAGCTATCCCGCAGTCTCCGCTGCCCATTGGAATTCTGGGTTGAGATCCCAATGCCTGATGATGCAAAAACAGTGTCGCGGGGGGTTCTGGGTACATGTCGTCAGGCCCCTCCCCTTCTGTCAGAGCAACGGCAGACAATTGATTCGCGCCTTTTTACCTGGGTTACCTGTGCATACAACATACCACGGCAAGCATGGAGCCCGCTCAGCTCAGCATCACCATATGTCGTCTGGGTGCCGGCAGACGTGGTACTGCATTGCTACACAGCAGCAGCTCCTTGCCTTTTGGCAGTAGATGGTGTATTACGATTGATATCCGTCATCGTCATATTCCTCAGTGAGTTCGATCAGAGGCACCTGGGCAGACATGTTATGTCTCCTGGCCTATTGAACCGTCTTGACGATGATGGCTAGCAGTTGTAGTACAGCATTTTCTGCCAAGCACCCAGAAGATGGCGATGGCTATCAGTCATGCTGCACTGTCTGCTGCCAGCTTAAGATGTAAAAAATAGATGGACCAGATTTGTTCTGTATTCATTTGCTTCCCCCTCCCTCCGTGAAATCAACGGCCTGCTAAACCCAGGTTTTGAGTTCAATCTTTGGGGGGGCCATTCTGTGTGACAGTTGTTTGTGTTTCTCCCTGATGCACAGCCACCTTTGTTGATTTTTACCTTGGTTACCTGGGTTACCTGTGCAGACAACATACCACGGCAAGCATGGAGTCCACTCAGCTCAGCTCAGCTCACCGTCACCATATGTCATCTGGGTGCCGGCAGACGTGGTACTGCGTTGCTACACAGCAGCAGCTAATTGCCTTTTGGCAGGAGACGGTGCAGTATGACTGGTAGCCGTCATCGGCTATCTGGGTGCTGGTAGACATGGGGCTGCATTGCTACACAGCAGCAGCTCCTTGCCTTTTGGCAGTGGATGGTGTATTACGACTGGTATCTGTCATCGTCATATTCCTCAGTGAGTTCAATCAGAGGCACCTGGGCAGACATGTTTTGTCTCCTGGCCTATTGAACCGTCTTGACGATGATGGCTAGCAGTTGTAGTACAGCATTTTCTGCCAAGCACCCAGAAGATGGCGATGGCTATCAGTCATGCTGCACCGTCTGCTGCCAGCTTAAGATGTAAAAAATAGATGGACCAGATTTGTTCGGTATTCATTTGCTTCCCCCTCCCTCCGTGAAATCAACAGCCTGCTAAACCCAGGGTTTTGAGTTCAATATTTGGGGGGGCCATTCTGTGTGACAGTTGTTTCTGTTTCTCCCTGATGCACAGCCACCTTTGTTGATTTTAATTCCCTGTAAGCCATGTTGTCACTCGCCCCTCCCTCCCTCCCTCCGTCAGACAATAGTTTTGCGCCTTTTTTCAGCCCAGACGCCATAGCACTGGGATCATGGAGCCTGCTCAGATCACCGCGGCAATTATGAGCACTATGAACGCCACGCGCATTGTCCTGGAGTATATGCAGAGCCAGAACATGCCAAAGCAAAACCAGGCGAGGAGGCGATTGCAGCGATTGCAGTGTGGCGACAAGAGTGATGAGGAAATTGACATGGACATAGACCTCTCACAAAGTACAGGCCCCAGCAATGTGCAAATCATGGTGTTACTGGGGCAGGTTCATGCCGTGGAACGCCGATTCTGGGCCCGGGAAACAAGCACAGACTGGTGGGACCGCATCGTGTTGCAGGTGTGGGACGATTCCCAGTGGCTGCAAAACTTTCGCATGCGTAAGGGCACTTTCATGGAACTTTGTGACTTGCTTTCCCCTGCCCTGAAGCGCCAGAATACCAGGATGAGAGCAGCCCTCACAGTTGAGAAGCGAGTGGCGATAGCCCTGTGGAAGCTTGCAACGCCAGACAGCTACCGGTCAGTCGGGAATCAATTTGGAGTGGGCAAATCTACTGTGGGGGCTGCTGTGATCCAAGTAGCCAACGCAATCAAAGACCTGCTGATATCAAGGGTAGTGACTCTGGGAAACGTGCAGGTCATAGTGGATGGCTTTGCTGCAATGGGATTCCCAAACTGTGGTGGGGCGATAGACGGAACCCATATCCCTATCTTGTCACCGGAGCACCAAGCCACTGAGTACATAAACCGCAAGGGGTACTTTTCAATGCTGCTGCAAGCCCTGGTGGATCACAAGGGACGTTTCACTAACATCAACGTGGGATGGCCGGGAAAGGTATATGATGCTTGCGTCTTCAGGAACTCTGGTCTGTTTCAAAAGCTGGAGGAAGGGACTTTCTTCCCGGACCAGAAAATAACCGTTGGGGATGTTGAAATGCCTATCGTTATCCTTGGGGACCCAGCCTACCCCTTAATGCCATGGCTCATGAAGCCGTACACAGGCAGCCTGGACAGGAGTCAGGACCTGTTCAACTATAGGCTGAGCAAGTGCCAAATGGTGGTGGAATGTGCATTTGGACGTTTAAAAGCGCGCTGGCGCAGTTTACTGACTCGGATAGACCTCAGCGAAGCCAATATTCCAATTGTTATTGCTGCTTGCTGTGCGCTCCACAATATCTGTGAGAGTAAGGGGGAGACATTTATGGCGGGGTGGGAGGTTGAGGCAAATCGCCTGGCCGCTGATTACGCGCAGCCAGACACCAGGGCGGTTAGAAGAGTACAGCAGGGCGCGGTGTGCATCAGAGAAGCTTTGAAAATGAGTTTTGTGACTGGCCAGGCTACGGTGTGAAACTTCTGTTTGTTTCTCCTTGATGAACCCTCTGCCCCCCCCCCCCCCCCGGTTCACTCTACTTCCCTGTAAGCCAACCACCCTCCCCTCCCCCCTTCGAGCACCGCTTGCAGAGGCAATAAAGTCATTGTTACTTCACATTCATGCATTCTTTATTAATTCATCACACAACTAGGGGGATAACTGCCAAGGTGGGGGAGGAGGGAAGCACTGGGTGGGGTGGGAGAGGAGGGAAGGACAAGGACACACTGCAGTTTAAAACTTTAAAACTTTAACTCTTATTGAAGGCCAGCCTTCTGATGCTTGGGCAATCATCTGGGGTGGAGTGGCTGGGTGGCCGGAGGCCCCCCCACCGCGTTCTTGGGCATCTGGGTGAGGAGGCAATGGGACTTGGGGAGGAGGGCTGTTGGTTACACAGGGGCTGTAGCGGCGGTCTCTGCTCCTGCTGCCTTTCCTGCAGCTCAACCAGCAGCCGGAGCATTGACTCTTGCCTTCTGTCAGCAAGCTGACGCCACCTATCCTCTTCAGCCCGCCACTTGCTCTCTTCAGCCCGCGATTCAGCCTGCCACCTCTCCTCTCGTTCATATTGTGCTTTTTTGCACTCTGACATTGACTGCCTCCACGCATTCTGCTGTGCTCTGTCAGCGTGGGAGGACATCTGGAGCTCCGAGAACATATCATCCCGAGTCCGCCATTTTCTCCTTCTAATCTTCACTAGCCTCTGTGAAGGAGAAATATTTGCAGGTGGTGGAGGAGAAGGGAGAGGTGGTTAAAAAAGACACATTTTAGAGAACAATGGGTACACTCTTTCACGTTAAATTTTGCTGTTCATATTACACAGCACATGTGCTTTCGTTACAAGGTCGCATTTTTCCTCTTATATTGAGGGCCAGCCGGTTTGGTGTGAGAGATCACTCATGCAGTGCCAGGCAACAGATTTCGGCTTGCAGGCAGCCATGGTAAGCCACAGTCTTTTGGCTTTTTTAACTTTCTTAACGTGTGGGAATGGTTTCAAACAGTAGCGCCCTCATTTCCCATACCAAGCACCCATTGGGTTGGCCATTTAAAATGGGTTTGCAATGTAAAAGGAAGGGCTGCGGTTTCCGGGTTAACATGCAGCACAAACCAAACTTCCCCCCCCCCCCAATTCTCTGGGATGACCACTTCACCCCTACCCCCTACCGCGTGGCTAACAGCGGGGAACATTTCTGTTCAGCCGAGCAGGAATGGGCACCTCTGAATGTCCCCTTAATAAAATCACCCCATTTCAACCAGGTGACCGTGAATGATATCACTCTCCTGAGGATAACAAAGGGAGATAAGGAATGGATGTTGTCTGCATGCCAGCAAACACCGGGACCATACGCTGCCATGCTTTGTTATGCAATGATTCCAGATTACGTGCTACTGGCCTGGCGTGGTAAAGTGTCCTACCATGGCGGACGGGATAAGGCAGCCCTCCCCTGAAACCTTTTGCAACGGCTTTGGGAGTACATGAAGGAGAGCTTTCTGGAGATGTCCCTGGAGGATTTCCGCTCCATCCCCATACACGTTAACAGACTTTTCCAGTAGCTGTACTGGCCGTGATTGCCAGGGCAAATTAATCATTAATCATTAAACATGCTTGCTTTTAAACCATGTGTAATATTTACAAAGGTACACTCACCAGAGGTCCCTTGTGTGCCCTCAGGGTCTGGGAGCACGCCTTGGGTGAGTTCGGGGTTTACTGGTTCCAGGTCCAGGGTGATAAACATATCCTGGCTGTTGGGGAAACCGGTTTCTCCGCTTCCTTGCTGTGAGCTATCTTCATTGTCTTCATCATCATCTTCCTCGTACCCCGAACCCGCTTCCCTGTTGCGTGATTCTCCATTGATGGAGTCAAAGCATACGGTTCGGGTAGCGGTGGCTGCACCCCCTAGCATGGCATGCAGCTCCGCGTAGAAGCGGCATGTTTGCGGCTCTGCCCTGGACCTTCTGTTTGCCTCTCTGGCTTTGTGGTAGGCTTGCCTTAGCTCCTTAATTTTCACGCGGCACTGCTGTGCGTCCCTGTTATGGCCTCTGTCCTTCATGGCCTTTGAGACTTTTTCTAATATTTTGCCATTTCGTTTACTGCTACGGAGTTCAGCTAGCACTGATTCATCTCCCCATATGGCGAGCAGATCCCGTACCTCCCGTTCTGTCCATGCTGGAGCTCTTTTGCGATCCTGGGACTCCATCATGGTTACCTGTGCTGATGAGCTCTGCGTGGTCACCTGTGTTCTGCACGCTGGGCAAACAGGAAATGAAATTCAAAAGTTCGCGGGGCTTTTCCTGTCTACCTGGTCAGTGCATCTGAGTTGAGAGTGCTGTCCAGAGCGGTCACAATGAAGCACTGTGGGATAACTCCCGGAGGCCAATAACGTCGAATTCCGTCCACACTACCCCAAATCCGACCCGCAAAGGCCGATTTTAGCGCTAATCCCCTCGTCGGAGGTGGAGTAAAGAAACCGGTTTAAAGGGCCCTTTAAGTTGAAAAAAAGGGCTTCGTCGTGTGGACGTGTCCAGGCTTAATTCGATTTAACGCTGCTAAATTCGACCTAAACTCGTAGTGTAGACCAGGCCTTAGTTAGCCAGGGATACATTTTATTTGTACAATTATAAAAAGGAATTTGGAAATATTCAGCAGCTTTTCTGAGGAATATTTGACAAGCCCAGGGCTGCATAAAAAGAACACAGCTTATGCCATTCATATCACTGTGGGTTGAGGGTTTGTATAATAAGGAAACAGATGCATGCAAAAAATAAGCAAATTTTGGCATAGAGAAATGGGATAGCTGTTTTTTTAAATAATCAGCCAGATGTTCACAGAAGGTCTCCGCTTAGGGACTTATTTGGTAAACTAGTGAGAGTGGTGGCCATTTATACTATGTATGGTACCACAGTGCAGACAATTCATAGTTTTCCTTATGACAGTCCATGTTGTTTGAATGAGAAGCTGCACTGGAATTGATTTGCTACTGCATGGTGGGAAGGATGGTTTAGTAATGGATAGAGCACTGGACTGGGACTGAGGAGTCCTAGGCTTGGTCTACACTCACCCCCCAAATCGAACTGAGGTACGCAACTTCAGCTACGTGAATAACGTAGCTGAAGTTCGAAGTACCTTAGTTCGATCTTACTTCGGTCCACACGCGGCAGGCAGGCTCCCTCGTCGACTCCGCGGTACTCCTCTCGTCTAGCTGGAGTACCGCAGTCGACGGCGAGCACTTCCTGGTTCGACTTATCGCGTCCAGACAAGACGCGATAAGTCGAACCCAGAACTTCGATTGCCAGCCGCCGAACTAGCGGCTGGGTGTAGACATACCCCTAGATTCAGTTTCTGGCTTAGCCACAGACTTGCCATGTGATCTTGGGCAGATCACTTAATCTATTTTTTGCCTCAGTTCTGCATTTGTAAAATGGGGATAATACTTTTTACCTCATAGGGATGGTGTGAGACTAAAATTCAGGAAGGGGAGTGAGGCGCTCAGTAACTATGGTACTGAGGGCAACATAAGTACTTAAGAATTGACTGCCCACAGCTTTATGGACTGCATCAGTGATGCTGACTACCTTATTTTTCTGCATCTGAAGTTGTGAACTTAAACCCTCCCATGATTTAAAATGTAGTATAAACCTTGCTCAGCAGCTCTGGAAATCAGTTCCTGTACTGTACTGTACAACATTCTGCATTACATACTGTATTTCTCTAAAAAGAGGCGTTCCCTTGCTTAAGATGCATCATGGCAGATGTCGTGATTTCTGTGATAAATATGGATTCTGTATGGATTGCAATTGCAAATATTTTTATATGAGTACTAGTTATGGAGAATCCTGCATGTGTACGCCAGCAGTTAGGCACTTCACATTTTTATATTCTTTAATACCTAGTAGTTTATTAATGGGTCTCTTACACTTTTGCATAGTAACTTTTATCCCTATGTTTGTGGTTTATAACAGGTCCTATGTGTATCTGCTACAGTTTTACATGCATACAGTAGGCATTGCCATGCATCTTTTAAATATTATGCATAATACAGCAATTGCCACTTTGTCTCAATCCATTTGCTCACTCAGGCTTCTACTTTACCCAGTGCAAATAGTCTTAGGAAATTATAATCTGATTCTAATAATATTTCAGGTTACAGGGGAGAAAAATTAAACTATTTAATAGATTTTAAAATCAGATGGGACCATCATGTAATTCTAGTTTGACCTGTTGCATGATGCAGGACATAGAATTTCACCAAATGATTCCCGCATCAAGTACATAACTGCTGTGAAAATATTGCATCTTGCAAATTGTAGTCTGAATTTGTCTAGCTTCACTTTCCAGCTATTGGATCGTGTTATGCCTTTGTCTGCTAGATTAAAGAATTTCTACTTCAGAAATATTGTCCCGATGTAGATACTTACAGACTATGATCGAGTCACCTCTTAACCCTCTCTTGAATAAACAAAATAGATTGATCGTTAGAGCCCTGTGCGGGTACAAAATTTGAGCCGCGATCTGCAAACATGATATAAAGCAGATATCCGCAGATTTGCAGGGCTCTAGATATAAAATTTGGATCTGCATCCATCCGCGATCTGCAAACATGGTCCGCGGATATCCCCATCCACAAAGTGGATAGCTGCAGATTTGCAGGGCTCTATCGATGGTTAGTCTCTCACTGTAAATGCAGGTTTTCTAGACCTAAAATCCTTCTTGTAGGTTTTTTCTGAACCTTTATCAATTTGTCAACATCCTTTTTAAAGAGTGGACACCAGAAGTGGACACAATATTTCAGGAATGGTCTCACAAATACTGTATGTGCAATGGTAATACCATCTCTTTACTTCTAATCAGTACCCCCTCCTTTTTAAAAAATTTCCTCAACAAAATTCATGTAAGACTGCAAGATTTAAAAATGGAGGTGCCAACAAACTTTGCAAAGTGCTTAGGTGGACCTGCTGCTCCTTGAATGAAATACCGCTCTTAAAGTGTATAATATTATACATGCAGTATTCATCTCTTTCAGCAGCACTGCAAACTTGTGAAGTCTTAAGTACTAGTGCAGGGTTCGGCAACCTTTCAGAAGTGATGTGCTGAGTCTTCATATATTCACTCTAATTTAAGGTTTCGCATGCCAGTAATACATTTAAATGTTTTTAGAAGGTCTCTTTCTATAAGTCTATAATATATAACTAAAGTATTGTTGTATGTAAAGTAAATAAGGTTTTTAAAATGTTTAAGAAGCTTCATTTAAAATTAAATTAAAATGCAGAGCCCCCCCGGACCGGTGGCCAGGACCCGGGAAAATCAGCTTGTGTGCTGCCTTCGGCACACATGCCATAGGTTGCCTACCCCTGTACTAGTGGATAAAAGTGGCTGATGTTTAATGACAAAAGCATGTTGAACTTGCACTTTCTGATGCCTGCTCAGTAATTTTTAAGGGTTTGCTTATAATGGGCCTAAGATCCGAGGTATCTGTGTTCTAAGTTCTGCATAACAAAATACGGACAAGTTGAGTTTTTGCAAACCCTAAATAAACCCATTTCTAATTAAAGGCTAATAAATTGCTTTATTAATAAAGCTCTTTCATATTTTTATTTTTCTGTATGTGTTTAAAGGGTGCAAACAGCTATGGGCAGCTCGGCCTTGGTCATAAAGAGGATGTGCTGTTGCCTCAGTCTCTGAAAGATTTTTCCTGCAAACATCAAAACATTAAGAGCATTGCTGGAGGAGGAGGACACTCTGCAGTTATTACTGGTAACAGACATTCACATGACGTGCAATGCAAGGACTGGCATGTTTCTGAATGAGAATCTTCTTGCTGGGCATCGCTCGGTGCTGTGCTGCCACCTATGTGTGGATTGCAGTTTCTAGCAAGTGCCAATTCTAATTGCAAAGCGGAAAAGTTATTTGCTGCCAATGAATTGAATTGTTCTGGAGAGGAGTTATGTTATTTCAGTTGCCTCTAATGGTCATTTTATGATTATGTGATAATTATTTCTTAGCCTGTTCTACCTGCTTATTATGCAAGAGGGTTCATTACTTTTGTGGGGAAGAGAGGATATTTCACTTTGAAAAGGTAGGTTATTCCTTACCTTAAGTGGTGTCCAAACCCCTGATTGGAAAGTTCTACCATAAATAATGGCTACTTAGGAAGTAGGAAGGATATGAAGGAGAAAGTGAATAGGATGAAAGACTTCACTCTGAAACACTGAGAGGGAGCAATGTTAATGTTAAAATCATCTCCCTTGGCAGTCACATTCTCTATGGCTGTGTCTACACAAGAAAGAAAAGTGTATTTTTAATTTGTTAAAGATATATACTTTTATCTTGAGAAGATAAGGCCTATGCACGCAGTGCTAATTTATTGCAGGATCACAATGTGTGTATGATTCTGTTTGCCTGTGTTATGACTGTGACAGTGGTTTTATTTTGCAGGTGCAGGAGAACTTTTTGTATGTGGCCAAAACAAAGAAGGGCAATTGGGACTCAATCACACTGAGGATGTCCTGTGTTTTACTTCCTGCACTGCACTGTCTAGTGTTTGTGTGATAGAAGTGGCCTGTGGTTGGGATTTTACAATCATACTTACTGGTAAGTCCATCTCACTAATAATAATACCTAGCTCTGATATAGTGCTTTCATCAGCATATCTGAAGGTGCTTTACAAATGAGATCAGTATCATTATCTCCATTTTACAGATGGGGAAACTGAGACTCAGAGCAGTGAAACGACTTGCCCAAGGTCACCCAGCAGGCCAGTGGCAGAGCCAGAAATTGAATTCAGGTCTCCCAATCCAGTGCTCTGTCCACTAGGCCACACTGTCTCCCACTAGGGCCCGGAGAAATATTATGAAATACAGTAAAAGCACAGAGCTCTGTCATACCAAGGTCTGTACAAAGCCTGAGTGCTCAGAGGTTTTATGCTCTTTGCTTTGCAAGTGGAATTGCTGTATGTTCCGCACACTCCCTCTTCAGTTATCTTTAGACCTTTACTGAATATGGTTTATAAGAACACAAGCCCTTGAGCTTTTTGAAAAGGGACAGTTCAGTTCTTTATATGCTGTGCTATCTTGCATATAGTTCTTTTAATGATGTGTGTCAAGGCTGCTTCCCCACTTTGAACTTGAGGGTACAAATGTGGGGGCCTGCATGAAAACTTCTAAGCTTAACTACCAGCTTAGATCTGGTCCGCTGCCACCATCCCAAAGCTAATTCCCTTCCCTGGGTAGCCTTGAGAGACATTCACCAATTCCCTGGTGAATACAGATCCAAACCCCTTGGATCTTAAAACAAGGAGAAATTAACCATCCCCCCTCCTTCCTTCCACCAACTCCTGGTGAATACAGTTCCAACCCCCCTGGGATCTTAAAACAGGGAGAAATTAACCATCCCCCCCTCCTTCCTTTCACCAACTCCTGGTAAATACAGATCCAACCCCCTTGGATCTAAAAACAAGGAAAAATCAATCAGGTTCTTAAAAAGAAGGCTTTTAATTAAAGAAAAAGGTAAAAATCATCTCTGTAAAATCAGTATGGAAAATAACTTTACAGGGTAATCAAACTTAAAGAGCTCAGAGGATCCCCTCTAGCCTCAGGTTCAAAATACAGCAAACAGAGATAAACACTCTAGTAAAAGGTACATTTACAAGTTGAGAAAACAAAGATAAAAACTAACACGCCTTGCCTGGCTGTTTACTTACAAGTTTGAAATATGAGAGACTTGTTTAGAAAGATGTGGAGAACCTGGATTGATGTCTGGTCCCTCTCAGTCCCAAGAGCGAACAACAACCAAACAAAGAGCACAAACAAAAGCCTTCCCCCCATCCCCCAAGATTTGAAAGTATCTTGTCCCCTTATTGGTCCTTTGGGTCAGGTGTCAGCCAGGTTACCCGAGCTTCTTAACCCTTTACAGGTAAAAGGATTTTGGAGTCTCTGGCCAGGAGGGATTTTATAGTACTGTACACAGGAGAGCTGTTACCCTTCCCTTTATAGTTATGACAATGTGTTATGGTATCTTGCTTATAACCATAAATGTACCCTAAGGTATAATGTTATGAGTTGCACTGCTCCAACAAGGATGTATTATGTTGCAGGAAATGGCCAAGTTTTATCCTGTGGATCTAACTCTTTTGGACAACTAGGAGTCCCTCAAACTTCAGGAGGATGTTTGATCCCACAAAAGATTGAGGTAAAGACTCAAGAAAGTTGTCCTCTACAGATCTGGTCCTGTTTTCAGCGCCCCATACAAAACTCAGTAAAATCAGTGGAAAGTCTCCTATGGATTTCAGTGAGTTTTGGATCAAGCCCTTGGACTCATTGAAGACAACAGAATTACTCGTGTGAATGATAAATATCCAGGATTAGGCATTTTAAGAGAGTGAACACTGTTGTAGACATTAGAAAGTCAGCAGTTCAGGAAGTGTGTGTGTGTGTGTGTGTGTGTGTGTGTGTGTGTGTGTGTTTTAAATGAAGAAGGTGCCAACTTTCCTCGAGAAGAATGGTACATTTTGGAAAAGGACATAAAATTTCATCCACACACATTTTAATAGCCACAGTCAACCAAACAATAGGCCAAATCCTCAGATGGTGTAAACTGACTGAAGTCAAAGGAGCTATGTTGATTTTCACCATCTGAGGCTCTGACCCAGGGCATATAAGGTGTTAGAAATGTTTCAGTACATACTTGAGGAAAGAAGGAAAGGATTTCCACTGATCTTAAATTTTATTTAGTTTCTTAGGGCTTTATGTTGAAAAATTCAAAGGATCGAAGAAGAACTTGTTAAAAAACACAGCTGATTTCAATATAATCAGCTGTGTTCTGGGACGTCTACTGTAGGAAAGTTTTTGTTCAACTGAGTTCCTTCTGCTGGCACATGCTATATAAATGCCAATTCTTTGGTTTTGTGCTTCTGCATTTATAACTTAGCAGTGCAACATAATATGCAGAAAGATCTTTTAGCAAAGGTTGCAGAATCCATTCCTAACATTTTATTTTTTATAAGAAAAATTAGTGTGAGATCAGCACTTTTGATCATCCCTACAATAAGAAACTAGTGTGTGTGCAGGGAAATTAAAATTTTCTGGATTTTAGATGCATTTTCTTTGAAATGATAAGCGGCAGCTAAAAAAAGAAAGGAAGTGAAAAATACATTAGTATTGTCCTCATTTAACCTCCAAATGTTTATCAAACCATATCAATTTCAAAAAAATATGTTTGGAGACTAGGGAATCCCATTCCTTATTGGTCTGTCTCTTGCACTCATAAACGCTGAGGGGGCAGACTCTTAAACCCCAGCCTGTGTTGAAGAATACCTTGCTCCACAGATAGTCATCATTGCAGTCAGTGGGAGTACTTATGGGGTAAGGCACTACTCAGCTTGAATAAGGGTATCAGAATCTATCTCTGAAGTAATTGCTTTAAAAATCTTATAAGAAATAGCTACTGAGATTTATGTATCCTCAGAGGAGCTTTACCACTGTTGGCTATGAACCCAGCAGTGTGAATGAATTTAATCCCTATTTACACTTGGGTTTCTATTTTTAGAACATTAATGAAACTCTTTCCTCTCCAAATAAATTCCCATTTCTGTTCCATTGCAGAGAACTCCCGTTCTGTAAAGCTTCAGAAACGGCAAAGTCCTTTCTGGTTCTTTGGTTAGGATTACTAGTCTCATTGCCAGTGCCAAAGCCTGTCTGTTGCTTTTTTTAAATTCAGGGACAGCATGGTTATAGAAAAGAGAGAAAGACCTGTTAAGTTATCTAGTCCTCTTGGGCACAGGAACTGTGTCATGCCTTGTGTTTGTACAGCACCTACCATCCTTGGAAGCTGCTGCATTACTACTGATAATTATAGTCTACCACCCTGACAATGCAGGCTCATTCTGCATTTACAGTATTTTCTAGTGGGGTTTTACATAGCTGGTATATATCTGTCAATTCCTAATTTAATAAACCACTTGAGCAGTGTTTTGTAAGCACTACTTGTGTTACATTAAATGCTCATGCTTGCTGCCATTTCTTCTATATCAATATTACACCCACAAAACTATGTTAAAAGAATGTTAAGTTTGCAAAATCAAGCCCTCAAGTTAGGAAATGCTAGAATTAAGGCATCCCATGCAACCTTAATTTGGTCCCTCTGTGCATAAGTGTTATAATACAGTTTAATTCAATGTTCATACCTAAAGACAGGGTCTTATAACTGAAGTGTTACACACCATTAACTATAAGTGTGCTGCCAGCTCTGTCTAAATTATTAAATTGCCCATCATCATAGTATGTTGGAACCAGTGAATTGTTTTGCACTGTGGACTAATGTGGCCGCTTGTTACTGATATTTGTTACTGAATATCCAGTATGATAAAAGGGGGACCGTAAAATTGTGTATGTTTGCATCTTAGTTACAAATTGCTGAGATTTCTTCCTTCATGTGAGTATTTTGAGCTCAACTGTTGATCTGCTGCTGTACTATGGCACTTCTGGAAGCTTTGCTTGGTTTTCTTAAGAAATGCCCAAGACTAGATTGAAATGAGACTGAAATACATTCTAAAATAAATATCTTTGTGCTGAACTCTGTGACATATAGTCTGTAAATACGATACCATTTTCTTGCATTTGATAAAACATGTTTCCCTCTGAGAGGTGTAAAATGCAAATTGCAAATATGTTTTTTTCTTATGTTTGAATAGTCCCTCACAGAGAAGGTGGTGAATGTTGCTGCAGGACTCAGACATGCTCTTGCTGCTACAGGTGAATATGCCATCATAAAATTAACATTTCAGACAGAAATTAATAGTACTTTTATTATGTGAGATGTCTAATAGCTTACATTAAAAAAAAGGGGCGGGGGAGGGAAAGGATTTATGATTTTATTCCTATTTGTTACAGAAGCCATAGGAAAATGACATCTGAATAGTCCTGTCCATGGTAAGGACAGGCATGTTAGGCAAGAACATGATAATGAATATGCTAGAAACACCTCTTTCCAAAAAATGGTGCTGAAAGAAGACTGTCCAAGAGCACAGGGCCAGATTTTCAAAGCTATTTCGATGCCTAAATAGCTTTGAAAATTTGGCCCTTAGTGACTTTTTGGGTCTCCTACTATCAGCTGTGCTCTATCTTGGCGGGTCATAGTTTGTATGAAATTTAAGGCCTTATCCTGCAATCTGTTTTCAGAATTCTCCAAGGCTTGATGGGGAATCTTCCGCAGTCATTCTATGGATTTGGCAGGTTTTGCTGCAATCAACAGTCAGCACGTTGCTTTCTTGTTGTTACTTGCATATGAGTTCGACAGTTGGGTATTGGTTGAAGGGTTGAGATAGAGATTGGAAGAAGTGTGTAGTCTAGTGGTTGGAACAAGAACTAGGAATCATGCACCCGTGAGCTCTGACCACGATTCTCAATTATAATCCAGATCCTGATACTTGTATCCTCTGGGCTAAATTATGTCCAGCTGTAGGGGTCTGAGCAGAGGACTACTGGGCATAAGAGGTTAGGTCACAGTGTAGCAGGGAAATCAGCCACTGTGGGGTTGTTACTCCCCACTGCTTTGCAAGTGGATATGTAGGGGTGGGAAGTCAGTGGAGCCTTGACTGCTTCCCAACATGTTGGCGAGCACAGCTGAGTTGGTATGGAGAGGGTAGTAAGCTGTGCCAGGTAAAGGGCTGGCAGAATTTATTTCTCCCCAGGAGGCTGAATTGTGGGACTGAACTGTGATTCTTTGAATCACAGTTCAGTCCCATATCCTCTCTTGAGGCAGTGCAAATACACAATTTTCCTGACCGTGAGTCCTAAGCAACTCCACAATGTAGCCCTCAGGGATTTAGAGCAAGACATGTACCCCTCTTTGGTTCAGGTTTCCCATTTATAAAAGGAGATTAATAACCACCTGCCTCTTGGAGGCCTTGTCAGGATTCATTCAATGTGTGTAAAGTGTGTTTGGGATGAAAAGGGTTATATAAGTGGAAAGTAGTATTCTTTATAGATAACTTTTTAATTAACACCAATATAACCTAAGCCAAGCAAACACTTGAAACTCTTTTGAAATTAGTTAACAAGCGAAAAGACAGTCAACTGAATTTGTCAGTAATCTCTGTGTTTTAATTTCTCTTTGTATGCTCGCACTGAGAAGAAAGCGGCATGGTGTTCCAATGGGGAACAGGCATGGCTTCTCGGGCAAACCGGGCAAGCCAAGGGAAAATTATCCCTTCCTTCTTGACAGCAAAAGAACCTTGTAAAGTAACAGGTAACTAAAGAATCACACTTTTTCTTTGTAAAGACAGTAGCACTGGGAACAGTAATATATAGACCATGTACATACATACAAACAATGCACCTTTTCTATAAGCCCTCCTGGTGTGTTCTCTATGCGTCCCATAATTTTGCAGTGATTCAGATTCATTACAGAAGGTCATTACAGAAGTAATGAATTCATTGATGCTGGGTAAGGGGCAAATCCAGACCCCATCCTGCTTGGACACGGTGGGAACTAGGGCAGCTGCTGTGTGCAAGGAGGGGATGTGGATGCTGTGTTCTGTGGCAGCATGGCGGGGTTGGAACATGAGTGGGCTGATGTGCTGGGAGTGGGACTTTGACACTCCATGGACCCTCCTGTCTGTCTCACATTACAGGGGTGTGAGTGGCCATGGTAACCTCCCTGGAGTGGCTCTGCAGATGTGCTGTGGCTTGCAGACAGGTTTCCCTTCTATGTTCCCCGGCGTATCTTTGTAACACCTGGTGTTGGTGTTCCAGTGTGCACTGGCATGGCCAGGGCTCAGGGTCTGGATTTCCCCTTACTCACAGAAACACATCATCAGCACCACATTTTAAATATGTCCTCAGGAACTGGCACAGTCATTTGCAGTGTATCTGTGGTGTGGTATGGAATGGGAACACAGATTCACAATTCCCTGGACAAATAATGCTGACTTCCTTGGGATTTGTGTTCCATAAGCTGAGACCTTCTGATGTAAAATACATAATACACAGCACTCATGGTGCAATTTCTGAAGTAATATAGTTTTATTCTGTACTACAAGGGATCTGGGCATAGAGATGTGTCTTGCCTGTACTTATTCCATGGAACTGATGTTTCCTAGGTCTGGAAGATGTAAAGGTGAAAAAAGTCACTGCCAGCTCCTACCATTCAGTGTCACTTACAGGTAGGCCCCAGCAATATATGTATGTATTAGTAAGCTTGGGCAATGTATTTAGAAGCTAGATATTTATGACTTTGTGAATTTTAATTTTTGTTCTAGCTGGGCTCTGCTTAGTTTGTAAAATCTGATGGGATCACAGCACAGCATGCTATAACTTCAGTGGTATTCATTGGTTTGAAAGAGTAAATTATCTAAAAATGGAGTTAAGTGGATTTATTTGCTTTGGACACCAGAGATCCTAGCCAGCACCCTTCATTCATTTGGGGGCAGGTTCTGATACACTTACTCCACAAATAGTTTCATTGATTTCAACAAGGCTATTCTGTGAAGCATGGCGTTACCTGTTGTGAGTAAGAGTTGCAGAATCCGGGATTTATTAATGCACCTTGGTGGGATGTGTTCTCCTAAATCATATAGGCGCTTTTGTAAACACCACCTTTTGCACTCTGCAGTCAGTTCTTCTGTGCTGGCTAAACAGGAACCAACATGTCACATGGAAAGGCAGCTAGAGTATTGCTCTGCGTGAAGGGAAACAGGATTCATAGTACCATCAGTTTTAAGGGTGGAACCGATCATCAGATCATCTTGTCTGACCTCCTGTATATCACAGGCCAACAACTGAAATTAGGCCAAAGTATTTACAACCGACAGGAGACTAACTGTTGTGTGCCACAGGCAGAGAACAGCAGGGACTGAGGTGCACCAATGACTGAGGCCCCCACAATGGCAAGGAATTCATTGAGTGAGATATATCCAGATGATCCTAGCATGCAACCCACACCTTGCACTGCACAGGAAGGTCAAAAAAACAAACAAACCCCAAGGTCACTGCAAATCTGACTAGGGGAAAATTCCTTCCTGACCTCATGTATGGTGGTTGCTTCTTATGCTATAGATTTATAATCTTGAGGCATGGAAAATGTATTAATCATTCTGAAGACATGAAATCTTGAGTAAAACTACACGTTTGGGATCTCTAACATGCTCTAAACTGTGCATCAGTGTATTCACTTGGGCCAATTTACAGAGAGCAATAATTATGTATGGAAACATTGCAAAATGTGAGTTTTATTGAATTCTAAGACATGCAGACTGAGGTATCCCTGATCTGGGAAAAATCAATATATACTGGACTAGTCTGTAACTGACATGAATTTATTTAAGTAGAAAATGGATTATTCTTTCATGTTTTTACTTTCTTGATTTTGATTAAGCAAGCAATCCTTTTTGTCTACAAAAAGACCAAAGCTCCTGATGCTAAGGATCCAAAGCTATTTAATAATATAACACCTCTGTCTCTCTCCCTCCTGCATTAGCTTTTAAAGGTGTGTGTTTGACTCAAGGTACTACAGTACTTGTTTTTACATTATGAGTGAGCTACAATCTGGAGGGGTTTTTTACATGGATGTGAGGCACTGTTTATTGTATATTTCATTTCTTCTTAGTCTCGCCTGCCACCTACTGGTGATACTTGGAACACCATTAATTTGAAAGTTTTACAGAACTGTAGAAAGGGTTGTTACAAAAACATATGGCACATTTTAAAAAAAGGATGATGAAACTGTTAATTCACTCCTTCAGTGCCCAGCTTACTACTTACATCCAACGTAGTAGCAACTATATGGTCTATAGGCATATGCTGTACCGCCTTGGGTTGTGTGCAAATTACAGGGATCACATTAAAATGTACAAAAGGGGCTAACGGTAGGTAGATTGTTGTAGCATCCTTAGTAAATTGTAAGCCACACAAATGTTATGTTGGTTATGGCCTTAGAAAAACGTAACTTTTTCTTTGCTTGAAATTAGCTATTTCTGTCATCTTCTTTTCCCCTGAGAAAGTGTATTTCATTTTTTCTGGGGAAGAATTCCTGGCAAATAAAAGAGTCAATTACTTGATTTTCTCCCTCTCCTGCCCCTTTTTTTATTGAAAAAATGACAGAGTCCTTAGGCTTTAGAAAACCTAAAAAAGTCTGTTTTGGCATTCATTGTTTCTCTTAACAGTTCGTTAATGTGCTTTGATTAGTCCCATTTCAAAGAAGACTAGCTCAAAGAACATTAACGAATTGTTAATGCGCGTCAGCAAGGTCCACGTGGACAGTTATTCAGTGGCAGGGTAATGTGGGTCAGATTCACACCCCAGCTTGCATTGTGATTTTGGGGTGTGTGTATATGCATTTTTTTAATTAAACAAATAGAGAAAAAATAGTAATTATCCATCAATCTATTTCAATGGTAGTCAGTGTCCTTGTAGTGGAGAGAGGCATGAGAGGAGTTATTAGTTCTGCCTTGGGAAAGGAAAAGGTGTTGAGGGCCCTTATGGTTTCTTTTTTTCTTTACATTCCAGGGTGTGTTTTTGTTTGTAGGGGAGTATAAATAGTGGGGAAAATATACAAGGAAAATTGAAACTGAATTAATGTATTACCCTCCCTTCGAATTTTTTTTGGTCTGTTGATATTTCACAGAAGTAGCTTCTCTCTAATTTCTTTACTTTTGTATTTATTTCAGATGAAGGAGAATTGTGTGTTTGGGGTAGCAACAAACATGGGCAGCTAGTGAGTAAAGAGACTTTTCTTGTTGAGCCCCAGAAAATAGATGCTCATTTGTTCTCAGGTGAAAAGATTGGAGCAGTCTGGAGTGGATGGACGCATGTAGTGGCACAAACAGGTAAGAGATCCAAAAAGCAGCCAGAAGATGCAAGCAAATACTTAAATATCTGCTTTATTCTAGGCAAAACATGTTTTTAATTTGATCTTCCTCACTGTTAATAGTGATGCACAGAGATGTTTTCAGATCAAGCTGTACAGTGATGTTGCCCGCCCTGGGCTTGAGGGGACAACAATGGTCCGTGGCCCGGTGTGCTTGGCACCAATAAAGACACCGAGGGGAGAAAGCAAGCCAAGTTTATTTCAGAGCTCTGAAATGGCACTAGGAGACCAGCATGTTTTAAATTCAGTGCAACAAATACAAACAAATTTTACCTTTTATACTTCAAACTGTTTACATACATTTTTTTGTCTGTCTGTTTTCCCTACCCCTCCCTTTCAGACAACTGTTACAATAAGCTTTACATAAGCTTGTGAGAAAACTTTTCCAGTTTTTGCAACCTTGGGTTAGACATTTGCAAACTAACTACCCCTTCTTTCCCTTGCTCCTTATTTCTATTATTTTTGCTAGTGTGAGTGAAACTGCAGCCATTTGCTAGAAACGCTGACCAATACATTTTTGCTTTAGCCTACTTCAGAGCATGTAAGCAGTGAGCACAGAAGTAGGTGAGAGTTCACAAGATGGAGTTTGGGGGTTTAGATAGGCCCAGAGCAAAAGAGTTTTATCGACACTTTGGCCTTCCACTCTCCCGAGTTACCTGGTAGCTATGCCTAGTGGACCCCAACAATCCCTCCTTTGAGAACACTTAACAAACCTTTGTCAGAGTTTTCTCATACTTTAAAGACAAAATGCGATTATGCTTCATGCAATTAGGATTATTAATGAGAGGGTATAAGGGAACTTTTGGGGTATGGGAGATACAAATTTTACATATGAGCACTTTACAGCAAATGAGCAAAAGAACAAGAACAAAACATATTACCACATCTGTGAGCAAGATGCAAACAATGCTTCCCCCTATATCCCCTAGTTCCCCTAAACCAGGTATTCAACCCCAAAGGGAATCCAAAATAGTGGGTTCCCCTTCCTGGGCCTTTCACTGGTTAAAGGCCTGTTTAGCTGACAAGATGTGCTTGTTAATGTCCTGTGAAAACTTTGGGACATAGGTACAACACTTTTTTCCAATAAGGGCACAGACCCCGCCTTGTGAGGCTAACACATAATTTAGGGCCTGTCGGTTTTGCAAAGCCAGCAGTTGAAGCTGGTACAGCTCAGAACTTATGCTTTTTTTTATATGGCTAGGGTATTATTGGCAAACTGGGTGAGAAATTTAGACAGTCTTCTGTAAAGTTGGGTTAGCCGTCCCACTCCATAGGAAGGGAGGGATATTATTCCAAACCTGTCTTCTTCACTGATGGGTTTTAAGGTAGCTTTTAAGGACCGATAGTACCTGGGACGACCTGAGGGAGCCTTAGGTAGAATGCGGAGGGGAGGAGCAAGATAGCCTTTGTAACAGCTACCATGCCAACCATTAGGAAGCCATTTGTAGGCACTAGTACCACAAACCCAAATACCCAGAAGATAAGAAGAATTGTTGACACTAAACAAGTAAAAAAATAACAAGACCAAATACATAGGCCAGGTTGGCCTTCTGTGAGAAAATAAAACCAGTGCTCAGGGTTTTCGCGGGGAGTATGCTGTGACTGTTTAGAAAGATCACAACGCATTTCCAGTGACCCTTACTGTCTTTTGAATAACAACTTAAGTCCCAAATTGTCGTTAGCCATCTTCTCCGCAGGCTGGACAGTCCACTGTTTAGGAGCGGGTACTGCTTTTAGTCGAGAGTGATGAATCCAGTTTGTGTTCTTTGACCTTTGCCGCTGTATGGGTGACAAGCAGGACGGTGTGGGGTCCCTTCCACTTCTCTTGGAGAGGCTCGTCCTTCTAGGTCCGCACGAGAACGGAGTCATCAGGTTGCAAGGAGTGGACCGGAGTATTCAGCAGAAGAGGCTGTGAATTTTTGGTGTACCTGTGAAGAGAAGAAAGAACAGCAGACAGAGAGCACATGTACTGAGACAAGAAACCACACCCCACTTCCCATTCCCCTGCCAGAACTGGGGTACCATTTAGAGGCCATGCTCTTTCAAACATAATTTCGAAGGGACTAAGCCCTATCCTACCCTTAGGGAGAGCACGAATGTGAAGTAACACAAGGGGCAAGGCATCAGGCCACTTAAGAGAGGCCTTCTGACAGACCTTTGAGAGGTGTCGCTTGAGTGTCTGATTTGTGCGTTCCACTACTTCACTGGCTTGTGGTCGCCAGGGTGTGTGGAGCTTCCAGGGGATTTGCAGAGCACTTGATATTTTTTGAACAATTTGAGATGTGAAGTGTGTTTCATTATCAGATTCCATCCACTGGGGAAGGCCGAAGCGAGGAATGATTTTCTTGACAAACTTAAGAGCCACTGTTTTGGCAGTGTTGTTGCGACATGGGAAGGCTTTAGGCCATCCGCTGAATCGATCCACTAAGACAAGAAGGTACCTGTACCCTTGGGTCCTGGGAAACTTAGTAAAGTTTATTTGCCACACCAATCCTGGGCCTGGGGTAGGTTCCAGGGTGGCTGGTGGCACTGCTACTTCTGGTCGAGGATTATTTTTTTGGCAGATTAAACATTCAGCTTGTACCTGTGATGCTAGGGGTTTAAGTTCAGAGGTTAGAAAATATTTATTTATGAGCTGGGTAAGAGCCTCTCTGCCTGCGTGTGTGGTTTGATGCAGTTTTTGCAACACTGGTCGAATCAAGCCCTTGGGCAGGAAGATTTTTCCCTTTGTGGAATAAAGCCATCCCTCCTTTTCCTGGAGACCGAGACTGTCAGCCAGGTTTTTGTCCTTTTGGGAGTACTGAGGGGCTGCAAGCTTACCCACTGATGGGATGAGGGCATGCATTTGGGCATTCTTCTTAGTTGGTGATTTCAGGGTAGCAGCTTGCTTAGCTTCCCTGTCTGCTCTGGCATTGCCCTTGGTTACATCTTGATCTTCCCTTTGATGGGCTTTGCAATGCACCACTGCTACTGCTGAGGGGAGTTGTACTGCTTCTAAAAGCCGGAGAATTTGAGACCCATGCTTGACCGGAGAGCCTTGGGCTGTTAGCATTTCCCTTTGCTTCCACAAACCAGCGTGAGCATGCAATACCCCAAAAGCATACTTTGAGTCAGTAAAGATATTAACCCGTTTGTCTTTTGCCAGCTTGAGTGCCCGAGTCAGGGCCACTAGTTCAGCAAGCTGGGCAGACGTTCCTGCCGGTAAACTTTTAGCTTTCACGGTATCATGAAGAGACACAATAGCATAACCAGCCCTTCTTTGCCCATCCACAACAGTACTACTTCCATTTGTATACCATTTCAAGTTAGCATTTGGGAGTGGCTGATTTTTTAGATTTGGGCGGCTAGAATACTGAACATTTATGATTTCTGAACAGTCATGTTTCTGCTTTTTTGTCTCTGGTAGCAGTGTAGCTGGATTAAGGGAGGGACAGATCTGCAGGGTGACTTCAGGAGTTTTTAACAGCTTCGCCTGGTACCGAGCAACCCGAGCCTGTGTGAGCCAAAGACCACCCTTAGTGTCCAGCAAGGCTCGGACCATATGGGGAACATACACTTGCACAGTTCCTCCCAGTGTCAGTTTTTCAGCTTTTCCCAAGCACTAGAGCAGTAGCTGCGACCGCCCTCAAACAGGCTAGCCATCCCTTTGAAACTTGATTCAGTTGTTTAGAAAAGTATGCCACAGGACGCTTCCAGGCACCTAATAACTGAAATGCCCTGTCCGCTTCTGGGGACCAGTGAAAGGGGTCATGTTCCGCTCCCTTAACACATTCATACAGAGGTTTAGCCCACAGTCCAAACTCTGGAATTCATATTCTGCAAAAACCTGCCATGCCCAGGAATGCCCTAAGCCATTTACGGTTGCTGGGGATGGGAACTTGGCAGATAGCCTCCTTCCTTTCGTTTGAGAGCTGTCTCTCTCCCTGCCTGATGTGAAATCCCAGATATTGAACCTCTGAAAGAGCAATTTGGGCTTTGCTTTGAGATACCCTGTATCCTTGCAGTCCAATAAAGTTTAGGAGACTCACAGTAGCTCTGAGACAAGGGATTAGACCCACAGCAGCAATTAACAAGTTATTTACATATTGCAGCAGGAGGGCTCTGTCTGAATTATCCCACTCCTTCAAGTTTTTGGCCAAAGCCTGTCCGAACAGAGTGGGGGAATTTTTAAATCCTTGAGCCAATACGGTCCAACAAAGCTGCTTTTTAACCCTTCTGTTGTCCTCATTATGCCTTGCAGTATTTTGCAGATCTCATAGTTGCTTGGGCACATTCAGGCCCCCCTTTCTCTTGGTTGTCAGCCAAGTCTTAGCTGTGTACAATGTTCTTGGACTGAGGCCAGCATGACTGAACTTGCTAGCTGTATTTTCCTCTCAGTTAACTCATTCTGTGCTTTTTCCTTCTTCTCCCTTTCTCAGCTTCTTCTAACTTCCAAAGGAACCTTCCACTCTTCACTCATACACCTTTTTTCCAACCATTAACACATACTCATTGCCATCATACATCTTTCCAGTAACGTAACTTCTATACAGATCTTTGAAGCAACAAACCAGGACGAGCACACTCACTTCTGAGGATTCCACTCTGTACAACCTCTGGTGTCCAATAGCTTTCCCTTTTAAACCTTAAATGCCTTCTCTGTCTTCCTTTTCCTTAGCCTTGGCTATAACCTGATTTCGCTCAACTTTAGACAACAAGGTTCTCATAAGTATATTGCAATCATCCCAGTCAGGCTTATGGCTAGCTAGACACCCTTCAAAGATAGAAATGAACTTGCTTGGATTCGTCGAGAATTCTCCTGCCTCTGCCTTGAAAACAGCCAGACGTACAGGGTTAAAAGCAACTGACACAAGATCCTGTGTTCCTGGACAGGCTACCACACTCTCAGTAATCAACGGATACAATCCCACGGGGGGGGGGGGGTACTCTCTGAAGCCTGTGGGGGTGGAGGAGCCGAAGGGGACACCGATTCTGGCATTACAACAGTGGGAGGGTTCTGGGGTTTAGCAGCCAATACTACCGAGCCTGTCGGAGTCAAATGGCACTTGAGCAAAATATCAGTCCTATTTCTTAACACCATAAACGTATACGCATAGAGGTGTTCATTCCATTTACCTGTTCTCTGACAAAACAAAAGCAACTGAAGGATCGTGTTGTAATTAAGTGATCCTTCCGGTGGCCACCTTTTTTGGCACTCCAGCTGGTACTGAGGCCAATTAATTGTACCGAACCTTTTCAATTTACTTTTAATCAACTGATCAGATCCAAACACTTTCCAGTTCACCAGAATGCATTCTAAGGGTGTACACTGTACCCTGCCGGCTGTACTCTGTCCCTGCCCCATACTGAGGGAGACTCTGGGCGTCCCCAGGTCAAAACAGGCAAAGTCCCCACTGGACTGTTCCTACCTTATCCAAGGGTCCGGTTCTGCACTGTCGCCCTATCCACGGGACCGGTTCCCCACCGTCGCCCGCAGCTGCTTCTCCACTGTCTGTGTGCGTTGCACCGTTGTGCCCTCCGGGGTCGAGCAAACCACGTCTCTGCCGAGGCCCCCGATGAAGTCACCGGTGCGCGCTGGGCGTCGGTCGTCGTCGTAATCCGTCGGCCCCCAGGAGGGATCCGGGCAAGGCTAAATTTCAGCCTCGAGCCCACCCAGGGACGCCAAAACTGTTGCCCGCCCTGGGCTTGAGGGGACAACAATGGTCCATGGCCCGGTGTGCTTGGCACCAATAAAGACACCGAGGGGAGAAAGCAAGCCAAGTTTATTTCAGAGCTCTGAAATGGCACTAGGAGACCAGCATGTTTTAAATTCAGTGCAACAAATACAAACAGATTTTACCTTTTATACTTCAAACTGTTTACATACATTTTTTTGTCTGTCTGTTTTCCCCACCCCTCCCTTTCAGACAACTGTTACAATAAGCTTTACATAAGCTTGTGAAAAAACTTTTCCAGTTTTTGCAACCTTGGGTTAAACATTTGCAAACTAACTACCCCTTCTTTCCCTTGCTCCTTATTTCTATTATTTTTGCTAGTGTAAGTAAAACTGCAGCCATTTGCTAAAAACGCTGACCAATACATTTTTGCTTTAGCCTACTTCAAAGCATGTAAGCAGTAAGCACAAAAGTAGGTAAAAGTTCACAAGATGGAGTTTGGGGGTTTAAATAGGCCCAGAGCAAAAAAGTTTTATCGACACTTTGGCCTTCCACTCTCCCAAGTTACCTGGTAGCTATGCCTAGTGAACCCCAACAGTGATAATCTTCAAAAAGTATGGGAATAGACTTCTTTCCATCAAGAGTACTCCTGCTTCTCTGAAAACTTAGTATACAATAAGAGCATCTGGCTTATTTTAGATGCTTGCTGCTGCAAAAGCACCGATATACATAAAAAGCTCAGCTCATCAGATGATCGAAAGGGGGTAACTCTCCAGTAAGTGAGAAGTTCAAGGGACTAGCCATCTGGGCGAGGTGTAGCCTCGTCCTTGGAGAGAAGAGAGTCTGGTGATGTTCTGTGCAGAGTGGTAGAAGATTTTGGCTGCAGTTTCCAGGTTGCAGGGTCATCTTTGGTGAGAGGCCTCTGGCAGTTTTCTATCAAGGCCATAGAAATTACACTTTGAGGAAAACCTACTGATGAGGCTCCTTGTGGTTCCCCCAGGCAAGGAGTTTTCCCAGGCAGTGGGATCTTCATTAGTTAGTGAGGAAGGATAATCTGGTGGTTAGGGAATTAGCCTGGGAATTGGGAGACCGTGCTTCAATTACTTGCTTGGCCACATACTCAGGGCTGGCTCTAGACCAAATGGCACCCCAGGCAAGGAGTGTCTTTGGTGTCCCCCCTCCATTTGTTAAACTTTTGAGTATCTTATTTTTTATTGCATTTGTAGCCCATTTCACAACTTTGATGCATGATTTGCATGCATGATTTATCCCTGTCATATAAGACAATAAATTTGCACGCTAGGATCTGTAAATCTGTACTTAATCATGCCATATGTAAGCAAATTACAAAAATTCATTTCCTCTAAGCTTATAGAAACTTTTTAATTTTAAGAATAACTGAAATGTACTAACATCAAGAAATTGAATTGTGCACCAACATTGGGTGGACCAGTGTTAAATAGTGTTACAGAAGGTGACAGCATTGGAATATTAACCCTAGTCCGGTTTTAGATATTTTCCCATCAAATTTACCCCTTTCTGCAAACTAGATTGCAACTGAGCTTTTTGCTTCCTATACTGAGCTCCTGAAGGCTTCTTTGGGGATATCTTTTATTTTCTATGGGGGGGGGAACAGACAGTATTAGGGAGAGCAAAAGTCTATGTTCCACAGACTTAGAAAGTCATCAAACATTACGTTTTAAGCGTGGTAAAAGAAGTAACAGTAGTTCTTTAATATTGTTGCATAGATAGGGGTTCGATAGATATCTCTGGCATCGTATTAAATATGTCCTTTATTAGTTGCTACTTACAGCCTTCAAGTCTTAAAACACAAGTACACCTTCACAATTACACAGTAAAGCAAGGTTCATAATATCGTAGCTGGGCTCTCCACTTTGTTCTTAGCAACAGAGGGTCCTGTGGCACCTTTAAGACTAACAGAAGTATTGGGAGCATAAGCTTTCGTGGGTAAGAACCTCACTTCTTCAGATGCAAGTAATGGAAATCTCCAGAGGCAGGTATAAATCAGTGTGGAGATAACGAGGTTAGTTCAATCAGGGAGGGTGAGGTGCTCTGCTAGCAGTAGAGGTGTGAACACCAAGGGAGGAGAAACTGCTTCTGTAGTTGGATAGCCATTCACAGTCTTTGTTTAATCCTGATCTGATGGTGTCAAATTTGCAAATGAACTGGAGCTCAGCAGTTTCTCTTTGGAGTCTGGTCCTGAAGTTTTTTTGCTGTAAGATGGCTACCTTAACATCTGCTATTGTGTGGCCAGGGAGGTTAAAGTGTTCTCCTACAGGTTTTTGTATATTGCCAGACAGCTCTCCAATACCAAATTCTACAGGCCACTTTCCTCAGATCCCACTGAGGAATACACTAAGAAACTGCACCATCTACTCAGGACACTCCCTACACTAACACAGGAACAAATCAACATACCCTTAGAGCCCCGACCGGGGTTATTCTATCTACTACCCAAGATCCACAAACCTGGAAATCCTGGACGCCCCATCATCTCGGGCATTGGCACTCTCACTGAAGGACTGTCTGGATATGTGGACTCCCTACTCAGACCCTACGCCACCAGCACTCCCAGCTATCTCCGTGACACCACAGATTTCCTGAGAAAACTACAATGCATTGGTGACCTCCCAGAAAACACCATCCTAGCCACCATGGATGTAGAGGCTCTCTACACAAACATCCCACACACAGATGGAATACAAGCTGTCAGGAACAGTATCCCTGATGATGACACAGCACAACTTATTGCCGAGCTCTGTGACTTTATCCTCACGCACAATTATTTCAAATTTGGTGACAATATATACCTCCAGACCAGTGGCACCGCTATGGGCACCCGCATGGCCCCACAATATGCCAACATCTTTATGGCTGACCTGGAACAACGCTTCCTCAGCTCTCGTCCACTCACGCCCCTTCTCTACCTACGCTACATTGATGACATCTTCATCATCTGGACCCATGGGAAGGAGACCCTGGAAGAATTCCACCATGATTTCAACAGCTTCCACCCCACCATCAACCTCAGCCTGGACCAATCTACACGGGAGGTCCACTTCCTGGACACCACAGTACAAATAAGCAATGGCCACGTTAACACCACCCTATACCGAAAACCCACCGACCGCTATGCCTACCTTCATGCCTCCAGCTTCCACCCCGGACACACCACACGATCCATCGTTTACAGCCAAGCACTGAGGTACAACCGCATCTGCTCCAACCCCTCAGACAGAGACCAACACCTACAAGATCTTCACCAAGCATTCTCAAAACTACGATACCCACACAAGGAAATAAAGGAACAAATCAACAGAGCCAGACGTGTACCCAGAAGCCTCCTGCTACAAGACAGGCCCAAAAAAGAAACCAACAGAACTCCACTGGCCATCACCTACAGCCCTCAGCTTAAACCTCTCCAACGCATCATCAGTGATCTACAACCCATCCTGGACAATGACCCCTCACTTTCACAGACCTTGGGAGGCAGGCCTGTCCTCGCCCACAGACAACCTGCCAACCTTAAGCATATTCTCACCAGCAACCACGCACCGCACCATAACAACTCTAACTCAGGAACCAACCCATGCAACAAACCTCGATGCCAACTCTGCCCACATATCTACACCAGCAGCACTATCACAGGACCTAACCAGATCAGCTACAACATCACCGGCTCATTCACCTGCACGTCCATCAATGTTATATATGCCATCATGTGCCAGCAATGCCCCTCTGCTATGTACATTGGCCAAACTGGACAGTCACTACGCAAGAGGATAAATGGACACAAGTCAGATATCAGGAATGGCAATATACAAAAACCTGTAGGAGAACACTTTAACCTCCCTGGCCACACAATAGCAGATGTTAAGGTAGCCATCTTACAGCAAAAAAACTTCAGGACCAGACTCCAAAGAGAAACTGCTGAGCTCCAGTTCATTTGCAAATTTGACACCATCAGATCAGGATTAAACAAAGACTGTGAATGGCTATCCAACTACAGAAGCAGTTTCTCCTCCCTTGGTGTTCACACCTCTACTGCTAGCAGAGCACCTCACCCTCCCTGATTGAACTAACCTCGTTATCTCCACACTGATTTATACCTGCCTCTGGAGATTTCCATTACTTGCATCTGAAGAAGTGAGGTTCTTACCCACGAAAGCTTATGCTCCCAATACTTCTGTTAGTCTTAAAGGTGCCACAGGACCCTCTGTTGCTTTTTACAGATTCAGACTAACACGGCTACCCCTCTGACACTTTGTTCTTATATCTCACTGACTGACTGGTGATGCCCTGCTCCTTATATACCTGTGAGGGCATGGCTAACAACATTGTAGGAGATTTGAGGAAAATGTAGTTCTCAGAAAGTCTGGAACGTTCCACGAGATTCTGTAAAGGTCCAGAACATTCTAGGAGGTTAGTGAAAAATGAATCAACATACGAATACCTGAAACATTTTACTTCAAGCATTCTATTTTCCCTTTTGTCGCTAACAACAAAAACAGCACCTTGAATCTGGCATCCCAGGCGATCTCCTGGGTCGCCTGCCTGTAAATCTGGTCCTGCACGTACTTCAGTGTGATCTTGGGCAAGACTCTGTGCCTTGGTTCCCCATCTGTAAAATGTAGAAAATTATTATATCAAATATTAAATGTACTATAAAATTATAGTATTTATTTACCTCAGGAGGGCAATATGAGGAGAAATACATTAAAGACTGGGAAGGTGTTCAGATACTGTGATAATGGAGGCCATATAAGTACTTAAGACTGAACTCAATCTAGACAGAGATTCTGGATGAGTCATCTTTGCAGTTATACAAGTGCATGCTAGCAGGACCACACTGTCTATACTATTTTGTGCTCACATGTGGACTCCAAAATGATTTTCTTAGACTATTATAAAAAGGACAGTTAAAAATTATATTGCAGGCATCAGGAAAACCTGGTGGAATGGGATTTAGTTGTTTTTAAGGTTGGAAGCCTAAAAAGGTCAAATATTTCCTCTTTAATCTACTGCTAAATATTAATGGAATTTGAATTCTATCCCTCCGTAAATCTAGGTATTTATGTGATCCCTCATTACTATAACTTCTGAGTGACTCTCAAGTTTATCCATTTGTTTTCACAACACTCCCAGAAGGGACGGGGGAAGTATTATCCTCATTTTATGCTTTATGAAGACATCTATGCAATGAGATGTGGTAGATGAAATAACAAATAATATAGCTTTGTACTCATGTCTACAAATAGACTAATTTTTTTTGCATTTCCTCTTAATACTAGCTCTGCATGTGCTTGTTTTTTCTTGATCTGCTTTATTACACCATATAAAAACTAATAAAAATTTGTATTAAAAAAAATCCCAGAAAATGAGATGGTAGGCTGTATTGTTTGGTTTTGGTGAGCCATCTCATAGACAGCAAAATAGAAAATATCGAGACAAGATTGGCAAAAATGTATTACAATGAGGGGGACTGTCCCTGTGAGACAAGATGAAAGAAAATGAATATGATTTAGGTCTGATCCTGCAGACCCTACGTCATCATGTGAAATTAAAGAAAATGGGACTATTCTCATGTGTCGGGTATGCAGGATTGGGCCCTTTGCTTGGAAAATATATAAGTAAGGCAATGTGATAGAGGTACTTGTATGTAAAATAATGGTTGATCTGATGGCACTTTCATTGCTGCTTTGTCCAATAATGCAAGGACAGGAGAAAACTGGATAAATTAAAAAGCAACCCATTAAAAATGGATAACAGGAAATATTCTTTTTAGTAACATGTAAGCAGCCTGTGGAATTTGCTGCTGCAGCATATGTCACCAGGCTGAGCTTCCCCCTGGCTCCAAAGCATGCCCGGCCACACCCAATCTTTTGCACAGAGGTTTATTACCTTAACAGAGGTTAGCAAACAAACAAAAACCAGCCTTTTAACTCCATCCTTGACCCCAGGCTTCAGGGCCACCCTTCCCAGGGGTCTCTGGCACTCCAGCCCCTGGCAGCTTCCCAGTCTCAGTCAGTTCTGCTCCCTTCTTGGAGCAACTGCCCCAGGACTGCTTCTCTGAGCCCCTGGTCCCTTGCTCCAGGGACCCACCAGAGGAGCTAACTCCTCTCCAATGTGGGCATGTTTCTTCCATGGTACAGCCTGTCTCAGCCCTTCCTCTCCGAGCTGCCCATTAGCAGCCCTTTATAGGTCCAGGTGTAGCTCAGCCCTCTTTAACTACCTGGATTGGGCTCACCTGCTTTGGTCCAGGGAAGCAAAGGTGTTTAACTTTAAGCATATGAGTACTATAGTCTCATTGATTTCAGTGGGACTACTCATTGCTTAAAGTTCAACATATGCTTAAGTGCTTTGCTGGATTGGTGCCATAAAGCATGGTACCAAATAATGCTATTGGTGTGAGAGAAGAGTGTCTATGTTAATGTCTGATATATTGCAAACTGTTGTGCTAGAAATGAGTGGAATGCAATGGACTACTGGATACCAAAGCATTTTTGCATTCTTGTGGCAGATGGTGTTCATCACTAGCACTCATGATTCATGAGGTATGCATCACATTAAAGTTGCACAAATCTGACAACTACCTTAACTTTTTTAACCCCACTTAAACTCTAACCTGGTTTTGGAGGCTTCTGTCTTGAGAATTCATAGAGCTATAACCAAGGCAGTGCACTATTTGAAAGTGTATTATCTTTGTTTTCAGGTGGAATAAAAGCACTGATCTCTAACTGTAGGGTTCATGAGAAAAGTGGTTCCTCCATTAATGCTGACACTGAAGTGGGGGAAGCAAGACGTTAGTCAGAATAACCTGGTTTTAAAGAGTAGTGATTGTCAAAACGATCAGTTTGTTTCAGTGTTTGTTGGCAATGAATATCAGCTATGTGAATCTTCATGTAGTGGATATTTATCACCAACAAACACTGAAACAAATAAATAGTTTTGACAACCACACTGTCTAACATCAGGTTATTCTGACTAATTGAGAAAACACTTTTGAAATTGATTTAAGTGGAGCTATGCTGACTTCTACCCTCTAAGGATCTGGGGCAAAATTTTCAAAAGAGACTAAGTGACTTAGGAACTTACTTCCATTTTTAAAAGTGACTTTTAGGCACTTAGGAACCTAAGTCTTATTTAAAATCAATGCGATTTAAGATTCTCAATCACATAAGGCTAAATTTTCAAAGGTATTTAGGCACCTGAAGATGCAGATAGGTGCCTAGTGACCTTTTCAAAAGTACCTAGGCACCTAACTCTCATTGATTTCAAGCACCTAAGCACTTCTGAAAATCCCATTAGGCATCTATCTGCATCTTAGGCACCTAAATACCTTTTGAAAATTTTACTCCTTTTCTAATATGTGTTCCTCCATTATGTGACCTTCTCCCTGCAGTGAATGAGAGGTTGCTTGAGTCTTGTGCTGCTGAGTTCATGAGAAGTTCCTGATTTCCCTGTTAAAGAGGGACCTAAAATCGCCAGATTGAGGTAAATGGCTGGATTGAGGAAATAAAGGATTTAGGGGAAAAAAGGAATGAAGTCTGATATTTTCTCCACTTACTCTGGCTACTATGGAAGGTGGAAATGGGATCTATGTTTATCACCAGAAATATCAGACTCAAATTGGCTTCAACCACAGAATCACAATGAAGGAACTTTGTTGTGTGTGAGTTTTACTTAGTTAATAGTCTATAATACAGCAAAATATAACAGTTGAAATAGAGGTTACTTTAAGCTTCACTGTTTCAGGACCCACCAGGATGAGAAAAAGTTTGGGAAAGCGGTACAAATTCGGGCCCAATAAATGTTTTGAAGCATCATCCTGATCAAAAGTTTAAATTCCTGCCAACATGGCTGTAAAATACTATCTATCAGTGAAGACACATAATGAAAAGGGTTGGGTAAAACTTGAACATTTTGCTCATACATAAAATTATGAATGCTGCTATTCCAACATGTTCTGTTTCAAAACATTTTGATTTTTATCTGCTCAGAGGAGCAGCAGTTGACTGCAGAGCAAAGAGAACATTAAAGAAGTAAATGGGACAGCGATGTTGCTAAAAGCAGCCACCTGGAGGAAGAGTTGGCTGTTTTTTTGGATGCCCTGATTTGACACTTTGTAAACATGTCCCAGGAAGTTATTTCTTCATTATTAGATGTAAGGAAGCAACATGGCCTATTTTCCCCCTCAGTTACATTAAGTTTTGCCTCTCACACTTACACTGATCTTATTTTTAAACACCTACTGTGTTTCTTGTATGCTGTTGGTAGGGTTTTGCAGGGTGATGTTCAGCAATATTTGTGCTTTTCATTTCTTCCTACTTGCTCCTTCATCATAGTTGAGAACTCACTTCTGAGGTCAGGGGGATGCCTGACTTTTTTTTCCATGCAAGATATGCCATCACATCCAATGATAATGAAAGTTCTTCTCTCTGTCATTCTCTTGAGAGCTTGATTACCTTTGTTGTTTTTTTGCTGTTTGTTCTGTCACAGAATTCATTGGTTCAGGATTAAGATGCCTTTTTCTGAGGAACATGAATTGCTTGTCTTATTAGGGCTGTTACTCTCTTTCACGGAATGTTCTATATTCTATATTGACATTCACCTTAACTGATCTCCTTTAAGTGTCATTTTTTATCCTTTTAAAATTGGGTTGTTTCTGTCAGAGTATTCCGGTCTCTGTAATTTTGGGTCTCTCATTCCCCTTGAGCTATCTTATTTTCAGTAGCAGATGAAGGTCTTCAATGCAGGCCCTCTGCTTCTGCTTTGATTCCCGGGTTCCCCACAAAAGGAGACATGTAGTTAAGCTTGTACAGTCCTGAAGATGCAGATAGGTGCCTAGTGACCTTTTCAAAAATACCTAGGCACCTAACTTTCATTGATTTCAAGCACCTAAGCACTTCTGAAAATCCCATTAGGCATCTATCTGCATCTTAGGCACCTAAATACCTTTTGAAAATTTTACTCCTTCTCTAATATGTGTTCCTCCATTATGTGACCTTCTCCCTGCAGTGAATGAGAGGTTGCTTGTGCTCTTTCAAGAAGAATTATTATTCTGCTGTCAGCAGTGCCCCTTGTACAGTAAGGTCTGGTCCAAAGCACATTAAAGTCAATAGAAAGTCTCCCATTGCATCCTGTCAGCTTTGTATTAGACCCCTAGTGATCGGCTAAAAACCTGCCTTAGACTCTACTTTGCTTCCTATATTGATACTTATGCTGAGTGACTTTTCAGGCACAAATTTCAATTGTAGCAATGCCTCTGTTACTGACCGCAACATCAATATTGCTCTCCACATCAAGTACGCAACTTATCCAAACCTCATGCCTGAGTTCCCAGTGCCAGCTGTGCTCTCTGCAGCTAATGAGCACAGCACTGCTCTAGACAACGATTTTTGTCACCACAGCCTCCGTGCCAGCAAAATGCTCAATGCCGCAACAGTCATTGCTATAACAGGCATCTTCAAAATAGACAGTGCCTTATAAACACAAGCAACTGCACCCTCTCACCTTGTGTAACAGTGTTAGCTGTCATTTGTGGTCTCCCTCAACGTGTTTACATCAGTCAGAGGGGAATTGCACATCGATCAATGTGAATTTAGAAGTTACTGCTCATCTGTTTAAAAAAAGAACTGAGCCCTGTCCTGGAAAGCTAGAGATGTAAATTAGGCTACTCTATGAAAGAGTAGAACTCACCTGACTTGGAGGCAATCCTAAATATAGCAAAAGTGAGAGAGAAAAGCCTTTATTAGACTTACAGAAGGTGAATCATCATCTTCAGTTCAAAACAAGTGATTTCCTGATTAACTGGGATGGCAGATAAATAAGCTCCTTTAATCTGAGCTGTTTTATTATCTAAGTATTCTCCTGAATAAATTCACTAATCTATTTTTCATGTACCTATCAAATGAAATTACACTTCAGTTGAGTTTGGATGAAGAAATTCTTGATACAACTAAAGAATTCCCAGCTCCTTCACCCAGAGGAAGTACCTCGGCAGTGCAGTTACAATGCTATTTCTGCCTCCTATGCAAATCTCACTGCAGTGCTAAGAAGTCTTAGAGGAACAATACACTATCAACCCCTATGAAAACAGCTTCAGTAGCATTAAGTCCTGAAGCCAAATGCATTACTGAATCAGAACTTCCTTGGACGTCCCTTAGCATCACACCAGTTAGCCCACATAAAATTATTTTGTGAGGCCTTTTTTTGCATGTTACTGATCCACATAGCAAAACTGAATCATACTCTCTTAGTCCAATAAATGCCTTTAAATCAAGTGGGGATTCATCCCTGCTAGGATTTGGATCAAGGCAATAACTCGTGTCACTGGAAGCAAATGGAAATCTCCAGTAGTTGTCTGCAGTACTTGCACAGGTATCTTCTTTCTCTGTCACCACTGGATAAGACCATGACAATTTGCTTCTAAGTAATGTAATAGGTCTAGTGCAAATGCAGCTAAGTAAGGCCTACCCTACACTACGAAATTAATTCTGTATAACTACATTGCTCAGGGCATGTCTACACTACCTACTTAACTCAACCTATGTTAGGTTGACTTACAGCCATCGCAGTAATTGCTGCAGTGGCTCATGTCCACACTACCCTCCTTCTGTCGGTGATTTGCATCCTCACCAGGAGTGATTCTACCGATTGAAGAGGGGCAGTGTGGGGGGCTGAGAGACAGGGCTGTGCCAGGAGTGGTGGGTGGCCGCCCGAGTTTCTTGGTTCTGGGAGTGGAGAGCCAGGCAGCTGGGAGCAGAAGCCGAGGCAGCCAGGCTCTAGCTGCCCAGCTTTCTTGATAAGACAGCCAAGAGCTGATATTAGTAATGCAATGTTTGCATAGACACGGCGTCACCCTAACTACACTGACATAAGCCCTACGTCTCTTATGGAGGTGGAGTTATTATGTTGGTGTAGTATGGTACCTACACTGGCGGGACTAGGCTGTAGTGTGTACACTGACATAATTAGGTTGATGTAAGCTGCCTTACGTCGACCTAAAAAATCCACACCCTGAGCAACGCAGCTAAACTGACCTATCCTCCAGCGTACACAGTGCTAGGTGGATGGGAGAATTCTCCCGTCGACCTAGCTACCACCTCTCAGGGTGAATTACCTATGTTGACGGGAGAACCTCTCCCATCAGCGTAGGTAGAGCCTTCACTGAAGTGCTACAGCTGTGCGGCTGCAGTAGTGCAACTGCAGTGTTTTAAGTGTAGACAAGCCCTAAGTGGAGTTATGCTAGTGATGAAACTGGCCTCTGAAGTCTAAGCAGTATAGTTTCAGCCCACTAGAGGTCCTTTTCAGTTTTGCTTTGAATTAAGTCTCAGAAGCAGTCCTACCAGTGAAGCAGCCCATAAGGGATGCCTTGCAAGCCTTGTAATACTGAGAAGCTCCATCGGAGTCCAAGCACTGCTTCTGTGGCTCTTGTTTAGTGCCAGTAAAGCCTCCGCTGTTAAGGGGGACCTATCTTTAGCTCTTCAGCTGCCCTATTTTAGCCAAAGATTCCTTTGCAGAAGGGACTGCTTTTGGGTAAGGGCTACCTTAAACAAGCTGCAGTCATTTAAGGAGCTCACAATAGAGGTTAACTGTATGTTGGGCATATAGCTTTGACGTACTAGAGCCTAGGTTGACACAAATACTAGAATTTGCTTTAACTGCCGTTAAGGGGGAGATTCACAGTCTTGTTTTCCCTTTCCTTTCTTAAGAAGACTTTTAGAAAAATTACCTTGCCAAGAGGCAAAGTGTAGTTTATATTATTTCAGACCCAGTAGCCAATATTGATGAGGCAACAGCTGCCTTTAGGGACATCTCTTTCTAACAGAGCTTTCATTGCAGATCTGTTCCTCCATGGAAGGCTCAGATGTGCTCTTCGTATGGTACTGAGCACACCATTGGCTTAATGAAATTGAATGCCAAAATGTTATGTCTTGATTTCATATGTTGCTTGCAAATATGGGCTAAATCCTGCCCTGCGTGGGTGAGAGCAGAGTAGCCAGCCAGGTGTGTTCTCTGCTTCAGCAATCCAGCTTCCTACACAGGACACAGTCTGGTGAGGCAACCTGTACCGTTCCTCTGAGCAGGAGCAGTGTATGCACACCAATGCCCAATTAGTGCCTCCCCCTTACACACAATCCACAGACCATTACCTTGGGGGATGTCTGTGTGGGCTAGCATGTTAGCCACATGTCTCTCCTTGAGTTATGGAAAAAATGGGTGCATGATTTATTTTCATTTTTTTTTGTGTGGGAAAGGATGCAAGGAGTCTTTCCCAAACCCTAAACACTTGTGTATTAATTAACACCTCTCTCTTTATATTACTAAATAGTGCCATGACAGGGCACAAGAGCACTCTCTGGTTCTTGGAAACAAAGAGTTACCCTGGTCTCAGCTCCTCCCTTTGCCCCCAGTGGTAACTGGCTGCTTGGGAGGGGGTGGAGGGAGAATGTCTTGGGAAAGGATTATAGCAGTGAGCTGAATGTCAAGCTGGGGAGTTTTTGTTTCCTTTTCTGCTTATGTGAACTTGTTTTGCCTTCTCATTATAAACCTAATTCATTCTGGCCAAGACCTTGCTGACCACAGCTCTCTTTTTTCTGTTGAGCCGTTTTTCAGCTGACGCATGCTTTCTAGGCTGGACTTCTGTCACTGCATCCTAAAGATACTTCTGAAAAGTAAACCTTTGTCTGTGGAATGTACAAGATAATAACTACTGTGTTACTGAGCAGTACTTTGCTCTGACGTATTGCCTCTCAGCAGAAGACCTCAAAGTGCTTCAGGTGAATAAATCCAAACTTTACAACTTCCCAGCGAGGGTGGTTAATTCCCTGTCTGTTTTGCAGATAGGGAAATAACCAAGTCTCTGGAAGGTTGGGTGACATTTAAAAGGTGTTATTAGGAGTAAAACCCAGGTCTCCTGACTCTTAGGCTAGGTCTACACTACCCGCCTGAATCGGCGGGTAGAAATCGACCTCTCGGGGATCATAGAATCATAGAATCATAGAATATCAGGGTTGGAAGGGACCTCAAGAGGTCATCTAGTCCAACCCCCTGCTCAAAGCAGGACCAATTCCCAACTAAATCATCCCAGCCAGGGCTTTGTCAAGCCGGGCCTTAAAAACCTCCAAGGAAGGAGACTCCACCACCTCCCTAGGTAACGCATTCCAGTGCTTCACCACCCTCCTAGTGAAATAGTGTTTCCTAATATCCAACCTGGACCTCCCCCCCCGTTGGGACGCGACAATCGATCCCCGAATCGACGCTCTTACTCCACCAGCGAAGGTGGGAGTAAGCGCCGTCGACGGGAAGCCGCAGAGGTCGATTTTGCCGCCGTCCCTACAGCAGGGTAAGTCGGCTGCGATACGTCGAATTCAGCTACGCTATTCGCGTAGCTGAATTTGCGTATCTTAAATCGACCCCCCCCTTGAGTGAAGACGTACCCTTAGTCCTGTGCTGTAGTCACAAAACCATCTACGACAATGTAAAAGTGTATGCCACAAGTCCCAGTGCTGGAGGGATTAACCAGCTGTCACATGTGAGATTGAGTGTGGGGCTATAAAGGTAGAGGAAAAGTGGCTGGGGCTGCCTATGGGTAAAGGTACTTCCTTTTTCCTCCCAGCTGGCGAAGAATTTGGAAAGCTGTTTTGTATAGATTCTTATACTGCCCTCATCACTGTAGTATCTGAGCGTCTTCCAGTAGTGCATTACGTGATCTGACTAAGGGTACGTCTACACTTACCTCCGGGTCCGACGGCAGGCAATCGATGTTCTGGGATCGATCCCGGAAGTGCTCGCCGTCGACGCCGGTACTCCAGCTCAGCGAGAGGAGTACGCGGCATCGACGGGGGAGCCTGCCTGCCGCGTCTGGACCCGCGGTAAGTTTGGACTAAGGTACTTCGAATTCAGCTACGTTATTAACGTTATTAGTCCGAAGTGGGGGGGTAGTGTGGACCAGGCCTATCACCTGCCACATGTGGTTTGTTCTCTCTCCCCAAGGGGAGAATTGTGTGTGCAGTGGAGTGTTTTCTTTTGACAGGAAGTTATTTGCTTTTGTTTTTAATGACAATATTTTTCTGGCAATTGGGACCTGCTGTTCTGAGTGGCTTGGATTTGTTTAGGATCCTTAATTTGGATCAATAAAATAAAGCTATGAGGAAAGGGATTGAAATTCCTCTGCTGGTGAAAAGGTTTGTTATTCATCTTCTTGAGTTGGTAGTTCTGCCCAGTGCCTTACATCATCCTTTCATGCTCCTTTCTCAAATGACAGAGTTTTCCTGAAGGAGGATACTCCCAAATCCTTCCATAAGAATTATTTACCCCCCCCCCCTTTCCCGTCACACACACACACGCATGTGACATGTTGTGGGTTGATAAAAGATATCACCCAGGAATCTTGTGCCTGCTATCCTGGCCCTGTTGGTGATGCGTGTTGTGAAATGCTGCCCTCTTTGGTTGTAACATCCGTTTTGAACTCTTATACCTATAGGATGATTGAAAGGGGTTAGATGCAGTACAAGTGAAATTACTTCACTACATTATAGAACAAAGTTTCAACAAGACACTTTTTCAAATATGAAGTAGGCAGACTATAAATGGCAGTTAATTGAATGAATGTGACAAATGCTCAATGCCAGTTGGTGACAATCAAACACTTTGAAACTGAATGAAGTCTCTGACATTCTTTCTAATGTACAATAGTTAAGGTTTCAGGGCGAAGGGAGTGTGATTTTGAGATTTGGAAGACTATATAAAATATTAGAGATTGGTCAAATCAAAGTAACAAAATTATTGGCAGGTCTTAAACTAAAAAAACAGTGGAAAATTAGGGTTTTTAATGCTGAAAACTTGTTGTATGGCTGCCCTTTTGCATTAAGCATCTTATCTGGTAAGGTCATTTGCTGTTCTAAAGTCATCTGGTAGAAAACTATGTTCTTACTTCCCATATGTGATGCAATAGTTGGGAGTAATGAAGAGGTGCATCACCATTTCTGAATTTCTTGTACTTTCAACCAGTCCAGTCATCATATTCAAATGTTCTTTTCTTATGTGATTATTACATAATGCAGTGTTTTTAAAAAAAAGAAACTGAAATTCAGCTTATGAGCTGATCTCGCTCTCCCTGATGTCTTCGAGTTCAAAGGGAGCCGGGTCTGGCTATTAATGTAATAACATCAGCGATGCTGCTTTTCAGTAACAGTGGGAAGGGTATGTTATAATGAGTTTATGCATAGGAAAGGGGATCTCTGTAACATGATATTTATCCTCACAAACACTGTGTGAGATAGGTAGATAGCTATTATTATCCCCATTTTATAGATGGGGAGACTGAGGCAGAGGCTAAATGTTTGACTTTGTGCCACCCAGCTAGTCACTTGCACAGATGGGATTGCAACACAGAACTTCCAGGTTTCTACTCCCATGCCCAGTTGTCTAGTCTGCACTGCCTGTCCATGCAATGAGAAGTTACACTATAACAGTCTTTGTGCTTATGCATGTTGCTTGCTGTCATGATTGTTATTTGTTGTTTGTAATACGGTAGCATCCTTAATAAAGGATTCATAGATTTTAATGTCAGAAGGGGCCATTACATCATGTAGTCTGTCCTCTTGTGTAACACAGGCCATGGAATGTCACCCAGTTACCCCTGTATTGAGCTCAATAATTTGTGCTTGGCTAATGCTCTTCCTCCAGAAAGGCATCCAGTCTTGATTAAAAGATATCAAGAGATGGAGAAGCCACCATTTCCTTTGGTAGTTTTTTCAGTCATCGAGGCCCCATTGTTACTAGGGACTGTATAGACAAATAACAAAGAAGATAATCCATCCCCCAGTGAGATTTCTGTCTAGGAGTGTGAGAGGAGACAACAAGTGAACAAATGAGACAAATGGGGTGGGGGATGGTGGGAGGATGAGGTGACAAAATGAAAAATTGAGCAGAAATATGTGGTCAGTAATAACCTCTTGTGGTACTTTGAGTTTGTTATATATATTTTAATAAGCCCTTGTAGGACTTAACTTATCGGGGTGGGAAAAGAAGAAATTCTAGCCTAACACTAATGCCTAAGTAAAAATGAGTAGAGTGAAACGCAGACCAATATAAAGTGAGGTTTGGAGGAGTATTAATACAGCAAAGAGAACTCTGGAAATTGTGGAACAGCTTTTGCTTAACTTAAAAATTATTTTTGGCAATATTATATACTCCCTATTCACACATTCTAGAAAAGATGGCGGACTTCAGGTGCTATTGAACGCTACATGATAATATTCATCACAGGCAGACATCTCTGTGCACAATGTCATTGGCTATAACTCATTGAGATATAATGAGATTGGTCTGTTGACAAGTGTAAAGTGATTTGTTATAAAAATAAAAAACAATTGCACATTACTTTGCATTGATCTGCTTGATAAGGTCTGTCATATCCTAGAGAGTTATGACTGCAGCTAATGCTGGTTCTTATCTGTTGCTGGGTTCCATAAAATACCTTTTGATGTTATTGAATCTCTGTGACAAGTGAACAATATAGCTATGCAATATTTTGGAAGTGAAAGTGCTAGTTAAAACAGTGAAGCTTGACGGAGAATTGTCAGATCATGGAATATACATTCAGCATTGGCATGACCTGTATTTTCAACTGAATCATCATCTTATAATATTTTTCCTATGATGTTTACCCTGCTGAAGTGTTCGGCTTAGTATGGCATAATACTATGACTGATATAGCCTAATTTTCCAAAATGACTAGTGATTTTTGGGTTTCTCAATTTTGGGGTAATCAATTTGAGACACATTAAGGTGGCCCACCCTGATGGTCTTGCATTCGAACTGGACAGGACAGACAAAGGGAGGGAGAAAAGGGATACAACATGAAAGCAGATTGGGAACTTAGAAAATTAAATGATTCTTCCAAGGGCACACAGCAAGTCTGTGGGAGAGCTTGATATTGGACCCAGATCTCATGAGTCCCAGTCCAGTGCCTTAGCTTGAAGACTGTTCTTCCATAAAATAACAGAATATCACTTATTTTGCTTTGAGTAAATGGTTTTTGTATTGCCTTGGTGGGGTCAGTCCTGGAGACACAGTACTTCCCTGCTAAATCAGTGTTTGTACTCATGCCAGTTGGGCTATGTGGTGACGTAATGTTTGTTTGTGGGCACCAATTGTACATTTGTTTGTTTTTTCTGATGGGTGAAAATGTGTTGCTTATGAACTAGCTGACTTTCATTCATTTAGACTTTATTGACTGCTTATAGTTGTTTTGCTTTGTCAAACCTGTAGTCTCCTTGGTCAGTCATTTTGTGGTTCAAGTTGCTTTTTAATTCTGGGAACTTTAGCATTGTTAATATTTCTAAAATGTATGAAATTAAAGCTTTCAGAAATCCGTTTTAAGGAATCTACAGATCATTCGGAATACACAGAAGCAGTAATAAAGATCTTTGGTGCACGTGGGAATTGTCTCATTTTTTCCTTAGTTAAATCTCTAAACCGGGTTCCCAGTTTCATCACACATTGGTCTTTCACTGTCCTTTTAACTTACAAAGTTTATGGAAGCTGCAGCAATAGGGGCTGATGGGAACAGTGTGGCAAAGTTCTTGGCAATTTGATTCCTGGCAGAAAGCTGGCTGAAAGCTGATGTGGAATGCTGGACGTACTCTCCTGGGAACTGGAGACAAATCAGAGGCACGTGAGTGTGTAGGGGATGTCAAAATGCCATCTTAAGGGATGACTATATTGTTTTATAATACTTTTCATCTGTAGCTAACGAAATGCTTCATGTAGAAGGCTGTTCCATTACAGTCATTATGCAGAGCATGATTACAGGAAGCATAGAGATTAAGGGTATGTCTACACAGCAGAGAAAAACCTGTGGCTGGCCCGTGCCAGCCGACTTGGGCTTGCTCGGCTCAGGCTGCTGGGCTGTTTCATTCTGTCAGACTTCCGGCCTTAGACTGGAGCTTGAGCCCCGGGACCCTCCCACCCTGCAGGGACCTAGAGCCCAGAGTCCTGCCCGAGTTCAGAAGCCTGCAAAGCAATGAAACAGCCATGCAGCCTGAGCCCCATGAGCCCGAGTTAACTGGCATGGGCCAGCCGCAGGTTTTTCTTTGCTGCGTAGACATACCCTAAGTGGCTTGCCACACAGCAAGTCAGTGAATCCAGGCCTCCTAACTTCCTGTCCTTCCCCTGGATCATAGATGCGAGGCATCTCAGAAGAATATCTTTTAAATTAATTTTAATAGATAAACAGAAATGAACAACATTGGCTTAGTCTAGTAAACATAGCGTAGGATTCAGGAGAACTGTACAAAATTATGTAATTTCGTTCTGCATGAACTACTGGGTTAAACTTATAGTGCCACATTTTCAAACAAGCCTCTAAAACAGCATCTGCAATTTTTGCATCTGAGAACAGAACATCACACAATCAAGTCCAGTAGTTAAGCATGCGATTCTCTGTTTTGCACACCTACCTACTTACCACATCTTGACTTTTTGGTCTTTAAAGCTCTACATAGTTGTGTCCTAACTCCCTGAAAGATCATCTCACCTTGTCCCATTGCAACAGTTGAGCTCATGGATCTGTTGTGGGCGTGCAGGTCTGGGATTTGAATGTATGGGGCCTAGGGCATCTTCAGTGGAGTGCCCACAACTCTGGAATTTACTTCTTTTCTGGTCTGATGTAACCTATGAATCTAGAATTCGATTCTAAGGCCAGAAGGGACCAATGTGATCATGTAGTCTGACCTCCTGTAAAACACAAGCCATAGAACGTCTCCCAAGTAATTCCTGGGGCAGATCTTTTAGAAAAATATCCAATCTTGATTTAAAATTTGTCAGTGATGGAGAATCCACTATGACCATGGAAGTGCTGCCTGCCTGGAGCCTTGCCGACCTGTGTGCAAGTCCCCTGAATCTCCCCCCCACCCCATTGTGTAAGTATGCCCTACATTTTTTATTCCTAGATGTATATGTTTACATCATATTAAAACACATATTGTTGACTTGCACCCAGCTTACCAAGTGATCCAGATCACTCTGTATCAGTGACCTGCTCTCTTCGTTATTTACCACACCCCAAATTTTTGTGTCATCTGCAACCTTAATAAGTGATGATTTTATGGTTTCTTCCAGGCCATTAAGAAAAATGTTGAATAGTTTAAGACCAAGAACTGATCCCTGCAAGAACCCTCTAGAAACACACCCATTCGATGATGATTCCCTGTTTATAATTACATTTTGGGACCTATCAGTTAACCAGCTTTTAATACATTTAATATGTGTCAAGGTAATTTTATATCTTTCTGGTTTTTTAATCAAAATGTCATGCAGTACCAAGTAAATGCCTTATAGAAGTCTAAGAATATTACATCCTGCATCTGTTGACCTTCAGGGCATGGTAGAAAGTCAATTTGATTTCTCATATCTTTGACAGAGAGGGAGCAGAGATTCTGAGCATTTTATTCTGGGGTCAAGTTTACTGATTAAAACCCCCCAAACAAACCTTAAAACTGATTTGGAGTTTGTTGGTTTTAAGAAATGGTGCATGCACCCAGAGACTTTTGTTATATGTGTACAATTTTGTAAATGTCTAAATAAATAAATATAGAGGTGCACATGGCCATTTGCATCCTGATGCATAGTGTTTAGACACAGCAAAATGTTTGGATACAGTTTTAGAGATCTCTCTGGAAACTTGTGGCAGTGTATCCAGTTATAACCTGTGTGATTTCATCAGCACAGAGGCAGAGAAGGTTTATTTATTGTTCAATACCTTATTTGAGGAAGGTACTGGTTATGGCTTTCAGCCAGAAAAAAAGCAGTTTTCAGTCATAACATTTCATTCATGCAGAAATTTTGAAGAAAATGCCTGAAGTAACGCTGATGAATGGGCACACACAGTTTTTTGCTTCGGGGTGCAGAAATGTTTGCATCTGTCTTAATGTGTTTTTCATTCATGGACCATTACTAGAATGTGCTCCTCTTTTGAGTAATCTGGACTATCTTTTGGCTTTGGATGCAGCTCTGCTGATAAACAGTCTCCAAACTGCCTCAGCTGGCCAGAATGCTGCACTGCATTATCATCACCCTGGTTCATTTAGTCCACTTGGTGAATTCATCTCTTTTCTCTGAAAACTTTTTGTCTCAGCTCTTCCACATCCTCCTCTGCTGGGAACAAACCTACAGTTTCCTAACTTGAGGTGATCCTTTGCACCATTCTTTGCAGAGCTGTGGGACACTGCAAGTAAGCTAACAGCAGCACTAAGAGTGACCTGCTGAAACCGATTACTTTCCTACTTCTGAGACCACTCCTCAACCCCGCTGCTTTAGAATGACCCAGCCTGCATCTCCTCATCACCAGCTCAGCCAGTTTTTCTAAGGGCAGCAGGATGGCCAGTCCAGCAGGCCCTGCTAAGAATCTGGAATGGAACAGAAAACCAGTAGAAAGTAGCTCCAGGGGAGTGTGTGGTGCTGCAGTTAGGTCACAATCAACACACATAGTGAGTTATTTTTTGCTCACATGCCAGCTCCTTCCCTTCCATGAGAGAGCTAGACGGCTGTCCATGGTCCCCTGCTGTAAGCTGGCTCACTCCGAAAGCTCTCTTAACCACAGAGCCTCCCACAATCTTCCACAAACTGATGCCTCACTCCCCCGCTCAGAGTTGAAGCCTCAAGCCTAAGGGTGGTGATTTACCTTACTCATTTATTAGACTCCAAGAAAAGTGTCAAAGTTTTCTCTGGACCAAGGAGAATGCAGTTTTTATTCAGTGTTTTTTTTTTCATAATCTGTAAGTGGCTTCCATCTTGGTCTGGACCTATCCATTCTTAACCTATCAGAAAAAAAAGAGATACTGCACTGATTCAAGAAATAGGCAAAGGAATGTGCTTAGACCTGAGGAAGGCCTATCTGTACCTCTCTGACCCCAAAATACCCTGTGATTCACAGCAGCCAATCAACATTGTCAATTCATAGCAGTGCCTTTCAGGTTGTCATCTGCTGCGAGAGCTTTGATGGTGAGTCTCTTCTCTGATCTCGGACAGTAAGGATTTCAAATTTATCACAGCTTAGACAACCTATTAATAAAAGCCCATCTGCAAAATAGACGGCCTGACACAGCACTCAAATGCTGCAAGAACTTGGCTTTATTATTAACACAGAAAAAGATTTTGCCCATGCCAGTGTAGAAGAGCCTGCCTCTGGGGGCTCACTTCCCAGTGAATCCAGGAGTAGTCATGCTATCAGAGCATTTCAGGAAATTTGGGATCTGCTGTGCTCACTCTCCAGGTCTTGCCAGGTTTAATCTCTGCAGTGGTTTCTACTCAGCACCATGGTAACCTCCCATGATGTCTTGCTTCATCTTTGTGAGCTCCAATCCTTCTTCCTCACTTTCAGCCCTACAGTATGGACAAGCTGCTTGTACTTCCTTTAACAAGAGCTACATAAACAAAAGCTGTTGGGGTAGACTCTGACTTTGTGTGGGTGTGTCCCTCTTGCCAACTGCCCTCCCTTGTATATACATTTGTATATCATTTCTCTCCACTGACTAGCAGAGCTGGGTGTTGGCTCACGTCTTGAGTTACATATAACATTTCAAAAATATATGTGGTTTGGAGGTTACCATAATGTCTGTAAATATATGGCCAAGGATTGTTACAGCACTTTCTTCCTTGAAGTTCAGGGGTCAGCAGCCTCTGTTGATGTTATTTTTAATTTTACATGCTTGGGATGGTTACGCATCAGGAAGAACACTGGTAACTGCCCCATCTGCCTGATGGTGCCCAGAATCCTTAGAAAATCAACATTCCTATTGCTTCTGGTTTTCTGAATGTAATCGGGCTACAGCTGTAGTTAATTCTTATTTTTACTGTTTTGTGATTCTATACTCCTGGTAATTTTGTTGCTCCCTACTGGGAATTGCCTCTACACAGTTGCAATCCTGAAGAAAATGTTTCTACTGATTATATCACAATGGACAGATTAGGTTTGATGTATACAGTTACCCTTGAGGTTTACCCTAAAAGTTTTCCATGCCGTGTTTCAGAGTTGTTCATGTGTGCTGTTTCTCAACAATAGTTTGCTAACAATAGTTGTAGAGTAATTCAAGTCAAGTTTATGGAGCAGCTCTGTTCCCCCCCCCCCCTTCCTTTTTCATTGGATATGAGTTGGTGAACCAAACTGAATAATTTTTAATAAGTGTGTCATGCCATATTTTGCTTGCATAAAAAGAGGAGGCCAGGAAGGTGCTAAAGCCAAAATAATTTTGTTTTAAATGTTTTCCCTAAAATGGAAATGTAAGTGACTGGCAGTAAGCAAGATGGGACTTATCACATTTATTTGAACTTGAATAGACTTTCCCAAACAAAATGTATTATGAGAGGATTGGCAAGCTGAGATTTGGATGCCCTTTGGAAAATAGGATTTAAATGGGTCTCAGTTAAATTTAGATCATGCTAGCTGCTGAGTGCCTTTTGTCAAGGAGTATAAAATGGAAAAAATAACCATGCTGAATTTTGCAGATCTTTTCCACTCATCTTTGGATGTGACAGTTTGGAAAGTGTCTGTACAAAGTGCACTCTACCTGTGGGAAAGGATGGTATTAAGAGGGTACCTGTGGTGATATTTGTATTTGTGTATTTGTTATAACAATATTTTCAATGTACTATGCATGTCCATTTCTGAGCAGTCTGCCTGTCTGCAGAGGCAGCTGACATTTTGTGAGACAGAAGGATGCAGTGTGTTACATGGGAGACACCCTGTGCTCTCACCTGAAGGCTTTGCTTTTCTTCTTCCATGTTGGTTCTTTTCATTTAATGTAAATTAAGTCACTGCAGCTGAAAGTATATGCTTCCCCTTTGCATATGAGAAAGCATACCACCTGTCATTCACTGGCTGTAACAGGTGGTGAAATCAATCTAAATACAATTTCCTTTCAGGAGGAAGAATTCAGTGCTATGTGTGACTGTGTCTGCTTCTTCTCTCTGGTTATCACTGAAGTACTAGTGACAGTTATTGCTAATGTTTCCTAATTGTTTTAATCCTTACGCCTGTTTTGAGTTGCTCCTTAGTAGTTTCACTTTGTGGTCTGATATTTTCCCAGCCTGGTGAGGTTAAGCCTTGTTTTAGTATGAAGAGAATAGGTTAAACATCCTCCGCCCTCCCCCCCCCCAAATGCTTTACCCATTATTAAGAAAAATAGGAAAAAAAGAGAATGAGGTATAAAGCAAAAAAATTTGGAAATACCCCTGTCTGAGAAGCACCTTTTAGCGTTTCAGTGAGAACTGCTTTTGTTTTAGTAGAGTTAGAAGCCTGAAAATCAGTCCTGACAATCACGGTGAAATTTAGAAAATCAGTTCTTATTAACCTATCTCTGCTGTCACTGAATGAAGTTAATGGGAGCGCTCTAAGTGTAAATAAGGTGCTATTAAGGCTATAAGGCTATCGTTTTCAGTGGCAGCTGTCTGATTTTTAGGATTTAGCTCAAACATGCAAGAGATTCTTATATTAAGTCTGATTTGCAAATACTGTGATTTTATTTTTATTTATTTTAATATATTGAAGTGCTAGAAAGGATGCCTATTCATATATTGTAGGTGCCCTTGACAGAATTTAAAAGTATATCCTAAGTGCAACAATGTAAGCTAGCCCACTGCAAATCTGCCTCACCTACAAATTATATTTCCTCCCATTTTCAAATGGCTGGGGAAAAAAGATGAAAGTTGCAACATGCCTTGAAGATCATTAAGCCCTGTTTTCAAAAGTGACATAGGTTCTTAGGCACCTAAGCCTCATTGAAAGTCAATGGGATTTATGTTTCTAAATGTCTAGGTTACTTTAGAAAATGGGACATAAGGTCTTAAGTCACTTAGGTGCTTTTGAAAGTTTTCCTCTGGGCTACCTTGGACAAAGTAGGGGAGCAAATTCCAGAGCCTGGGGACCCTCACAGAGCATTCCTGGGACCTTCACTTGTTTATACCACTGGAGCTTCAGCTCAAGTTCTTCCGCTGATCTCGACTGTGATATAACACTGGGAAAGAGGTGATCTCTTGGGTAGGTAGGTCCTAAGCCATTTAGGACTTTAAATGTCCCCTTGGTGCAAATTGCCTCAGCACTTGTCTGTATAAGAAAATTGCACTAGTGATTTTAAACTGGTGCAAATCCCTGTGTGGATGCTCTTATTTTAGTTGAAACCAGATTTATTTTCATCTAGTTTACAGCAGTTAGGATACAGCTTAAGCTAAACTGAAATAAGCTACTCTTAAACTGAAATAAAAGTGTCTACACAGGGCTTTGGACCAGCTTAACTAAGTCACATAAAAAAGCCCATTTAAGTTAAATCAGTGGAACTTTCTTGTGTAGACAAGCCCTTAGTATAGATAGAGGCCGTGTATACCACAGCTGTAAGAAGCCTAGAGGTTGCCACTTAGCAATTCAGTAATAGGATCAGAGGTACTTAGAAAAAGGTGAAACTAGATAACTTTTCAGTTGATGTAACAAAGTGTTTTCAGCACGAGTTTCAAGACGGTGGTAATGCTGAGCAAAGAAACATAATCAGTATCGGTGGCATTTTAATGTATAAATAGTTCAGTGCAAACAAATGAATCTTGTCAGCTCTTGTTAAGTTTGACTAGAAATATGCAGTGATTTATTTGTCTTGACTGGCACTATGGTCCTTTTGGGCAAAAAATGAGGATTTAATTGTAAGTGTTATATATTATCACATATTAAATCTGTACACATACTTGAAGCAACATGAGAGTGACCGAAATGATCATAGAATCATAGAAGATTAGGGTTGGAAGAGACCTCAGGAGGTCATCTAGTCCAACCCCCTGCTCAAAGCAGGACCAACCCCAACTAAATCATCCCAGCCAGGGCTTTGTCAAGCTGGGCCTTAAAATCCTCTAAGGATGAAGATTTCACCACCTCCCTAGGTAACCCATTCCAGTGCTTCATCGCCCTCCTAGTGAAATAGTTTGTCCTAATATCCAACCTAGACCTCCCCCATTGCAACTTGAGACCATTGCTCCTTGTTCTGTCATCTGCCACCACTGAGAACAGCCTAGCTCCATCCTCTTTGGAACCCCCTTTCAGGTAGTTGAAGGCTGCTATCAAGTCCCCCCTCACTCTTCTCTTCTGCAGACTAAATAAGCCCAGTTCCCTCGGCCTCTCCTCCTAAGTCATGTGCCCCAGCCCCCTAATCATTTTGTTGCCCTCCGCTGGACTCTCTCCAATTTGTCCACATCCTTTCTGTAGAGGGGGCCCCAAAACTGGATGCAGTACTCCAGATGTGGCCTCATCAGTGTTGAATAGAGGGGAATAATTATTTTCCCTCAATCTGCTGGCAATGCAGCCCAATATGCCGTTAACCTTCTTGGCAACAAGGGCACACTGTTGTCTCGTATCCAGCTTCTCGTCCTGTAATCCCCAGGTCCTTTTCTGCAGAACTGCTGCTTAGACAGTCGGTCCCCAGTGCATGGGATTCTTCCGTCCTAAGTGCAGGACTCTGCACTTGTTCTTGTTTAGGATGACCAGACAGCAAGTGTGAAAAATCGGGACGGGGTGGGGGATAATAGGAGCCTATATAAGAAAAAGACCCAAAAATCGGGAGTGTCCCTATAAAATCGGGACATCTGGTCACCCTATTCTTGTTGAACCTCATGAGATTTCTTTTGGCCCAATCCTCCAATTTGTCTAGGTCACTCTGGACCCTATCCCTACCTTCCAGCGTATCTACCTCTCCCCCCAGCTTAGTGTCATCTGCGAACTTTGTGAGGGTGCAATCCACCCCATCATCCAGATCATTAATGAAGATGTTGAACAAAACTGGTCTCAGGACTGACCCCTGGGGCACTTCACTTGATACTGGCTGCCAACTAAACATTGAGCCATTGATCACTACTCGTTGAGCCCGACGATCTAGTCAGCTTTCTATCCACCTTATAGTCCATCCAATCCAAACTTTTTTAATTTGCTGGGAAGTTGGGAACTGAAAGCATTAATAATGCAAGGCATTGACATGAAACAGCCTAGTAAGAATACTTTGCACTTTTACAACTAGCTGAACTTGGAAACTGTGCAAACTGGGTATAAAACACTACCAAACCAAAACGCTTTGCTCATGTCAGCAGCAGCGCTTTGCACTCACTTTGTATAGGGTGAATGGATATTCAAGGTTCAAGGCCTGGGAGTTGAAACTGACCGTCACAAAACAATGAAACAGACTATACACTGTAGCAGTTAAATGTACAAAGTATACAATTGGTAATCTCTTTCAGATATAGTCATTTTAGAAGTTGCTTCGAGCAATAGTAGGAAGTCATATTTTCAGATGGAAATGTTATTTTTTTCCAAGTTAACACTGTTCTTTGAACTTAAAACATTAATAGCTTTAATGCTACTGAACTGATTTGTTTTAAAGAAATTTGGCCTTTTTATGTGTGTGGTAATAAGTGGTAGTAGTGTTTTTGTTGTTTTTTGTTTTTGTTTTTTTGTAGAGATCAAGACTTCAATCGACTTTAACATTTCCTGGCTTTTGACTAACTGATTACCAAGCCTTAGAACATAAGAATGGCCGTACTGGGTCAGACCAAAGGTCCATCTAGCCCAGTATCCTGTCTACCGACAGTGGCCAATGCCAGGTGCCCCAGAGGGAGTGGACCAACAGGCAGTGATCAAGTGATCTCTCTCCTGCCATCCATCTCCATCCTCTGACAAACAGAGGCTAGGGACACCATTCCTTACCCATCCTGGCTAATAGCCATTAATGGACTTAACCACCATGAATTTATCCAGTTCTCTTTTAAATGCTATTATAGTCCTAGCCTTCACAACCTCCTCAGGTAAGGAGTTCCACAAGTTGACTGTGCGCTGCGTGAAGATGAACTTCCTTGTATTTGTTTTAAACCTGCTGCCTATTAATTTCATTTGGTGACCCCTAGTTCTTGTATTATGGGAATAAGTAAATAACTTTTCCTTATCCACTTTCTCCACATCACTCATGATTTTATATACCTCTATCATATCTCCCCTTAGTCTCCTCTTTTCCAAGCTGAAGAGTCCTAGCCTCTTTAATCTCTCCTCATATGGGACCCTTTCCAAACCCCTAATCATTTTAGTTGCCCTTTTCTGAACCTTTTCTAGTGCCAGTATATCTTTTTTTAGATGAGGAGACCACATCTGTACGCAGTATTCGAGATGTGGGCGTACCATCGATTTATATAAGGGCAATAATATATTCTCAGAAACATCCTGTTTGCTTTTTTGACCGCCTCTGCACACTGCGCGGACATCTTCAGAGAACTATCCACGATGACTCCAAGATCTTTTTCCTGACTTGTTGTAGCTACATTAGCCCCCATCATATTGTATGTATAGTTGGGGTTATTTTTTCCAATGTGCATTACTTTACATTTATCCACATTAAATTTCATTTGCCATTTTGTTGCCCAATCACTTAGTTTTGTGAGATCTTTTTGAAGTTCATCACAGTCTGCTTTGGTCTTAACTATCTTGAGCAGTTTAGTATCATCTGCAAACCTTGCCACCTCACTGTTTACCCCTTTCTCCAGATCATTTATAAATAAGTTGAATAGGATTGGTCCGAGCACTGACCCTTGGGGAACACCACTAGTTACCCCTCTCCATTCTGAGAATTTACCATTAATTCCTACACTTTGTTCCCGGTCTTTTAACCAGTTCTCAATCCATGAAAGGACCTCTCCTTTTATCCCATGACAATTTAATTTACGGAAGAGCCTTTGGTGAGGGACCTTGTCAAAGGCTTTCTGGAAATCTAAGTACACTATGTCCACTGGATCCCCCTTGTCCACATGTTTGTTGACCCCTTCAAAGAACTCTAATAGATTAGTAAGACACGATTTCCCTTTACAGAAACCATGTTGACTATTGCTCAACAGTTTATGTTTTCCTATGTGTCTGACAATTTTATTCTTAACTATTGTTTCGACTAATTTGCCCGGTACCGACGTTAGACTTACCGGTCTGTAATTGGCGGGATCACCTCTAGAGCCCTTTTTAAATATTGGTGTTACATTAGCTAACTTCCAGTCTTTGGGTACAGAGTCTTAGGCCTGGTCTACACTACGTGTTTAGGTCGACTTTAGCAGCGTTAAGTCGAATTAAGCCTGGACACGTTCACACGACGAAGCCCTTTCTTTCGACTTAAAGGGCCCTTTAAACCGGTTTCTTTACTCCACCTCCGACGAGGGGATTAGCGATAAAATCGGCCTTAGGGGGTCGGAATTGGGGTAGTGTGGACGGAATTCGACGTTATTGGCCTCCGGGAGCTATCCCACAGTGCTTCATTGTGACCACTCTGGACAGCACTCTCAACTCAGATGCACTGGTCAGGTAGACAGGAAAAGCCCCGCGAATGTTTGAATTTCATTTCCTGTTTGCTCAGCGTGGAGAGCACAGGTGACCACGCAGAGCTCATCAGCACAGGTAACCGTGATGGAGTCCCAGGATCGCAAAAGAGCTCCAGCATGGACAGAACGGTAGGTACGGGATCTGCTCGCCATATGGGGAGACGAATCACTGCTAGCTGAACTCCGAAGCAGTAAACGAAATGGCAAAATATTAGAAAAGGTCTCCAAGGCCATGAAGGACAGAGGCCATAACAGGGACGCACAGCAGTGCCGCATGAAAATTAAGGAGCTAAGGCAAGCCTACTACAAAGCCAGAGAAGCAAACGGAAGGTCCGGGGCAGAGCTGCAAACATGCCGCTTCTACGCGGAGCTGCATGCCATTCTAGGGGGTGCAGCCACCACTACCCCAACCGTGTGCTATGACTCCCTCACTGGAGAAACACACAGGGAAGCGGGTTCGGGGTACGCGGAAGATGATGATGATGATGAAGACAATGTAGATAGCTCACAGCCGCAAGGAAGCGGAGAAACCGGTTTCCCCAACAGCCAGGATATGTTTATCACCCTGAACCTGGAACCAGTAACCCCCGAACTCACCCAAGGCGTGCTCCCAGACCCTGAGGGCACACAGGGGACCTCTGGTGAGTGTACCTTTGTAAATATTACACATGGTTTAAAAGCAAGCGTGTTTAATGATTAATGATTAATTTGCCCTGGCAATCGCGGCCAGTACAGCTACTGGAAAAGTCTGTTAACGTGTATGGGGATGGAGCGGAAATCCTCCAGGGACATCTCCAGAAAACTCTCCTGGATGTACTCCCAAAGCCTTTGCAAAAGGTTTCTGGGGAGGGCTGCCTTATCCCGTCCGCCATGGTAGGACACTTTACCACGCCAGGCCAGTAGCACGTAGTCTGGAATCATTGCATAACAAAGCATGGCAGTGTATGGTCCCGGTGTTTGCTGGCATGCAGACAACATCCATTCCTTATCGCTCTTTGTTATCTTCAGGAGAGTGATATCATTCACGGTCACCTGGTTGAAATGGGGCAATTTTATTAAGGGGACATTCAGAGGTGCCCGTTCCTGCTCTGCTGAACAGAAATATTCCCCGCTGTTAGCCACGCGGTGGGGGGGAGGGGTGAAGTGATCATCCCAGAGAATTGGGTGTGTGAGGGAGGGGAGTTAGTTGGGTTTGTGCTGCATGTTAACCCTGAAACCGCAGCCCCTCCTTTTACATTGCAAACCCATTTTAAATGGCCAACCCAACGGGTGCTTGGTATGGGAAATGAGAGCACTACTGTTTGAAACCATTCCCACATGTTAAGAAGGTTAAAAAAGCCAAAAGACTGTGTCTTACCATGGCTGCCTGCAAGCTGAAATCTGTGGCCTGGCACTGTGTGAGTGATCTCTCACGCCAAACCGGCAGGCCCTCAATATAAGAGGAAAAATGCGACCTTGTAACGAAAGCACATGTGCTGTGTAATGTGAACAGCAAAATTTAACGTGAAAGAGTGTACCCATTGTTCTCTAAAATGTGTCTTTTTTAACCACCTCTCCCTTCTCCTCCACCAGCTGCAAATGTTTCTCCTTCACAGAGGCTAGTGAAGATTAGAAAGAGAAAACGGAGGACGCGGGATGACATGTTCACAGAGCTCCAGATGTCCTCCCACGCTGACAGAGCACAGCAGAATGCGTGGAGGCAGTCAATGACTGATTACAGAAAAGCACAATATGAACGAGAGGAGAGGTGGTTTGCTGAATCGCGGGATGAACAGAGCAAGTTGCGGGCTGAAGATGATAGGTGGTGTCAGCTTGCAGACAGAAGGCAAGAGTCGATGCTCCGGCTGCTGGAGCATCAAACTGATATGCTCCAGCGTATGGTTGAGCTGCAGGAAAGGCAGCAGGAGCAGAGACCGCCGCTACAGCCCCTGTGTAACCAACAGCCCTCCTCCCCAAGTTCCATAGCCTCCTCACTCAGACGCCTAAGAACACGGTGGATGGGCCTCCGGCCACCCAGTCACTCCACCCCAGATGATTGCCCTAGCATCAGAAGGCTGGCCTTCAGTAAGAGTTAAAGTTTTAAAGTTTTAAACTGCAGTGTGTCCTTGTCCTTCCCTCCTCTCCCACCCCACCCAGTGCTTCCCTCCTCCCCCACCTTGGCAGTTATCCCCCTAGTTGTGTGATGAATTAATAAAGAATGCATGAATGTGAAGTAAGAATGACTTTATTGCCTCTGCAAGCGGTGCTCGAAGGGGGGGAGGGGAGGGTGGTTGGCTTACAGGGAAGTAGAGTGAACCGGGGGGGGGGGGCGGAGGGTTCATCAAGGAGAAACAAACAGAAGTTTCACACCGTAGCCTGGCCAGTCACAAAACTCGTTTTCAAAGCTTCTCTGATGCGCACCGCGCCCTGCTGTACTCTTCTAACCGCCCTGGTGTCTGGCTGCGCGTAATCAGCGGCCAGGCGATTTGCCTCAACCTCCCACCCCGCCATAAATGTCTCCCCCTTACTCTCACAGATATTGTGGAGCGCACAGCAAGCAGCAATAACAATGGGGATATTCTTTTCGCTAAGGTCTGAGCGAGTCAGTAAGCTGCGCCAGCGCGCTTTTAAAGGTCCAAATGCACATTCCACCACCATTCGGCACTTGCTCAGCCTGTAGTTGAACAGGTCCTGACTCCTGTCCAGGCTGCCTGTGTACGGCTTCATGAGCCATGGCATTAAGGGGTAGGCTGGGTCCCCAAGGATCACGATAGGCATTTCAACATCCCCAACGGTTATTTTCTGGTCCGGGAAGAAAGTCCCTTCCTCCAGCTTTCGAAACAGAGCAGAGTGCCTGAAGACGCGAGCATCATGTACCTTTCCCGGCCATCCCACGTTGATGTTGGTGAAACGTCCCTTGTGATCCACCAGGGCTTGCAGCAGCATTGAAAAGTACCCCTTGCGGTTTATGTACTCGGTGGCTTGGTGCTCCGGTGCCAAGATAGGGATATGGGTTCCGTCTCTGGCCCCACCACAGTTTGGGAATCCCATTGCAGCAAAGCCATCCACTATGGCCTGCACGTTTCCCAGAGTCACTACCCTTGATATCACCAGGTCTTTGATTGCCCTGGCAACTTGGATCACAGCAGCCCCCACAGTAGATTTGCCCACTCCAAATTGATTCCCGACTGACCGGTAGCTGTCTGGCGTTGCAAGCTTCCACAGGGCTATCGCCACTCGCTTCTCAACTGTGAGGGCTGCTCTCATCCTGGTATTCTGGCGCTTCAGGGCAGGGGAAAGCAAGTCACAAAGTTCCATGAAAGTGCCCTTACGCATGCGAAAGTTTTGCAGCCACTGGGAATCGTCCCACACCTGCAGCACGATGCGGTCCCAGAATCGGCGTTCCACGGCATGAACCTGCCCCAGTAACACCATGATTTGCACATTGCTGGGGCCTCTGCCTTGTGAGAGGTCTATGTCCATGTCAATTTCCTCATCACTCTCATCGCCGCACTGCAATCGCCTCCTCGGCTGGTCCTGGTTTTGCTTTGGCATGTTCTGGCTCTGCATATACTCCAGGACAATGCGCGTGGTGTTCATAGTGCTCATAATTGCCGCGGTGATCTGAGCGGGCTCCATGATCCCAGTGCTAGCTATGGCGTCTGGTCTGAAAAAAGGCGCGAAACTAGTATCTGACGGACCAGGGGAAGGAGGGAGGGAGGGAGGGAGGGGCGAGTGACGACATGGCGTACAGGTACAGGGAATTAAAATCAACAAAGGTGGCTGTGCATCAGGGAGAAACACAAACAACTGTCACACAGAATGGCCCCCCCCAAAGATTGAACTCAAAAGCCTGGGTTTAGCAGGCCGTTGATTTGACGGAGGGAGGGGGAAGCAAATGAATACAGAACAAATCTATTTTTTACATCTTAAGACGACGGTGCAGCATGACTGATAGCCCTCGGCATCTTCTGGGTGCTTGGCAGCAAATACTGGGCGCTTGGCAGTTAGTGTACTAAGACTGATAGCCACTGCAGTATGACGACGATGGATACCAGTCGTAATATACTATCTACTGCCAAAAGGCAAGGGGCTGCTGCTGTGTAGCAATGCAGCCCCACGTCTGCCAGCCCCACGTCTGCCAGCACCCAGATCGCCCTCGGCCTCTTCTGGGTGCTTAGCAGAAAATACTGGGCGCTTGGCAGAAAATAGCATACTACGACTGATAGCCATCATTGTCAAGACAGTTCGATAGGACTGAGCATGTCTGCCCAGGTGCCCATGATTGACAGCCACTGCAGTACGATGACGACGGATACCAGTCGTAATAAACCATCTACTGCCAAAAGGCAAAAGCTGGTGCAATGCAGCCCTACGGCTGCCAGCACCCAGATCGCCGATGAAGGCTACCAGTCATGCTGCACCGTCTACCGCCAAAAGGCAGTTAGCTGCTGCTGCTGTGTAGCAATGCAGTCCCACGTCTGCCGGCACCCAGATGACATATGGTGACGGTGAGCTGAGCTGAGCGGGCTCCATGCTTGCCGTGGTATGTTGTCTGCACAGGTAACCCAGGTAAAAAGGCGCGAATCTATTGTCTGCTGTTGCTCTGACGGAGGGGGAGGGGCCTGACGACATGTACCCAGAACCCCCCGCGACACTGTTTTGCATCATTCGGGCATTGGGATCTCAACCCAGAATTCCAATGGGCGGCGGAGACTGCGGGAACTGTGGGATAGCTACCCATAGTGCAATGCTCCGGAAGTCGGTACTGTGGACGCGGTCCGCCGACTAGAGCACTTAGAGCATTTTATGTGGGGACACACACAATCGGCTGTATACAACCGATTTCTATAAAACCGGCTTCTATTAATTTGACCTAATTTCGTAGTGTAGACATACCCGGCTGTTACTATTTCTGTATGTATTATTTAAACATGAACATTGTTCTCTTGAAGATCAGTGATAGTCTAAGCAGCGTTGTTAATGTCATGTGAATGCAACTTGGATGGGGGTTAGGTGCCTAAGCACTTTTGAAATTTCCACTAGGTACCTGTCAGCACCTGGAGATTCCCAATAGCTTTAAAAAGCTGTCATTTTTGTTCTTTTCATTATTGCAGTAAGACCTTGTAAGTAGTATCCATGTGTGTTGTGTGAATAGTTGCTTTATGTAAGATAGTGTGGGATGTAGAAGAAATACCAATTGTTATGAATATTAAGTACTAGATACATCGGTCTGAGATCTCATTTATGCTAAGGCCCCTTAATACTGCTTTCGCAGCACAAATGAGCCTTAAAGGGGGTGTAAGTTACACCTTTGTGCAGTTGGGAATCAGGATCATAGACTTTTCCAATAAATTTTTCCAATTGTGACGTATAGGATAGTGAGATGGGGGCTGATACAAAGCTCACTAAAGTCAGTTGGGAAAGGCTTTGGATCAGGTTAATATACTGGATCAAATCAGTAATGTTTGTTAAATTTCCCAGCTTCCTTCTAGGTGCTAGAAATGAGTCCACATTAGATATATCACCATGTTGTACCTTTCTGTCTTGATAAGTAAATAGATTTATAAACACAAAATCAAAATGTTTTCCCCATTCAAGGGCCTAATCTGGTGTTTCTTGAGCACATGTAAATTTCATTGACTTCACTGGGATTTTTGGGTGCTCAAGAACTACAGGATTGGCCTTTAAATATGCACGTGACTCTGATATATTTATCTATATAGTTATCAGCCTACCTCCCCTAGCATTCCTCCATCTATTACATTAGTCAGAATTATGTAATATAATTAGTAACATCCATATATAATCTCTTTTGGCTACATCAATTTTCATCTCTTTCCTTCTTCCATGGAATGTGTTGCTCTATGGTATGGATTTTCTTAAAGCAAAGCTTTTTTATACCTTGTTTTTGTTCTTTTCATTATAGTATATGATAAGTGTTTGTATTTATTCCTCTAACATTAGTAACATCCATCCATATAATGTATTCTCACTACATATTACAAGGGATATATGTTGGGTTTGTGTTCTCAGTCTAAACTCTAGAATGGTATTAGAGTTGACTACTTGATTAATCTTCATTTGAACTATTTTATTTTCGCACCCTCATTATTATTATTTTATTGTATTATTAATAATTTGTATTAGAGCAGTATCTATAGGGCTTAATTAAGATGAGGGCCATTTTGTGCTAGATGCTGTTCATACACAATGAAAGATACAGTCCTTGCCCTGAGGAGCTTACAATTGAACACACAAAATGTTGCTAGAAGAACAAGGCCAAAAAAAAAAAATAGATTGGAGAAGGCATACTTTGATCCCACTGAACAAAAATAGAATGTCAGTGTGAACTGATGTAATGTATACAGAGTCAGAAAGAGCAAAGGGTTGGCTTACAGCAGTCCCACAGCTACTGAATGTGCTTTAATTTGATCCTCAAGGCTCAAGCTTGGCAATGAATGACACTGAGGAATAAATGTACCATCTCTATTCCAGGAAGCATTCTAAAGTACATAGGGTGGCTTTGTGTATTTTGCTGGTTTTTCCCCCCAATTATTTTATTGTTAATGTACCCATTGCACAGGAGGAGGAACTATTTCAACTCCAACTTGTTGGCAAAGACTGGGAATGGCGTTGTAGGCTAGTGGATAATTCATGGGACTGAGAGCTGGGTTCTATTATCACCTTTGCCACTGGTCGGCTGTGTGACTGTGGGCAGTCGCTTCACCCCTCTGTGCCTGTGCTTCCCATCCCTTCTTGTCTGTTTAGACTTTGGGTCAGAGGCTGTTTCTTACTGTGTGTGTGTGGGGGGGGGGGGCGGGGGGAGGACATGGGGGGGATCAAGGCGCTATTGTAAGCAAGTAATAATAATGCATTTAAACAGACTGAAAAACAAGTTGATTCACTCACACTAAAATTGTGCAAGGCTGAGCAGCTTCTCCTTGGCTCTTTCCTAGAAGCTCATTCTATAAACTGTAAGACCGAAGTGGTTTAGTAAATATTGATTCAGATGCCTAGCCCTTTTAATCATAGGGCTTTAGCCTACCCCGTCGAATTAAAATAAAATCATTAACCTGTATAGGATTCTCCAGCATTTTTCCCTTATCCTGGATCAGTTGCGAACCTGGGTCTAGTTTGCTGTGCATATGTTTTGATAAATACAATATTACTTTGTTTGTATTGTTTCTAATCTTTCCAAGTAGAGTTCCAGAGTTGTATTTAATTTCATTTTTTCCCCATCACTAAATTCTAGAAGATTGTGTGAGATGGAACTAGCTGAGTGTAGAACAGAAAAAACTGCTGTTTCAGGAAAATGCAATGACTAACAGTCCTCTAGAGGACAGCATTGCTTTCTGGTTTTGACTTGTATTTGGGACGATTGTCGTGAGATTCTAAAGCCTAGAAGAAATACACTGGAATCTATCCCCGTTTATGATGCTAAGGTGAAAAGCAAGCTTTGCTAGCACTTTTATATTGCCAAGCCAGTAACCACACTTTTTAAAATTCAAATAATTTTTATTGCTTCTTTGAAAAACCTACATAGATCATTCAGAGAACCCTCAGAATAAACCATGACCACTGTTAAGGTCCAGGTTGATGAGATAGTTTTATCATTCCTTAGTTCAGGGTGTTGTTGCTTCGTGTTGCAGTTTTCTGGCAGGCCAAACCGCCTCAGTGCTTGGCCTGCCATGTGCACTGGCCCTCCTGCCATTTGCTGCTGCTGGTGATGGCATTTAGCATGCGACCATGCTGTTAATTATGGAGTGTCATAATGCATACTGTGATACTGTGATAAATTCAAACACGAGGTGACAGAGGGCAGCTGGGGCCAGTCTCTATCTCATCCTGAGTCCAACTCCCAAGCCTCCTAGCTCCAGTGGTGGGGCTTCACTAACATCATCCGCAGATCTAAGTTCCATTGGGTGCTGGGATTCCTGATAGCCAAGAATCTCATCCACAGATCTATGGGATCTGCTTAATCTGCCACTGCTTGGTGGGGACTCCAAGTCCTGGGGCCTCTCTGTTGGACAATCCTGCCTCTTCCTTCCCAGCCTCAGCGGTCTTCCGTCAGTTTCAGCCCACAGAGATTAACTGCCATCTCTGCAAGTCTTGGCTCATTCCTTTCCACCCTCCCCCGCCCCATGCCATTGTGCTCCAGTTCATACTTTCTTGAAACAGTATTGCTGAGACATGAAACCCTGCACAGAGGTGCACTCACAAAGGAAGCTGGCAAGAGAAGACCAGAGTGTATGCTGACCCTGTGGAAATAGTGCTTTAATAGCTATAATAATAAATAGTGCAGTCTGAAGATAGATGTGGATCAGAAACTTATCAAAAAACCCTAGGCATCATTGTGGACATCTCAATGCAATGGTCAACACAAATGTTAGGATGTATAAAAAATGGGATAGAAATCAATGCTGAGAATATTGTAATGGACTTATACAAATTAGTGGTGCACGCAATATAAACGATTAAAAAAAAAGTCACTTTTTTCTGGAATAGTGTGTCCACGTGGTGTATTATACCAATATTACTCGTGCATCATAAGTGTACTACTATTGTGCTGCTGGTCAGTTTCCTTATGTAGACAAGCCCTTAGTTACATAACTGGCTTATTGTGGATTCTGGTTACATTGATCTATTTTCTTTTGTAAGAGAATCCTGCATTTTTCTAATATAATTGCACAAAAGTCAACAACAGTCTCTTCATCCCAGTCAAACCGCCCAAATCAGTTGTATGTTAGCTATTGCAGCTTTTATTGATCTCATTATTCTCTTGTCACTAATTATTATAGGCAAAATCTGATTCCAAAGAAACAGTTTGAAGTACTGACAAGGTGTAGGAGGCCTTTGCAGAAAACTCGGCTTTATACTTCCCAGTGAGTTTAGGCCATGGTTATCAAAACTGGATGTATAAATCAGGTTACTAAGTCACAATTTAAGAACCCACATTTGAAAATCATAGGAAAAAGATCTTCTAAATCAGCTGGTAACAATAATTTCTCCATTTTATAAAGGAAAAGCTAGCCCCTGGAGGAAAGAAATACTGTTTGCCAGTTCCCCTCTGCAGGACTCTCCTTTCCATCCAATACTACAACTAACAGAGTAAAAATGAAACGTTATTGGGACAAACTGCTTTTTGGGTGGGAGGGGCTTAGCATATATTTTATACGGATCAGATGACAGTGTAAAGGTTTCCTCTTGAAACTGTCATTTCCACTTCAGGGTGGTGATATCTTATAAAACAAGTAAACAAAAGAAGTGGCATGGAAACTTTGAAGAAGACACATCTCTTATTCAGGTGCAGTTCTGTCTGCCAGCTCAGTTAAGATTTTTTCTGTCATGAGCACAGGATATTACATATGCATATAGTTCTTTAGGGATATGAATTGCTACATATTTTCCTGCCAGTGTCTTCTCCCCCAAAGTGATAGTCAATTTGGCAGTTCTCCTCTCAATATTCTGCCTTGATTCTTGGTTCTGATAATAACCCTCCTGTACTCCATAAGAATTTCCTTGGACACAAATATTTTGTTTCAGGCTCCTGTCTTTGTGGGCATAGATGATTGCAAGATAAGCAACTTGTTTAAAAGAAAATGGACAACTCCTCTGTCAGAAGAGAAGGGCAAATTTTGGGGATGATATAAAGGTGACAACGAGGATTGCCAGAACCCATCTATTTTGAAGAATCAGGCTGGCAAGTCACACAGGACAAAGAAAGGCACTAAATCTTTTTTGCTTGTCTCCTCTTGCTTGCCCTTTTAGCAGAAGATTAAAAACCAGCACATGCACACATGCATGTGATAATAATTGAAATGTATGCAAAGACCTGCTGATATGTTGGATCTCAAAATCCAGAATAGCTGTTAAAAAGTTCCTCATCACATTGTAGCAATATTTAACAATATCAATATTGATCGAAATCAAGTATTCAGATTTCCTTCAGGTTTGAGTGCCTGCAGTGAACTGAGCCTGGCATATAAAATGGTTTCATGAGTCTTTTTTTTTCTTTCTTTCTTTCTTTCTTTCTTCCCCCAGCTCTTCACAGGTCAGCCCAAGTCAATGACTCCTCCTCACCTGGCCACTTCCCACAAGGCAGGAGAATACTCATGATTTCTTTCCAAGCTGTCGCATCCCATTGCAGTCTATGAAAAATGAATCTGACAGCCCTGCTTCTTTCAGTCAGTGTCCTTTTGATGTGTCAGAGGAGAAAAGGTTGTGAAGAACCGGGTTGCTTTTCATTCATGCTCTTTTCATTTTTCTGTTTTGTTCCCTTCCAACTTTATTCTTCTGAAAGAGAAATGGTGTAAGTTCCTCTCTAGCCTGATGCTTAGGGGTTTGCACTGGTGTAGTTACATTGGTGCAGATGTCTCTAATGTAGACAGGGCTTCAGTTGCTGGCTCCCATGTTTTATGACCTGTGGCTCTGAAATGTTGAAAATCTCTTGCAGTCAGTGAATTCTAATAAGTTGTAGGTTTGAGCTAGAGAAAAAAGGAAGGGTTGGGAAGAAGGTATAGCTCAGGCTGGGTTGTGGGAGAGATTCTGAAAGCACAAATGGCAGTTAGGCATGTGACTGTTATGGAGCTAGTTGCCCCTCTCTCCCCTTTCTGGTCTCTCTGACTGCACCTTCCTAGATGTTGGGCCTCTGACCCTTACCTGTCTTGGGGTGGGATCCTCATGATTCTTTTGCTATTAGACCAGAACCCTGGACACTACTTGTGTATTCCAACCACTTATTACTGTGCAGATGCTGTATTCTGTTGTCCAATTATAATTGCCTTTAGAGTGTGATTCTGCAAGATGCTGAGGCATCCTGCCCATCAATAGTAGTTGAGGCTGCTCAGCAATTCCCAGGATTGATTGCTTAAGGAGTTCAACTTCCCCATGCTACTTATTTCTCTTGATATCCTAACTCTCCCCATTTTTCCTTTTAAAAAAATGTAAGCAACCACAACCCCAGATGTGTTTGCAGTACATTTTCTGTCTTACATGTCTGTGCGTGGGGCCTGATATAGTAAAAGCCTCTGCAAATGGCCCCCCTTATATGTTCATTCTAACAAGCTTTAATCGTAAGCTACAGGAAGAAGGCAGAGCCAGAAAATGCATAACTCCCTCCTCTCATCTCCAGCCTGAGTTGAAGTCCCTCTTGTTTTTGTCTCAGCTTTCTTCCTGCTGCAAATCTTATTCTTGGGGGAATTCTGTGTCAAAAAATTAAAAATTCTGTGCACAATATTTTAAAATTCTGCATATTTCATTTGTCAAAATAACACTATATAAGCATGCCAGTTTCAATTATTTTGGTAATTTATTTAAAAATACCTGTCAGCAACTATGTCTGTAACAATACAGACACACACACAAAAAATTCCCCCAGGAGTAGAGAGTTAAAGAAACCCCTACGACAACCCAGTTCATGTTTCTCTGCCCCCCAGAGCCCAGCTGGAGTGCCAGACACCCACATCCCCTCCCCCCAGAGCCCGCTGTGGGGTGTTCTCCAGCTCAGATACCCGAACTCCCTACCCCCAGAGCTAGGGTGACCAGACAGCAAGTGTGAAAAATCGGGACAGGGGGTGGAGGGTAATAAGAGCCTATATAAGAAAAAGCCCCAAATATTGGGACTGTCCCAATATGTCAGGACATCTGGTCACCCTACTCAGAGCCCAGCTGCAGCCTCCCTCCTCTAGCCCAGACACCAAAAGAGGCTGGGGATGAGATGGACTGAGTGAGGGAGGGAGTCTCAAGTAAAACGGGTTGTATGGAAGAAAGCACAGAACTGAGAGCAGAAGAAGGGCATGAAGGTATAAATGTAGAATGTCATTAAAAGTGTGTGACTCATCCTGCCATAGTAGCATAGTGCTGAATTTATTTGCAGAAGTACGCAGAACAGTAAACCTCTGGTAATACTATAATGCATTTGCAAATAGAGCTTTTCCATAGCTGGTTAATGTTTTATGCATCTTTGCATTTTAGCGGCATCACTAAATAGCACTTTGATTTTTTTTCTCCCTACTTTTCATTAGGATACAGTTGTTTTTAGATGAAAAGTCAAGCCCTCTATTGAACCTTGAGTGCAGCAATTTTGTTTGCTGGGGTAGAGATGAGTGAGATTTGTTTTTAATTATGTAACTAAATTTAGGCAGCAATCTGCATTTTAAGACATTGCTAATAAAAGTCTACAAGTGAGAGATGCATCATAGTTAGAATTTAAAATGAGCCGGCGCACAGCTGGTGAGGCAGAGTCGTGTCTCTAATCAGGAGGAAAGAGAGATGAAAGGGCATTTTTTCAGTTTGAAAATGAATGCAAGGAATGATAGGTGGCTTAACATAACCCCCTGATGGCGCTGTTTCTGATGGGATGGCAGAGTTCAGAAACAACCATATGTACTGGAGGGAAGCCCACATTTCAGTCTATCATTGCCAATAGTTCTCCTCTAACTAGATTTTTGAATGAAAAGGTTTCATTTTAATTTCTTCCAAATGTAGTTCTTCTGGTTTGCCCATAGCCTCATCTGATACTTAAGGTTACAGTGTTTTCTCAGAAAAATCCAGCCTCACCATATCTTCTGCAGATTCTTGCCCAGTCCAGCAAAGCACATAAGCACACGTTCAGCTTCAAGCATGTGAATAGCTCCCTTGACTGAATACAGGTATTGCCCATCTTGAGTGTTCAGACAGTGTAAATGTGGAGGCAAAGAGACAAACATTTCTCTGGTTTTATTTTTTTTAATAATGGGACAAACTATGGAGGCTGTTCAAAGCTTCTTAAAGGTTTGGAATGTTAGTTGCAGTCCTGACAGAGATGGCTCAGTGGACAGAGTGCAGGTGAAATTATCAGAGCTGCACAATAATTAGCATGATACACTGAATTTATCATATGATGTTGCCAATTATCACCATCCTGTTATCTGGTATGGTAATTTGACATGTTAATTCAGGGCTCTCTTCAGCACTACTTAGCTATTGCAAAACTCTCATTGAAGTATAATGCTTTAATAAAGTAAAAGGGAGGTTGCCAGAATAAGGAGTGCTGAATTTTGTGCCCTTAACCTTTCTATAGGAATCTGTGCTAAAGTCTTCAACTTGGGGAATATTTGTTTTCCTTTTTAGGGTGATGTGCAACCCTGGAACCTAACAGTCCACCTGTGTTAGTCTTTTCTGCCCCATATGATGAATTCCATTGAATAACATTTATTTTCTCTAAATGAGATACAATTTTTCAACAGGAAAAGCTGAAATTTCAAGGTTCTAGAGCTGTGAAGACAGGGGTTCTGGAACAATTTGTATACTGGGGGTGCTGAGAGCCATTGAACCAAACTGTAAACCCTGTGTATGATGGAAATGACTTCTGCAACCCCTAGTTCCAGCATCTTTGTATGAAGAGGGGGATATAATGAAAAGCAGTCTATTGCTCTGAGTTGATTTTACTGAAGAGGCATTAGTAGATACCTATGTCTGTGTTTTGTGTGCAATTTTTTAATGGTTAAATTTAAGGCATTATAAATAAAATACAAAAAAGGTACTGGAAACATACCCAACTATATAAAATATGCAGAAGAACACCAAGAGGGATGTGGATCATAGAAAGAATTAATATGAAACTTAGAGGCTAACCGCAGATTCAAAATGGACCTCTTGAATTTTTGCATAAGAACCTGTGAATTTTCATGAGACAGAGATGTAAAAAAGAATTTTATATAAAGATCCCTATCGTAACTTTGACCAAATAAAGTTCTACCATTCACTGACTATTCAGTGATTACAGGTAATGTTACTTTAAATGCATCCATGAGTTGTAATAAAGAACCTAGAATATTAACTATTTTCATACATCATTTATTGGATAGAATTTATGAACAAATAGCTTAGCGAGTGTCTAGTTCTTGAATTTTGGGTATTATTAGATTAATGGATCCCAAAGCCAGAAAGGACCATTGTGATTATCTAGTCTGACATTCTGTATAACACGGGTCATAGAACTTCCCCAAAATAATTTCTGGAGCATGTCTTTTAGAAAAACACCCAATCTTCATGTAAAAATTGTCACTGATAAAAAAAAATCCACCACAAGCCTTGGTAAATTGTTCCAATGTTTAATTACACTCCCTGTCAAAAATGTATGCCTTAGTTCTGGTCTGAATTTGTCTAGCTTTGACTTCCAACCATTTGATTGTGTTATACCTTTCTCTGCTAGACTGAAAAGCCCATTATAGACTGTAATCAAGTCACCTCTTAACCTTCTTTTGGTTTAGCTAAATAGGTAGACTCAAAGAGATCAATCACTATAACACAAGTTTTCTAATCCTTTTGTTGTTCTTCTCTGAACACCCTCCAATTTGTCAACTTCCTTCTTGAGTGCTGGACACAGCATTCTAGCAGTGATTGCACCAATGATAAATACAGAGGTAAAATAACTCTCTACTCCTGCTCAAGATTACTGTTTGTGTCCCATGATAACATTAATTCTTTTGGCCATAGCATCACACTGGGAACTCATGTTCAGCTGATTATCCACAACAACTCCCAAGTCTTTTTCAGATTCACTGCTTCACAGGATTGAATCCCCCATTATGTTAATATGGCCTGCATTCTTTGTTCCCAGATGTAGACGTTTACACTGAGTCATATTAAAACACATATTGTTTGCTTGTGCCCAGTTTACCATGTGATCCAGATTGCCCTGAATTAGTGACCTGTCCTCTTCATTATTTACCACTCCCCAAATTTTTGTGTCATCTGCAAACTTTATCAGTGATGACTTTGTGTTTTTCCAGGTCATTGATAAAAATGTTAAATAGTGCAGGGCCAAGAACCGATGCCTGTCAGACCCCGCTGGAAACACACCCAATCGATGACGATTCCCCATTTACAATTACATATTGAGACCTTTCAGTTAGCCAGTTTTTAATCCATTAATGTGTGCCATGTTAATTGTTTCTGTCATTCTAGTTTTTTAATCAAAATGTGTAGTACCAAGTCAAATGCCTTACAGAAATCTAAGTATATTATATTAACACTATTGACTTTATCAACCCAACTTGTAATGTCATAGAAATAATTTGACAGGATCTATTTTCCATAAAATCATGTTGATTTGCATTAATTCCGTTACCTTCCTTTAATTCTTTCTTTATTATGAGTCCCATATCAGCTGCTCCATTATCTTGCCCGGGATCAATGTCAGGCTGACAGGCCTAAAATTACCCAGGTCATCCTGTTTACCCTTTCTAAAAATTGACACAACATAAACTTTCTTCCAGTCGTCTGGAACTTACCCAGTGCTTCTAGACTTATTGACAATCAACATTAATGGTCCAGAGAGCTCCTCAGCCAGCTCTTTTAAAACTTTTGGATGCAAGTTATCTGGACCTGCTGATTTAAAATATGTCTAACTTTAGTAGCTTCTGTTTAACATCCTCTAGAGATACTAGTGCAGGGTCGGTAACCTTCGGCACGTGGCCCATCAGGGTAATCCGCTGGCGGGCTGCAAGACATTCTGTTTACGTTGACTGTTCGCAGGATAATTCTGCCATTTCTACCTAGTAATGGACCAATACCATTGTCAGGATTTTGTTTATTTCCAATCTTTTAAAAAAAAAAACCTCCTTCTTATTGTCCTTAACTCTGCTGGCCATAGATTTTTCCTTGGGTCCCTTTGTTTCCCTTATCAATTTTATACCGTTGCAAACTTCTGAGTTATATACATTCATTCCTTTCTTCCATTTGCTATATATTGTTATTTTTATTTTTTATAGCTGCCGTCATTTCCCCTCTAAACCAGCACAGCCTTCTTTCTTGATTGTGGCTTTTTGTGTGTCTAGTAAGGTGTTCTTAAATATAGTTAAGAGGGATGTCAAGATAGGTGACTGTAATGTAATCATGATGTAATTTTAAAATAGTGACAACTATAACTTCAGACAAAAATAAATCTGAAGTGATGTGGAAGAAACAAATCAACATATTTACTAAAATTCTTATCTGTTCTTTAAAAATGGGTCAGTTTCAATGTCAAATGTACAAGACCAAAATCTCTTCAGCCATATGGACTGTTCAGGTACAACTATGACTATTTATAGTTGTACTGGAACAGTCCATATGGCTGAATAAATTGATTAGGAAATGGCTAAGAAAGAAAAATAACATACTTTACATTCCTGGCAGCATAATAAGTAAGCATAGTGAAGTGTACAATGTCAGACAGAAATGTAGAAGTATTATAAGCAATATCATTAGACATGCTCAATGCCATAGACTTTGGGAGTTGGATTTCCGTTTTCTTTCATGGTGGCAGTGTATTTGAAGGAAGATATAAAGTAAATCTAGAGGAGCTTTCATGAGGTTGAACTGCAGATTTAAAAGTGAGGTCCCAACATGTTTAAGTCAATCCCTGTTCAGCAAAGCACTTAAGGGATTTTCTGATTATGAACTGTTGTATCGGGGGCTATCAGCTTTAAGAATAGGAGAAAATCAACTAATTCCATGTGACTGAGATAAAGGAAGGCAGATTTCTACTGATACATAAAACACTATGAATAATGTAATATTAATTTCAACATGGACCAGATAAAAGCATACATGAAAATGGTAAAAAACAAGTTATCTGGACTGTTGGTTTGGATATTAGTTTCACTTAAAACATGACACCCTAAAGTTACACAATTAAGCCCATTGTTTCTGACTTGGGATTCAGTCCTGCAAGCTGATGAGCAGTCTGTCCTGATCCACTGCAGCATGTGCTTAACTTTAAGCACATGTATGATTCTACTGATGTCAGTGGAACTACTCACATGTTCATAGTTAAGCATGAGCTTAAGTGCTTTCATGGATTGGGGTCAGAGTGCTAAGCACCTTGCAGGATCAAGCTCTTACTAAACACTGTCAGTGTTTGGATAGAGGTGGAAAGGACTTCCAGCATGGTGTTCTGTGTCCCGTCCCACAAATTTCCGGATTGTCTTCTATGTGCTAAGTCTTTTTATCTTGTCTGTTCTTGAACATCAAGTTCTGATGCCTTAGCAACCCACCTTGTTAAATGTACTCCATTGTCTAATTGACTCACTGCTAGAAGTGTTTTCTTAACTTGTAATTAAAAATTGTCCTTTTCTAATTTTAGATCAATATTCCTTGTTATGTCACCTTTAATTCTAAAGTAATTCATCCCTCAGCCTCTTATTCTATGTGACTAATATAATATGTATTTTTAGGCCATTATTAAATACCCTCTATGTTATAGGTGACAGAATAGCAATGCCTCTTGTTAAGAGTGCCTAACACTTTCCATCATAACCCAATGCTTATAACTTTGACAGACTTTAACCTTTCGGGCTGGAATTTTCCATGCTTTGTGTCTGACTCAGGTTGAATTTTTTTTGTTGCTATGAAATGTTGATCAATATTCTACAGAGAACATACTGTATATAGTAATCTAATGCAGTTCACATGGTAGCAACATTCTGCAGTAAAATTGTCAACCAATGGGGGGGTTGTGACTGTGGGAGACAGAATGTTTTTAGGCTCTGAAGCGGGATTATGGAACTCATTCCCATAAAAGGTAAGTAGTAGGCATCCTTCAGTCTTGAGAGACCATGGATATCTGCCCCTGAGAAGTAAAGAATTTACTCGGTTGGTTTTATGACAGCTGTGGCTGAAGAGCCCCACTTGAGAGAGACAATCTCTGCCGCATCTGTCACATTTAAAGATGATGTTTCGACTCTTTGGGCTCTGCCTTCTGCAAGCTCTTTTCTCCTCTGCTAAGCTGGGCGGCTTCCTCTCGTAACTCCGGAGACCTTTGCTAAGCTCTTGTCTCCAAAGGCTGCGGTCTTGAGTATGACCTTCCCAGTTGTCCACATCCATGTCCATTTCTTTGAGGTCTCGCTTGCACACATCCTTGAAACACAATTTTGGGTGTCCTTTGGGTCTTTTCCCAGATGCCAATTCACCATAGAGGATGTCCTTTGGGATGTGCCCCAGCATTCATTCAGCACACATGCCCAAGCCAGCGGAGGCATCTCTGTTTGAGGAGTGTTTGCATGCTGGGTATGCTGGGCCGCTTGAGCACCTCAGTGTTGGTGACTGTCCCTCCAGGAGATGCCAAAGATTCGATGAAGGCAATGCATATGGAAGCTGTTGAGCCTCTTTTCCTGATGAGAGTATCAGGTCCATGTCTCGTTCCCATACAAAAGCGTGCTGATAACACACGCACAATACACACAGATCTTTGTGTGTTCTGTCAGTTTGTTGTTTTGCCATCTCCTCTTGCTCAGTCTAGACATTGTTGTGGTGGCTTTTCCAGTGCGGATGTTGAATTCCATTTCAAGTGAAAGGTTGGCTGCGTTCACCACTTCAAGTTCATAGTTGTTGTTCTTGATGGAAGGTACTTCCTCAACATTATGTTAATCTTTTTTAGGCTTTTGGAAAACTGTCTATAAGGTTTTGGAGATGAGCTTCTGTGTGGGTTGTCACTGCTGCGTCATCAGCAAAAAGGAGGTGTTGAATAAGGGCCTCCTGAGTCTTGGTTTTAGATCTGAGTCTTGCAAGACTGAATAGCTTTCCATCAGATCTTGTGTGCAAGTAGGTTCCCTCAGTTGAGAAACCAAAAGCTAGTTTCAGTAGCCAGGAGAAGATGACCCTAAACAGAGTTGGGGCAAGTACACAGCCTTGCTTAACTCCGCTACGAATCTAGAAAGCTTCAGAGACTGAGCCGTTGTATTGAACTGTGCCATACATATTTTCATGGAAGGATCGAATCGTGCTTAAGAGCTTGGGGGGAGGGGAGAGACATCAAAGCACAAATAGTCTGCTTCTACTGACAAGATCAAAAGCCTTTGTGAGGTTGATGAAGGCTATGTAGAAGGGCTTTTTTTGTTCTCTGCATTTCTCTTGCAGTTTTCTCAGTGAGAAGATCATGTAGATAGTAGGCCTTTCAGCTCTGAAGCCATATTGTGATTCAGAATAGATTCTGTCTGCAAGGGTCTGAAGTCTGTTCAGGACAACTCGGGCAAAGGCTTTCCCCATAATACTAAGAAGGGAAATGCCATGATAGTTGTTACAGTCGGTCCTGTCACCCTTGTTTTTATAGAGAGTGATGATGTTGGCGTCTCTCATTTCTTGTGGTATTTCACCTTTTTTCCAGCACAGGCAGAGCAACTCATGTAGATGTTGCAGTAGAATAGATTTTCCGCATTTTATGACCTCTGACAATATGCAGTCTTTTCTGGGGGCCTTTTCACTGGGGAGGCCATCTGTGGCAAGGCTAAGCTCCTCAACAGTTGGTTCATCGTTGAGTTGGTTCATAATAGGCAAGCTTTTGATGGCGTTGATGGCTGCATCTGTAACAATATTTTCACGAGAGTAAAGCTCAGAGTAGTGTTCTACCCAGCGATACATCTGCTTGGTATAGTCGTTGATTGTTTCCCCTGTTGTTGATTTCAATGGAGCTGTCTTCTTTGAAGTTGGACCCAAGGCTTTCTTGATCCCATCATGCATGTTTCTGAGATTGCCTGCATCAGCTGCTACTTGGTTGCTTTTGCATAAGTGCAGCCAATAGTAAATGGTGCAGCGTCGAACAGTTTGTTGTACCTTGGTTCTTGCCATTCTCAGCGCTTGTAAGGTTTTTTCATTTGGGTCTCTCTTGTAGTTGATTTGGGCTGTGCGTTTGGCTTCCAAGACTGGTGTCAACACATTGGGATATGTGCCAAGCCAGTCATTGGTCTTGTTTTCCTTCTTCCCAAAGAGAGACAGACAGCTGTATCGTAGATTGTGTTCTTCAGTTGCTCCCACTTCAGCTGGGCGCTTGTGGCACAATCACTGGAGTCAAGGGCTTGTTGTAGTATGTTCTTGTACTGCTGTGACTTTTCTTAATCCGCAATGGCACTGATGTTGGTACAAGGGCATCCTTTTACTTTAGATCTATGTATTTTCTTTGGTTTAAGTCTGACCTTACTGCATAGCAGAGAGTGGTCTGTGTCGCAATCAGCACTTTGATAACTGTGGTAATGAGGACAGTGTTAAGGTTGGTACGCCTTGTGATGATAAGATCCAGTTGGTGCCAGTGGCCAGATCTGGGATGTTTCCAAGATGCTCTGAAGCGGGGCTATGGAACTCATTCCCATAAAAGATAAGACTGACATAGAATTAACCACTTTCAGAACTAAGATGAAGAGAATTGGGTGCCTAACTGACTTTTGTGCCTTTGAAAATCTTCCTGTAAATGCAGAACTAATTTGGTTGACTTAGTTTTCCTCTAATAAGTTCTGCACACACGCACACAAATAACCCCCTGTAAACTAATCAAGCTGTTTCCCCTACAGGTGGGAATGAAAGAGAGAAGGAATTGTTGTTGTTCCAATTTGTATTTTTAAATACTCTGTCATGCTTAGATATTATGGTGACGAGGGTCATATAAATAAGGCTAAAATTTTGTCATGGTTATTTTTAGTAAAAGTCACAGACAGGTCACTGGCAATAAACAAAAATTCATGGAAGCCCATGACCTGCCCCTAACTTTTACTAAAATTAAGTGTGACAAAGTGGTGAAGAAGGGGGGTCCAGCACTCACTGCTGCTGCAGCTCTGGGGTCCCCCTGCTGCTGGCCAGGGCAGCTGAGAGTGCTGGGGTCCTCCCTGCTGCCCATGGTGGCTGGGAACTGCGGGACCCACCCGTCACTTGCTGGAACTGAAGCAGAAAATGTCATGGAGGTCTCTGGAAGTCACGGATTCCACGACCTCTGTCACATAATCTTAGCCTCACATAAAAGTAACCTGATGTTTAGACAGAGCTAGTCCTACTTTCCCTGCTTTGTAAAGCACAGTGAGATCTGTGGATAAAAAGCACTTTCTAAGAACTAAATATTGTTGTTGTTCTTCCTCTCTATGGCCAACATTCCTGCAAACACATCTGTGCTTAAGTCTCGTTGACGCTACTCGCAGTAGCAGAGTTTAAGCAGGTGTGTGTTTGTAGAATCAGGGCATTTGCGACCAATCCTGCAGGTGATAGCATATGGGTGAAAGGCTCTGCCCTTGCTTAGCCCCATTACAGTGAATGGGACTCTGCATGGGGGACAGTAGTCCACCTGTGTACTGTCAATTGTAGGATCAGAGCCTAAATCCAGGTCTATACTTAAAGTTTTTACCAGTATAATAATGGTTTGGGATTTTTTTTTTTAATGAGATTTTTATATCGGCAAAAGCCCTATTGTAGACGCAGTTGTACAAAAAGTTCTTTTGCTGGTGTAGCTGATTTTGTTTGGGGGAACAGGTATAAGCTGTACCTGCAAAAGCCGGTATAACCTGTGTCTTCACTAGGAGGGTTTGCCCATATAGATCTGCTGGTATACCTAGACCAGCAAAACTTTTCTAGTGTAGACTAGCCCTCAGTATCAGATTGTTTATTAGGATATACCATATGTTTAAAAATATACTTGCTAAAAATGTTTCAGGTATGTATCAAAGCAGCCGTACAGTAGGGATTCTCTTTGTCTTACCAACAGCCTTTACATTTTTTCCTAGAATGATCTAATATGATCTGGACTGTTAACTTTCTTGCATCCTTCAGTCTATTTAGGAAAAGGCAAACAGGTTTCAGTCATGACAAGCATGCTTACTATAAACCCACTGTGATTGGTTGTCACCCCTGGTGTGCAGTCTGGGAGCAGTGGGAACTGCTGTGCCCCTTAATCCACCAGCTTTGCTGGTCTAACTCACATTGCTTTGTTGGTGATTCTAGCCAGCCTCTCCAGGCCCTGTTATCACCCAACATGATAGCTGGTGGCGCCACACACCCACACTGCGCTACCTGAGTGCTTTACCTAAGCTACTCAAAAGACAGGCAGGAGGCAACAGCCAATTTCCCAGCTCCTCCAACTTGTACCCTTGCTGGAGTATAAACCTAAACTTATACCGTCTTGCACTGCATAGGGATCTGTACTGTGTTAGGTCATTAACACAGGGGAGGGTTAGCTGGGGGGAGGGATATCTTAGTGGTTTGAGCATTGGCCTGCTAAACCCAGAGTTGTGAGTTCAATCCTTGAGGGGGCCTCTTCCACAAATACAAGTTAACCTAACATTTAGGTCACAGAAGTGATGGCACCTGTACCAAGGTTTAGATCAAATATGTACAGGGTATTATGCTAAAATGTACACCAAGGGAACAGTTAACTTGAATACAGGGTCAAATCAGTGACAGCTCAATCCAACACTGATCTTTGTCTCAGATACAGACTTTCCAAGGGCAAGTTTCTTTTGAAAGAAGGCTTAATTCCCTAGCATGAAGTGTATAAATTTGCCCAGGCAAACATATACTAGTGAAAATTCATGCAGAAAATTCATACAGCTGGGGCATAATCAGTACTTGGTCCTGCTAGTGAAGGCAGGGGGCTGGACTCGATGACCTTTTGGGGTCCCTTCCAGTTCTATGAGATATGTATATCTCCATATATTATTATTATTATTATTATAAAGTTCACCTTCCTCTTGATGTGGGAAAGATATACAACAGCCTTTGCTCACAGAGCTGAGATTTTCCCCAGACACTTCACTTAAAGGCACACTGGTCCTGCTAGCCCAGAATCTTGTCTTCCAGCAGTGGCCAATGCCAGGTGCTTCGGAGGGAATGAACAGAACAGGCAATCATTGGGTGATCCATCCCCTGTTGTCCACTCTCAGCTTCAGGCAATCAGAGGCTAGGGACACCCAGAGCATGTTGTGGCACCATTCCCCCTGAGAAACCATTATTCTGCAGCTAACAAAAGTTTGTGGCAGAAGGTATCTTCTCCGAAGAATACATAAACCTTATGTTAAATACAGGGACACAGGATGTCTCCGTGGCAAATACTGGGATGGAAGGAAAATCTCTTGGAATTTAATGTTAGCTATTTTATGTGTGTGTCTCTTAAAACAAAACAAAAAGGTTTCTTTTGTAAAACAAATACGTATAAAAATTCTATACAGCACATCTATAGGATGCAGATTTACTGAGATAATTGCATGTACAATCCATGCCTCGTCAGACATGGCATTTCTGTTTGAAAACTAAATGCTGAAGTTTGGGTAAATTGCAATGAGTTTCTCAGCTAAATTTTAATACCTTTTCTCCCCTCATGCTCCAAAGAGTAAGTAGATTCCTCACTTTTTCACTGTTGTGTTCTCTGAGCTTTTAGGTAGGGTGCAGTAAACAGTACATAGAGTCGGCTGTTCTAGTTTTGAAATTAGCGTTCCAAACATTGTCTGGCTGTAATGGAGAAATAACCCAGAACTATGTATTTGTATTTAGAAACTGGCAAGGTCTTCACGTGGGGTAGAGCAGACTATGGGCAACTCGGAAGGAGTGCGGTGGTTCACGATGGACAAAGACAGGAGGTGCAGAGATCATCTGAACAGCATTTGGAGCAGTTGTCTAATGTGCCAGTTTCAGTGCCTTGCCTCGCTGGAGCATCTCAGGTAAGGGAAAAATGTGTCCTTTTTTTCAGCTTTAGAATTTCCCCTCTTTGCACAAGTCAAGATGCTCAGAATGATCTCCTGAAAAAACTTTCTTCAAAATGAAGCAAAAACAGCCCTTCCCTCCCACTCAAGTACTCCAAATTTAATTTGATTCAATTATTTGTAATTCTTAAATAATCATTGTGTTCTGAAGCAAGTTTGTTCTTGGTAGAAGCAGTGAGTGAGGGATTGGAGTTTTCATTAGCAAAAAGATTGCTTTAGATTTGGTATCTTCTTTAGATGTCAAATTTGAAGAGGAAGTAGTTGCCGCTGTAATACTGTGTAACAGATTAGGTATGTTGCTTTCTTCTGAAGAAATCTGAATATGCTACAGTTTAACCTATGATCTTCCCGCACTTCACACTGTGTTGCTCATATTGAGTTTCACTCTTAAGGCAGTAGTGTTTTTAGTTTTGAAATGAGAAACAACCTTCCTTTAATGGGCAGCTGAATCCAGAAGGGACAAATAAATTAGTATAACTGGAAAAAATGAAGTTACACAGTATGACAAGTAGACTGTCATTTGAATGGAATTGAAGATCTCTAAGCACATGATTTATAGTCCCTTGACATCATTGGAAAGACTCCCATTGACTTTAGTGGGCTTTAGATCAGGCCCTAAATGATAAAGAATTTCTCAGAGGTTGGACATCAATACCATCAACGAGGACTTTTGAAAAGAGTAGTAGACTTATTTTTGATTAAACTGAATAGTCAAACTTACAGGAGTCAGAGTTAAACTGTTAACAAAGAAAGAGCTTGGAAAATTTGACACTGTTTAAGGAGTACGTTGGTGCTGCAGCCACTGAAATAGAAAGATTAGGTGGAAAACTAGCCTTCTATACTAAATCTTGAAATTCCTGGAAATGATTAGGTCCCGTAGAACAAAAGCTGGAGCTATTGTTAAACATGAAAATCTTGGTAATAGCCAATATCTTCAGTAGCATTACCATTTTAGAATAATGAGAGTTTTTCCAGTAATGACTGTCACAGTCCCCAGAGTAACTGCACCCCTTCGTGATCTTCTTGGGTAACTACACTTAGGGCTCTATCCTCTAGCTATCCCTTTTCTTAGGGTGGGATCCTGCTATCCGCTCCCTACAGACCAGGGAGTTAGACTGCAGACTCCTGTGATTCACTGTGATTACCTCAGCAGGTCTGACTTTAGTTCAGTACCTGTAGTCCTATTTTTTCAGGGGCAATGATACGGTTAACCAGTGACCGCCTGCTTTTATAAAACAAAGTACTATTCAGAACAAAAGCATTACCAATGAATCATACCTTAAAAACAATAAAAAGCTTATATGCAGCTCTTGGCTTACCAGACAGTCATCCGTCTTCTTCATAGAGACCCCGATAAGGTCAGAATACTTCAGGCCCTTTTCACAGGGTATGTCTCTCTCGGTCAGAGTTTTATGTCAGTTCTTGAATCGTGTATGAGTGACCCTCCTCTCCAGATCAAAGCTGCTTCTTCATACAGTTTGACATTTTTAGCCAGATCGAACCAGTATATATTATTGCCTCCGGCGAGTGAAACTTCCCCACACTTGTTACTGGCACTAGGAATTTGCATTCTCTCCTCCCACCCCCTGTAAGTGACTTTGGGTCCTATAGAAAATGTTTTAATTTCCTCATTTAGCCAGGAGTGCAATCACTAGCCAGTCCACAAAAATACATACATTTATAAAGTTGATATGATAGTCTTTGCATATCCCATGCGTCCATAGCATCTGTTGCATCTCACTACAGTAGTTTTCAATATTCCAGGCTACCAAAGCATGGCATTTGTCACAATGTCCATGGGAAAATATTGTACAAATAATCTAGTTAAGCACCAAATTATACCTTTCTGTAACTGCAGGTAGTGTAAAGGCTTTGAAAAATATGAAACTAGCAATTTGTCCAATAGCTCCTGTGTGCTACAATACAATACAACATATTATTATAGAGTGCTTTTCATCTCAGGATTTCAAAGCATGTCACACTCCTCCATGAAGCCTTGCAACACCCAAATGAGGTGATATCTATCATTACCCTCATTTTATGGGTAGACTGAGGCAAAAAAGTAAAGTGACTTGTGTAAGACCACACAGCAAGTATCAGGGTTCCCTCTCCACTCTGAACTCTGGGATACAGATGTGGGGACCTGCATGAAAGACCCCCCAAGCTTATATTTTACCAGCTTAGGTTAAAACTTCCCCAAGGTACAATTCCTTGTTCTTGGACGGTGTTGCTGCCACTACCAAGTGATTTACATGAAAATTCAGGAAAAGGGTCACTTGGAGTCCCTATTCCCCCAAAATATTCCCCTAAGCCCCTTTGCCCCCTTTCCTGTGGAGGCTTGAGAATAATGTGAATACCGACCAGACCCTTTGTCTCTAGGACACTGAAAATCAATCAGGTTCTTAAAGGAAGAACTTTATTTAAAGAAAAAGTAAAAGAATCACACCTGCAAAATCCAGATGGAAGATAACTTTATAGGGTAATAAAAAGATTTAAAACACAGAGGACTCCCTTCTGGACTCAACTTCACAGTTACAAAAACAGGAATAAAACTACCTTTTAGCACAGGGAAAATTCACAAGCTAAAACAAAAGATAATCTAATACAGGGGTCGGCAACGTTTGGCACGCGGCTCGCCAGGGTAAGCACCCTGGCGGGCCGGGCCAGTTTATTTACCTGCTGACACGGCGGAATAAAAGGGCTTTAGAGAATTAACATGGTACACTTTAGACTTTAGGTTTGAGGTGGGGGGGATGCTATGAGATAGTTAACAGCTCCCAGGTGCTCTTGGACCATAAATGGCCCTTCCCACAATGTTTCCATCTTATGGGCCTGGAGCACCTTCAAGACCATGACCTGGTCCCTTACTTTGAAGGAACGCTCTCTGGCATGTTTATCATACCAGGCCTTTTCCTCTTCCTGAGCATCTTTTAGGTTTTCTCTAACAAGGACTAAAGAGTTTCGGAGGGTGTTTTGTAGGTTGTTTACAAAGTCCAGAATGTTAGTTCCTGGAGAAGGCGTAAACCCCTCCCATTGCTGCTTCACCAACTGTTTTTTCTAGACCTCACTTTCCGTCATCTTTGCTAGCCTTCCTGCGCTTAGCCTAGCCTAGCCCGAGAGCTAGAAAAAAAAAACAGCTTGTGAATTCCCTTGCTATAGCTTAACTACTCTGCCCTCAGGCAAAGAGGGGGAAAAAAAAAACCCTCCAGCTGCTCTCAGCTAAAAAAAATGGGTCCTTTAAAAAAACAAAACAAACAAACAAAAAAACCCAAACCTCCCAGTTTTCAAGCAGCCAAAAGAAAAAAAAAAGTGTCCTTTTAAAACCCTGAGGTCTGTATTTCTGGTTCAAAATGATCCCACCATTGCCACCATATCAGGGTTCCCTCTCCACTCTGAACTCTGGGGTACAGATGTGGGGATCTGCGTGAAAGACTTAAAGATTTAAAACACAGAGGACTCCCCTCTGGACTCAACTTCACAGTTACAAACATAGGAATAAAACTACCTTTTAGCACAGGGAAAATTCACAAGCTAAAACAAAAGATAATCTAATACGTTTCCTTGCCATACTTAAATTTTTTGTAAGCTTAGATGGATCATTTCAGGTAGGTTTTCAGGAGATGTTTTACCTGCCTGGTCTTTCTCTCCATCCGGAGAGGGAACAAAGAGAGCACAAACAAGAACCTCCCCTCCCAGATTTGAAAATATCTTCTTTCCTTATTGAACTCAGGTGGAGTCTGCAGTCTACCTATAAGATTTAAATCTTATTTTCAAGTGCAAATTGCAGTGTGAGCACCACACCAGACAGAGGGAAGAAGGAAGTTGCAGTAAATAGGGTGCTTGTCTGGGATTTAGAAAACTTGGGTTCAGTTCCTACTCATGAGGGCATTCTGCGCCTAAAAATTCTGCACACAATATTTTAAAAATCTGCAAAACTCTGCAAGTTTTATTTGTCAATAAATAAATGCAGAGGCTCCAGCATGGCAGTGGGGAGCACAGGCCACTGGTTGCACGAAGCTGGGAGATCACCCTGAAGCCTCCCCACCCTCCACCCCAGGGACACACACTCACTGGTGAGGCTGCACCTGACTCTGACACAGCACAAGGCCTGGGCTTGCCCCAGAAAAACACCCTGCCCCTCTGTCCAAGGCACATCAAGTGTGGGGCATGAAGGCTTAACCAGGCAGGATCCAAGCATGGAGGGGCTCAGTGTGGGGGGGATCCAGATATTGGGTGAGAGGATTCTGCGTGGGACAATCTGGGGGCAGGTAGCTCAGTGGGGGGTCTAGGTGTGGGGGTATCTGGATGCGCAGAGGCTCGTTGGGGGTGTGTGTGTTCCAGGTGCAGGGGCAATGGGACTCTGCAGGGGCTTCCAGGTGAAAGTGGCTGGGGCTCAGTGGAGGGGTCTGGATGTGGGGGTCTCAACAGGGGTGTCTGGGTGTTGGGGGAGTGGGGTTTGGTGGGGTAGGGGTCTGGGTGCAGCTAATTGGGGGTCAGTGGTGTGGGGGTCTGGATTTGGGGGCTCAGGGTGGTGCAGGGGGGTGGGGCTTGTCAGGTTGGGAGTTTGAATGCAGGGAGCTCAGTAGGGGGTGGTCTGGGTGTAGGGGTGGGGGTCCAGAGGCAGGGTGTCTGGGTGCAGGGGGCTCCAGATGCAGGGGTTGAGGTTCAATAGGGTGGAATTCGGATATGGAGGGCTAGGGGGGTTCTGGGCAAACAGGGTGAGGCTTGGCAGGGTTGTCTCGGAGGTCCAGATGCACGGGAGTTGGGCAGATAGGGGAGCAGCTCCCTCTACAATGACCCCTCCCCCTGCAGCTGAGGAGTGATGGGGGCAGGAAGCAGGGGAGGATGCTGAGCTTCCTGCCACTGGGGGAGGTTTCTGGGAGTGGGTCTGACACAACCCCAGCCACTCCTTGCAGGAGAAGGGGAAGTCCCGTCCTCTTCTGCCTTCAGCGCAGCCATGATTAGCAACTGATCCTGGCTCAGGGTAGGAGCCACTGGCTGGAGTGTCCACAGCCCTGTGGTGATTTACCTGTCTGCCAGCTGCTCCGGGTGCCTGAAACAATGTACTTGCACAGCTAGGGAGTGGTGCATGACTGCTCTTGCAGCTTTCCTTTGCTTCCCTGTCACAAAGTCATTTTTCTGCGGGGAAGCAAAGAAATCTGCGGGGGATATGAATTCTGCACATGCGTAGTGGCGCAGAATTCCCCCAGGAGTAAATTCCCTGCTCCACCATAGACTTCCTTTGTGACTTATTCTCTCTGTCCCTGAGTTCTCCATCTGTAAAATGGGGATAATAACACTGGCCTACCTCTTAGGAGTGGTGTGACAATAGATACATTAAAGATTGCAAGGTACTAAGTACCTAAATAGTTAAGATGTTTGATTGCTTGTAGTTCTTTGGGGAGGTAGGTTCTAAATGCCCAAATCAATGAAAGCGACAATACCTAGATGTACAGTAATTCAGAAACAGCTACAAACTTCACCTCTGACCCGGGGAATTGAATGGTTGTAGACATCTGCTTTTCCATTTGACTCCAACTATCCTCTTGCATGTGCTTCTGTTCAGTTCATCCTTTACTAATGTTATACTCTTAGCAGGGGTGAAAGTAACTTACAGGACTTCCCGTACTGCTGGAGTCCTGGGGGGGCGTGGCCTCATCCAGAAGAGGTGTGGCCTCTCAAGATTTAAAGGCCCTGGGGCACCGGCTGTGTCTGGGAGCCCCAGGGCCTTTAAATCAACCCGGGGCTCCCAGCTGCAGCCCAGCCGGGCTCGGGCGTGGATTTAAAGGGCCTGGAGCTCCCGCAGCTGCGGGGAGCCCCAAGCCTTGCCGGGCTGGGGCCAGGATTTAAAGGGCCCGGAGCTCCCGCCGCTGCGGGGAGCCCCGAGCCCTTTAAATCCCGGCCTCAGTCCAGCCGCCGGGGAGCCCAGAGCCCTTTAAATCCCCGCCGCGGAAACTGGTGCGGTCTGACACGGCGAACTGGCTCTTGCCGATACGCCGTACTGGACCATACCGGCTTACTTTCACCTCTGACTCTTAGGCTGGGAATTTGAGTTCAAGTTAATCAGTGCTCATCTTCATCCCCTCAGAACTGTCAGATTAATCAGCAATGGCCGACTTGTCTGCCTTTCCTGCTGTTGCCACCTCAAGGAGAGGCCTGAATTAAACATCTGCGCTTTGACGTTGCCCCTTTTCAGTGAGACTAGGGAGGTTTAGGAGAAAACATTAAGAAGAGAGCAGAGTTTAAAGGAATACAGGTGGATTGATTCAAATGCACTATTGGCAAAGAAAGGACAGACTGAAGTTAACCTTAACTCCAATGTTCAGTTTAGGAGACAGTTCTTAAAAAGAATGTAATCTTTATCCTGGGTAGAGCCAGGTGATATTGTTTTGATTAACAGAAATTTTGTTGAAAAATGCATTTTTTGAGGGGTTGGAAACAAAACTGATTCCCCCCCTCCAGAAATGTTGAAATCAACTGTTTCAACATTTCACTTAGAAAATGTTGACATTTTGTTTAAAAAATGTCATTTTGAAATGCCATTTTGAGTCGACATTCAAAACGTTTAATTAGACCTGAACAAAATTATTTGGGTTTTTCGTTTGTTGTGATAAACCAAAAAATTCCATTTCTGTTCAAAACAATCCTTTTTTGGATTTTTCAGTTCAGCCATTGAATGGAAAAAATCAATTATTCACTTATCTCTGATCCTGAGCCTATTTGTAAGCGTATATAAAATTGACTGAAATGAATTTTTGGCAAGGCTATAATCTGCTGGTTGCTTATTGACTTGAGTTAGCATCGTTTAAAAATACAAGGGGAAAATTGTGTTCAGATAATACTCAGGGCCAAACATAAATAAGTTTGCTTTTTATTGTCAGTTTAAGGCTACTGTCCTGTCCTTAATGCATTCTGTGATCCCTACTATGCAGCTTGTTGCCTCTACTCATGTGGTTGACCTACTACTTTCTCCTGCAAAGGGTGGTGATTGTTCTGTGTTGCAAATATTCATGATGCCATATCAGTCTGGACTGAAAATCTCCTTGTTTCTGAGTGAACCATATGTTGCTTTAATGTAGCTTAATTCCATTACATGTATTCACTTGGAAATATTGTTCTTAGGAAGTATAAGCAAAATCTTTTTCTTTTTTCTTCTTTCAGTGTAAACAATGGGAAACAAAAATCAATAAAAAGGACAATCTTACAGCAACATAATGACTGCCCAGCAGTTTTAAAGGGTTGTCTTTTTTCAGTGATAGCTTAAGCTTATAAAGAGTTAGTATCTATATTAGAATCATAAAGCATCATGTGTTTAAATCTACTGAATAATTATATTGCAGATAAATATATTATTTCCCTTTCTGTGCAGAATAAGTCACTGAGAAGAAATTTCAAGTTTGTGCTGAAATCAGTTGTGTGGCATTATGCATGAGGTGCTTTTGTGTTGTATGGCGTCCTTGATTGGGCCTCTTAGGAACATCTGATTCGTCTATTGCCTGATGTACATTCATATCCGCTGCTCTTGAGATGAAAGGACAAATGGAGATTAAATACAAATGGATTGAAATTTGATTAGCTTCTCTGTTTAGTGAATGTTACAAAGATCTAGTTTATCATTTCCTTCTCAAAATGCTTCTCTAGCCTGTCTGGTATTTTTGGTCTTAATAGCTACCCTTTTACTGTTTGTGATATGTTCGGCGTGTCATTCATTGCAGCGAACATTCACAGTAAGCAATAAACTGACTGAGAAGAAGTCATTATATATGACTAAATGGCTTTCACTAAATTGAAGGGAAGAAGGGATATTTTCTCTCTGGGAATAAAGAATTGCCTTCACATACAGCCACATTCTGATTGTAGCCCTAATCTCACTAAAGGAAGTTCTGCTAGTTTGCAGCTGTTCTGGGCAGTGAACACTGGAGTTTCTTAATGAAAAGAAAAATTAGAGCAATGAAGTGAAAAAATGACTTGCTGCATTACACTGTCACCATCAAATGAATGGCTGTGTGTGCTTAGTCCACCCCATCCATATCAAGCCAGTGTAATAATGGAGTATGCAGGGGGTCTACCATGCATCTCAGGGCTGGAGACTGAGAATACCCTGAGCTGGAGTAGCTGCTCCTGGGCCTGTTGTGTGGCTCCCATGACCCTGCCCCCCCCCCATGGAGCCAGTGTGGAGACCTTTCCCATGGTGTGTAGGGATTGTGCAAGCACTCCCATGTGGCTACTTCCCCTGTGCAGGGCATTAGTGGTGCAGTGTGTGTTGCACTGGCCTTCTGCGTTTGGGGTGAATTTTACTGTGCAGTTAGGTACAGCTGGCTTTGTTAATACTTTACCCTCTTTGCTGCACTAATTGATTCCTTTGTTCGTCCATAGGCCTTTGAAAGGCACTTGCTTTTATTTTTTCCCCACATCACTATATTATATAGATATATAAATAATATTGTACTTGCAAGTGATCAAGATTCTAGCTACAAAGTACACAATCTCAGCTGCTATGATAAGATCACAAATCTCCTTGGGGAACTTCGCCTCTAGACTCCTGTAAATGGAGTAAAGGGAAACCCTAATATCTTGGAATAATAATATACTTCAATAAAGACCCAGTATGAGAAAATCTACTTCAAACTACTCTTCTAGTTTATATTGTGACTTCTGATAGTAAGTCAATAAATATTTCTTAAAATCTTAATCATAGCTTTATTTATAAAATGTGTCAGCAATGGAATGAAAATGAGCACTTGGCAAGATAACATATTCATGACCTTTGAGTTACATATTACCTGCGTAGCTCTGCGACAGAGTGCTGAGAGCCAGTGGTGGACCCAGCACTCTGATCACTTAAGCCCTAGCTAGTTCCACCAGGAAAGGCCTGATGGAGGAGGAGAGAACTTTATTGCCTAAGCAGAGTGTGGGGGGAGAGGGGTTTGATGAGCTAAGGAGCTAATTATCCCACCAACTGGGGAGGCTAGTTAAAAACACAGGAAGGAAGAGCAAAGGGGAATGCTAGCAGAGCCCATAGGAAGAAAAGTCTCAGACTGGTGAGGTCTCTTTTGCTTCCTTTCCGTGGAGAAAAAGCTGAGGATTAGGAAAAGCTGTAAATAGACTTGCTGCACAGAGTTCTGACTGGGCCTTTTTTGGTGAGGGTAATAAATAAAATTCATAGAGGTGATAACCAAACAAATGACATCTTGGACTGTTTGTGAGGGATCTCAGGACAGGAGAGGAGTCTGCCCTGTTACAAGTTCATATGGGTTTATTTGTTCCATTGAATGCTGTAAAGGTTTGTAGCCATGGTCCATATATTAGAGTAAAAATCTGAAAACAGAAATAAGTTTTATTTATCTGTAAGAGAAATCCTATAGATACCAACCCTGAAATGCCAGATTTTGCTGTGTAGCATTTGAGAGCATATGTATGTTAACTCAGGCCAGGTCTACACCCAGCCGCTAGTTCGGCGGCTGGGAATCGAAGTTCTGGGTTCGATTTATCGCATCTGGTCTGGACGCGATAAATCGATCCCGGAAGCGCTCGCCGTCGACTGCGGTACTCCAGCTCGGTGAGAGGAGTACCGCGGAGTCGACGGGGAGCCTGCCTGCCGCGTGTGGACCGCGTCTGAACCGCGGTAAGTTCGAACTAAGGTATGTCGACTTCAGCTACGTTATTCACGTAGCTGAAGTTGCGTACCTTAGTTCGAATTTGGGGGTTAGTGTAGACCAGGCCTAAGTCACTAAGCTGATTTAAAAATGGAGAGTTTTATGAGGGGATATAATAATAATTTTCTACTCTTTCCAAGGGCAGTAACTTTTTAATTAGTAAAGAAAATATCTCGTTAAAAGTGTTGGTGAAAAATAAAAGCTTCTGTTAACACTAGCTCCTTGTTTCAATTCCGGGGTTTGAGCAGTGCCGTTGAATTGCTAGGTCACCGCTCATTATTATTATTTATATGACAGACACTTAGAGTGCCCCGTGTACTGGCACTGAACACAATCATAATAAAATATGATCTCTGTCCTGATGAGTTTATAATGTAAGTAGACAAGACAGACAAAGGCTAGGCGTGGAAATGGAGAAGTGAAGTGACTTGCCCAAAGTGAACTGCAAAGCCAGGAACAGAAGCCAAGGCTCCCAAGGCCCAGTCCAGTACTCTCCTCTATAACTGAAGGGGAAAGTTACCTGATGTGTGCATGCTGTAAATAGTACTGATTATCCTGATCTTAATCCTGACCCCGTTTTGGTTCCTTTGTACTGCTGTCACTGTGCAAAGTGGCCAGAAAGCTACTGGATCGCTACAGCTAGTGATTCCCCAGCATGGGGTTGACCCCAGTTGGTGGAGAGGTGGCACAGGTTGTTTCCACCCCCTTCCCTGCAGCCCCTAATGTAGGGTGCGTGGTGGGCTAATTCCTGCCGGAAGGAATCATGGCAGGAGCGCACTGCTTTCCAGCAATCCCCGGCTGGCAGACAGTCCTTTTACACCATAGCCAGCCAGGTGTGCTTTAGAGCAGCCTTGGGGATATTGGATGCAGCTGAAAGTTGGGGCACCAGAACTCCAAACTTCTTTCAGTGTTGGAAGTTTGTTCCATCTCCAAATCTTTCATACGTGGTACATTCTGGACAGTATAAAGGTTACTTCTGAGCTCCAGTACAGGTATTATTAATGCTCCTAGAAAAAGCTGCCACTATAATGACCCTTCCTTTTCACTTGAAGGAATACATTTGTTTCAGTTTATTCTTTTTATAAAAAACATGGTAGGCTTTGAGGTATTATCTATGACCCAGGTCAGGGGTGGGTGTCCATTCCTCAATTCAGTAATTCTCACTAATGTTAATAGTTCATATGCATATACAGTTGTGGTAATTTTGAATGTGTTATTAGAAAGCATATGTTTTGGAAGAACATAGAATAATTTGCCCTGTAACCTATGTGGGGGCAGATTATCCCACATCTGCCTACTGTGGTGTACTTAAAACTTTCTCTGAAGCATCTTGTTCTGGCCAGTCAAATACAGGATACTGGACTAGTTGGACTTAGGCCTGGTCTACACTAGGAGTTTATATCGAATTTAGCGCCGTTACATCGAATTAACCCCGCACCCGTCCACACCACGAAGCTATTTAGTTCGACATAGAGCTCTCTTAAATTCGACTTCTGTACTCCTCGAAAACGAGAGGAGTAGCGCTAAATTCGAAATGGCAATATCGAATTAGGCTAGGTGTGGATGGAAATCGACGGTAATAGCTCCGGGAGCTGCACCACTCTGTTGACGCTCTGGACAGCACTTCGAGCTCGGATGCTCTGACCAGCCACACAGGAAAAGCCCCGGGAAAATTTGAATTCCTTTTCCTGTCTGGCCAGTTTGAATCTCATTTTCTGTTTGGACAGCGTGGAGAGCTCAGCAGCACTGGCAACGATGCAGAGCTCTCCAGCAGAGATGGCCGTGCAATCTAATAGAAAGAGGGCCCCAGCATGGACTGATCGGGAAGTCTTGGATCTCATCGCTGTGTGGGGCGATGAGTCCGTGCTTTCAGAGCTGCACTCCAAAAGAAGGAATGCAAAGATCTACGAGAAGATCTCTAAAGCCATGGCAGAGAGAGGATACAGCCGGGATGCAACGCAGTGCCGCGTGAAAATCAAGGAGCTGAGACAAGGCTACCAAAAAACCAAAGAGGCAAACCGACGCTCCGGATCCCAGCCCCACACATCACGTTTCTACGAGGCACTGCATTCCATCCTAGGTGCGGCCGCCACCACTACCCCACCACTGACCGTGGACTCCGAGGATGGGATATTGTCCACGGCCGGTTCCTCGTCGGAAATGTTAGGTGACGGGGAAGATGAGGAAGGAGATGAGGAGGACGAGGCAGTCGACAGCGCTTGCACCGCTGATTTCCCCGACAGCCAGGAGCTCTTCATCACCCTTACCGAGATCCCCTACCAACCGTCCACAGCCGTTACCCCGGACACCGAATCAGGGGAAGGATCAAGCAGTGAGTGCTTTAAACATCTCAACATTTCATTTTAACATAACTGGAATATTTATATTGTTAAGAATGGGCTTTTCAGTCACTCATTTAAACATAGAAACTTTTATTTATAACAAAACAGGAATATTAACTATATTAGTAATTTGTTGTTCATGATTTAGTTGGCTTAGTCAACTATTTAGTCCTAACTATGTATAGAAAATCAAATAATGTCCGGATATTCATGATTAGGCCACCACAGGACGCTCCACTCTGTTGTCCCTTATGCTGCACTTAAATGAAAAGACGGTCAATGTGCCCGGGAATGGACAGAGAGTCCTCCTGGGATAGCTCGGCATAGCTCTCCTGGAGGTACCGCTCAAGCATGCGCATGAGGTTCCGCGGCAGGGCGATCTTGTTCGGTCCCCCGTGGTAACACACGTTCCCACGCCATGAGTCCATCAGGTAGTCCGGGATCATTGCACGGCACAGCATGGCGGCATACGGCCCTGGCCTCTGCATGGTCTCACGAAGCATCCTTCCCCTCTCGGTCTCCGAGATCCTCATCAGTGTAATATCACACATGACGCCCTGCTTTAAATTAGGGGGGGGAATGTTAGTATTGGGACTGCTTTACAGCCACGCGGTGGAGGCGGCAGAGGGGCAGAATACAGGGAGCTTTCCCGGGGACAGCCGCGAGGTGGTGGGACAGGGGCAGAGCTCATGCTTCCCTGATTGCTGCCAGCAGAGAGTGGCCTTGCATTCAGTGCGAAAGGAGCCCAGTGCTACTATTACATTTTTAAGCTGCAACAAGTCTACGGCTTACCATGTTTTCCTGCAACAGAAGTAGAGGTGTCCTGCAACGCTTCTCTGATCGCAACTGCAGGACCCCAGGCACTCAAGGCGAGGGCCGAAAATTCGACCTTGTCCTGAGTGCGCATGTGAAAGGTCCAGTGCATGGTGTTGTTCACAGAGAAAGACTATGTTCTTTGTTAGCAACTTCATTTATCTGTCTCAGGAATTTACTCCCTTTTTCCCATTCCCACAGACACATCTGCGACTGTCTCCCAACCCAGCCTGGCATCACACTCCCAGAGGCTAGCGCAGATTAGGAGAAGGAAGAGAAAGACGCGTGAAGACATGTTTTATGAACTTATGGAGTGCTCACGAGAGCAGGCAGCCCAGACGACACAGTGGAGGGAGAACTTGTCACAAATGCACAGAGCAGTCATGGAACGGGAGGAGAGGTGGCGCCAGGAGGACCAGCAGGCTACTCAAACCCTGCTTGGACTAATGAGGGAGCAAACGGAGACGCTCCGGCGCCTAGTGGATGTTCTGCAAGACCGGAGGCAGGAGGACAGAGCCCTGCTGCTGTCTATCTCTAACCGCCCTCCCCCGCCACCAAGTCCCACACCCCCCTCACCAAAAGTCCAAAGAAGGAGGGGCGGCAAGGGCCGTTAAAACTTTCAGTCGGCCCCTGCACACTGCTGCAGCAATGGAAGGCTCTCGTTCCAAAGTTTGAAAAGTCCTTTCCTACCCATCTCACAATAGCCCACGTCCAAGTTTCCTCCCCCCCCTTTTCATGTGCGGTTCATAATAAAACATCTGTTTCTGTTAAGTACTGTTTCCGAGAGTGTCTTTTAGAGGGGATTCTGTCTGAAGGGGGGGAAGGGGTTTGTTACTTGGACAGGACAGTCACCTGTAGCAGGCTACAGAGGCGGGGGCAGGTCCAGCATCAGGACACATACACAGTACAGTCACCAGTTACCCTGGTCAGTCTGGGAGGCGGTTTTCATGTTCTGGGGTGCGAGGGGGTTGATCTGTGACTTTGTGTCGGGGGAGGGCAGTTACAGATCTTCTGCCGCGGTCCTTATCCTGGATCACAGAGCCACGCAGCAGGGGATCTGTTACCCTCCGCCCCCTGCCAGAAAGTCACTTGGCCGACACATACATGCAGTCCCGCCCAGGACTGCTGGCAGGCTGCGTTGAAACAACCAATCCAGCACTGCGGAGCCTGTCATTCCCGGAGTTTAGAAGCATCATTTGCATCAAAACACTAAACCCGCCCCCCGCCACAGTCTGCGTCCCCGGTTTAAAACATTCCCGCGAAAACAGTAAGAAAGAGAACCTTGTTCAGTAACAAAACGGAACAGATTTTATTTGTTGGGAAGGTGGGGAAGGGGGTATGTAACTTGGAAGGATAGTCAACAGTAACTCGGTAAAGAAACGGGGGCAGGTTCAGCATCTGTGTCCACAAAGTAAACAGTCACTGGAGACCCTGCTCAGTCAGGAACCTGGCTTTCAAAGCCTCCCTGATGCACAGCGCGTCCCGCTGGGATCTTCTAATCGCCCGGCTGTCTGGCTGGACGTAATCAGAAGCCAGGCTATTTGCCTCAAGCTCCCACCCCGTCATAAAGGTCTCCCCCTTGCTCTCACACAAATTGTGGAGCACACAGCAAGCAGCTATCACAATGGGGATATTGGTCTCGCTGAGATCACAGCGAGTGAGTAGGCTTCTCCATCTCCCCTTGAGACGGCCAAAAGCACACTCCACCACCATTCTGCACTTGCTGAGCCGGTAGTTGAATAGTTCTTTCCCTGAGTCCAGTGCGCCAGTGTAGGGCTTCATGAGCCAGGGCATTAGCGGGTATGCAGGGTCCCCGAGGATGACTGTAGGCATCTCCACATCCCCAACAGTTACTTTGTGGTCCGGGAAGTAAAGACCTTCCTGCAGCCGTCTAAACAGACCAGAGTTCCTGAACACCCTAGCGTCATGAACCTTGCCAGGCCATCCAACGTAGATATTGGTAAAACGTCCCCGATGGTCCACCAGTGCTTGCAGCACCATGGAAAAGTACCCCTTTCGGTTGATGTACTGGCTGGCCTGGTGGTCCGGTGCCAGGATAGGGATGTGAGTCCCATCTATAGCCCCACCGCAGTTTGGGAATCCCATCTCGGCAAAGCCATCTCTGATGAGCTCCACGTTTCCCAGGGTCACTACCTTAGATAGCAGTAGCTTGACGATTGCCCTGGCTACTTGCATAACAGCAACCCCCACGGTAGACTTGCCCACACCAAAGTGGTTAGCGACGGACCGGTAGCTGTCTGGCGTTGCGAGCTTCCAGAGGGCTATGGCCACTCGCTTCTGGACAGTCAGGGCTGCCCGCATCCAGGTGTCCTTTCGCTTCAGGGCAGGGGACAGCAACTCACACAGTTCAAGGAAAGTCCCCTTCCGCATGCGAAAGTTGCGCAGCCACTGGGATTCATCCCAGACCTGCAGCACTATGCGGTCCCACCAGTCCGTGCTTGTTTCACGGGCCCAGAATCGCCGTTCAACAGTATCAACAAGACCCAGTGACAGCGAGATGTCCTGGGCGCTGGGTCTCATGTTCTCAGAGAGGTCGGAGCTAGTGTCCGACTTCATGCCGTCACGGTGGTGCCGTAGCCTCCTCTCATGATTGATCTGCAGCTGCCTCTGGTACAGGTGGAGGAGAAGCTGCGAGGCGTTGAGAACTGCCACAACTGCAGCGATGGTCGCAGCGGGATCCATGCTCGCACTGCTGTGGCGTCCGCGCTGTCAGTAATCAGAAAAGCGCGCGAACTGATTTCCCGCCGGCGCTTTCAGGGAGGGAGGGAGGGAGGTTGTGAGTGACGGACGGATGACGACAGGCGCCCAAAAGCACCCTCGACACGTTTTTTTACCCAGAAGGCATTTGGGGCTCGACCCAGAATTCCAATGGGCAGCGGGGACTGCGGGAACTGTGGGATAGCTGCCCACAGTGCACCGCTTCCAATGTCGACGCTTGCCCCGTTAGTGTGGACTTACAAAGTCTCACAAAGTCGAATTACTGTCCTTAGTGTGGACATACACGTTCGACTTAGTAATATCGATTCCACATAGTCGAATTAACTAAAATTGAAGTACTCTCGTAGTGTAGACCAGGCCTTAGTGTCTGATCCAGCATGGCAGTTCCTGTATTCCTATATACCCAAACCATGGGTGCAATAAGATGTTCAGAGCTCCCTAATAATTTTTGTTGCCCTCCGCTGGACTCTCTCCAATTTGTCCATATCCTTTCTGTAGTGGGGGGCCCCCAAAACTGGACGCAATACTCCAGATGTGGCCTCACCAGTGCCGAATAGAGGGGAATAATCACTTCCCTCGATCTGCTGGCAACGCTCCTACTAATGCAGCCCAATATACCGTTAGCCTTCTTGGCAACAAGGGCACACTGTTGAGTCATATCTAGCTTCTCATCCATTGTAATCCCCAGGTCCTTTTCTGTAGAACTGCTGCTTACCCGGTAAGTCCCCAGCCTGTAACAGTGCATGGGGTTCTTCAGTCCTAAAGTGCAGGACTCTGCACTTGTCCTTGTTGATCCTCATCAGATTTCTTTTGGCCCAATCCTCCAATTTGTTTAGGTCACTCTGGACCCTATCCCTACCCTCCAGCGTATCTACCTCTCCCCCCAGCTTAGTGTCATCCGTGAACTTGCTGAGGGTGCAATCCATCCCATCATCCAGATCATTAATGAAGATGTTGAACAAAACTGGCCTCAGGACAGACCGCTGGGGCACTCCGCTTGATACTGGCAGCCAACTAGACATCAAACTGTTGATCACTAGCCGTTGAGCCCGATGATCTAGCCAGCTTTCTATCCACCTTATAGTCCATTCATCCAATCCATACTTTTTAAACTTGCTGGCAAGAATACTGTGGGACACCGTATCAAAAGCTGTGCTAAAGTCAAGATATATCATGTCCACTGCTTTCCCCATATTCACAGAGCCAGTTATCTCCTCATAGAAGGCAATCAGGTTGGTCAGACATGACTTGCCCTTGGTGAATCCATGTTGAGTGTTCCTGATCACCTTCCTCTCCTCCAAGTGCTTCAAAATGGGTTCCTTGAGGACCTGCTCCATGATTTTTCCAGGGACTGAGGTGAGGCTGACCAGTCTGTAGTTCTCCCGATTCTCCTTCTTCCCTTTTTTAAAGATGGGCACTATATTTGCCTTTTTCCAGTCGTCCAGGACCTCCCCCGATCACCATGAATTTTCAAAGATAATGGCCAATGGCTCTGCAATCACATCAGCCAACTCCCTGAAAACCCTCGGTTGCATTAGATCTGGACCCATGGACTTGTGCATGTCCAGGTTTTCTAAATAGTCCTTAACCTGTTCTTTCACCACTGAGGGCTGCTCACCTCCTCCCCATACTGTGCTGCCCAGTGCAGCAGTCTGGGAGCTGACCTTATCTGTGAAGACCGAGGCAAAAAAAGCATTGAGTGCTTCAGCTTTTTCCATATCATCTGTAACTAGGTTGCCTCCCCCATTCAGTAAGGGTCCCACACTTTCCCTAACCACCTTCTTGTTGCTTAACATACCTGTAGAAACCCTTCTTGTTATCCTTCACATCGCTTGCTAGCTGCAACTCCAATTGTGCTTTGGCCTTCCTGATTACACCCCTGCATGCTCGAGCAATATTTTTATACTCCTCCCTAGTCATCTGTCCAAGTTTCCACTTCTTGTAAGCTTCCTTTTTGTGTTTAAGCTCACCGAAGATTTCTCTCATTTGTATCATTCCCAAAGACTTGGTCTTGTCATCTATTTGTATTGAACTTTGCTACCCTGAGATATACTTGAAAACATGATTTCTTGCCTTGTTGAGGGAGAAGATGGTTTTGTGACTAAAGCACAGGACTGGAAATCATGTTATTGGCTCTGCTGCAGATGATGTGAGTTGCAGCTGTTTCCCTATCTTTAAAAATGGGGTAATAAATGTTCACAAAGTGCGTTGAGGACCTTTAAGGGAACAAACTATGGGCTTAATGCAAAGCACATTGAAGTCCCTGGGAATCTTTCCATTGCCTTCAGTGGGTACTGGATCAGGCCCTGCATAAGTGCAAAATATTATTGCTCACAGTGATTAAGATGTTTAATATTCTTCATATGGTGTCTGTATAGAATCCTTTATAGCCTTCTTTTATGGGAAGCCACCATACTCTATGAGTCTTCCTGTATGAATTAAAAAGAAATGATAAATAATAATTGACCTCTGATTGCTTTACAAAGGTTAATACACACTTTTAACCCCATTATACAGATAAGGGAAACTGAGACAGAGAGAGTTTATGACTTTCCCAAGTTCCTGTGTTGAGTCAGGGGCAAAGTTGAGTAGAGAAACCAGGGGTCTTGACTCAGTCTCATTGTCGAATCACTTAGACCTCTTTTACACTCTAATGGTCAGGACACAGTCACTCACTCCGCTTCACTGCACTCTTCTCATCTGTATATAGTTTGGTCAGCTGTTGTAAATTGGTATAACTCCATTGAAACCACCAGCTGAGAATCTGGCCCTATATTTCTTTTGTGGCTAAAGGGCTCACGTTCATTTGCTCAGCTAACTCTGACCTGTTCTCTTCAGAAGTACAGCACCACTTAAGTGAAGTCCTGCAGTGTTGGGACTGATGTAGGTAAGCTCCACTGTGAATACATTGAGGCACTGATTACTGCTGAAGCTTCACTTTGCTTGACATTGTGAATTAAAGATGAGGCTCTCCTGAAACTACCTTATTGGGCAATTCGGGATACTCTTCCTCATTATTATTTATAAATGATTATCTATTAACTACTAACAGTGTATTCTGTACTGTACAAAACTCAGGATGACACTGTTCTTGCTCCAAGGAGCTCAACATCAAAATAGACAGGCAGAACGGCTCACACATATAAATGCTTTGGATGACTGGAGGAAGAACTCAGTGGAGCTACACCGATTTAAATACTGGGTGTGAGGCTGCATTTCTTCCTTAGCAGTTAGTAGGCTTTGTGGAAGAAGTGGAAAGGGAAAGGGATTTGAATGAAGTGTGCTCTCTAAACCATAATATCATCCTATCCAGAAAAGGAGCTTGGCTGGTTTTGCTGTGTCACTGGCAGTTCTGCTTCGTTCTGGTGATGACTCCGTGAATGGGGACAAGTCCTTTTTGCTAGTATTTATAGAGTGCCTGTGGCAGTGTGAGGAGGACTGGCACATCACTACCAATCCATCTCCTCTGTACATTTGGAACGCTTGGGGTTGCTGATTAAACTCACAGGCTTTTATGAGAGACACCTGTGGATCCAGAGCTCTGTTTTAATGTACTCAGTTTAGTATGAGAGGGAGCCCTGGTCTAATAGTTAAATCAGAAAATTGGGAATCATTCTGAACTCTGCCATCGATTTATTCTGTCACTCTGGCCACGTCAGTCAACCTCTCCGTTCTTCTGTTTGTACATCCATAAAGCAGGTATATAAAATGTACCTACCTTAAAATGGTGGTAGGAGACATAATTAACTTATATCTATAAAATGCATTGAGATCCTTAGATGAAAGGAGCTATGTTAATGCATTATCATCTTTTGTCTCAATATCGGTACATTGATTCTTCTTCGAGTGCTTGTTCACGTCCATTCCACATTAGGTGTACGCGCGCCGCGTGCACGAACGTCGGAAACTTTTTCCCTCAGCGGCTCCCGTCGGGCCCGCAGGGTCTCCCTTCCCGCCAGAGCGGCGCCCCGCCCTAGCGTATATATATCCCTGCCGGCCCGACCCTCCCTCAGTTCCTTCTTATCGCCCGTGGCGACGTTGGAACAACTCTATCTCTCGTCTGAGAGTGTCCCTTAGCATAGTGATTAGTGATAGTTATCAGTTCGTTAATAGTTCACGACCACGGCCAGATGTTGCTTACAACTCTTGGGGCACATGGCGGCATGCACCCACGTAGTTGGACACGCCCGCCTCAGGCTCCGGCCTCTGCAGCTGTGGTTGGCCCAAGTATATCGCCCCAACAGCGACCCATTGGACATGGTCGTCACGATCCCGGCTCGGGTATCGAGCGCCCTCTGTTGGTGGCTCGATCAACAGCAGGTCTGTGCGCGGGTCCCGTTCGCCGCCCCACAACCAGTTCTGACGTTAGTGACAGACGCGTCGGACTTGGATTGGGGGGCGCACCTAGGGGACCTGCGCACTCAGGGCTTGTGGTCCAGGGAGGAACAGTTGCTTCACATCAACCTGAAGGAGCTGAGGGCGGTTCGCCTCGCCTGCCAGACCTTTCACGCCACCATAAGAGGACACGGCGTGTCAGGTCTGACGGACAACACTACCGCTATGTTTTACATAAACAAGCAGGGCGGGTCCCGGTCCTCTCCCCTCTGTCGCGAGGCGCTCCTCCTCTGGGACTTCTGCATAGCCCATTCAGTACACCTCCAGGCTGCATATCTCCCCGGGGTCCAGAACGGGTTGGCGGACCGTCTCAGCCGGTCCTATCTCATGCACGAGTGGAGGCTGAGACGGGACATCCTCCGTTCAATCTTCCTGAGGTGGGGGTTTCCCCAGGTGGATCTGTTTGCCACCATGGACAACAGCCAGTGACCGCAGTTTTGCTCCTTCCAGAACCGCAGTCCGGGCTCTCTGGCAGACGCCTTTGCAATCCCGTGGGGCGGGAGCCTGCGGTATGCCTTCCCCCCGTTCCCACTCATCCACAGGGTCCTCCTAAAAACCCGCAGGGACAAGGCGACGGTCATTTTCATCGCCCCGGCGTGGCCGCGACAACACTGGTTTACAACTCTCTTAGAACTGTCCGTGACCTCTCCGATAGCCCTCCCCCTCCATCACGACCTCATCACACAAGACCGAGGTCGCCTGCTCCACCCGAACCTGCCATCGCTGCATCTCACGGCATGGCTTCTCTCTGGCTAAGTGAGGTGGAGCACAGGTGCTCTCAGGAGGTCCAGCAAATCCTCCTTGGTAGTAGGAAGCCCTCCACAAGGGCGACCTACCTTGCCAAGTGGAAACGCTTCCCCCTATGGTGTGGGCCTCAGCACATCCAGCCCTTGCAGGCCTCGATACCACTGATTCTGGACTACTTGCTGCACCTCAAGCGTCAAGGCCTCGCCCCCGCTTCTATTAAGGTGCATCTAGCCGCCATATCGGCGTTCCACCCGGGGGAATCGGGGATGTCCGTGTTCTCCAACCCCACTGTAGTCCGATTCCTCAAGGGGCTGGAGAGGATGTTCCCCTACTCACGCCCACCTATACCCCCATGGGACCTCAATCTGGTCCTCACTAAGCTCATGGGGCCCCCCTTTGAACCCCTGGCCTCTTGCTCCCTCATGCACCTTTCATGGAAGGTCGCGTTTCTCGTGGCCGTCACCTCGGCTAGGAGGGTATCGGAGCTGAGGGCCCTCACCTCGGAGCCTCCTTATACTGTCTTTCATAAGGATAAGGTGCAGCTTAGACCTCACCCTAAATTCCTCCCTAAGTTGGTCACGAGTTTTCACATGGGGCAGGACATCTGTTTGCCGGTGTTCTTCCCCAAGCCCCATACGGACCCACGCCATCGTAGCCTGCATACCCTCGATGTTCGGCGGGCGTTGGCTTTCTATCTGGACCGTACCAGGCCTTTCCGCAAATCGACTCAACTGTTTGTGGCCATTGCGGAACGGATGAAGGGCCAGCCTATTTCGACGCAACGCCTGTCGGCGTGGATCGTGCTTTGCATACGCACGTGCTATGAGCTCGCCAACATGCCTGCACCTCAGATCCGGGCTCACTCTACTAGGGCCCAGGCGTCCTCGACGGCCTTCTTGGCGCAGGTCCCGCTCCAGGAGATCTGCAAGGCAGCCACCTGGTCGTCGGTGCATGCCTTCACAGCCCACTACGCGATCCACCATCAGACCAGAGATGACGCGATGGTCGGCAGGGCGGTGCTTCAATCAGTTATTCCTTGACTCCTACCCTCCTCCGATGGTAAGCTTGTGAGTCACCTAATGTGGAATGGACGTGAACAAGCACTCGAAGAAGAAAAGACGGTTACTTACCTTCTGTAACTGTTGTTCTTCGAGATGTGTTGTTCACGTCCATTACACTTCCCACCCTCCTTCCCCTCTGTCGGAGTCACCGGCAAGAAGGAACTGAGGGAGGGTCGGGCCGGCAGGGATATATATACGCTAGGGCGGGGCGCCGCTCTGGCGGGAAGGGAGACCCTGCGGGCCCGACGGGAGCCGCTGAGGGAAAAAGTTTCCGACGTTCGTGCACGCGGCGCGCGTACACCTAATGTGGAATGGACGTGAACAACACATCTCGAAGAACAACAGTTACAGAAGGTAAGTAACCGTCTTTTTTATTGCATTGGCATCTAAAGACAATAGAAGAAAACAGTTTCCTTTTGGTTCTTTTTTTTAGATGCCTTATTGAGTTTAGATTTTACTTTTGCAATTAACCCCCTTCATTACTAAAGAAATTTTTTTAAAATTAAAAACACAGTTAAAAATTAAATTTCCTTTCTTTTACTCCCCTTATCCCCACATATTTTTTTAAAGAACTTCTCCTCATTTCTTTCTTTGTGGGATATACTGGTGGTGTCTATCTCAGAAAGAGGTGCAAATTAACAGTGTAGTGTTGGAAACTCGCTTACCAAAGATAGGCTCCCTAACCTTGTAGTGTTTTGAGTCTGAAATAGAACTGAGATCAGGTGCCTGAGGGGTTTGTCATAGAAAAGAGCTGAAGTACCGATGAGCTGCTAATTTGGTCAAGAGTTGTTGCCCAGATGAAAAGGTTTTGTTTATGCTACTTCAGTCTATCAGATGGATGGGTTAGGTACCTGCATTCTGATACTTCATTATAAATGAGAAAAATGTACCCCATGTCATCTGTTTTTATAACTAGTGAGATCAGGAGGAAGCAAGTGTTACACTGTTTTTAAGGGCACAGTGCTTTATTTCTGGCTATTGTAATTTAGAATTAGCTCATTATTTTAGCCTAATTCTTAGCTGAGACGAATGCATATAACCTGTCAGTCTGATTGGTAGGTAATGTAACATTCTCTTTTCTGTCCGTAGAGGCTTTATCCACGTGGCTCTTTAGACTGATTGCCTCTGAGAAACTGAATTGTCTGATTTCTCTTTGATTGGTGTTTAAGATACATTGATAAAATAGCAGTATAAGGATGTTCACTTTAATTTCTTGTAAACAGGGAGCATCAATTTCCTGGCTTCTCAGTTTATCTTACATGATACTGAAATGTACACAGGTGGAATAAATAAAGGCTCAAGGGTAATGAATTCCTAATGTAATTCACTAATGTTTGTGTCAATTAAAAATAGAGATAAAAGTTTGTGTTGAAACTATTAAAACTACCTCAGGTAAAAATGGTATTGAATTTGTCAAAGGAATATAAAAACAGATACTCTTGATTTCCCCCCCCCCTTAAGATGTTAAGCTAGTTGTAGCAATTAGTTTGGTAGCGAAAAAGCAAAAGTTACTAATCCATGAGATTTCCAGTGAAAACTCCACCAGCAAATATGGCAGCTGCCTGAGAGAGTTGCTAAGATAGCCATGATTCAGAGAAGCAAGCCTGTGTAGGATAGAACTTGAGCATGTCCTGAAATTGATGTATGTGCTTATGTCCACTGAAATTAAGCTTTAAAATTAAGCATGTGCTTCAGTGCTGTCTTGAATTGGGGCCATCTGTTGTAGGCTGGAGAAGGAGTAAGCCAGGAGCTCTCTTAGGTATCTTGGAGAATATATTAAGTTGGAGAATATATTAAGGCCTTTCTGTCCCCTTTGCAACCCACAGAGACAAAAGGTGTCAATGATACTGACAATACTATAAAATAGAACAAAAAAGACGAGACCAAAAATAATCTCTATTCACATTCTTCAGGGATTCTCCTAGAATACAGCCTTAGAGGCAGGAACTAAAGAAATAAGATTTGCTTGTCATTTTGGTCAGGTCTCCTCCTTTCTCTTTTTCATTCTCTTTCTCCTTTCATATAAGAAATTGAGGGTGGTAACATAGGGATGTAGGACAGGAAGGGACCTCCTGGGTCATGGAGACAATTCCCCTGCTATCACAGGGAACTCTTGTCATTTATCAAGCTCCATCTTAAAACTATTGGGAGGCTGTTCCAGAACCTCACTCCTCTGATGGTTAGAAATCTTCTTCTAACATGAGTTCGAACTTCTAACAACTCCTTGAAACCATTCACAACCCATCAATTAAATACTTGTCCTATCTCATACAAGCATGATCCCAGTTCATAATGTCATATTGTGACCTTGTTAGAGTGGTGGTACAAAGCTGCCCCCGTGCATCCCTGCGCTGGCTACCTGCACGGTGGATAGCAGTGAGGGAGAGGAAGAAGGATCCACAGACCCATTTGCATAGGTGGGTTAGAGAGGATGGAATCCCTCCAACGTGCTGGCCAAGCTGTGCTATGCCGGAGAGAGCGGACACAATTTACTCCCACCTCAAAACAGCTGGGAAAAGGGAGGGATCTTGTGAGTTGGTGAGTCATAGCTTTCCTTACAGACTGTCTCTGGGGCAGCATAACACCATGCTGCTCCCAGCACTGCATTCATGGTCAAGTCACAGCTGAGCCCCGTTGGCGGTTGTTAAATATTCTTATTACTCTAGCAAAAGCTAGTAATGCTTTCAGTGCCAGGCATGAACATGGTGCAATATAATTACTACCTACAAATAATTTATCATGCACAGACCTGTAAAAATAAACTAATAATATGTCTGTATGAAGTCTGTATGAAAAGCTGCCTATCATAATACGTAGCTCTTAGATAGCACTTTTCATCAATAGATCTCAAAGCACTCTACAAAGTAGGTTAGCATCACTATCCCCATCTTATAGAAGGGGAAACGGAGGTATAGAGAAATAAGTAATTTGCCCCTGGTCTACCCACAGGCCAGTGGCAGAGCTGGGCATAGAACCCAGGTCTGCTGAATTTGAATCCGGTGCTCTATTCACCGAGCCACAGTGCTCTGAAGAGAAACTGAAGTATTAGCCTGTCTGGAGTGGCTTATGAGCATGTGTGCCAACCTCAGGGCAGACTGTCCGGGAATGGGGCACAAACCCCAAACTTGCTGTGTGTTCTAGAATTAGATTTCACCAACCAAGTAACAAGTGTGAACTCCTAAAACACTATAACAGCCCTAACATGGAGTCACAGGCAGTCCTGTTAGGCGCTCTACTCTGTCTTATCACCTCAGGCAAGCATGACTTTGTGGTAGATGGTCACATTACACCAAAGATCACAAAATATTCAGGTACTCCCAGTCCAAGTCACTTACCCCAGGTCAATTTGCACCTTAGATCTCTCAGCAAGGATAATGCTTGTAGCCAGTCCTGTAGCAAACTAACTAATGATTTATTAAATTAGGAAAAAAGAGTCATTTACAAGGTTAAAGCAGGAAAAAAGAGTCATTTACAAGGTTAAAGCAGGTAACACCCACACAAATGAGTTAGTCGGGTTTCAAAAGGTAATAGCAACTTCTATAGTAAGCAGACTCTGTATATCCTTTAGGGCTAAGCCAGGCAAAACAGCTGGGGACTCCTTGCATATGCTTAGGCTATGTCTATGCTACCACTGATGTCAGTATAACATATGTTGCTCTGGGGAGTGAATAAGCCACCCCCCTGAGCAACAGAAGTTACACTGAACTAAACGCTGGTGTGGAGAGCTGCTCCCACCGACATAGCTGCCGCGGTTTGTTGGCAGTGGATTAATTAAGTCGACGGGAGAGCTCTCTCCTGACGGCTTACAGTGGATACATGAGATCTTATAGCAGTGCAGATGTGCTGCTGTAGGCTCTCTAGTGTAGGCACAACCTTGGATATCCTCACCCCTCAGAGTCCAAGTGGCATAGGAATAAGTAGTTCTCCTTAACAGCCATTTTTATTCCCTTCCCCTGGTGTTTAAACTGTGATGGGCCGAGGACTTGGGCACGTGCCCTCTTCAGGGCTTTGGGGAAGCAATCGACAAAGTCTTTGTTCCACTATGGCCCATTTGGATTCAGTAGTCCTTCCTGACAGGCAGGAGATAACGCCTTCTGTAGGAATCCAGCATTTTGCATTAGGTGAAGTATTTTTTCCTGTTTGGTGAGTTCTGTAGTTCAGAACAGACATTTTACAGTTAAACAAACACGTATTACCTTTTAGCATGGGATATAGAGGTTATAAGTGAGATTAATGCATGCAGCAATTTACAAGCATTTCATAAAGTCTACACACTGCTCACATTGATATAAGTCCAATACCTATCTTAACAATACTACACACAGGTGAGAGAGACTGGTTTTCAGCTATGTATTTGTCAGTGTTCAGTGAAGCCTAAGGGCCTTGGCATGAGTTGACACCTGGGGTATGTCTACACTACAGGATTAATTCGAATTTATATAATTCGAATTTAGGAAACCGATTTTATAAATTCGAATGTATTCGGCCACACTAGGCACCATTAATTCGGTGGTTTGCGTCCAAGCTACCATAGTAGCATCGATTTCCAGAGCGTTGCATTGTGGGTAGCTTTTACATAGCTATCCCATAGTTCCCGCAGTCTCCACCCCCCTTGGAATTCTGGGTTGAGACCCCAGTGCATGATGGGGCAAAAAACATTGTCGCAGGTAGTTCTGGGTACAGCCTCCCCCTCCCTCCCTGAAAGCAACGGCAGACAACCATTTCGCGCCTTTTTTCCTGAGTGAACTCTGCAGACTCCATTCTGCATCAAGCATGGATCCCGTTGTGCTCCAGAACGCAGTCTCGAACATTATAAACACCTCGCGCTTTCTCGTGGAGTTTATGCTTACACAGGACCAGAAAAAAGAGGCGAGGAGGAGGAGGAGGCGGCGATTGCAGCGCAGCGACCAGCGTGATGAGGACATGGACACGGACACAGAATTCTCTGAGACCGCGGGCCCCGGTGCTTTGGAGATTATGATGTTAATGGGCCAGGTTATAGGCTTTGAACGCCGATTCTGGGCCCGGGAAACAAGCACAGACTGGTGGGACCGCATAGTGTTGCAGGTGTGGGACGATTCCCAGTGGCTGAGAAACTTTCGCATGCGTAAGGGCACTTTCATGGAACTTTGTGACTTGCTTTCCCCTGCCCTGAAGCGCCAGAATACCAAGATGAGAGCAGCCCTCACAGTTGAGAAGCGAGTGGCGATAGCCCTGTGGAAGCTTGCAACGCCAGACAGCTACCGGTCAGTCGGGAATCAATTTGGAGTGGGCAAATCTACTGTGGGGGCTGCTGTGATGCAAGTAGCCAAAGCAATCACGGAGGTGCTGCTACGAAAGGTAGTGACTCTGGGAAATGTGCAGGTCATAGTGGATGGCTTTGCTGCAATGGGATTCCCTAACTGTGGTGGGGCAATAGATGGAACCCATATTCCTATCTTGGCACCGGAGCACCAGGGTACCCAGTACATAAACCGCAAGGGGTACTTCTCAATGGTGCTGCAAGCACTTGTGGATCACAAGGGACGTTTCACCAACATCCATGTGGGCTGGCCGGGAAGGGTTCATGACGCTCGCGTCTTCAGGAACACCAATCTGTTTAAACGGCTGCAGCAAGGGACTTACTTTCCGGACCAGAAAATAACCGTGGGGGATGTTGAAATGCCAATTGTTATTCTTGGGGACCCAGCCTACCCCTTAATGCCATGGCTCATGAAGCCATACACAGGCAGCCTGGACAGGAGTCAGGAGTTGTTCAACTACAGGCTGAGCAAGTGCAGAATGGTGGTAGAATGTGCATTTGGCCGTTTAAAAGGTCGCTGGCGATCCTTATTGACTCGCTCAGACCTCAGCCAAACCAATATCCCCATTGTTATTACTGCTTGCTGTGTGCTTCACAATCTCTGTGAGAGCAAGGGGGAGACCTTTATGGCAGGGTGGGAGGCTGAGGCAAATCGCCTGGCTGCTGATTACTCGCAGCCAGACACCAGGGCGATTAGAAGAGCACACGATGAAGCGCTGCGCATTAGGGAAGCTTTGAAAACCAGTTTCATGACTGGCCAGGCTACAGTGTGAAATTTATGTTTGTTTATCCTTCCTGAAAACCCGCTCCCTTTATTGACTCATTCTCTGTAAGGAACCCACCCTCCCCCTTCCCCCAGCTTGCTTTCAAAGGAAATAAAGTCACCATTGTTTAAAAATCATTTATTCTTTATTAATTGATTATAAAAAGAGGGAGAGAACCTGAGTGGGGTTTGGGAGGAGGATCAGCGGGAAGGAAAAGCCCAGTAAAAAAAGGTTAAGAAAATGGCAGCCTTTTGCTTGGGCTGTCCACTGGGGTGGAATGGGAGGGTGTACGGAGCCTTCCCCCCCGTGTTCTTACACGTCTGGGTGTGGAGGCTATGGAACATGGTGAGGAGGTAGGGGGGTTATACAGGGGCTGTAGCGGCACAGAACCTGAGTGGGGTTTGGGAGGAGGATCTGCGGGAAGGAAAAGCCCAGTAAAAAAAGGTTAAAAAAATGGCAGCCTTTTGCTTGGGCTGTCCACTGGGGTGGAATGGGAGGGTGTACGGAGCCTTCCCCCCCGTGTTCTTACACGTCTGGGTGTGGAGGCTATGGAACATGGTGAGGAGGTAGGGGGGTTATACAGGGGCTGTAGCGGCACTCGGTTCTCCAGCAGCCGTTCCTGAAGCTCCACCAGACGCCGGAGCATGTCTGTTTGCTCACGCAGCAGCCCCAGCGTTGCTTCCCGACTCCTCTGATCTTCCTGCCGCCACCTCTCATCTCGAGCGTCTCTCCTCTCCTCACGTTGGTCCCTTCTGTCCTCACGTTGGTCCCTCATGTCCTCACGTTGGTCCCTCCTGTCCTCACGGTCACTGGCTTCTTTCCTATACTTGCAAACCGTCTCCTTCCACTCATTCAGATGAGCTCTTTCATTCCTGGTGGATTGCATGATTTCGGAAAACATCTCTTCTCTCGTCTTTTTTTTACGACGCCTTATCTGGGATAGCCTTCGGGAAGGAGGAGGGAGGCTTGAAACATTTGCACCTGCTGGAGGGAGTGAAAAAAGGAGAGAATTTTTTTAAAAGATACATTTTTCAGAACAATGCTTATACTCTTTCACGGTGTATACTATTCACATTACATAGCACATGTGATTTCTGTGCAAGGTCGCATTTTGCCTCTTAATATTGAGTGCCTGTGGCTTTGCTGCTAGAGATCACAGACGCAGGTCGGGGCAACAGAATTCACCTTGCATGCTGCCATGGTAAGCCACTGTCTTTAGGCTTCTGCGCCCTGCTTTCCCACATACCAAGCAAAGCCCGTTGTGCTGCAGTTTTCCTGTTAGCTTGTTTTCTGCTGCTGAAGGTTAACACCCCCCCCCATCCAATTCTCTGGGATGATTGCTTTCTCCCTCCCCCCACCGCGTGGCTGGTATCAGGGAAGATCCCTGCAGGAACCAAACTAACACCACCCCCCCCCCCACCCGCCATGAATTCTCTGGGATGATTGCTTTCTTCCTCCCCCCACCGCGTGGCTGGTATCAGGGAAGATCCCTGCAGGAACCAAACTAACACCACCCCCCCCCCCACCCGCCATGAATTCTCTGGGATGATTGCTTTCTCCCTCCCCCCACCGCGTGGCTGGTATCAGGGAAGATCCCTGCAGGAACCAAACTAACACCCCCCCACCCCCACCCGCCATGAATTCTCTGGGATGATTGCTTTCTCCCTCCCCCCACCGCGTGGCTGGTATCAGGGAAGATCCCTGCTAGCAAAACGCGAAAAGCTCTGGGCCAATCCTCCCCCCCCCCCTTGCACTTGGCTAAATGCAGGGAAGGATTTCTTTTCAGCCACAGGCAAACAGCCCAGTAGGAACGGCCACCTCAGTCCCCTTAATTAAATTCCCTTATTTCAACCAGGTTACCCTAAGCGATATCACTCTCCTGAGGATTACACAGCAAGATAAAGAACGGATGTTGCTTGAATGCCAGCAAACACCGGGACCATACGCTGCCAGGCTGTGTCAGGCAATGATACCAGATTACTTGCTACTAGCATGGCGTGGTCAAGTGTCCTACCATGGAGGACGGAATAAGGCTGCACTGCCCAGAAACCTTGTGGCAAGGCTTTTGGAGTACCTCCAGGAGAGCTTCATGGAGATGTCCCTGGAGGATTTCCGCTCCATCCCCAGACATGTTAACAGACTTTTCCAGTAGCTGTACTGGCTGCGAATGCATCCCAAGTGCTCAGGGCAAATTAATCATTAAAAATGCTTGCTTTTAAACCATGTTTTCTATTTTAAAAGGTAAACTCACCTGAGGTCCCTTCCCTGGGGTCATGGTCTTGGGTGCTGGCTTGGGAGGCTTGGGAGGGTACTTCAGTCAGGGTGAGAAACAGTTCCTGGCTGTTGGGGAGAACGGAGAGCTGGGTGCTCTCTGCCAGCTCGTCCTCCTCCTCCTCCTCCTCTTCCCCTTCCACGGAATCATCAGGTGTACCTGATGAGATTATCCCCAGCTCGGAATCCACAGTCAGAGGTGGGGTAGTGGTGGCGGCCCCCCCTAGAAATGCATTTAGCTCAGCGTAGAAGCGGCATGTCCGCGGCTCTGACCCGGAGCGACCGTTTGCCTCCTTTGCTTTTTGATAGGCTTGTCTGAGCTCCTTGACTTTCACGCGGCACTGATCTGTGTCCCTATTGTGGCCTCTCTCCATCATGCCCTTGGAAATTTTTTCATAAGTTTTGGCATTTCGTCTTTTCGAACGCAGTTCAGCTAGCACTGAATCCTCTCCCCATATAGAGATCAAATCCAGTACCTCCTGTACGGTCCATGCTGGTGCTCTTTTTCGATTATCAGCCTGCATGGTTACCTGTGCTGATGAGCTCTCTGTGGTCACCTGTGCTCTCCACGCTATGCAAACAGGAAATGAAATTCAAATGTTCCCGGGTCTTTTCCTGTCCACCTGGCCAGTGCATGCGAGTTCAGATTGCTGGCCAGAGCGGTCACAATGGTGCACTGTGGGATAGCTCCTGGAGGCCAATAACATCGAATTGCGGCCACACTAACGCTAATTCGAATTGACAAATTCGATTTTGGCGCTACTCCGCTCGTCGGGGTGGAGTACAGAAATCGAATTAAAGGGCTCTTTAATTCGAATTAAATGGCTTCGTTGTGTGGACGGGTCAAGCGTTAATTCGAATTAAGGCAGCTAAATCCGAATTAAAGTCGTAGTGTAGACCAGGCCCTGGTTTGCCAGCATCACATAGGCAACCTCTTAAGGTGTCCCCAAGTGTAGAAGTTCTGCTTCACCTCATTCTAAGACTGCCTCCGAGGAGTAAATTTATCAACAGCCCTGAGAGCTTGCTTAAAGAGGTTTCACTATATGAAATAGCAAATGATGCCATAATACTGTCCAGGCTTAACGGATATGCACACGGACCAGTGCCAAATCCAAATGAAATTATGGTTTAAGGCAAGAGGTTGGTAGAAAATGCCCAAGAGCATGCAGTTTTTCCTTCTCAATTTGTCATCAGAACTGTTACAGAGAAGAGATTAACAAATCAATACAGTCTAAAATGAGAGAAAATCGATAGAAAACTGTAGTGGACTAGAACAAAGCTATCAATTTACAGTATTCTGTGCAGAGAACTCTCATCCAAGCCTTCTTTTATTGATGAAAAATAATACAAAAATGGCTATTTTGGGGCAGATTAATTATCTGTTTTACTTGGCTGACCTTCATGACCTCAAGCCTTGCCACATTACATTTGCTGGTCCAGCACTACTAACTTTTCCTCTTATTAGTGCTGCATTATAGTTAAGGTTTTGTCAAATAGATTTATAAGTGTGCCATAAAATCGTATGCAAGCTAGAATCTGGCATATAGTGTGTCACCCCAGGAAAAGTCTTCAGCCAACCAACCAAAAGTCAAGAAAAAACATTGTTTTATTTTTATAGGAATTAGTTGGAACATGGTCACATAAATTATTTACCTCTTTGCTCACCAGCATTTATAAAAATATCATTACTGTTTTCTCTGTTTTCAAATGAAAATGGACTCTTTTACTGATGATGTTATACAGGTTATTGGAAAAATATTCAGAGCAACGTTGGGATATTGCATAGCATACTACAAATGGATGACGTGGGGCAGATCTTAATGGTTCCAAACTAGTTTTTGTTGTCTGTTGAATTGGTACATTGAACTTTCAGAAATGATTAGATGCTATGTGGCTTCAAACATGGAATAAAGTATCTTTGAATAAAGTATGAACATGGAGTAAAGTATCTCTGGACTGTACTTTGACTATTTCTCTCTGCTGTAAAATTTGCTTTTACTTTTTTGGTATTGCATTTGAACTTTGAATATATTCATATTGATACGTTGTTGAAACTGGCACCTTTGCTCCTCTAATGTTCCCAATCTTTACCTCTCTTTAATCCACTTCCTCCATGAACACCTTCACGCTTTCTCGCATGCGGCTGATTCTATGTGTCACAAGCTTTGCAAAGCCACTGTTTAATCCTCCTTTGTATCTCTCCTTACGACTAACTTCTGCTGTGATGCTTACACAATGCTGCCAGGTGATACAGGCAGATGGTGAGTTTCATTGTGTGTGGGGGTAGTCTCCATGAAAGCATATTTGTGTTATTGTTACTTCATCCTCCCACCCACTGGTTTCTCATCCACCTGTTGTGGTCTTGTTATTAACCTAGACTGTAAGCTATTTCGGATACAAGTTGCCTTTGAACTACATGTCTGGTTTGTATGGTGCTTATATAATGGAGCTTCTACGTGAGTTGCCACCACAATACAAACAATAATATGCAAAGGGAGACCAGGAAGTAATGTACATAATAATGCATAGTCTATTTATATAAATCCAGGAAATTAGAGATGTTCGATAGCATCTGGTCTAAACTTATCCCTATTTTAAAATGCTCCCTAAAAGCTTGAACCTGGTCCCACCAAAGTCAATTGCAAAACTCCCACTAAGTTCTGTGGAGAAATCAGCTAAAGTCACTTAATCCTATGCTCCAGTTACTGATTTGTTGTAGGGTGACTTGCATTTCATAAGAATTAATTTCTTTGCCACGAAGGAAGCACATAAGGACCATTTTTTAATCTTTGTTCCAGTGTTAGGAATAAGAAAATGATGAATCCCCTAGAACAGTGTTTCCCAAACTTGGGACGCCAATTGTGTAGGGAAAGCCCCTGGCGGGCCGGGCCAGTTTGTTTACCTGCTGCGTCCGCAGGTCCGGCCGATCGCGGGTCCCACTGGCCGCGGTTTGCTGTTCCAGGACAAAGGGAGCTGCTGGAAGTGGCGTGGGCCGAGGGACATACTGGCCGCCACTTCCAGCAGCTCCCATTGGCCTGGAGCAGCGAACCGCGGTCAGTGGGAGCCGCGATTGGCGGAACCTGCGGACGGGGCAGGTAAACAAACCGGCCCGGCCCGCCAGGGGCTTTCCCTACACAAGCGGCATCCCAAGTTTGGGAAACACTGCCCTAGAAGATTGGTTCACAAACTGCAAGCTCTTGAGGAGTTCTGCAATTCTCCCTGCCACCCAAGTATTCAACTGTGTATATTATTCTTCCTGGTAATGCATGATTAGCAAGGCAGTGGGAAAACCCTCACCGCTCCCATGCATGTATTTATGTTTTCTAAAGCATCCATTACCAAGACACGTGGGTCCCTCAGATTCAGTTTAAAACCAACAAATCTAACAAATATGAAATGCACAGAGTGAACAATCCACTAAACTTATACGCAGTCCATACCTTTGTGTAATGGGAAAGTGCATCTGGTTAAATTGCTTCAGTGGAGCTCCTCCCCCACCCTTTTTTAAGGGCAGATGGGCTTACTTGGGGCCACAGCTGTCAGATGAGTTTCACCATTTATGAATTAGTGATTAATTAAAAGCTTGAATAAACATATAACCTCTATGTATTGCTCTGAAAATCATCAGACTCTAGTGGACCGTAAAGAAGGATATATTCCATTGGCAAAGACCCTCAGAAGAATATATCCTGCCCGGTGATCTTGAAAAGTTCATTTCAGAAATGTTAAGATGCCCAAGAGATATTTAACCACTATCACACTATGTAGGTACCAATGACATAGGAAAGGATAGGAGAGAGGTCCTGGAGGCAAATTTCGGCTGCTAGGTAAGAAATTGAAGTCCAAGACCTCCATGGTCGCATTCTCTGAAATGCTTCCAGTTCCACACACACGGCCATTTAGACAGGCAGAATTGCAGGGTCTCAATACATGGATGAGACGATGGTATAGGGAGGAGGGGTTTAGATTTATTAGGAACTGGAGAAACTTTTGGGAGAGGGGGAGCCTATACAGGAAGGATGGACTCCACCTAAACCAAAATGGAACCAGATTGCTGGCACTTAAAATTAAAAAGGTTGTAGAGCAGTTTTGAAACTAAGGGCTGGGGGAAAGCTGACAGGTGCGGAGGAGCACATGGTTCAGACAGAGACATCCCTTAGGGGAGGATCTATTAATGGAGATTCTCTATGTCCTAGTAAGGAGGAGAAGATGGAAGATGATAAAATACAGGTAGGATCCGATGAGAAACAGTCAAATGAAAAAAAGACCCATTCAATTACATCATGTAATGGCAGACAGCTAAAAAGTGACAAGTTTTTAAAGTGCTTACATACAAAGGGTGGAAGTCTAAATAATAAGATGGGTGAACTAGAGGGCCTCGTATTAAATGAGGATATTGATATAATAGCCATCACAGAAACTGTACCCTCTGGGGCACCTGACATTGGCCACTGTCGGAAGACGTGATACTGGGCTAGATGGACCTGTGGTCTGACCCAGTATGGCCGCTTTTATGCTCTTATGACAGAGAAGAAGAGAGTAAATGTACAATGCAACTTCATTCTGGAAGTTGCTTTTGTATATTGCATAATGCAGTATTTTGGCTTCCTGTTTACAAATTCTATCATTTAAACCTATTTACACTAGTGCAGAAGAATTTATGTCTGTTAGATATATTTTTAACATTCTTGTAATCTGTAATTCCTGCCTATCCTTTTTCTCTCTTTCCCTATTTTGATTTTTTTGTTGGGTTTTGTTTGTCTGGGGGAATTAGTCTCCCCCACCCTTTGCTTTTGTAATTTCAAGAGCAGCTTTTATAGTATTGCAGAAAAGCACACAGAAGTAGAGTTGTTCTTTTGTCGTTTTTGTGGCTGCCTTGAGCATAGAGTCCAGAATTAGCAATAGAAAACTGATTTTCCTTGCCTTTTTTTTTTTAATGAGGATTTAACCATGAAAAAACAAAGATGCAATTTTCATTGGGGTAAAGAAAATTAAACTGTAAAAGAGAGTAGCACATTTAGAACAGGTATGGAAATGTTAACAATCAGGAAAAGGATATTAAGCCAAGTTTTTAATAAGTGACTAGTGATTTTTGGATGTCTCCGTTTTTGTGAGCCTAACTTGAGACTCCCTAAAGGACCTGATTTTCAGAAACTTGAGAGCAATTTGGAAAGGGGATTAGAATGGAAACTGTTGTGTTGCCTTAAATATAGTGGCCACTGCCATTCTGGCTTTAAATATAACTGTCCATTGCCATGAACACTCTGATGGCAGTATGTTGTCTTCCTGCTTTAGGGTCTGATCCAGGGTGCACTGAAGTCAATAGTGGGGTGGGGTGTCTTTCCAGTGACTTCAGTGAGGATTGTATTTGAACCTTAGGGCACCCCTACACAGCAAAGAAAAACTCACGGCTGGCTTGTGCCAGCTGACTCGGGCTCACAGGGCTTGGGCTGCGGAGCTGTTTCATTGCTGTGCAGACTTCTGGGCTCGGGCTGGAGCCCAAGCTCTAGGGCCCTGCAAAGTGGGAGGGTCCCAGAGTTCAGGCTTCAGGGTTGCTGACAGTCTTACTCATCCAGACTTTCTGTAGCCAGTGAAGATGATTTAGGGTCCAGTTCAACACCCACCAAAGTAAATAGAAAGACTTCCATTGGCATTGGGCCTTAGTTCCTTGAATTTCTTGGCTTGTTCAGGGGAAGAAGTGCTTTTCACAATCAACTGTCCATTCACCTAATTAGCATTAAAGCAGCTACCCCCATTGACTGCTGGCAATATGATCTATGCTACATTGAAATTATGTATCATATCAGCCGTAGCCAATGGGGAAGATTGTTCTAATATAGCTTTGCTTAGTATTGTACATTGAATATTGGGGTTTGTCCCATAGACTATTTCTCTTTCTCCAAATCTGAGATATAAAAAAGGTGGCTGTAGGCCATATTTTCAGACTAAATAGGCTGGCTTAAGTGCTAGCACATAGAATTGATCTGGATCAGAAATCTCTGTTTTATCCTGCTCTTGCTTTCATGCTATTGTTTGAATCACTAGAGGTAGGGTATAATTTTTAAAAAGTGCCCAAATAAGTCCCATTTTCAAAAGTGATGCGGGCAGTAGGAACCTAGGTCTCATTGGAACTTATGGTCCTGAGCACCTACGTCACTTTTGAAAATTGGACTTACATGCTTTTGAAAAAGTTACCTGGAATCTTCATGTGGACTCCCCAAGAAATTGTACATTATGCTTCTAGTCCCTCAAGGGATGATAGGATTTTCACTGGGAATACAGGTGTGTGTTACTCTTCTCTATCATGGCATCACATGCTGGGGGTGGTGGCAATTTATTTTTCCAGAAAAGATTATTCCCGTTACTATTATTTTATTATAGCACCTATCATGGTTTGATTCTTGATGCCATTTCTGCTCTAGAAGAGCTGAAAATCAAATATGGCCGATACTGACCTTTAAAAAAAGGGGGGATGGATTTCTCACAAGTAAAGTGAGAGAAAATAGAAACACTTAATAAGGCGGCAATCAGTTTTTAAACCATGTTAAGTTTCTATTTCACTTTTTCATTTCTACACTGTGAAGTTATCAAGTTACAGTATCTACATTTGGGACATCTGTTTAAAAAATGTTGGAAAAGAAAAATGTACAGGTATTTGTTGGGGCAATAAGGAAGTTGGAAGAGCCAGATAGGGATAGCATTTTGGGGTTGCATATTCATTAGCCATCACACTGACAAGCCTTTTCTTATTTTACTTTACTTTATTTTACATTGATGGCCAGAGCAGCACATAAAGTAGAGTAAGACTTGCAGTTTCAGAAAGAGAAGGGGAATGCTATGTGCACACCCAGCAGTAGAATGCTATTTATTGATCCATCAGCCTGCATGAAGTCTTATGACATAAATCTTCTGGTTTTCTCTTGCACAGCAAGTCCAAAATGCACATTGTTTGGAGATGAGTGCAGAGAAGCAGCAGCAAAATGTTTTGGTATATTAAAAGCAATATTTACACTAATGAATTGTGGTGTTGGTGTTGTTAACCTTCAAGTACATCTGGTTTCGTTACGTATATTATGACTGAAAAGCCGTCCAGAAATACACAATAAACATCCAGCTCTACTGTTTGTGTATATTGTTGCAAGAGAGAGTCTTTTTTTTTTCTTTTCCTTCTGATGAATGAAGGCACTGTTCTATTTGCTTTTGTGCATGGTATGTAAAGACGTTTCTTACGTAAAAGCACTGGAGATATGCATTAGGAATACACTAGGACTAAGAGAATGCAGTGGATTCAGAGGTGACCTTTTGTTTGTTCTAGGCCTCAAGTTTGCAGCCAGGCTGGCAGTGAGCCAGTGGGAGAATAGATTTTTATTCATTTATGTTGAGTTCATTCTTAGAGTGCCATGCCAGGGATAATTATAATAAAGTCATTTTATTTAAGGACTTCAAATTTAGAAACTCTAAGTACTTGAGGGACCTTTTGTGTATTGCAGCTGAGTTTAAACAGACACCGCTAGTCTTTTTTTCAACCTTTTTTCCCCTTTACTTACTTTTCTTCTAGATACCTTTATTACTACAGGGATCATAAATTATATTGCCACCCATTATCTCTCCAGCAACAGTTGACATGCTTCAGGTGGGTCTCTTCCCTTTCATTGAGGCTGCATATGTTTCCTCTTCAGTCTTTGTAACCAAAAAAGGAGCTGGGCTTGTCTGAAATCTTACTCTGGCATTACTGGGCTAAAACTGCAACAACTCTGATGTTGTTTGAAAAATCTGGACCTACTACTCCAATCTATTTATTTGTACCATAAAAATCTGATATGCTGTGCTGCATATATACTGGAGGCTTATAAACTCTTTTGAATAAAATGCTTCTACTTGCTTTAATACAATCCTTCTTTCTTGGCTTCATTTCTTTTTTATGTTCAATACTATATGTTCAGGGGGGAAATGAATGGGAAATATAAAGGAAGACAATTGGACATGTGCTAGCAAATTAGTTTTATGTTAAAGCTACCAAAAATGAATCTATGAATTCCAGATTTGCTCTCCAGCTAAGCTATTTTATTGTCATTCATTCCGTTACAATGTACCTGAACAGTGATCTGAAATATAAATTTCATTTTAAATTGGGTAATAAAATTTATTGTCTGTCAAAGGTAGCAGTTATGATATACTAAGCAACAATGCAAATACAGTTGAGAATATTTGCATTGTTGCCAGCCAATTTTTCTATAATAGTTATAACTGAAGGGGAATTTTGGCGCTGACACTACTGTTTTTCTTTGATGATGATGATAGAGGATCTATGCTAGAACATCTTACATTTTTGTAAATGGGTAGGAGTCTCAACCCATTCTATATGCAGCACAAGCATCCTAGATGAACCGCTGCATATGTTTGCTCTTATTCTTAATCTACAGTCCTGATGCTGGACTGTAATCATAACGTAAACCTTAGCATGAGCTTCCTCCTGAGCTGTCTTTTTCTAGGATTTAGCCCCGTCTCTATCCCTCCCTTTAGTTCTCTCTTGCTTGAGAGAGTTTTACTCCTGAGTTGGTCTGAATGAGAATCAGCTTGTTTGGCTGCTGGGCTGAGTCAGCAGGTTAGCTCTGCACACCCAAACAAGGTCTTAATGCGTTTGATACTGTTTAGCATTATGACTGTGTTGGATTAAGTAAGAGGGGAGAAACTGTGTAGACAATTTTTGGTTATCTTTGTTTAAATGCATGTTCATTTGATAATTAGCATATAATAGTATTTCATTGTAATATTTCTAAAATATAGAGATTTGGATGAACTTGGGGGAAAAAAAGATATATCATAAAAAGTTATTGTTCTGCATTGTAAAGTCCACATATTCTACAATGGGTCATCAGTTTGTTTGTAGCTTTTGGGGGTAGAATTCAGACCTGCCAATCACTAACTCAGGGACCTGCCACAGATTCTGTACAGCCTGCTAGCTTTGCTCTGCTTCTGCAGCTACATGTAGTGTGAGGAATAGAGCTGGGAGGGAAATCAGTTTCTTGTCCCACAGAACTTTTTGAGATTTCAAATTTTTTTCCCATTCTGCATTTGAGACAAACCTGAGACTTTTTTGTGAAAAACCATAATCACACCACAGAGTAGCCAACACTTAGAAGTGACCCAGCTTCAAGTCAGGCAGAGCAGGGACATGAAACTGGTTCTCCCACATCCCAGGTGAGTGCCCTAACCACCAGGCTATTGCTATGCTGGGCTGGGTTTCTCTCTTTCTGGTTTTGACCTGATACCTCTCCCAACAAAAATTTCATCTCAATTTTTGTGAGAGACGTTTTGGTTTCAATGAATTGGCATTTTCTGACCGAAAAACTGTGTTGCCAAAGAATTCCCCACCGACTCTAGTGAGGAGAGACCTCCCTGCTGCAGTGCTTTCGATCTAGACCTTTTCTAAACTAAAACAAAACCTAAAAGATAAATGTGTGGTGCAATAGAGTTTTTTAGTTTGGCTAGCTCTCTGCCAAACTTTTCATCTGGCTTTTGGGGCTGAGTTGCTTGATTCTTAGCTTCCATTTCTTCCTGTGGCATGGCAGCAGTGTTTGCCCTCTGCTAGATCCTAGCATGGCAGACAGTCAAGTCAGTAAGAAGTTTAAAGTGAACACTATTTCCTCATGCACCTCTTTGCGGATAGAGTTATTATTTTCTTCCACAATTGAAATTGAGGCCCCATTGTGCTATGTGCCATACATACCCTTTTTGGGGGGAGGAGATTCAGGGTTATTCTCTCCTGGGGAGTATTTTGGAAAATACACACCAATTGGAGCATTCCAAAGGCAAAAATTTACTCTCTTGTTGAAATATCCCTCTGAGTCAAGGCTCAGAGTCTTCAGAGTTTATAACATTATCCAGAATGGGGGGATGAAAACCACTAGGGGCAAGGGAATCTCCAACAGTTTCTCTCTTCCTTTGCTCCCCCATCCTCTCTTTAAAAATAAAAATTGAAGCATAGTTTTGCTGAATGGAGAAGTGCAACCTGAGACCAGCATGTCAAGTATGTGAACTTCATTTTCCCTGTGAAATCAGTACTCCTCCCAGCAGAGCAAACTGCATGAACCTAGAACAGCTGAAGCGATACACCAGTGTTCTTGTTTAATAATACAAAGGTGGTTCATTAGCCCAGCGTGCAGATAAGTGCAGCTGCAGTTCCCTCTACAGAGGCTGCCAAGAGACCCCTCTTGTGTGTGTAGTTCTCTTTTCATTTAATTGTTCTGCTAAAATCCGAGGACTTCATGCACCTGCATTCTGCCCTGAGTCACATCCCAAGCGGTGGCAAGATGAAGCAATCTTGCGGATGAGTTGTCCTGGAACAGCTGTTAGATCCAAAGTGCACCAAAAGACAACCACTTAGAAAAGGGGGACTGGAAAGTAAAAGCACATCTTGTAAGATAAAAGCAGGCTAGTAATACTTAAAGGTCCCTGGAGGGCAGGTGAGGATAAAAGATGAAACACATTAGAGAGCATCCTCACATATGGTATAACTATTAGGGTAAGGTTCATGTGGCTGTGATACTCTGATATCAATCATAAGGCAACACACAATGATACAAAAATCTTGACTGGAATACCAAAGCATGACGGGGTTTGGAGCTACTGGGCCACGGTCTCTGCTGGAGTAAACTGGAGCATTGAAGTCAGTGCACCTGTGCCAGTTTACACCTGCATAAAATTTGTCCACTATGCCATAAGGTCATTCAGCTCCTGGCCAGTGTCATTAAGCTAATGATATACAAGAGAATTATTAGATGTTTCAAATATGTATCCCGATAACTGACACTGGCTTCCTATTGAGGGTGCTTAGTACCTGGTAGCATTGCGGTAAGGCTTTAACATTGGCAGGCACAGCAAATTTTTGAAAGCTTTTCTCATTATATCCTTTTTTTTTTTTTTAAATAAAATACTGTATATAAAACCCCATGCAAATTGTGCCCTTAGTGATAGAATTGCAGGTGTGTGTAGACTGCTGTTACCTTCATCCTGTCCTTTTTCTGTTCTCCCTCCATTTGTCTTAAGTTACACCATAAGATTTTATGGAGCAGGGAATGTGTCTTATGACGTGTTTGTACAGTAGGAGTCTGATCTGACTGGTGCCTCTGGGCACTTCTGCACTGTTGCCAACTCCCACGATCTTATTGTGAGTATTGCAATATATGGTCTTTTTCTTAAAGACACAGATCCTGGTCCAGGGGAATATTGAATCTCCATTTACTTTTATTTATTTATTTATTTGAATGAAAGTTTGTAGCCCTAGTTGTTTCCAAGTTAAACTTGAAAACATGAAACCTTAAAGGCTCAAAACTAGAAAGCAAAGAAAAAGTGCCCAGTGTTTTGTTTGTCATGGGACTTTCATAAACAATCTCTGGATTTTTTTTGCTGTCTGACTTAGGAGTTTTGAATGCTTGTGATTGATGCTATTGCTATTGTGATTTAAAAATGAATAATGCGCTAGATCCTGCCATTCTTAAACAGATGGAATAGTACCTTGCTTCCTGAATAGTCCTATTGATCTGAGAAGGGTACTACTCAAGGTGAATAAGGCTAACAGAATCTGGTCCAAAATATACATTTTTTTTTATCGAATTAAACTTTTATTTTTAGTCAGGAATAATATATTGTCACCCTCTTGTGTATACCAACTGACGGAGGTATTTATGTTTATTAACTTGTTCCTTTAAGTAGTTTGATGACATGACAGAGGTCTGCAACCAAAGCTTCTGTATTTTTGACATAACTGAAAAAGTCCAGTCTTAGGGTATGTCTACACTATGAGGGTAGTTAGATTTCTCTTAAATCGAAAATGTAGAATCGATATTGCAAAGTCGAACGTGTGTGTCCACACTAAGGACAGTAATTCGACTTTGTGAGTCCACACTAACGGGGAAAGCGTCGACATTGGAAGTGGTGCACTGTGGGCAGCTATCCCACAGTTCCCGCAGTCCCCGCTGCCCATTGGAATTCTGGGTCGAGCCGCCAATGCCTTCTGGGTAAAAAAAAAGGGTCGAGGGTGCTTTTGGGTAATTGTCGTCATCCGTCCGTCACTACCGCCCTCCCTCCCTCCCTGAAAGCGCTGGCGGGAAATCAGTTCGCGCACTTTTCCGGTCAGTGACAGCGCGGACGCCACAGCACTGCGAGCATGGATCCCGCTGCGACCATCGCTGCAGTTGTGGCCGTTGTCAACGCCTCGCAGGTTATCATCCACCTTTACCAGAGGCAGATGCAGATAAACCAGGCGAGGAGGCTACGGCACCGCGGTGAGGGCCTGAAGTCTGAGAGTAGCACAGGCCTGTCAGAAAGCACGGGACCCAGCGCCGAGGACATCACGGTGACAATGGGTCATGTGGATGTTGTGGAACGGCGATTCTGGGCACGGGAAACAAGCACGGACTGGTGGGACCGCATAGTGCTGCAGGTCTGGGACGAATCCCAGTGGCTGCGAAACTTTCGCATGCGGAAGGTGACTTTCCTTGAACTTTGTGAGTTGCTGTCCCCTGCCCTGAAGCGCAATGACACCCGGATGCGAGCAGCCCTGACTGTCCAGAAGCGAGTGGCCATAGCCCTCTGGAAGCTTGCAACGCCGGACAGCTACCGGTCTGTCGCGAACCAGTTTGGCGTGGGCAAATCTACCGTGGGGGTTGTTGTGATGCAAGTAGCCAACGCAATCGTTAAGGTACTGCTCTCAAAGGTAGTGACCCTGGGAAACGTGGAGGTCATCATAGATGGCTTCGCCGCGATGGGATTCCCAAACTGCGGTGGGGCTATAGATGGGACTCACATCCCTATCCTGGGACCGGACCACCAGGCCAGCCAGTACATTAACAGAAAGGGCTACTTTTCAATGGTGCTGCAAGCACTGGTGGACCATCGGGGACGTTTTACAAACATCAACGTCGGATGGCCGGGCAAGGTTCATGACGCTCGCGTCTTCAGGAACTCTGGTCTGTTTAGACGGCTGCAGGAAGGTATTTACTTCCCGGACCACAAAATAAGTCTTGGGGATGTGGCGATGCCTACAGTGATCCTTGGGGACCCAGCGTACCCGCTAATGCCCTGGCTCATGAAGCCCTACACTGGCGCCCTGGACACTGAAAAAGAACTGTTCAACTACCGGCTGAGCAAGTGCAGAATGGTGGTGGAGTGTGCTTTTGGCCGTCTCAAGGGGAGATGGAGAAGCTTACTGACTCGCTGTGATCTCAGCGAAACCAATATCCCCATTGTTATAGCAGCTTGCTGTGTGCTCCACAATCTCTGTGAGAGCAAGGGGGAGACCTTTATGGTGGGGTGGGAGGTTGAGGCAAATAGCCTGGCATCTGATTACGCACAGCCAGACAGCCGGGCGATTAGAAGAGCCCAGCGGGACGCGCTGTGCATCCGGGAGGCTTTGAAAGCTAGGTTCCACAGTGAGCACGGTTCCCAGTGACTTTTCAGTTTGTGTACAGGGAAGCTGAACCTGCCCCCGTTTCTTTACCCAGTTACTATTGACTATCCTCTCCAGTTACATACCCCCTCCACCCCCTTCCAAAAAAATAAAATCAGTTTTATTTTGTTAATGAACACCGTTGTCTTTATTACTGTTTTCGCGGGAATGTTTTAAACCTGGGACGCAGACTGTGGTGGGGAGCGGGTGTAGTGTAGTGATGCAAATGATCCTTCTAAACTCCAGGAATGACAGGATTCGCAGTGGCGGACTGGTTGTTTCAACGGAGCCTGCCAGCCCTCCTGAGCGGGACTGCGTGTATGTGGGGGCTATGTGACTTTATGGCAGGGGGAGGAGGGTTACAGATCCCCTGCTGCGTGGCTCTGTGATCCAGGACAAGGACCGCTGCATAAGATTTGTAACTGCCCTCCCCCGCAACAAAGTCACAGTGCAACCCCCCACCCCCACGCACAGAACATGAAAACCACCTCCCAGACTGACCAGAGTAACTAGTCACTGCACTGTGTATGTGCCCTGCTGCTGGACCTGCCCCCGCCTCTGTACCCTGCTAAAGTTGACTGTCCTGTCCAATTACCAAGCCCCTTCCCCCCCTTCAGACAGACTCTCCCTCAAAAGAGCCAGACTGAAACAGTAATGAACAGAAACGTATTTTTTATTAACAACCAGACAGGAAACTGGGGGGTGAAAGTTGGACGGGGGCTTGGGTGAGGCGGGCAGGAAAGGACTTTTCAAATTTTGGGGAATGACAGCCTTCTGGTGCTTGAGCAGTCTGCAGGGGTGGAGTGAGAGTTTTCACGGACTCTGCCGCCCCTCCTTCTTTGGACTTTGGGCGAGGGGGGTATGGGACTTGGTGGCGGGGGAGGGCGGTTACTGATAGACTGCAGCGGGGCTCTGTCCTCCTGCCTCCGTTCCTGCAGAACATCAACAAGGCGCCGGAGCGTGTCCGTTTGCTCCCTCAGAAGTCCAAGCAGCGTTTGAGTCGCCTGCTGGTCTTCCTGCCGCCACCTCTCCTCACGTTCCATGTGTGTCCGGTGCATTTGGGACAAATTCTCCCTCCAATGGTTCTGCTGTGCTGCCTGGGCTTGGGAGCAGCCCATTAGTTCTGAGAACATGTCCTCTCGCGTCTTCTTCTTCCTCCGCCTAATGTGCGCTAGCCTCTGGGAGTGTGATGCCAGGCTGGGTTGGGAGACAGTCGCAGATGTGGCTGTGGGAATGAGAAAAAGGTAGTGAATTCCTCCGAAACATAAATGTAGTTGTGAACAAAGAACATAGTCTTTCTCTGTGGAACAAGACCATGCACCGCACCTATCACATGCGCACTCAGGACAAGGTCGAATTTTCGGACCTCGCCTTCAGTGCCTGGGGTTTTGCACTGCCGATCTGGGAAGCGGGGCAGGACACCGTAATCTCTGTAGCAGGCAAACATGGTAAGCCGTAGACTTGTGGCTGCTTAAAACTTTAGTAGTACCACTGGCCTCCTTTCACATTGAAAGCAATGCCAGTCTCTGCTGCCAGCAATCGGCCAAGCATGAACTCTGGCCCTGTCCCACCCCCTCGCGGATGTCCCAGGGAAAGATCCCTGTATGCTGCCCCTCTCCCGCCTCCACTGCGTGGCTGTAAACCAGCGGTTACAGTTCTGTAAAGGAACTTGCAAGCAGTCCCAATACTAACAGTCCCCTACCTAATTCAAAGCAGGTCATCATGAGCGACATAACTATCATGAGAATCTCGGACAGCGAGAAGGAAAGGATGCTTCGGGAAAGCCTGCAAAGACCAGGGCCCTATGCCGCCATGCTGTGCAAGGCAATGATCCCGGAGTACTTGCTTGTCTCCTGGCGCGGGAACGTCTCCTACTTCGGAGGACCCACTAAGGCCGCTCTCCCCAGGAACCTGATGAACAGGCTTTCCCATTACCTGCAGGAGAGCTTCGTCGAGATGTCCGTGGAGGATTTCAGCTCTATCCCCGGACATATAGACCGGATTTTAATATAGCTGCAGTGGCAGGGACTAAAGAGTGGAGCAGCTTGGGCAGCAGAATCATGCACAACCGGACACTGTTAGATTTTTTTTAAATAGTTGGAACTGAATACTTAAGCGCCCAGGGTAAAGAAATCATGAAGCACACATTGTTCTTATTCTTAATATTCCAGTTTTGTTAAAAATAAATGTTTATATGTTTAAAACACTTACCGCTTGATCCTTCCCCTGAATCTGTGTCCGGGTTACATGCTGGGGAGGGTTGGTAGGGGATCTCTGTAAGGGTGATGAAGAGCTCCTGGCTGTCGGGGAAATCAGCTTGGTAAGCGCTGTCGACTGCCTCGTCCTCCTCATCTCCTTCCTCATCTTCCCCGTCCGCTAACATGTCTGAGGAAGCGGCCGTGGACAATATCCCATCCTCAGAGTCCACGGTCAGTGGTGGGGTAGTGGTGGCGGCCGCACCAAGGATGGAATGCAGTGCCTCGTAGAAACGGGATGTGTGGGGCTGGGATCCGGATCGTCCGTTTGCCTCTTTGGTCTTCTGGTAGCCTTGTCTCAGCTCCTTGATTTTCACGCGGCACTGCGTTGCATCCCGTCTGTATCCTCTCTCTGCCATGGCTTTAGAGATCTTCTCATAGATCTTTGCGTTCCGTCTTTTGGAGCGCAGCTCGGAAAGCACGGACTCATCGCCCTACACAGAGATCAGATCCAAGACTTCCCGATCAGTCCATGCTGGGGCCCTCTTTCTATTCTGGGATTGCACGGCCATCTCTGCTGGAGAGCTCTGCATCGTTGCCAGTGCTGCTGAGCTCGCCACGCTGTCCAAACAGGAAATGAGATTCAAACTGCCCAGACAGGAAAAGGAATTCAAATTTTCCCGGGGCTTTTCCTGTGTGGCTGGTCAGAGCATCCGAGCTCGGACTGCTGTCCAGAGCGTCAACAGAGTGGTGCACTGTGGGATAGCTCCCGGAGCTATTAGCGTCGATTTCCATCCACACCAAGCCTAATTCGATATGGCCATGTCGAATTTAGCGCTACTCCCCTCGTTGGGGAGGAGTACAGAAGTCGAATTTAAGAGCCCTCTATGTCGAACTAAATAGCCTCGTGGTGTGGACGGGTGCAGGGTTAATTCGATGTAACGGCGCTAAATTCGACATAAACGCCTAGTGTAGACCAGGCCTTAGGCACCAAAACAAAGCAAGTTTTAAATTACCTGTTCTCACTGCCTTTCTTATTAGAATGATGCATTTAGCTTTGCATTTTTATTCACTTACCACACTACATATTTTAGAGACATGCTGTATAATATTATTAATCGCTGTGCAGGCTGATGTGAAGTTTTCTGACACAATATATTAAAAAAACATAGCTGAGAATTAGACATGAGAAATCCTCTAGAATAGAGCCAGGGGGTCATTGGTTCCAGTATATGACTAAAAGTGAAATTGTGTCTAAATGATTTTTTCAGTGAGAGCTGAGCTGCTGGAACATACATTATCATAGTGATTGGAAAATTATTTAATCTCTTCTGAGGGCTTTTAGTTAGTTTAACCCCATTTCACATTTCTAATGCTGATTAGGCCTCTGATCTATATTTGAAGTTGGAATTTTCCATGGCCTTTGTCATGTCCTGGTTAATGTTTCTTAATGCCTGGGAAGTATAATTTGTTATGTGGAAGATTTAGAGAGTAACGGCATAGCGTCGGGGAGGGGGAGTCCATTCCCAGTGGAGTATCATGAACCCTAATCCAAGCAAATCTTAATGTTATCACTGTTTCTGTGGGTGAAGGTGGCATGACAGTTTCCATTCTAAACTCCTGTTTTCAATGGCTCATAATTTACTGAAAGTCACCTTTTGGGCTGAAATTTTTCTGTGCCTCGTTTCTACCCCAAGGTGACTTTATCTTGCAAGATTGAGCAAAAATGGCTTGACCATTGTTAAGCAGAGAGAGACTGTTTCTACCCTTGAATAGGACCAATGGGCGGCTGTGCTGCTATTTGAAAAGAAAATGTAATCTTCATGGGTGTTGAGAGAACTAATAAAATACATACTTTAGAGAAAAGGGAGACTTATCTCAGAAAATTCCTAGTCAAAATTTAAATACACAATACTGTTAGGACAGCAAAATTAGTGAAATGTGAAAATAAGGGGGAAAACACAAGTTGCTGCATGTACATCCAAAGCTGTCCAAAAAAATCCATTAAAATAATAATTATTGTTGTATATTGTCTGGAGTCTTCAACCAGATTAGGGTCCCAATATGCTAGGCACTGCACAAGCATATAGTAAATATGTTATGGTGTTTGAATATTAGTACTTGATCAGGTAATTAAAAACTGTGGGCCTGATTCTTATTTACATCATCCCCTTTACACTCCTAAAGGTGCTTTGGATATAAACGTAATTTGCGCCCACTTAAAGGCACCTTTATATACTGCCAGGACACTGTAAAGGGGCCTGTGTATAAATGAGAATTAGGCCCAGTATTGTAACATATATGAAAATTGGAACAGAATTAACATTGTGTTCAGTCTTAGCTTTAACATTTCTTGACTCTTGAGTGATTAACTCCAAGTACCCCAGCATTGTTTTTTTGCATGGTATATATGTGTATACATGTTTGTGCATATATGTAAGGGTATGTTTAATACACTGTAAGTATAGAATAATCTTATATAGTTATTTCTTGAAAACATATTTTGCCTGTGGGCCAGGTGCAGGCTTTAAAAATTGAGTATTAAGCTAGAATATTTTCTGTTGGAGATTTTGAAAGAAAGACCTTTACTTGGCACTAGGTAATTGTACACCAGACTCAAATGCAGTTTAGATTGTAGATGGGATCCTTCTTATTAAGGAGGCAACCTCTGAGTAAAATGGGAATTAAAGTAATGAGGTGCATTTTCCTATCACCTCAGATATCTTATCTTCTTATCAAAATTTATGGAAAAATACCCATAAGCCCTTTCAAGCTCCAGTTGTGCCCGTTTAGATAAAGTAAAGAATACATACTGCCTGGCTGTAGGTAAAAGCCGATATCTTTAACTTTCAGGGCTGGCCTGTGTAGCTGGAGACTGCAAAACTGAAATAGCAGCCTGGAGATTTATTATTTTTAAAGCAGTTAGAAATAAAACACTCGTCCTCCTCCTCCTTCCTCACTATGCCCCCCTACCCAAATCCATTCAATGGGAATTATAAAACAACATCTGCTAAATCTTCCCTTTTGTTACTGTTTCTTCCCTTGTCAAATGTTTCAAAGAAAGATGGAAATGGTGCACTGCAGTAATTGGAATGTCCCACTGAAGACGCTGAGATCAGCCTATGTACACGGAGTATAAGGCCATGTTGAAGGACACCTTAAAAGAAAATAGGGATGGAAATAGAAGCAGTATCAGGTTTTTATATTTCTTATCCACTGTCTATCTTTTTTATGGAGGGTCAAATTGGAGATTAAATATACAGAATATGACTAATATCCATTGTTATCGGGAACGCATATTATAAAAGACATCAACTTGTACCCTGATTGAGAGCTATTCTAAGCCAGTTATATATAGTCTTCAAAAAATGTATTTAGATATGACTGTCCTTTTGACCACACAGGGAATGGTCAGACTTCAGAGCAATAGTGGGATTTCTGCTTTTACATTTTTATTATTCTTTTACATTGGGATTTTAAAAGGGACCTAAAAGGAGGTAGGCACCCAACTCTCATTGACTTTCCCATCATCAAGTCTTGGCACACTGGGGAAGTTCCAGAAGACTGGAAGGGAGCTAATGTTGTACTAATTTTTAAAAATGTAAATGGGATGACCTGGGTAATTATAGGCCTGTTAGCCTGACATTGATCCCAGGCAAGATAATGGAGTGGCTGATGTGGGCCGAAAAGGCCCAACCAGTCATTCAGAACATGACTTTGGACAATCAGACCTGAATTTTTAAAACTGACTGGTGATTTTGGATACCTCATTATTTGGCTGCCCAACTTGGGATACATTGAAGGAGCTGAGTACTCGCCCTCTAACAATCAGATCCCTTTAAGATTTCTCAGGTTTGACTCCTAGTCACTTTTGAAAGTTTAGGCCTCAGTATCTAGAGCAGTACTTCGATTTTTCTTAATCATGCCTGACCAAAATGGTTTTTTTTTTTTTTTACACTTTGGATCAAATGTTAACTTGTATCCACTTACACCTGATCTACATTTGGCTCGAAATATCTTTTAAGGATTGTTTTATGTAGCTGATAACTCTTCTCCCTTTCCTCCATTTTTTCTTTTTCGGTTCACAGGACATGAAAAGTAGTGGGGCACAGGGAAAGCTGTGTGTGGGTTTGACTGACAATTGCACATCTAATGCATTGGTTTTCAAAGTTGCGGTCATGCCTCTTTGGGTGGCGGGAGTAACATGGGTTTATTGTGGGGGCATGAGGACTTGACCCCTGCTCCAGCGCCTGCTGGAAGGACGAGGAAGAGGGATGGATGAGGAGCGAGAAGGCATGGCCTCTCCCTGTGCAGGAGTTCCAGGGTGGCTATTCCAGCTTGCTCCCCTCTCCAGAGGCTGATGTGCACGTACCCCTTGTGAAATAGTTCCTCCCTGCCCCAGCTCTGCATGGGCATGCTGAAGATTACACCAGGGCAGAGGAACCTGTGGTCTGTGATTCTGGAAGGAGTCCTGGAGGGGTGTGTGTGTGGAGGGGGCGGTACGAAGAGAGGGTCTCAGCTTGGCTGTCTGTGTCCTGCCAAGGCTGCCCACCCAGAGCTTGCCATGGACAGAGGATGCTTGCAGACTGTGGAGCAGCAGGGCACCCTGGCTGGAATGGGCTCACAGACCCCACTCGTCCTTGGGAATACTGCAAAGAATGGGATTTGAATCTCCAAGGTGGGTGTGGCAAAAAAAGGTTTGGGAACCTTTGACCTAAAGTATTGCTAGGACCCTGGAAATAGACTTCAACTGTTAGATATTGGTTTTCAGACTTTCAACATATATAAAATGCTTAAAATAGCTCTATAGGATTAGTATGTTCTAACTATTTATTTAGCTTATTTAAAAAATACACTTATTCTGAGAAGTTAAGAAAACAATAGCCCGTTCTAATGTATGGCCCTGTAATTTTTTTCTGCTCTAGAGGCAACAGATACATTGTACTGCCTTTTCATGACCCCTTTCCCCACTAAAAAGGTGTTCCTAGGGCATGCCTGTCCTGATTCACAAGGCATGTTTTTATTCAAGTGTTTCTACAGAGTTACAGTAATCTCAGGCAAGATGTCTAAAGGTCTTTTTAAGGATTTCTGATTGTCTAAAGACGCGCTTTTCAGTTTTTTTCCCTTTGTCAGTCTCATGTATATGAAGCCCATGAACAATGATCAAAATCATTGTTCGCTTAATGTGGTCCTCACACGCTAGGTCAGTTTGTGCCAAAAATAACTCTGCTGAAATTAATGGTTTTATATACTCCGGGGTATCTTTTTTTTCTCGTTCAGTACCAGGATTTTTCCTTTGGGATTAAACTAAAGGTCAGTCATCCACATCTCTGAAAGCAACAGTGTGCGGCACTAGGTGATGACTGTCCTTTGGGATCTGCAGGGTGGCCACATGGAAGTTATTGCATGCTTTAACACACACGGTACTGCCACAACATTGCATTTGGGGAGGTCAGTGATAAGCATATAGCACAGTATATATGTAATATATTCAAAATAAATCCCCACACAATCTCCCCCTGGGGTGAGGGACAGAGAGAAGCACCTATGTGACAGATGTCAGTCATGTCACTTAGTGCACTACTGGAAGGCACTCGGATACTATGGTGATGAGGGCAGGATAAAAACTTGACTGAAATGAATTAGTGTTGTACGAGGTTTCTTAATAAATCCTAAGGACCCAAAGCCTGATAATCCCACACTCCTGGAACCCAGGATACACAGTTTACAGTAATTCATGAATAGTTAACACCACCATGATGACAAACATCAAGCTGTCACCTTTAATTATTTTATGGCCACATAATGAGCCTTTAGTGGTACTGAACAGAGGGTACCAGGTAAGCAGTAAGGAGTCCGTTCGTCCTGTATCTGTTACGAAGACTGCCCTAACTAGAGCTGGGTGGATAGTACCCGCCTTGTAGCTGGGCTACGTGCTGGACAAATGCACAGGTGTGATGGGAGAGGGAAGGAAGTATATAAAGTAGTCCTGTCCTATATACCCCTAACATTGCCCCACCAAAGAAGAAAAGACTTGGGGGATCCATGGAGTGGCAATTTTTTTAACCTATAGCTGCCCCCTTTGTGCTGCCATGCAGGGAACCCCTGGGGAGTTGAGCTTTGTGTCCTATAAGGCAGTGGTTCTCAACCTGGGGTACGGGTACCCCTGGGGGTATGCAGAGGTCTTCCAAGGGGTACATCAACTCATCTAGATATTTGCCTAGTTTTACAACAGGCTACATAAAAAGCACTAACAAAGTGTACAAACTAAAATTTTATACAGTGACTTGTTTATAATGCTCAGTATACTATACACTGAAATGTAAGTACAAGATTTATATTCCAATTGATTTATTTTATAATTATGTGGTAGAAATAAGAAAGTAAGCAATTTTTCAGTAATAGTGTGCTGTGACACTTTTCTATTTTTATATCAGATTTTGTAAGCAAGTAGTTTTTATGTGAGGTGAAATTTGGGGGTACGGAAGACAAGACAAATTCCTGAAGGGGGTACAGTACTCTGGACAGGTTGAAAACCACTGCTATAAGGGGTGTACACCTCCTGTACAACACCCTGGAATCCAGCCCTTGCTTTTGAAAAGAGGAACCACCTTTATTCTGTCTGAGAACCTGTGTTAAGGGCTTCATTCAGTGCTAATCAAACCCTAAATCTGGTTTTGGTGAAAGATGGGATGTAACTTATTGACAGGCATGTATTTTGTCTCCAGTATATCCTCCAGTATCCTGTGCTGAACATCTTCTGTGTATTTATTTATCTTTAGGAGTAAGCAAAGTCTGCCATACTGTGAATGTGCTTACTAACTAACTTCTGATTTCATATGGCTTTGAGAGTATGAACATAGGAAGCATGTGGGCCATAGTCAACTACAGTTACAGATGGCCTTTACCCCTCAAAAAAAAAAGATCAGTACACAGCATTGCAAAATTATATTACCTAATTCTCAGGTTAAAAAATCCCAAAATGCTAAAATGGAGTTAAGGCACCAATCCTGGAACTCCTTGCAGATGACTGCCGTATCCTCAGTGAGCTTAATTGACGGACTGCAGTTTGTCTTCACGCAAAAACTTGTGGGATCAGGGACACAGTTTGTAAACTCATATCTGAGACGTCAGGAGAACAACTTTAATAATAATACCTAGTTCTTATATAATGCTTATATAATGCTTTATAGATCTCAAAGGAGGTCACTATCATATCGCCATATTACAGGAAAAGAGTTGTGTGACAGTTTAGAAATGCAGTGTTGAGACCACAACCTAACAACCTTACTGTGGTGCTTTGTGCACTCTTCATTCCTAGTTTGGCTTGTATATTTTGTTGAGTGAGATGCTATTAGATGCTAGTCTAGTACTTGGAGAATGAATGAATACTGTTCAGGGTTTACTTGGAAGGGTGGATAGTATGGAGCAGTGATACCCAGACTCAGTGGTTCAGGAGCTAAATGAGTGATCAGTGTTACCCAAAAGAGCCACAATAGTGTGAATTCATTGTTTCATTTACTATATATATATATATATATATATATATACTGACCAAGTATTAGCATTTTATCAATTACAATTGGTTATTAACATATTAATCAATCAGGATGTTTTTAATTACTTAGATTGGTTAATAATTAAATCACACAGTGTTTTAATGTCATGTGCTGCAGGAGACACATTAAAGAGCCATTTGTGGCTTGCAAGCCTCAGTCTGAGTATCGCTGGTATAGAGCGATGTTTGTGTAGTATACGCAGAAGGTAAGGTGTATCACTGTGGTCTTCTGGTTGTCAGATGGTTGGACATGGCTTTTGTGTGAATACCTAAAGTGGAGAGTTGTTAGCCTATGTAGCTGGCATGTCATAGGAAGGAAGGCATCGTGCTGTGATGCAGGCAGGTGCAAAGAGAATGCAGAGGGACCTGTGGGAAGATGCTTTATTAAAGGTCCTTTGGGAGTGATACAGTAGTCTCAGCACTACTTCTGGGTGTAGTGAGGTCCCCAGCATTAATTCATTAAGTGCCTACCAGCACACTGCGGAGTCTCTGCTCATGTAGGTGGCACATATGTGTTGGGTGATGTGAAGCCAATAAAAAATCTAAACAGCTCTAATTGTCTAGCTGGAAGGCAAAAGAATGCAAGTTTGTCTTATGACTTTAGTTGGAGGGCATGCAAAGGGACAAGGACAGAATAAGATTGTCTTGGGTACTTGAAAATATTTGAGAGTCTTAAAATGTAACCACAACTTAGAATTCGTGATCTTTGTGAATGCAGTTTGCAAAGCCCTTGCTGTAGGATCAGTGATTTGTGGGAAGCTTTGGTGTGTGGTAACTTGGGTTTCTGTGTGAGCAGTATTAAAACTGGATAGAGAAAGATGGCCCAACTTGCAAGCTTCTCACTCTTAAATAAGTGTCGGACCACAAATAAGGATACTTTTCACAATATAAGCAATCTTGAAAACTTTCTAGATCTGCTGACATTTGATGAACTTTCTAAATTTTAACAGACTGTGGGCATACTTTGTAATATCATTCAGAACTATCCATATGCTTTTTAGGTGTGTGCACAAACGTGGGGTTTGGCAAAGGGGAGGTGAAGGAAATTTGCAAGCCATGTTTGCCAGTCAAAAGAGGTTTTAAGTTCCACAGGTATGCACGTACATTTTGTCATCTTGGCAGCGATCTCTCTGTCACTTAATGTAACCCCAGGAGTTCTTATGAACTTTACAAATATGCCGGCTCTCTGTGCAGTATATATACTGCCCCTTTGATGACCTGGGTAATGCCCATGAGACTTCTGGCAGAATGTATACACTTCCTGGTGCTGACAGAATGTTCATACATTTTTTTTCAAGGTGAACTCCAAAAATAAGCATCTCGGTGTGATAAATAGCCCTGTGCACTGGATCTTGTGAAAGGCTCTTGAAATTTCTAGGCCAAGCTATTTTTGAAATATGACTTGACAAAATAGTGTTGGAAGATTTTAAAAATGAATTGTACTTATTTTTTCAGTTAAAGTCACTACTGAACAGGTTTTAATTGGCCTATTTGGATCCCCTTCTCCCCACCCCACTTATCTTACCTCTAATTCCTACACATGTTAAAGCAAAAAAATCGAAGAGCAGTTTTCTTCCTTTCTTTTCCCAAATACTACTCCTTCTGAGTTACCTCTCCCCACATCGTATCCCTAATATTACAGCTCGGCAGGAGTTTTAGACTGGCAGCTTCCTAGGCAGCATGCTAGACTCCTCTGCTCAACACTTGTCCTCTTTCTAGACAGAGAAGAAACAGCTAAACAACTGAGCTATCTGAGCACTCTCCATGGAGAGAAATTAAAAAAGAAAAGTGAGACACTGTACCATTGACCTTGGATCACTGTTATTTTATGACCCATATTCATTGATTATAAAGCCAGAAGAGACCACTGTGATCATCTAGTCTGACCTCTGGAAAAACATCTAATCTTGATTTAAAAATCTTGGTTTGTTTGTTTAACCTCAGACCTCCCCCAAAATTCTCTCCTGGTCACAGAGCCCATCAATAAAATTTGACATGGGTTATAGGAATTTTAAGAAGGTGGATATAGGGTTGGCAAGAGGCAAATTAAGCCATATAATGGAAGTCATGTTACAGCCTATAGCTTAGAGAGGTTACCATGAAATAAGTATTTTGAAGTCTGCAGAAAGAAGTGTATTGTTTGTACTTCACCATTACAGCTATTCTAACTTGTCTCTCACATCGTCCTTTTTAACCTCTTTTCTTGTTGTCTCATTTGCATTTTAAATATCTTAGTGTGTGTAAGATGGCAAACTTCCATTCTGTCTAAACACTTGTAATACTGTCTACTTTTCTACTACAGGTGAGCTTCAGTGAATTCTGTTCATATTTGCTTTACTTTCATTTCCACATCATCCCCTTCAAGGACAGTCATTTTAAGTTAATACCTATTCTGCCCCATGTGCTCCTCATTCAGAGATTTGTTGATAATTCCATGATAACATGTTTAGGAAAAATGCCCTTTTGAAACCTGTAATTGATTTTACTTCCAAAGACTGAGTTTCAGGTCCCGACACCACAAATCAAGGGATGGTTCTTGCTGTATTGACCTGGCAAAGGTCTCTTTCCCTAGGTGGCAAGGATATCAGGCCCCTAAAGGGAAGGGTAACTTGTATAGATCTTTGTGGTACTTATCCTGGAAATAAAAGGCTGAAGTGAAAAGATATTAGCTGCATCTAGAAGAACTTACACTTGATGAGTTAAATCCTCTCCAGTGGGATATTTAGAAGTGTAGGAAGACCACTGGCTACAATAAAAAGCCATGTTTGGAAGAAGAAGCTTTTGTCTTGGACAGCTAATGCAGATCTTGAGTAATTTTTGTGGTCTCCAGTGCTTTACATTTAGAGTTAATTCGGACTTGGTTAATAATTAACAAGTAACATTTAGCATATCCATTGTTTTGCCTTTCCTAGTTAAATGAGGCTCTGCATTTTTAAATGTAAGATATAGCTTCTCTCTCTCTCTCTCTCTCTCTCTCTCGATTTTCCAAAAGAGAGGATGATACAGCAAGTTACAGTGTCCTTACCATGAAATTTTTATTCCAATGGATACCCTCTTAAAGGAGCACTGTGCGTTGTCCTTAAACTTTAAGATTGTTCAGTGAGTGCCACCCAGACCAGTAAAGTAGCTAAACTCACAGATTGAGATTGTCTCCCATTCTCTGGTCCCTTTGCGATGTATAAAAGGGCTGGAGCAGCATAAAGAGACCCTAAAAGCCCTATATCCGAACAGGAAGGGGGTGAAGGTGTTTCCCCTTGTGCAGGCACTGTGGAAACATCTGTAAGATTGCCTCTTGAGGACCCCCTTGCAAGATCTTGGGAAGGGAGATCTCTGCTGGAATCAGAGCTGCAGCATACAATACTGTGGAGATTCTTGGCAGTGCCACTGCCCATAGGGCAGTCCTGGGTGGTTGCCATAACTTAGGTCTTAAGGGGTGTTTAAATTATGCTGGGAGCTTCTGCAGCCCCTGGAGCAGCCCAGAATTTGGAGGGCACAAAGGTGGTTTACAGTCTCTTAGGGTGTGTCTAATGCTGTAATCAGAGGCGTGATTGCAACACATGTGGATGCACCTGAGCTAGCTTTGATCTAGCTAGTTCAAATAACAATGACAGTAAAGCCACAGCAGCTCCAGAACCCACCCAGGACCCTGGGTATGTACTCAAGTGATTAGCTAATGATACTGCTTCACTGGTATTGTTACTCGAGCTGGCTAGAGCAAAGCTACCTCAGGCATATGTTACTCCTGGGGGAATTCTGCATCACAGCACATGCACAGAATATATGTCCCCCTGCATATTTCTTTGCTTCCCTGCAGAAAAATGACTTTCTCATGGGGAAACAAAGGGAAGCCACAAGAGCGGTCATGCAACCCTCCACAGCAGTATGTTTTGGGTGCCCAGGGCAGTCGGCAGAGAGGTAAATCACTGTGGGGAAGGGGGCAGGACTGGGGAAGACACAGCGGGTGGCTCCTACCCTGTGCTGGGCTCAGCTGCTTGTCCTGGCAGGGCTGAGGAGAAGGGGACTTCCTCTTAGCCTGCATGGCATCTGGGCCTGGGTCAGACATACCCCCAGATTTCTCCCCCAGTTGTCGGAAGCTCTGCAAACTCCCCAGCCCGCCGCTTCCTTCACCCATTGCTCCTCAGCTGCTGGGAGTGGGATCCCTGTACAGGGAGCTGCTCCCTCATCCGCCCAACCCCCGTGCATCCAGACCCTCCCACACCCAGACCCTCCCACCAAGCCTCACCCCCCATACTCAGAACCCCCCCAATGAGCCCCACTTCCCCCGCACCAGGATTCCCACCCCACCAAGCCCCACTCCTCCAAGCATCTGGACCCCCACTGAGCCTGCCACACCCAGACCCCCCTGCCAAGCTCTATCCCCCCATCACCCAGACAGTGATCTCCCACCTCTGTGCAGCCAATGGCCTGTGCTCCCCAGTGCCATGCTGGAGCCTCCACATTTATTTGACAAATAAAATTTGCAGAATTGTAAAATATTGTGCACACATTTAATATTTTTTGGTGCAGAATTAATATTTTTTTGGCGCAGAATGCCCTCAGGAGTAATATGTACATGTGCTGCAGTCACACCTTTGATTCCAGTTTAGACAGACCCTCAAAGATGCAGCGCAGAATCTCACCCATTCTTGTCCTCAGAATTGTGTAAAGTACAGTAGTTGGGTAAGAATCAGAAGCAGGTTAGTACATCCAATTAGTGTAGAGACTGGGTTAAAGGGTAGAGCTAGACTGTGTCTTCATGCTATTTATAGTATTGTCATGCTGTATTCAAACAGAGATATATTGTGCTGTCAACATTTGCACTATGAGTGAAGAACTGACTGTAAGACATTATAGATGGTTGACAGACTGCAGTAAATCCCAACTAATGAAGAAATGCAGAGCATGTTAATTTACATGTAAGTTGAAGCAATTGGCTGCTAACAAAGCCTTTAAAATTATCTCTGTACTGAGCGATCATAAATCACCTGTGTGAGACTAATATTTCAATAATAAATAATATATTTTAAATTAAAAACTACATAGCTTTAAATTATACTGTTATAATTTGATAACTTGTCCTGTAATTCACTGAATGAACTTCAGTCCATGTGCCGAAATAATGTTGCAAGAAATAATTATATTTTACGGAACCAATTTATTATGAGCAACAACCTCAAAACATGAATATATTGTCTTCCAGAACTAACTGTTATGATGTTCAGGTTATGTGGAGGATATAGCTGCAGTTTAATAAACATGCAACATACAGTACATATAATTATAAACAAAACAATTCCAAAAAGCACAACATTTTTTACAGGGTGATCCACTTTAGCAGTAGTTTGCAATTTTACAATCAAGAAAAACAGTAAGATTAGATTCTGCTTCAGTGGAGAAATTGGTTTGATTCCTGCGCCTTGACTTTGGAAAAATAGAATCAAAATTTGTGAGTGGATTTCTCATCTTGATGGTTATCCTCCAGACTATTTTAAAAATTGGCACTGTTGAACTGACAAATATCTCTTCATCAGTACTTGACATTAGCATGGCTGTACTGTCAGAATATTGCAATCTCCAGAGTATTAGGTAGAGAAGTAGACAAAGAAGGAATTAAATGGGGAATAATTATTAGGCACCATTCCTTTGTATATTCTTTGTGAGCACACTTCATTTGCCAAAGTGTTATTGGTATAAGACATTCTAATGAAACAACCTTGATGTAAGTCCAGCTGCAATATTTAGAAGTTCCATCCATATTTTAGACAGGTGTTAAAATTCTAGGATATCTTTAAAGAAGATGTTTAGAAAATAACTTTATTTTTTTTTGTTCTCTGTACACGTTTGTTGACACGAATCATCTGAAAATGTGAAAACAGCTAGACTTAAACAGCAGCTATACCTCCTCAGGTTAATCGTCCATTATGGAGTCTTCTCACCTGGAGCTGGCCACTGTTGTAACAGGGTCGTGGATTAGATGGACCACTGGACTGATCCAGGATGGAAGTTCCTATGTTTCTCTCCTCACTGCAGTATCAGAACAGCAAGCCATGACTGCTAAAAATGACTAGAATAACTTTGTCTCTAGGTGTCTTCTCCTTGTTTTGAGAGCGTGAGTGTGTGTGTGTATAATATAATATATACACATGCACACTACATAGCAGCATGAGGTGGATTTTCTTTGCCAGCATGATGGACAGTTGCTGATTCATGAAAGAAAACAACCATCCTGCCAAGAACTGGAAACTTGCCATGTTGCTAAATAAGCTGAGATCCCACTCCCATGGGCAGAGTGGAATTTCAGAATGAACCATTAAATAGTCTTCTTACTGAGCGTAGCAAGATTGAATGTAACAGATGAAACCACTGTTTTTCTGTGGTTTTTCCTCTTACTCTAATTTAGAACTCCACGACTAAGAAACAATTTAATGAAGGCATCTTAGATTGCATTTCCATCTAAGCAATTCCTTTTGCCAGTAATCTATTTGTTAGGATAGTTCTCTGTATAGATAGAATCTATTTTACTTTTATCATCAAATTCTTTATGGGGGAGAGGGGGAACAATTCAGAGTAGATCCATGGATTCCAAGAGGGGTTTAGTTAACAAAATAAAGGTTCAGAGTGATGAGAGGAATTTTAATAAAGTGGAAGGTATCAGTGAGGACAGGAGCTTAGAAGGATTCAGTAAAGGGTTGGACATTTTATGAATAACAAGAACATCCAGAGTTACAGTAGGTAGTATTAAAAACAAACTCCAAGAACTTTGAAAGGGGGATAAGCTTTCATGCTTAAGGGCATCAGCCAACCCCTAACTAATGGGGGTTAAGGAGAAACTTTCCCTGTGGGCAGATTATTCTGTAACTGCCTACTGTAGGGTTTCTTGCACCTGCCTCTGAAGCACTTGGTACTGGACTAGATGGAGCACAAGCTTGGTCCAATATGGCAATTCCTGTATTCTGATGAAAACTTTTTTTCACCTAAATCCTGAAGTCTATTTCAGGCAAAATTCCCATTGCCTGAATAAGTACTGAGGGCTTGATGCTCTGCTCAGACAGAGTGGAGAGGTGGGTGCAGAGAACTGGTTGCAACTCCCTGGTCCTACCTGACCCCCGTATACGTTAAAGCATTGGGAGAACTGGGCATAGAGGAACATTGCTCTGCAAAACACCCACACTCAGTCATTGGAACACCTCTGACATGCCTCTTTCCTCCTCTTATGTGGCGAGGCAGCAGAACCATCTCCACTGGCTTTTATTGGCTGAGAGATTCCTGTGCAGGTGGAATTTGCTCAGTGCAATGTGGCCTTACCAAACTGGAGAATCCAGCCCTGAGTAAAAACGTAGGTCTCATTATTCTGTTGCCATTAATGAGGTTGAGTAGTAGTTTACTCCATGAAAAGTTTAAATTAATTGACGTTAATCTGACCTGAAATAAAGGGCCTTCTTGCAGAGTAAAGTACTGCTTATTTGAAGTAAGAGTGGCAAAGTAGGTGGAGGACTCTTTTCTTTGTAGGAGATGGAACGTTAATTATTAATGGTAGTAGTGGCAACTGGTAGATAAGAGGAATAATCAACAGCAAATTTCTTATGTAAAATTCCTCCTATTTTACATGTCTCCAAATCCATCAGATTAAAGGATTTTACTGCATATAAAATACATGGGCTGCCAAATTCCTTATTGATAAAGATGCCAGTGTGGATTATCTCTTCTGCCTCAAGATGAGGGTCATCATTGGGTCAGGGCAGTGAATGATGAAATACAATTATATTGTACATTATAATAATGACTCATGTCTTGTAGGTGCCTGTGGTATGCAATCTGGATGTAATGCACATTCTGATGGATGTTTAATTTTGTTTTCTCTTGCCATTGGCTGGTATCACCTCTCTTAATGGATAATGAGACTAGTTGTTGCAGAAATTTTGCATAAGAACTTCAGAGTCCATTTTTGGAACTGCGAGTTTTGATTCAGTAAATTAGTGCAATTACAATAGTACAGATATCAGTGACTGCTGGTTTCTATTGCTTATCTCAAGCTACAAAGATTTTACAAGAACCTTTCCTCAATCAAACCAAACCTATTGCACTTTAATATGTAAACCTTTGCTAAAGGCCCTGTTGTTCTGTTGCTCATGCAGTGGTGAACAGTCGTTTCCTGGAGTACTTCCATTGAAGTCAGTGGGACAGCTTGTGAATAACTGCTAATAAAAATCAGAGGCTCTCATTTTCTCCCCCATGGGCCAGATGATTAGCTGGTGTTAAGGGGTAGGAGTGTAAATCCATTGGCCCAAAGTGTGTCCCCTTAAGCAACTATTCAACATTACTACAGTTTCATTCTACTTAATGCTTTCTTTTTATTATGGTCAATGCTAAATGTAGAATCATAGAATATCAGGGTTGGAAGGGACCTCAGGAGGTCATCTAGTCCAAACCCCTGCTCAAAGCAGGACCAATCCCCAGACAGATTTTTGCCCCAGATCCCTAAATGGCCCCCTTGAGATTGAGCTCACAACCCTGAGTTTAGCAGGCCAGTGCTCAAACCACTGAGCTATCCCTCCCCCCCTTAAAAAAAAGGAGGAGTCAAAGTGGTGTTTAGGGCCCTCAGAAGGGGCCCACACTACCAGGTACAAATACCTGTCCCCAGCCTCTCTACTGTAAATATTAGAATATGTTCTTCTTTTGGACTCTCTGCATTTCTATTCATGGGAAAGGGAGTTAAAACAAAATAGCATTAGTACTGTAAATAACTGTAATTTTGTTTGTAAGGGTCTGAGCGAAGCAAGAGAAAAATATATCCCACCAAGTATCTTACTTCAAATTACCCCTGATAATACCCCATGATTTTGTGGTTAACGTGCAAGAATGTAAATCAGGCAATCTGGTTTTTATTCCTGTCTCTGTGAAGAGTAATTTAAGACACTTATATTCTCCATACCTCAGTTTCCCCAACTGTCAAAGATAAAAGATAATGTTCTTTACAAAGGTGTTGTGAGACTAAATTCATTGAAGTTTGGAAAAGGTCTTTGGGATCCTCAGAGGGAAGGCATTATGGAAGTACAAGGTATTACCATTATTATAACAGAATACTGCCATTGTATTGGGCTCTTTTGGCTAAGATCTAGTATAGTGTCAATTTTCTATCGGACGACTCCTATGACTAGGGGCTGTTCCCTGTCTTTACAGAGAAGTGGACTGTTTGATTCCATCTCTGACTACTGTGACCCCACTGTGTTGCAGTACAGCACAATATAACCTCAGAACCAGAATAGTCTTCATTGTTAGATATATATTGACACAGTGAGATAAATGTGCTGGATCAGATTCTGCCCTCAGATGTGTATGTGTGCAATTATCGCTGAAGTTAACAAGAGGTAAGGGGTGTGTGTGTGTGTGTGTGTGTGTGTGCGCGCGCGCGCCTGAGGTCAGGTTTGACTACAGGGTACTTAAGTACCTAATCTTAAATACTGCAGTAGGATTAGGGTTGCAGTTTTCCTTGGCGTTAAACTGTGGAGCCCTTCTGTAATGACAAGTAAATGAAAGGAGGAGAAATTGTGCTCTGGCTGTAGTGTTTTAAGTTATAGAACTCATTAGCTGGTCCAGAGAAGAGATGCCAATGCTTATGGCTTTACCAGCCTTCCTTTCACAGATATTGAGCAGAAAGGATCATTTGAGTATACTGTGTGTATATATGCAGGAGATTTACACGATTAAAAATAGGAATGTTGTTCTTAATCTGCTGGGAACATTTTATTTTTTGTATTTGATGTAAAATAAGTTTATGAAAATGACTTCAGTTTAAATAGACTCCGTGGATATAGTACTTTTCCACTGAATTTACCAGGAGCTGCGAATGTGTTATAACGAACTGCACTGCAGGCTGCAGCATCTGATTGTCATGCCAGGAGCATCACTAGCGTAGAGCTAAATAGAGATTGGTGAGGAAACTGGGTCAGGAAACAGGCCTACTGTACCTGCAGAGACTGCAGAGTGCAATAGCAAAGAAACAGAGTGTCCACGGCATGGCACTGTCTTACAAAACATAGATGAGTTGGCTGGTGAGAACATGTTTTTGATATTACGCATGGCTCAGGCTAGCGATGCTTCTGCTTCTCCCCCCCCCCCCCCCCCCCCATTCCCAGCCCCTGTTTTTTGCCAGGTGATTTTTAGCTGTGGCCATTTTGCCTCTCTCCCTTCTATAGTCCATAATGCATTTTCCTTTCTCCCAGAGCTCAGAAATATCCTTGCTGATTTCCTATATAGGAAGGACACTGTAGGTTGATTTTTTTATATTAGGTGTGGTATTAAATGTAAGATCAGTTAACATCCCTCTCCCCCATCACAGAGTATGAAAACTGTATGAAAGGTATGTGGCAAACTGGCCAGGAATCTGGAGCACCTTGCTCAAAAAAATAAAAAAGGCCCTTCGATCCAGTTTGATTCGCTTAATAACATTGACTTATTAGATATGTCATGAAGAATAAAATTTAAAAAAACAAACAAGCAAAGGCGCTACAAGGTCAATAAAAAGCAAAGCCATTCAGAAGTGGAACACTGCATCATCACAGAATGTGGTTGCTGCATGAATGGAGTGTTAAACATCACAGATGAAGGGAAAGCAAAGACCGAGTCCAGAAAGAGCACTTTGAAGCACTTTCCCTTGGGCATTTTGAAATGAGCCATAAAACAACTTTTAAAGTACTTCTCTGTGAGTTGAAGTGAATTGAAGATGGGGGGCAGAAGAAACATTGATTATGGCCCCAAATAGCCCTCTTTTATTGGAGATTTGGTACATTATTTGTGTATCTGTGTCAAGAGAGTAAGTGAAGACCTAAAGAAAAGAAGGTAAGTAAAACAGAACAGTTAAGTGCGGGATTTTTTAGTCCTTAAAGATAATTTTTTTAATTATAGCTGACACTGGATGGAATGAAAGAACTTTTATCATTATTAATTTTGTTTTGTTTTTGAGGTTTGCTTTAGATGTGAACCAACTATGGAAATGGGGAAACAGCAAAAATAAGTATATACATATTGCAGTTTGTAGGGAACTGTACCACAGTAACTAAAAGGGAAAATACTTTTTAGAAACATTGCTATATGTGGCCCATAACTGCCACAAATAAATGGAATATGGGTTAGTTTCAGAGTCCTCAAAATTTTAGGCAGTCAATCCTGCAAGGTGTTAAATGCCCTCATCCCTGCAGTTGCTGACATCAGTGGAAGTTAATGGACCTAATGCAAAGCCCATTGAAGTAAATGAAAGGCCTCCCATTTGCTTCAGGGGGATTTGGATCAGGCATAAGTGAGGGAAGCAAGAGCTTTGGTGATAGTCCAGGTTTTTTATATATCCCAGTCTTGGAATCTGAAATTGGAAGTGGAAGTTGAGAAGCCTGACATTTTTGTGTGTAAAAATAAAATAAAAAAAAAACAGAACAAGAAGGGAATTAGCAATACAGCCTAAGTGCCAAAAACAGGGAGGAATCTCTCCTCTCCTTCCCCCCTGACCATTCTCATGCCACAGCAGAAGTTAGTGATGGGAAGTTAGTTGTATTGTTGAGGTAAAAGACAGGATGGTGATGCTACTGGTTTGTTGGTTAAGCCCAGTTCACTGTATCTGGTGGCAAAAGCAAAATGTCACAAACATGAGCACAAGTTTTTCATTTCAGCCCAGAAATAGACCCACATCCACAGCAGTTTGCAGTTACCATGACACGTCTTGAATCCACCTTGGCAAATCTTAGCTTGAGTTATGCATCCACTTCAGTATAGCCTGGCTAAGCAAAGTAAAGAGGCAGTTAGAGATGGTGCAATGATTAAGGAGCTAGCTTGGACCTGAGACCTGCATTCAGTTCCATTCTCTGCCACAGAACTCTTTGTGCCACCTTGGGAAATCACTTAGTCTCTCTGGGAAAAACGTTCAAAAGCGCCATTTTCAAGAGTGATTTAAGCATTTGGAAGCCTAATCCCATTGCAAGTTACTTTTGAAAATAGGATTTAGGAGCTTTTGAACATTTTACCATGTGTTTCTCAGTTCCTAGTCTGTAAAATGGAGATATCACTTCCCTATCTGACAAGGATATTGTAAGGATATATACATTAAAGATTATGAAATGCTCAGACACTGGTAACTGGGGCCGCATAAATCCCATAGATAGGCTCAGGGAATTGATGTATCAGAAAGGTACTCTGCCAGCATGAACTTAATGTTTAAATTAAACTGTGAGGGATACAGTGGAGCAAATAAGATAAAACTTTCTGCCCTTAACCAACCACAGTCATTGCAGACTAGCGCTCAACCCTGCAGGCTCCCGAAGGAAGGTTATTGAAGCAGCCACAGTATAGCTTGTTGTTGCCCATCAAACAGCTGCATAGCAAGGGGTTACAAACATCTCATAGGCAGTGTGTTGCCATGGTTTTACATATCACCCTGAACCTATTTTCCTAACCTGTATAATACTGCCTTTGTACAAGGCTGTAACCCCCTTCAGACAACAAGCCTTGAAACAGAGGACTCACAGGATATATACATAAAGTGGACCACACTTGATCGTATATGAGTGTCACAGCTCACTGGGTGTCATTCCAAAATGCATCGTTTCAGCCCCTGACATCTTTTCCTTCAGAAAACAACTTGCAGTGTGTGCATTTCTGGGCTTTAACCAAGCACCCAACGTACTGGACACTACTGTGCTAATAAGCGATGGTCACATAAATACCACCCTATACCGGAAACCTACTGACCGCTGTACTTACCTACATGCCTCCAGCTTCCATCCAGGACACACCACACGATCCATTGTCTACAGCCAAGCTGTAAGATACAACCGCATTTGCTCCAATCCCTCAGACAGAGACAAGCACCTTAAAACTACAATACCCACCTGCTGAAGTGAAAAAACAGATTGACAGAGCCAGACGAGTACCCAGAAAGTCACCTCCTACAAGACAGGCCCAACAAAGAAAATAACAGAACATCATTAGCTGTCACCTTCAGCCCCCAACTAAAACCTCTCCTGCGCATCATCAGAGATCTACAACCTATCCTGAAAGATGATCCCTCACTCTCACAGATCTTGGGAGACAGACCTGTCCTCGCTTACAGACAACCCCCCAACCTGAAGCAAATACTCACCAGCAACCACACATCACTGAACAAAAACACTGACCCAGGAACCTATCCTTGCAACAAAGCCCGATGCCAACTTTGTCCACATATCTATTCAAGTGACATCATCATAGGACCTAATCACATCAGCCATGCCATCAGGGGCTCGTTCACCTGCACATCTACCAATGTGATATGTGCCAGCAATGCCCCTCTGCCATGTACATTGGCCAAACTGCACAGTGTCTACGCAAAAGAATTAATGGACACAAATCTGACATCAGGAATCAGAACATTCAAAAACCAGTAGGAGAACACTTTAACCTGTCTGGTCATTCAATGACAGACCTGCGGGTGGCAATTTTGCAACAGAAAAGCTTCAAAAACAGGCTCCAACGAGAAACTGCTGAGCTGGAATTGATATGCAAACTAGATACAATCAATTTAGGCTTGAATAGAGATTGGGAATGGCTGAGCCATTACAAACATTGAATCTATCTCCCCATGTAAGTATTCTCACACTTCTTATCAAACTGTGTGTACTGGGCTATCTTGATTATCACTTCAAAAGTTTTTTTTCCTCTTACTTAATTGGCCTCTCAGAGTTGGTAAGACAACTCCCACCTTTTCATGCTCTCTGTATGTGTATATATATCTCCTCAATATATGTTCCATTCTATGCATCCGAAGAAGTGGGCTGTAGCCCACGAAAGCTTATGTTCAAATAAATTAGTTAGTCTCTAAGGTGCCACAAGTACTCCTGTTCTTTTTGCGAATACAGACTAACATGGCTGCTACTCTGCAACGTACCATAAAAGCTTAAATGCCAGGTAAATGTGTGGCTTAGTCCTCAGGGTCTTTCCTCTTGTTTTATTGTCCCTGACAATAGAGCTCATGCGGAAGGAGCAGTGCAAGGTGAGACTGCGTGTTGTCTGAGCCTGACTTTCTGAAGAATGACCATGCACAGTATCTTTTGGCAGAGAAATCTGCATCTGTATTAGTCACTCAGAGAAGCACTTTGCCCATTCATTTTAAATGCCAGCTCAGTAGAGCTCTCTGAGTGGAGCTTTTTTTTTTTGTGTGGAAAAGACAGTCACATGATTAAAAACAATAGCACGCAGGGCCCATGGTGGTGGTCTGAATGGGCTCAAAAAGGATATTTGATCAAATTTTCAAAGCTGTTTGCCTAAAGTTAGGCTCTGAAATAGTGTTTAGGCATCTGAATAAGTGGCCTGATGTTAAAAAAATGCTGAGCAACCCAGCAGCTGCCATTGACTATCCATTTTTAAAAACAGGCCACTTATTTAGGTGCCTAAATAATGTATTTGGAGTCTAGCTTTAGGCACCTATTTAAAAAAAATCTTAGCCTGTGGCTCCCCATTGCTCTGCAAGGAATCAGGTCTCATAATAATAATGTTCTCACACCTGTAAGTAGTTTCTCAACAGATGTGCATTTAGGTCTCTCAGGCAGCCAGTACGTTCTCTGGCATTAGCCTTGCCTCAAGATTTTAGTTATTGGATGAAATTTTTCTAATTGTGGTTACCAGAGCTCTTATTCAGTACCTTTTGTACTGCTGTCTGGTGAATGTCCTCAGCAAACTGGTTTGAACACTCTCCTGTCTAGAATGGATGCTGAATTCTTCCCTGGCTTCCTTTTATGGAACCAACATAACAGTGAAAGGAGGTGGGAGACTGGAGATTAATCACAACATTTAATAGGTGTAGGGAGATATTCTCTGAAGCTGCAAAGTCTGTTGGCGTGAGCAGAAAGTTGGGAGTCAGGCTATTTGATTCCAGTACTCTTCCATATGCTTTCTGTATGCAGGACGAGTCCATTAACCTCTCTGTACCTCTGTTTCCCTGTCTATACAATGGGTATAACAATAATTGCTCTCCTTTTTGAAGCACTTTCAGATCCTCAGATAAAAAGGAACTGAAGGGGAAAGTACTCTTATCTTTTAATTCTAACTTTTGGGTCATGGGGCTTTGCAGTAGGCCCCCTTGACCTTTACTCTCATGAAGTATGGAATTGGCTTTCATTTTCTGAAAAGAGATGAGAGCAAAGCATTAAAATATGTATCTAACTTGTAGCATCAAGTATTAACTTTTATTGGGTTACCCTACTTTTGTGATATTATTTCATGGGGATGCTGTAAGTGGTTTCGGGTCACCAATGTAAAAACTGGCAGATTTTGTAGTCAGTGGAGGAGACCACCTATGAAGTTAAAGGAGATCAGTAGAAGTAAAATCCTCCTTGTCAATCATTATGAAAATACAATGGTAATCTTAGACGAGAACTTGGGAAGGAACAGTTATTACTGTGAAAGTGGCATGGCCTGGTAATTGAACCCAGATCTCCTGAATACCAGTCCAGTACTGTAATCACATGACCATCATTCCTTAATGCACTGTCTATCAATAGGAATTATATTTGTATTGTAGAAACAGGAGGAAATGAAAACACAGGTTACAATTACTCATGAGGTTGGAGGGAAAGAAATATTTTTGACATTCTTGCCAGTAATCAAGAGTGGCATGTTCCTAAACATAGACTTTCTTCTGCTCTGAGCGGATTGTATTTCCCAGAATTCATGGTATTCCTTATCCCTTGAATTAATAAGATAAACACTAGGACCTTGCCTTTAGTTTTGGCGAGGCTGGTTTCAGGATTCATTTGATAAAAAAAACAGAATTTCACTGCCCTGTTTTCTCTCCCTATTTAAAAATGCTTCTGCTAAGCTCATGAGCTTGTAAGAGTTTTTGTTTTCATTTTTATTAAGTGAGCTTGCTTGCTTATGAAAATTCTTCCTTATCTTTCATTGCTGAAGTAAAAAAGTTATGTATTACACAGTGTATTTTATTTGTATACTTTTTTTATGTTCATATCCCAAACCCTCTGAATGTTGTTTGCCTTTTACATTAAAAATACAATGCAGTGCATATAAAAAAAATTGAAAACTTGAGTTTTTTGTTTTTGTTTTAACCAAAATAAAAATCTCTTCAGGGATGTTAGCCGTTTGGCATTCGAGTTGAAAGGGATAGCGCCTGGCATAGGCGCCGACTTCCCCTCTGCCCGGTGGGTGCTCGACACCCCCGTCCATGCACCGCCCTCACCCCGCCCCCATTCCAACCCTTCCCCCTGCCTTTTCTCTGCCTCCTCCCCTAGCACGCTGTGTCCTGGCTCCTCCCCCTCCCTCCTGGAAAGTCCTAAGTGCCGCCAAACAGCTGTTAGGCAGTGTGGGGGGGTGAAGCGCTGGGAGGGAGAAGGAGTAGCGGGGATGCGGCGCGCTGGAGGGGGAGAAGGAGGTGAGGAGGGGGGAGCTTGGCTGCTGGTGGGTGCGGAGCACCCGCTAATTTTTCCCCGTGGGTGCTCCAGCGCCTATGGCGCCTGGTTCTTGGCAGTATAATGGTAGCACTTAGCGTCATTTCAGAACGTCACTTTTTCCCCCCACTTGCGAAGAAGAAATGCATATTTTGTATTTTTCAATATCCACTTTTTAATACATTCTCCCCCTTCACTCCTGTCCATAGAATCCTGTAGTCGAGTTTAGTGTCAAAAAGAGGCATTGGAAGTTGCAGCAGTTGAAGTACAGACACTTGGATATCCAATGACACGGCCACAACAGGGATTAAATAGATGAAAGAAAAGTAAATGTTCTGCCCAGCTATCGTTTCCGCTAACGTTATCCCAGAGCTGATTTTGTCATGCGAAAGATGTTGATACATTTTTGGTTATGATTTATGTATTTTTGTCAGGAATTACGAATCTAATCAGTGAAAACATTTCATGGTGCTGATGTGGCGTTAGGCCATTAACGTCTCAGTTTTATTTCTGTTCCTTTTGTATTTATTTTCATGGTAGTGTGAAATAATGATGACTTCTTTAACACTTAATAATAGAATATAGCAGCCCAAACACTGTAAGTAAACTTTAGAAACAAATAGTTAAAATATGCAAGGCTGCATTTTTAATGAGTTGCTGTGTGAGAAATTGTAAAATTCTGTGTCAGAGTTTGGGATTTGGGTGCTTAACTCCCTTAAGTTCCTTTGAAAACTCCAACGTCTGTTAACATCAGACCAGGCACGTATAAGTACTGTGTGTGTTTGTCAGAGCGGGGCAATGATGGCAATAGTCAAATATGTTACTGTCAGTACTTCTGAGCTCACAATACAGACAGTTTGCCTGAAAGGCTCCTTGGCCAATAGCTAAACAGTTTACTGATATAGTACCTGATCCGAAGCCCATAGAAGTCAGTGGGAGTCTTTCCATTGACTTCAATGGGCTTTGAATCTGGCCCAAACTAAACTTTTGCTTAAAGCTTGTTTGTTATTCCTACTTCAGATAAGAGCTCTTACTGTCTATTTAAAACAGTCTTGCAGGCATGCATCACCACCAGTTCACCTTTATTTGGTTTTGATACCTAAGCACTTTTTTATGGAGCTATACAGTTATCACAATGTGTGATATCCAGGTCATGACTCACTTTGCATTGTCTGTCTACAGTCGTTCTTTTTCTTCCCCACCTCTGGTTATTTGACTTCTGGACAAAATCCTGAATATCTTTACGCTGTCTCCACCCTTTGAACTATACCACCCACTATGCCCAAGTTTGAGGCCACAAGAAGTAGAATAGGAACAACTGGCTTCTATTGCAGTCCATCATTACTATTCCTTTACTTTTACTTCTAGGGCTTGATTTTGAGTAATGACAGGTGCAACTCTCCTTTACTTCTGAGCTGAAATACCGCTGAACATTCCCATACTTTAGTCAGGGAGCAAAAAGGTAGGACCAAGAACTGAATTTTCAGTTCCTTTGTGCTACACTTAAGTTAACATTCTAGCCCTTTGTTCTACAATTTTAAATTTTCCAGGAACGCTATAAAAGATTTGAAACAAAATAAGAGCAATCCCCATTCTTCTCTTTGGAAGCCATTATATTTTTTTCTGCAAATGGAGTCTCTCCTACAGTTCCTCAGCTTATAGTGTGTTGTTTCCCATTTCCACATTTGTTTCTGAGGTTTGCTAGAGCTCGTCTATGTTATAGACTGTACCAGAGAGAGGCACTTGGATGATAGGACAGATACAAGTACTCTGAGAAAGATTAGTTATGTCTGTAAAGACGAGATCATTGTAAACCTATTGAATGAACAGTGTGATGAAAACAAAACATGCGACTTTTTCTAGAGACTTCTCCTATATTTAGTTCTTTCTTTGTCTCCCAGAGGTCACATGTATTAAGGATGTCTTCCATTAGAAGCGGCAGTCGTTCTATTCGTAAAATCCACTCTTAATGCAAAATCTAGGTCAGTGCCAATGATAAAAAAACAAGCTGGGTACTTAGTTGTATTTTGCTTCTTTATCATCCATTTCCCTTGGGGACTTTTGCTATCCTTAGAATTTCTGTACCTTCTTTCGCTCCCAGTCCACTTTTAAGGATGCACAAAAACTTTCAGTTCAGCAGAGATTTGGAAGCATAACAAAATGGTCTGTCAGTTTGCAACACTGTCACTACTGAATCCAGGGGCTAAGCTCATTTTCTGCAAGTAAGCTTTCTGAAAGAAAAATATATGTACCTGAATCATGAAAAGTATTGGATTTTTGTTGTTGTTATTTACTATTTATTGAGAGATCGGGGCCCCATTGTGGTAGGAGCTGTACATACATTTTATCTAGGAAGAGAGTGTCTCACTGCCCTGAAGAACTTGTAATCTAAATAGACAAGACATAAAAAGGATGGGGAAAACGTGTTACTTACACTTTTACAGATGGGGGACTTGAGGTACAGAGAGCTTAAGTGACAAAGAAAACATAATCATACAAAATACAACTATACATACAAAGTGATAGGGTCTAAATTAGCTGTTACCACTCAGGAAAGAGATCTTGGAGTCATTGTGGGTAGTTCTCTGAAAACATCCCCTCAGTGTGCAGTGGCAGTCAAAAAAGCTAACAGTGTTGGGAACCATTAGGAAAGGGATAGATATAAGGCAGAAATGATCATAATGCCACTATGAATCCATGGTATGCCCATATCTTGAATACTGCATGCAGATGTGGTTGCCCCATTTCAAAAAACATGTATTGGAATTGGAAACGGTACAGAGAAGGGCAATAAAAATGATTAGGGGTGTGAAACAGCTTCCACATGAGAAGGGATTAAAAAGACTGGGACTCTTCAGCTTGGAAAAGAGATGACTAAGGAGGGATATGATAGAGGTCTATAAAATCTTGACTGGTTTGGAGAAAGTGAAAAAGGAAGTGTTATTTACTCCTTCACATAACACAAGAACTAGGGGTCACCCAATGAAATTAATAGGCTGCAGGTTTAAAACAAACAAAAGGAAGTATTTCTTCACACAACGCACAGTCAACCTGTAGAACTTTTTGCCGGGGATGTTGTGAAGACCAAAACTAAAAGAGGGCTCAAAAAAGAACTAGATAAATTCATAGAGGATAGGGCCCTCAATGGCTATTAGCCAGGATGGGCAGGGATGCAAAACCATGCTCTGAGTGTCCTGAGCCTTTGTTTGCCAGAAGCTGGGAGCGGATGACAGGGGATGGATCACTCAATGATTGCCTGTTCTTTTCTTTCCCTGGCATTGGCCAGTGTTGGAAGACAGGGATACTGGGTTAGATGGACCATTGGTCTGATCCAGTATGGCCATTCTTATGTTCACAAAGGAAGCCTGTGGCAGAGCAAGGATTGGAACTCAGACTGAGGGTTTGTCTACATGGGAATTAGTGCATGGCAAGCCAGGATGTGAATCTACAGTGCACTAGCTTGCCATACACTAACTGGCCATGTGGATCCTGCTATTGTGCACTAAAAGTTCCATAGTGCACTCTGACCTATTACGACCCAGTGGGAGGCTGCAAAACCCAGGATAGTGACAGCTAGACTGAGACTGTTGGCAGCTACCTTAGGGGAGTTCTTGCTTGGTTTGTTTTCCATTTGTGTCAGGCTAATGAAAGAGCCTTAAAAGCCCAACTCACTTTTATTATAGTGTAAACGAAGGGTGCAGGGATTTAAAAATATTTTGACTTTTTAAACATTATTGATTAGACATTTCATTAACCCATTTTGAATGGATACTTCCAGGAGTGAATTGTACTTATCTATCTCGGTACTTCTGAGGCCCTCATCAGTGTAGATCTGAGTGCCTCGCAATCATTCAGGGATTTTATCCTCTCAACTCCACAATGAGGTAGGGCAATACTATACCCATTTCACTGATAGGAAACTGAGGCACAGAGTAGGTTAAGTGATTTGTCCAAGAACAGGGCGTCTGTAGCTGAGCTGGGGTTAGTACTAGATCTCTTGAGTCCCAGTCCAGTGCCCTGTCCATTATAGCATCCTTCCTTCCTGCATGGACCTTAGGTCTATTGACATTTGAGAAAACTCAGTCAGACTTGTGCAATCAGAGGAGAGTCAGTTTGAGAGTACCTGACACAAGGTACCCTTATGCTGTATGAGCGTCAGTCTGATATACTATATAAAACCTTTGGATTGAGTAAGTATACTTATCTCTTGTGTAGCTTTGGGTGCTGGAAATCTCTGACACACCCACTTTGAAAAGTTATAGAAAGAGCATAAATTCACCTCTGTTTAAATAAAACAGACCAAAAAATAACAGATCGAAGTAAAAATAAAACAAATAAATAGAAACCTCCCAAACAAACTCTACAAGAGAGGTTTCCAGCTGCTCAGGGGGATTGTTGACATTTTGTGTGTCAAAGTTATGCAGCATGATTGGTTATATCGGGGAAGATGGGACTCCTTCTTTACTGTGTACGTAGAATCATAGATGTTAAAGCTACAAGGGAACATTATGATCATCGAGTCTGATCCCCTGCCTAACACTGGCCATGGAACCTCACTCAGCAATTTGTACATCACGCCCATAAATTCTGTTTGAGCTATATAGCTTATCTTTTAGAAAGGCATCTAGTCTTGATTTAAAGACTTGAAGTGATGGAGAATCCACCACATCCCTATATAAGTTTTTCCAAAGGTTAATTACACTTTGATCAATATTAGATATTGGAAATAATGTAGTTTTTCCTCCGGTAGAATCATTTATGAATGGAGGCCAAGAAAATCTGCGTTTTCCTGCAGCTCTACTCTACTAATGTAATTCTTTTCTGGGGGAGATTTACAGAGCTGACAAGGTGATTTGGATGTCTAATTCCTATTTTAATGGGAATTGGGTATTGAAATCATGTAGTGGCTGAAATTTTCCAAGCTGCCTGTCTTTCTGATGAAGCTTGAAACTTCATCATCTTCTAATAAACCCATACAATGTATTGATAACCCATACATGTGGTTAGAAGTTGGGTCTCTTTATAAGTTCAGTTGCTGCTTGAAATATCTATTGCCTTCCAAAACAGACTCAAACTGATACATTCAGGAAAAGCATTTTTCTCTTTTCATGTATGATAAGAAATACTTTAAATTTAGGAAGAGCCCTATTTGTTCTAATGATGAATTTTGAGTCACTACTACCTCACTTCTCCCTTTCAAATATTACATTATGCATTCACACCTGTTTTTCAACCATGTAGAGAGAAATCATAGCTGTTGAAAGCTTTGTGTGATCTTTTCCCGACTTGTTAGTAATCTGCCTAGGTATTCTCCATATTGTCATGTGGTTGGTCATGGAGTTACATTTGAGCTCCTCATGTGGAGACAAGAGATTACATTCCAAAATCTTGAGGAAGCCACAGAATCTTTGAGTTTAAAAACTTTTGCCTCATTTTAGCAGCAATAACTGATCACAATCCATGTCTTCTTGTTGTTGATATTTGTTTTACCTCTTTATACATACTATTTTACTTTTTCCTTTTGAGGAAGCTACAGCATTTTCATCATTACATTTTGTCACAACTTATTAATAGATATTTCTGTAACAGTAAATTTTGATGGCACTTTAAACACAAAGAGAAAGATCCATGTTCCCTTGTCTGAAGAATGTAGTCTAAATAAAACAAGACAAACCAACACGGTCTACAAATCAATCACCCAAATGATTTTCATTACCGAAGTCTTATATTTTATTACAGATGATGCACAGCAAATTTTCACAATCTTTTAAACAAATATGCCAAAGGTTGCATGTGTCCGTGGAAGAATAAAAAGACATACAAACCTGTCTGTGCCTTAGAGATGCAAACCCCATTCTGGAGAGTTCTTTTGAGCTGATAATTGTTAGAAACGTAGATCTCTTGTTGGGGAGGAAAAGCCTTGAAGAATCTCCTACTGTCTTTATTTAAAGCTGGCAATTGTATACAAGTGAGAGAACAAATTGAAGATTGCAGAATATTGTATTATGTGCAGTGTCATCATGTACATTAGCCATGTTGGATGTTGTGCTCAATGTTTTAAAAGTAATTTCAGCAGTAAACAGGTGGAGTGTTTTTACTCTCCCCTAAACTCTGCTCATCAAATAATTTCACCCCGGTACATTCAGACCAGACACTAGGTGTCAGCTGGTCCAGGTAATTCTATGTGCTCACCAATAATCGGAAAGAAACCTCAGTAGAGGGTGAGAAGCTGTTCAGAAAATTTTTACTGTGATGCTGTTGCTAGGGAAACTGCTTCTATCGTGTATGTGCTGTGTGTGTTCAGAACAACTGTTTCATGTGGAGTCTGCTGCTTAGATGTTGCAGCATGGAAAAACATCACCTGCTCCCCCCTGTTTTTGGTAGGCTTGAGAACAGTGAAGTTTGGAAAAGCCTATCTTATCAGTAGCCTTTCTTTGTTAGTTTCATAGTTCATGTGTGTCTTTTGCTTGACATGCCAAAAAATGAAAGAGAAGCCAGTTTTGTTGCCATAGTGCTGTCTCTGTTTATCACTCCTAGTGACAAGCCAGGATGGCTGGCAGGAGCAGGTAGAAAATTTTGCAATATATCCTGCCCATTCCTCTGCAGATGGGGAGGAGCTTCTTGCAGCGGCAGTGCTATAGTACTGCTGTGCAGTGTGCGTGTGTTAGAGGGGAGAGGATTTGAAAACATACCAGGCACCTTATACTCCACAGACCTTGGCTCCCCAGGGACTCTCCCTGGATATGAGTGCACAGTAGGGGGTTGAGGGATGGGCTAAAGATGAGCCAGAGAAAGAAGGGGCTAGCTCTGCCTCCCCTCACATCTCCAGGCACTATGCAGGTTGCTCTTGCGTTGTGGCTAAGGTACTACGACAAGTGGTCCGAAAAAGTATTGTGGAACTTTTTGTGCGATTTAGGGGTGTTATCCCTGGTGTCCTGGACAAATGATGAATTGGGGTAATTTAAATTCTGCTTACCCAATTCCCCCTTCTCTTCAGTTTCAATTGGAAAAGGCCTTCTTCATTTCTTCTCGTACGCTGCTGGACTGGGTTTCTGTGTGTGCACTGCTAGAGAGGTGTCATGTTTCATGGGGCCAAACCACCCTTGTGCGCCAGGTTACAATGCCACTCACTGAATTTTGGTGATGATGGGGCTTTGGGGCCAAACCTGAGTGGGACTGGGGCAGCCAGCACTGAGCTTCCTCACCACTGCCATGGGGCTGACTCCTGCACCAGGGGGACGGCACCTGCCTGCGTGGCTGGCTTCACTGTGCTTCCAGCAGACCTTGTTTACTCTCAGGGATGGAGCATGACACTGCACCTGGGCAAGCTGGGCCGGAAGGTGTGGCCTGAATGTGGTGTGGATTCGGCAGGTTAGGCACTGGGGCCAGCAGCTGCAGCGGGGATGGCTTCACAGAGACTGATGGTGTGTACCTGGTGTGACAAAGTTCCTCCTCTATCTTGGTGGGTCCTGCGCTTATTGGCAGATTTTCTTGCCTCAGAGATTCGCCATGTGGGTTGGGGAACAGCCCAGAGAACTTCCCCTCTGGAAGAACCCACAGTCCAGGTCAATTGGGAGGTTTGGGGGGAACCTGGGCCTGCCCTCTACTCCGGGTTCCAGCCCAGGGCCCTGTGGACTGCAGCTGTCTATAGTGCCTCCTGTAACAGCTGCATGACGGCTACAACTCCCTGGGCTACTAACCCATGGCCTCCTCCAAACACCTTCCTTATTCTCACCACAGGACCTTCCTCCTGGTGTCTGATAAGGCTTGTGCTCCTCAGTCCTCCAGCAGCACACCCTCTCACTCTCAGCTCCTTGCGCCTCTTGCTCCCAGCTCCTAACACTCACACCACAAACTGAAGTGAGTTCCTTTTTAAAGCCCAGGTGCCCTGATTAGCCTGCCTTAATTGATTCTAGCAGCTTCTTCTTAATTGGCTCCATGTGTCCTAATTAGCCTGCCTGCCTTAACTGGTTCTAGCAGGTTCCTGATTACTCTAGTGCAGCCCCTGCTCTGGTCACTCAGGGAACAGAAAACTACTCATCCAGTGACCAGTATATTTGCCCTCTACCAGACTCCTGTACCCCACTGGTCTGGGTCTGTCCCACTGGGGAAAAACTTCTGAGGGTGCCACTTGATATAAACACACATTAACACACACATGAGTTTATGTGAGAACGATTACACGACCACGAAACACGGTAGATGCACAAGCCCCTCTGATCACACACAAGAAGATTGTGTTCAGTAGCTGTGAACTTTGGGGGCAGCATAGATCAGTTTGATAAAGTGAGCTTTCAGCTTTCATGCTGCCTGCCATTTACAATGACTTTTAATTGCTTTTTTATGAATCAAAAAGACCCCAGTTTTTGCTGCCAGATGGTGGACTAGTACTGCTGGATCCTAGACTGCGGTGCAGTGTATTCACATTCGTAGGTTATTGGAGCGAGAGAAATGAAAAAGGGCTTGGGGAGACATGAGCTGACCGCCAAACAATGAAGTTGTGCTTGGACAGCCTTTGGGTGGAAGCCAGATTTAACTTTAATGTACTACATAGCCCTCAATTTTTCCCCTCCAAAAGAGTCTTTGTTGTCCTGATATGTTTTTAAACAGTTTTTTTTATTTGGTCAACAACATTTCATTCATTTTTTTGTGCTGAATGCATTATTCTGTTGGTTTCCAGGAGACTGACAGCAGTGGAAGTGGAAAAACTTTCTTAATCAGTAAGCACAAGGTGGATGCTATTGCTGTCCACGTTAACCTGAAACAACCTTTGTCTTCAGGCAGGATGCGAAACAATTTAGCTTTTGATGTTTTAGTCCCTGTAACAGAATCCACTCGCTGCTTGGCGCCCCTCTTGGCCAGGTCTGGCATAGCAGCTTTCTTTCTGGGCTAATGCCCGTTGCTGACGGTTGCTGTGGCAGTTTCTCATCCAGTGGCTTGGACCTCTGGCTGGGTCACCATCTAATGTCCACCCCTTCCAGGGTCACAATTGTCCAAACTGAAAGTCCCCAAAATGTCTTTAACCCAAACAAAAATCCTTCCCTCTCTCTGGAGCATTTCCTGTTTTAGGCTTAGCCTCTAGCTCCCTTGCTGGGCTCAATAACCCTTGTGATGGACTTATATGTGGCCAGTAGGTGGACCCTGTCCCACCCTATAGTCTGGGTTCCTGCCCAGGGCCCCGTACTAAACAGCTAAGTCTGCTCCTTTACCTGTGCTGCAGTTTTCCAGGGGCCTCTTCCTACCAAGCCTCTTAAGTTCTCCTCTGGGTCTCTCTGTCTCTTTCCTGCTTAATCAGGATCTCTCCCAGGCCTCTCTGTCTGCAGAGCTTTTCCCTACTCCGAGCGTTTTGCCTGTCTCTCTCTCTCCTGCCCTTTCCTTTCCTTATCACCCCTTAAGCCTGGCTCTCATTCCTATTATTGCAGCCACCTTCTGCTCTTTATGGGGAATTTGCCTGATTCCCCTTAAATGGGGCTCAGTCTGAAATCATCAGGTTTGCTTAGCCCCAGGCTCTCCAGTCAACAGGGAAAGCTATTCGGTTACAGTCTCTCTTGGTCAAGTGAGAGCCTCTGTAGAAAAACATGTGGGAAACCATTCAGTTAAAAAATGATTTCTGGAAGTTGATTGTATATATTCTATTTGCGACGGTTAGTTGCTGAGTTTAGGTTTGCTAAAGCTAACACAACTCAGTTCTAGGGTTTTTCCTGCTTCATATTAAACCAAATAGTTTTTCTTATTCAGAAAAGCACATAAATACATGCCTAATTTTAAGCAGATGCGTAAGTCCCAATTAGACACAAGCTTTTGTACTTTTCTGAGTAAAGATGAACTAAAGAACATGCTGAAATGCTTTCCTGTATCCATGCCAAAATTAACACAGCCATAAATGCCTTTACCCTACATTGGAGGCTTGTGACTCTTCAGTGTGGAATTGAGAAGTGATACAAACAATGGAAGGAGACTGTCAGGACATTTTAGAACATCTTGGGAGTTTTCAAAGGCAGAAAGGGGAATTAGTCACTCAAATCCCAGCGACTTTCCCCCACAGTTATAAATAACATGATCAGTAGAAAAAATGGCAGAGGTGAGTGAAGGCATTGCAGTAAAAAAAAAAGACTTATAAAAGTAGCAGAGCCAGAGGTGAAAGGAAAGAAAGAATAGAGTTAGAAGAGATCAAGGAAGACAAGCAAGCACAGGGAATTTGTGCTCAGTAAATTGGAAATTATTTGATTGTTCTCATTCAGAGATGCTTTAGCCACAAATAACACACAGAATTCAGCAAGGTGAATGAACATCCAGACCCTGTGTGCATGTGTTTGAATGGCACTTTGAGGCTACAGAACATCTCAAGTCTCTGTAAGACAGAGAACAAATTATTTTTATCTTAAACAGTGGCCTCCACAAAATACTCCTTTGAGAAATTGGAAAGAGAGGCTAACTCTTTCAAGAATGAGTGCTTCAAGTTTTTCCTTAATAGAAATAGTTATATGCTGTATGCAGAGATGACAAATTACAAGGTAAGAAGAGATGATTGATGTAAATGGTAAAGAATTTATAGAAATACAGGGTTATTCAGCATCTTTTCCTGGTTAATGGGCAAATGAAAACAGGCTTGTAACATCACAAAAAAGGAATGGCATTTCACACAAAATATTTTTCAGGATGTTGATGTGTGGTTCTAAGAAACCAAGACTAGTCCAGCTCTTCATTCTCCTATAAAGAGCTCCCATTTCACCAATAGGCTGTGATTTGAAAAGACAAATAAATATAAAAATGTGTGTGAAATGTTTAAAATATTTGGATTTTTAATACCCCCTTCCTTTTCCTAAAAAGAGATCAGTATATTTCCCCCTGTGGATTAATGGATCTTTTATTTATAGAAGAGGTGTGTTCCTTTCTTAAGCACTCATTTAAAAGGGTTCATTTAAAGTGCAGTATAACTTAGGTATGTTGTTATTTTAACAGGCTGTTCTTCTTACTCATTAAAATACAAACTTGGCACTGTTCAGAAAAATGTTATTTGAAAAATCAAATAGTGCACATTCTCCTCTCCTTGTGATTCTTCAGCCTGAATGAATTGCAGAGAGACCCTGTGATGACAAGAAAAGGCTTCAACAAGAATAGGAAGGGGCTTATAGTCCTCTTCCTACAGGAACTTCACCTGTCCTTACTGTGGATTTGGTTGACGGAGGCTGAGATACTGCATCAGTTCATGTACCCATGTAGTGGAATAGTTTTTCCACTGTTTAGCTTGGCTGAGTCTTCTGCTTGTAGGCTACATTTTGTATCAAAGGAAATGCCCTCCTTTAAGCCCTGATTCAACAAAGCACTTCGTATGAAATCTGGGGGGAAGATTTGCATGCTTGGAATATTAAAATCAATTGTTATAACCTATTAGTATTTAGGAAGGATCAAGTGGGTAAAAGGGAGGGGGAGTGGAACTCTGTTAAAAATGGCATAACCCAGTTTCCAAGTCACTGACACCTCAGAAACAAATGATTTTGTATGCTTCTAGATCAGTGTCCTACAGATAAAATACAAGATTGGATGCTACCGGTGTGGTGTTCTGGTTGCTCCTATGTTGATATCACTTGGCTGCGTGCGTCTATTCCCTCTGTATGCTGCCCCAGCTCTGCAGATAGCTGACACAGCAAATCCAACGAGAACCCCCAATAACCACAGAGTCCAGTAAGGTGCAAAGTCACTTCGACTAGGTTTATTGCGATCTCGGACACAATTGCAGTTCCCTGTAGGTTTCTGAGCCTAACTCAGGGCATACTACGAGAAAGTGCCTCTTGGCAAGGACCCGGCTCAGTGGCGGGACTTTCCACTGCCCCCGTGGCCGGACAAAGACACCACCCCAGGGATACATTCTTATACACAGGTACAAACAAGTTACACATCACTCCTGACGTATTGAGGTGCAACCTCTCTACGCAGCAAGGTACCACCCTTCTACGTAGTAAGGTGCCGCCTCTCACCCTGTACATGTTGGTTCGATCAAAACAACTCTATCCATCATTTTACCCTTTTCCCCCCGTCATTGGGATGGGTCAGCCTGTTCCATGTTATCTGTGGAATGTTCCAGTATAGGAGTGTTCTAATATCTAGTGTTCAGTACTTTTTAGGTATGTATCTTTTTGCAGCATCAGCCCTTTCCTTGCCAGCTTCTATGAGCAGGGCCTGCCTCTGGCTCACAGCTTAACTTTGCTTTATGTTAGCAAAGTCTTGACCATTACTTTAGTTCAGGCCTTAGGCCTCATACCAGGCCTGATACCAAGGTTTATATCTCAGGGCCTCCTCTTACTACAACCTCTGTCTGCGAAAGCACCTTCTGGAGAACACCATCAGTCCCCAGTCAGATCCAGGCCAAGGACACCTCCATGCACAGCGGCCTCAGACTGAGAGCAGCGCACCTCTGAGCATAAGCTCTGGAGTCGAGGCTAAAACAGTTAAGCCTGAGAAACCCTTTTATGAGAGGTCATGGCCACACCTATTCTCCTCATCTCGTCCTAAGGAATTAAATCTGCATAAACCTTCTGTCGAAGAAGGAAAGGTGCGAGGGAAGAAGAATCTGGTGGTACCACCTCCAGCTCTGTTTTATAGACCAAAAGATCAACACTTGTCAATCCTGTCAGGGAGCTCCATATTGAACCTCCACTTGATGGTTCCAGTACACTCCAACTGGGATTGTCTGAGTACCAGATCATTGGATGTCCTGGGTCTGTCGGTTCCCACCTCAGAGACTCCATGAGCTCCATGAAGGTTTGAGTCTGAAGGCTTTATCTCACTGGATTATATTTTTGCTCTGCCCTATCCTCAATCCCCTCTTCTGTTGAGCCCAGTCCTCCTTACAGAGGTTTCCACGCCAGAAACCACTTTGAGGAGAAGGGGATCCTCCCCTTCTGCATCCACAAGTCAGAGAATTCTTCCGCCAGTACCAGCAGTAGAACAGGAGCCTACCTTTTCATCAAATGAATCTGATGCTCGAGAGAAGCCTTCCCCATGAGGGAATCAAGCCCAGAACCTATAGGAGGTCTTGGAGCCATCCTTCTCCTCGTGGTTATGAGTACCCAAGGGACCAATGCTTTGGGGCTCCTCCCAGCCACTCAATCCTTCCTACTGGCCTTAGTGGGCCCCATTGGAGCCGTATAATAGATTACGTGGATCCATGCAAGAATCACACTGGAGTTTGCAGAGGAAGAAATCAAACCTGGTCCATCACTCATGAGAGTTGTCATCCTTCTCACCCAATGAGGCAGTTGCTATATCATCCCATTCCCTGCCTGATGACCACAGGCAATACCAGTAACTGTTACAGAGCATGGCAACTGAGGTCAGAGTTGCCAACTACCAGGCATTGTTAACAAAGTACAACTTCCTAAAATAGTCTAAATTTCTGAAATTCTGAGACAAACTTCCCAGGGAAAAGAGGGCTCAGGTCCAAGCCCTTGTTGGTGAAGGCAGGTTGGTGTCTAAGACATCATTTCAATCAGCAGTGGATGCAGCTAATGCTGTGTTTAGAGCTGTAGTCATGAGGCGAGAATCATGGTTTTGCTTTTTGGTTCACCAGGGAGGTCCAGAAAACCACTGAGGACTTGCCCTTTGAATCTAATATCTTCAATGAGAAGACTGAGTCACTATACTCTCTTAAGGACTCTAAGACAACACTCTGCTCCCTGGGCATTTACACTCTGGCCCCAAAGAGAAAACACCACACGCAAGCTTACAGGCCTAGAACCCCCCACCCCAGCATTTTATCACTAGAGCCTTTATGAACCACTACACAAATGACAAATGTTTCAGAGACACAGGTCTGCAGCTTCCTCCACCTCTATGATCGCTGCCCAGTCCCACCCATCATCCAAGGGTTTGTTTTGATGGGACACTCAAGGTTGCCTACAGATATTGATGCTATGCCGTATTGCCCCCCAAACCTTTGGTGGTCACCTTACCCACTTTGAACACAAGTGGAGGGCAATAACAGACAACTGTACTACAGTTAAACTCAGTTGTGAACCAGAGTGGATGATCTCACCTCCCCCCCACAAATTCCTTTCCCAGCCCCTTCTCAGGGACCACTCTCCGGAGGAGATACTTCATCAGGACAGGAGGTGAACTCTCTCTCCTTCAGAAAGGAGCCATAGAGAGCAATCAAGGGAGGGGTTTCTACTCCCCATATTTCATAGTTCCCAAGACAAATGGAGGATGGAGACCAATTCTTGATCTATGCCAACTAAATGTCTTTATTGGCAATGAAAATTCTGCATAATAATAGTGGCATTAATAATTCCGTTCCTGGAGGAAAACACATGGTTCATGTCCCTAAACATGAAAGATGCTTACTTTCATGTGCATGTTCACCACTCACACAGAAAGTTTCTCAGATTCACGCTTGGGCAAGAGCACCACCAGTTTAGAGTACTACCATTCGGGTTGGCGACAGCACCCCATGTCTTCATGAAGTCTTCTCTGTGGTGTCGGCCCAGATGAGACACAATGGCTACACTGTCTTCATATATCTGGATGACTTGTTACTAATGGGCAGATCAAGTCAAGAGGTCCAGTTGGTGACCTTATTCTTACTACACTTTGACATCATTGGGGTCTGTGTAAATGAAGAACAGTCCAATTTGGATTAGGACTATAGATTTCATAAATGCAACCCCAGACTCGTCCTCAGGAAAGGCCAACCTCCCTGTAGGCAGTTCTCAGTCTATGGGCAGCCTGATAAATCAAGTTACCCTTAGACCTCATATCACAATCAGGGTCTGTCTTTCCCTACTAGGCCACATGGCCATACACAATGTCATTTGCCAGACACCATCTCTGTTGCTTGCAAGCCTGACTTCAGTCTGTTTACTCACTGGACAAGGACAACATGAATCCCAGGGTAAAGGTCCAGCAAAAGGTCAGAGTCTCTCTCTTACAGGGGACAAAACCAGACCAGGTGTGAGCAGGAGTCCTCTGTCTTCCAGCCAAACCCACTCAGCCATAATCACATATGCATCTTTTCACATGGACAAATCACACTGCACAAGGCACGTGCTCCCCAACAGAGGCCAGAATGTATATCAATCTGCTGAAGGTGAAGGCAGTTCACCTAGCCTGCAGCTCATCCTCGCCCCTTATATGGTCCCATTACTTCCGGATAATATCGGACAGCATGATGACTGTCTGTCTTTTATATAAACAAACAGGATAGAGTGACATTTCTTCCTCTGAGGATCGAAGTAGTGAATTTATGGAACTGGTGCATCAAGAACCCCATAGCACTCCCAGCAATATAGCCTCCCTGGTGTACAGAATACTCTGGAGGACAATCTCAGCAGAAACTTCTCCACAGACCATGAGTGGGAAGTTCATAATTCGGTCTTGACCAAAATCTTCACACAGTGGGGAACACCATCTTGGAACCTGTTTGCCTCCCAAACAAACAAGAAATTCAATCTCCACTGTTCCAGAGTAGTATTAGGCCGAGACTCCAGGGGCCCTTTTGTTATCCTGGATGGACTATCTAAGGTACACCTTTCCTACCATTCCCCTGCTATCCCATGTTCTTAGGAAAATTTGCCATGACAGGCCCAGGTTATCTTCATCACATCTCATTGGCCCAGATTGTTTTGGTTTCTAGACTTTCTACAAATGTCGTCCCATCTATATTTGACCTTTTCTGGTTCTGTTGACTCAGAAGAAGGGCAGGATCAGACATCCCAACCCAGACCTTTTTCATCTCACAGCCTGATATTTGGATGGGCGCCAGACTTAGAACGTTCTATGTTCAGAGGTCAGCTGAACTATCCTCAGTCACAGCAAAAATATCTCCACTAGAAAATGCTGTCTAGCTGAGTGGAGGTGTTTACCTACCTGGTCACAATGGAAACAGTTGTCACCAGAATTGGCAAGTATCCATGTCATTTTAGACTATCTTCTGTCACTCAAAATGTTGGGGCTTTCCATTAGCTCACTGAAAGCCCACCTGGCAGCTGTAATTGTGCCTTCCATCCTTTGATGGAATGCCACTCTACCTTTACAGACCCTATCACAATTCAATTCCTGAAAGGCTTCATTAGGATCTTCCTGCCTGTGATGAAGCCCACACCACAATGGGGCCTCAGCCTGGTACTCTCAGCTCTCATCAGTCCATCCTTTGAACCGATGGCTATGTGTTCCATGTCACATCTTTCCATGAAAGTTGCTTTCTTAGTTGCTGTCACATTGGCTAGATGGGCGAGCGAACTGGGAGCACTCATGGCTGTCCTTCCATACACCATATTTCACACAGAGAAGGTTTCTCTTCATCTCCACCCAAAGTTAATCTCCAAGATAATTACCGAGTTTCACACAAACCAACCTATTCACTTACTAATATTCTTCCTAAAATGTCATGCTTCCAGTGAAGAAAAGAGACTACACTCCCTCGATGTCAGATGGGCCTTGGCCATCTATCTGCAAAGACCAAAACTGATTTGGAAAACACTGAGGCAGTTTGTTTGTTACCACAGCAGAGCTATCATGAGGACAAGCATTATCAACTCAGAGACATTCTAAGTGGCTCTCTGGATGTGTCATTCAGCGTTATCATTTGGCACACATTCCTCTTCCAGATAGGGTAAAGGCCTACTACACTAAAGCAAAAGCAACCTCAGTGGCATCTCTTTGAGATGTACCAATAGTGGGCATTTGGAATGTGGCTACTTGGAGCGCCATCCACACCTTTACAAAGCATTATGCCCAAGTCCAGGTTTTTTCAGCACATGCAGCTGTGGAGTAAGCAGTGTTACAGACGTCCATACCAACTGCATCCTCGCACCTTCCTCCTGTTTGAATACTGCATATCAAAAAACTACAGGGAATACACATAGGGACCAGCACTTGAAGAAAGGGAGTGTATGTACCTGTAACTGGAGGTTCTTTGAGATGTGTGGTCTCTCTGTATTCCACTACCTTCCTCCCTTTCCTCTGCTTCAGATCGTATCTGATTTGTATCAGATAAGGAGAAGGAACTAGAGAAGTGTTGGTCCATGCCACTCTTTATGCCCTCAGTTCAGAGCATGAGGAGAGCACCTGTGTGTGTGCGGACCATTGGAGACTACTTGCTACAAATCTCTCATTTCAGGTGCAGGTAGCACATGCATACCCACGTGTGGAATACAGATAGGGACCGCACATTTTGAAGAACTTTCATTTACAGGTAAGTAGCCTCCATTTGCTTAGATTCAAGTTGTCATGACTTGATTGCATTTGTTGTGTTCAACCAAAATGAAGTCCAAACCACTAATATATATACTTGGTGCTCTACATGTGCCTGTTTCATAAAGCTGAGAACAATTATGAACCAGATCTACTGGAAGACAGAATGTAAACAGAAAAATGTGAATGATAATTGGGAACTATTTAAAAATATTTTACTAAATGCCCAAAAAGCCACAATCAAGGCAGGTGGCTATATTGGTTAAAAAAACAAATCTGGCTTAGCGGAGATGCAAAAACACCTATTAAAAATATGTACATATAACAAATGGAAAAAAGGGAAATTTGATAATCATGAATATAAATCAGGAGCTAGGAATGGTAGAAAACTGATAATGGAAGCAAAAGGACACAAGGAGAAATCAAAGGCCAGTAGAATTAAGGACAATAAGAAGGATTTAAAAAATATATATTAGGAACAGAAGGAAACCTAACAATGGTATTGTTCCATTATTAGATGGAAATGGCAGAATTGTCAATAATAATGCAGAAAAGAGAAATGTTCAATTTCTGTTGTGTATCTGGGGAAAAGTCCAGATGATGTTTTCATATCATATGATGATGATTGATTCCATTCCAACGGTAATTCCATGAGAAACTTTGCTGCATAGGGATAGATTTAAACAGATGCTTAAGGTTAAGCAAGTGCTTTTCTGAATTGGGGCTTCAGTCAGTGAACTGGATATGACACCAACTATAGTGGTAGTTTTCTATGAAGATGATACCACCTATGACTCTGTTGTGAAAGAAAGGACTGTTCTGGTTAAGTGCAGAGACTAAATGGGGTTGCACTGGTATTTTGCTCAGTTTTTGTTTTAATTTATTCAAGATAGCTTAGCTCAAATGTAAAATCTGGGCTTTCCTTAATTGGATTCTTTATTTAAAAATGCATCTGTTTCTCTTGCATACATTACACAAAAATGTTGTTATAAACCTAATATACGTATATTTACATAGTCCATGTGAGTTCATCAATACTAATTTTTAAAGTACTCCTAGGAAATATTAAAAGTATTTATTGTTTATATAGCACCCCAACATGCGAAATGTTTACCAAGTTAGTGTGGTTATCTAAATTCTACTGTTAAGTGAGGAGGGGAAAAGGAATATTAATGTTCCGTATTAATGTTCATGGCAGGGGCAAGAATAGTGCAAATGGATTTATAATTCATAATGCGACACATGCAATTCAATCCATTAGCTTTGTGAACAGAGTGTGATAGTTAAACCCAACAGTATTACATAAAGTGAAATAAAATACACAAGAGGAAAGTGTATTTTAAAAACACTTTCACTAATCCACACTCAATTCCAGCTGTTTTTTATGCTGTTGTTTCTTAAAAACAGACAAAACCCAATGTTGTTAGAAAAGTTTGTGTGTGTGGTTTCACTCAACCATTACTGAAAAACTTGCTCAGACTTCCAATACATTAAACGTATTGCGTTGAGGCAGAAACCAATGATAAGCATCCTCTGCCCCAGGTTAACATTTAGGAAAATTATATCTGCATATTAGAGCATGGGAACTGTTTTACAACTTTAGTTATAGTGGGTGCAACCAGTCTGATTATAATAAATAAAGACACCTAGGAAGAATGATACTCTTTGAAACAGCTTGTGACATTCCTGGATTGGCTTCGTTCTTGGTCATTATCATCAGAATACAATGAGCCATGTTCATCCTAGGGCCTACATGGGTTTGGAGCCTGGCTGAAGGCCTTAGGAGCCCCAAATTAAGGGATGACTGTGGCCGTGAAAGGGGACAGCAATGGCAGGGAAGGGGCATGGCTATGCAGTGCCCGGGGGATGTGTTGATACACTGTCCCCCAAACAAGTGCTACCTCAAACATAAAGAATCATTCAATTTATTTTCTTCCAAATAACTGTACAATAGCTGGGGCTGATCATAGACTTTACTGTGAAATCTCACAGTCTCTTCCTGTTTATTTCCTCTTTGTTCCCATGGTGAGTATGCCTGTCTCTGGCAGACTCTGGGGCCCTGTTCTAGTTAAACATTTCCATTATTTCTCTTACACCAAGACCATTTAATCTCTGTCTTGTTACGTCAGCTCCCCTAGCCCTGGCAGCATTCAAGGTGAGGCTGTAAAATATAATCAGTTTGTAGAATGACATTACCGTCTCTATTCTATTTATAACAGCCGAACAGCTTGCTTTTTTGGCGGCCATTGCACATTGAACAGACATCTCCACTGAGCTGTCCACAGTGACATCTAGATCTCTCTCCTGAGAGGTTCCAACTAATTTAGAATCCATCAGTATGTAAGAATAGTTTAAATTATTCCTTCTAATGTATGTTATCTTGCACCTGTCTACACTAAATTTCATCTGTCACTATGTGGCCCATTTATCTAGATTTCTTAGGCCATTTTTGAGTTCCTCACAATCCTTCTTAATCTTGACCTATCTAACTAAGTTTGTGTTACAGAACTTCGCTATCCATCCATTTTTCTTTTTAACATTATTCTAACTGGCCTCTTAAATACACACAGTACTATAGAGGATGATCCTGCTTCATTGGAAAGATTAAGAACAGCAGGATTACCACAGCATAAACTGTGTGCATGTGTACAATACATACCACGTATATGTATTCTGAAAATGTCTTTAAGTATTGTTTTTAAAAAAAAACCAATTTTTATTTTCCTAATCAAAATCTGGTATATGGCATTGTCTGCATGTGGCAGGTCTGGAGAATAAAAGTGAGAGGATTCTTATGTATAATTATATTGCAGTCAAAAACAGCCCGTCGTTACTTTACAAGGCTGTTCTGAAGATTCCAGAATATGGGAATGATGATGAGTGGTATTTCACAAACGGGGGTATTTACTAGGACTCATACCAATCTGTGATCAGCTTAAAGTGATGTTATAATAGGATCAGCCATTTAACAGTTAGAATTTTTTTTTTAAATTTCTATTATGGATTTCATATCTTGCAGAACTGATTATATTTGGTAAGGACAAGTTGCCTTGTGAATTTTGTTTAACTGTCCCACAGAAAAGAAAAATGCATTTTAGTTGTAAGATTTATTTATGGAAATTCTATAATTGGATCTTGAATTTCAATACTACCATCCTACTTTGGAAATTTGGTGTTAACATTTGTCAGAGTTGTGTTGATCTATTTGCTTTACCTGAAATCATCCTTTCCTCCCTGTAGTTTGTGCATTATAACATAATACAAAGCTATTGACTTCAGTGGGAACAGAGTTAGGCCAATGCTGGGCATGTCTGAAAGCCTCACCCCAAATGTTTCAGGTCCTATTTCTTCTAATGCTTACAAGGTTGGTATCACAAATATGAAATGAGTCTATTTATACTCTGATTGGTTAGCCCTTTAGACCAGTGGATCTAGTACTCCTGACTTTTTTTGTTTCACATGTCTCATGTTCCAGCTTCTTAATCAAGAAAGTGTTTACTTTTGAGGAAGAAAGAGGCATGGTTCTCAGACTATATAAATGTAAAAAAGTTTGAGTCAGAAGGGCCTCTTTGGCTTCAACTGCAGACAGAATCGTTATTGGATCATCTCCACTCTCAGTAACAGGGATGATTGAAGACAGAGGATTATTGCACAGGATTTTTTTTTGTAGATGTAGGTTCCACACGCACGCATACTCAAGGCATAAACAAATCTTAGGCCTGATCTACACTGGGGGGGGGGTATCGATCTAAGATACGCAACTTTAGCTACGAGAATAGCGTAGCTGAAGTCGACGTATCTTAGATCGACTTAGAATCACTTACTTCGTGTCCTCGCGGCGCGGGATCGATGGCTGCCGCTCCTCCGTCAACTTTGCTTCCGCTTCTCGCCGAGCTGGAGTTCAACAGTCGATGGGAGAGCGGTCGGGGATCGATTTATCGCGTCTACACTACACACGAGTAATCGATCCCCGATAGATCAATTGCTATCCGCCTATCCGGCGGGTAGTATAGATGTACCCTTAAGCAGTGACCGTAATCTCCTTACAGCAAACTTCTCCATCATTGACATCTGTAATCAGAACATGGTAATGCTTAAGCTATCATTCCAGATCATGTAATAAAGAATAATTGATCCAGATCATCAGCTAAAGCTGAGCAGTGCATAATACAATTTAGGAGGCAGGGTACTGTCTGGATCATTTTCTGGCTGTGTACTTGGCCTGTCACCCCATGTAACTTAGAAGAGTCCAAGTTATGCTGGCTAGTTAATTCCCTGTTGCCAGTGCATGAATCCCTGGCCCTGAAAAATGCAGTCCTGAGTGAACAGGTGAGGAAAAAGGAAATTTGAAGCTGATGCAGAAGTACAGAGAGGAAACAAATGATCATACCTATGCATGAAAACAATGCAGAGTAAATTGTAACACCTGCACTGAGGTAGAAATTCCAGGTGGAAATGTCTTGCCATTGCTCAGGTGCAGACCCGAATAGTCTGAAAACTACCACACATGGATTTCAAATGTAGCATTGAAGCATGAAACAAGTTTACATTGTGCTACAACATGACTGGGTAGAGCTCTGTTTGTGGGCTGCCTAGTCAGGCTGGCATTGGCCAGCTTGTTACCATTTTTGGGGGGTTATCTGGGAGGGAATGGATATTGTGCTCTCTGACCCCACTCCCAATACAGCTGCTTCCAAAGGTTTGCAGCTCATTCTTCTCCCATTTCATCCTTGCCAAACAACTGTGTTTCCATGTTGATGGATGGCTTTCTGGTTCAGCTACTGTGCAATACAGCCAAGATGTCTAAGCAAAAGACTTCACATTGTTTTGTTATGGAATTAAACAAGCTTTATGCTAATTCAGCTTTCTAATTAGTATGCACTTAACAGCAGCCAGCGTGTCACTTCAGAATATGATGTGTTTTTCCCCAAACTTCCTTTTGAGACTTGCATTAAAGTGCAGGCTCCACTGTCTCTATCTACTGCATACTAATCCTTAGTTACCCAGGAGAACTTTTCCATTCATCTTTGTATTGGGAGCTTGCGTGTTTATGGAGACACTTTATTTATTTATTTCCAATAAGTTTGCTGCAGGGTGATGGATTGTTACTAAGTGCTGCCCAAATATAGAATCGAGGATTCAAGAGTAGAGCGTTACGTGACACCCTAAAGGTAAAAGCACCATTTATTGCAATGGGTAAAGGAGCAGGCAGGCAGTAGAATTCATGACTTGTGGTACTTATACAAAGCTAACTCTCATGGCAGCCGCATGCCTGCAGCTGCACTGGAGACTAAATGAACCAAAAAGCCTCTTTGCAAGATGTGTTAGTTGGTATATAAAACTCATACTTTTCCCTCTAAATGTTTATTTTGACATATTTCAGGGGATGAGGAAGTATAACGTGCTGCTGTTTTTTTGACTTACATATTAAAGTTGGTGCTAAAATTTTCCATTTATTTTTGTGCGTGTACATTTGTAAGACTGGTGCTGACAACAGGGCACAGCATTTGTCTTCCCGAACAATTGATGGTTATCTTACATAATTTGTTTCTCAAAGGCACCCAGTTCCCTGAGGTACATTTCAAATCAGGGTACGTGGCAGACGCGCTGGATTTCCAGTGTCCTTAACATTCCCTTCTCTAGTATGATGGACTTCCTTTTTTTTTTTCTTTCTCTGCAGAGACAATGTGCCCATATAAAGCCTGAGCCTGCAAACTCTTATTTATGCAACCAACAAGCCTCACTGAGCTTCAGTGGGACTACTAACGAAAGTGAGGATGTGCAGGATTGGCCCCACTGTGTTTGAGTGCCTTCCTTAATAGTGATTCTTCTCAGCAACATTCATTGGCCACAGTTTTCAGATGGGACTAGTGATTTTGGATGTCTCCATTTTTGGGTGCCCGATTTGAGACCCCTCAAAAGAACCTGATTTTCACAGTGTGAGTGCTCAGTGTTTTCTCTGACAATTGGACCCCTTTAAAGTGTCTCAAGTTGGACACCCAGAAAGTGAGGTATTCCAAATCACTAGTCCCTTTTGAAAATCATGACCTTGGAGGAAGCTACGGACCCAGTTTATGTTGTTGGTTTTTGTAAGTTCAGGAGTCAAGCCCCTTTAAGGTGTCTCACTTCAAGAATTACCACTTGGTAACGGTGCCTCATAGTTTGGCTGCTGTTTTTTAATAAATGATGTACATACTTTGGGCTCCTCCAAACAAATGAAAAGCATGCAAGAAAAGAGAGGCATACCAACTTGTCAATAATTTGAAATAAACTTTTAAAATTAACATCTCGTTTCTTTACCAGACTTACGAGGCTACAAAAGTCCAAGTAAGTCTGTGGTGTTAAGTTTCCTTGCAGGTCCTGTGTGCCAAATTCTGCCCTTAGTTACATCCCTGTAAATCCAGAAAAACTCAAGTGAAGTCACTGACGTTACTTAAGGCTTACCCAAGTGTAGGTGAGAGCAGAATTTCCCCAGAATGTGTGCACTACGTTCTAGCTGCTCTGTCATTCCTTCTAGGCTAACTAAAATATTCCTAATCCATTATGAATTGACTATAATGGATTATTTGCCATAAGGAAAAAGATGTAAAGCCCAGACTCTTACAGAAAGCCTAAAACTGTTCCCAAATGTTATGCATTTTTAAAAGAACCTTGAAAATAGGCGGCTATGTAGAAGTTGATATTTTATAACCAAATATTACACTCACCTTTGTAACTTGTATTTTAGGCTTTTAAATATTGAATAATAGAGTGCGCTTTGACAGAGTGTTTGCCTACAGTTATTGCCTAATGGAACCATTAGCTTCATTAAAGTGGCAGTGATAGAAATTAGCACATTCGGATTGATAACGATGACTTTTATGCTAGTTTTCTAGTTCTATCTCTATTTAATACCATAGGAGGAAGATGCTGGAATCCTGTCCTTTTGGCATTCTGTAGGATAGAAGTCTTGAGCTGAAAACATCTAAATAATCTGATGACAAAGATTTGCTTGCAGGTGGCATAGCAGAGTCAGTAGTGTGTCCAGAGGTGAAAGTAGGCCGGTACAGAGGACCGGTAAGAAAAGGTGCAGTCTGACTCCTCCTCCAGCCAGGCTGACGATGCTAGGCTCTGTGCTTTCCCCCTGCCTGGCTCTCAGCAGTGGCTGCAGGGGCTCCCCTCTAGCTTGCAGCAGGGAGCAGGGAGACTGTCTGAGAGGGAGAAGCAAGCCTAACCCCTGCATAAGAATAGTTTAAACTCAGCTGTGCCGTTCAGCCCCCGGGGTTAGGAGCCGTTTCTAGCATCCTTGTTAATTTCACTCAGTTGCTGGGGGTTGGGGGGAGGGTGTGTTTGACCATGGCAGGGGCAGTTCTTTTCTGCCCCCGGGATGAGGGGATCTCTCCAATACTAATATACACAACAAATACAAGCATTTGGCTGCACAGCTTAAATCCTCCCCACCCCCCACTCAGCAGGGGCTCTCCCCTCTAGCTGCCTGCATAAGAACATAGGGCGCAATCTCAGGCTTTGTCTTCACTACCCGCCGATCCGGCGGGTAGCAATCGGTTTATCGGGGATCGGCTTACCGCGTCTAGTGAAGACGCGGTAAAATCGATCCCTGATCGCTCTGCCGTCGACTCCGGAAATCCACCTCGGCAGGAGGCGGCAGCGGAGTCGGCGGCAGCGGTCAACTTTCCCGCGTCCTCACCGCTAGGTAAGCCGACCTAAAATACGCAACTTCAGCTACGGTATTCACGTAGCTGAAGTTGCGTATCTTAGGTCGGACCCCCGCTGCAGTGTAGACCTAGCCTCAGATCTCTTTTTGTTTTGCCCTGCCTGCAGAGTGCAGAGGCTGAAATTGACAAAACTTTCTCTAAGTATCTTGTATATTTCATGAAGGCTATTCCAGTTGTCCTTCATTCACCCCTGCCCTGCCTTCCCCTACTACTAGCCACCCACTGGTGTGCCCCCTGCACTCTTTTATGTGCCTGGAAGGGAGATTAAAAAATCCTTGATATCTGACTTGCTAGGAAATAGGGAGGATCTAGGGAAAGCGGGGCACTGGTGGGCATGGTGCAACGCAGTCCCTTGCCCCCCTGGCTCCCACCATGTGGGGGTATGGCACTCAAAAGCTAACTTTGGAACATCCACATGAATGTCTTCCTGGGAAAACAAAATCTTCTTGTCTTGCTTCACAGATCTAAATCTACTCTGATCCAGGTATGTTCTAAATGTATCGGTACAGTATGGATGGATCTCTCAAAGAAGATAGCTCTTCAGTGTAGGAGTTGGACCAACAGCCCCCTGGGGAAGGACGGACTCCATTAAGCAGCACACATTAAGCAGAAGTTCCTGAGGTGTTAGCCCAGAAACACTTGTCTCCCCCAACCCTAAAAGGGCACTGGCACCTTCCCCACAGGACAGTAATACATACAGTATGTATGTGTATGAATGTGTGTGTCACAAACAATGCAGCTGCAGCCTGCCGCCGACTGCCCTGACCCCAGCAACCGGCCCCTACTATTGTATTATAGTAGTATTGGAGATCCCCTCATCCAGGGGGCAGAAAAGAACTGCCCCTGCCATGGTCACACACACCCTTCCCCCGCCCCCCCACAACAACTGTGAGTGAAATTAACAAGGATGCCAGAAATGGCTCCTAACCCCGGGGGCTGAACTGCGCAGGGAACAGCTGAGTTTAAACTGTTCTTATACAGGGGGTAGGCTTGCTTCTCCCTCTCAGCCAGTCTCCCTGCTGCAACCTAGAGGGGAGCCCCTGCAGCCGCTGTTGAGTGCCAGGCAGGGGGAAAGCACGGCCTAGCATTGGCAACCTGGCTGGAGGAGGAGGGAAGACATAGAGAAACATGAGACAGTGAGTTTTCACTTTTTCAGGCTTATTCCAATATTAAAGTTTTATTACAGACAGTATTTTTAGTAGTAGTAGCAGCTTTATTTTCTATATCTATGTCATGCAATGGGAGGGATCCATGAAGTAGGTAGGAGAGGTGGGTTGCTTGCGATTGGACCATATGGGTAAGAAATGTAAATTACTTTCACCCCTGCCTAAACCCCAGGGCTCCCAGCCGCCTCTGCAGCTGGTAGCTCCGGGGGTGATTTAAAGGGCCCAGGGCTCCTAGCTTCAGCCGGATCCCCAAGCCCTTTAAATCCTGATTTAAAAGCCCCGGGATTTAAAGGCCCCACCTCTTCCGGTAGAGGCCACACCTCTTCCGGTTGAGGCCCCGCCTCCTCCACAGGACTCTGGAGTACCGGTAAATCCTTTAAGTTACTTTCACCCCTGAGTGTGACTAACAATTTTTGAAATATATAGGCTTTGTGTTCCATGTCTTCTTCCTCACATGTGGAAGAAGGAAAGTATCTGGTATGGGAACTTTTGATAACTCTTTGATGACCTTGCAATAGTAACACATGTTCATGACAATGAGGCTTAATTATTCTAACTTCCTCCTTAACACAGCTTCCCTGTTGCTTTCAGCTTGTTTAGAATAGAGCAACTAGCTTTCCCTCTGCTTTGAATAACCATGTGTCTATTACATGCACTCAGCTGTCTTCACACTCCTTGCCTAGAACCTGGCAGAGAGACTGTAAACTGACACTGCTGATTTGTAAAGATCTTTATGAGGTATTCCTTGGTTGCATTGTGCCACTTCCCCGCCACTGCCTTGACCCTAATTCTGAGTATGTGTACTCTGATCTCTATAGCATTTGTATCTTTGAGTCTGCAGCTGGTCAGGCTTTTCTAGAAATGGGTATAGAACTTGCTTCCTCTTGACATTTCAGTTCATCTGTCCCCACTTCAAAACAGACACAACTCCTCTGTCCCCTCCAAGTTCTTTTTTAGCCTGACCACTCTTCTCCCCACATTTTGATTCTAAAAATTCAGGGCAGGGACCATGTCCTCATTTGTGAGCGTTTGTGCCCAGCACAATGGGATCCCGATGCTGACTGGAGACTGAGCACCGTATCAGTCATAGAACCTTTCATTCTTCCTCTCCATTTCACACTGTGTGTTCTCCTTGCTTGAGTTTTATGAGGTGTTATTTATAAATAACTTTAAAAAATATTTTGTTGCTTTTGGATTAATGCTGTCTCCAACTCCCACAAACATTCAAGACCCAGATTGCATCCAAAGTGTCACAGAGGGATAGCAGGAAGGGGAATTCTGCATCTCCTGCACAAATTGGGCAATACTCTGCAGTGAATCTCTCTGCATGTCTGCAGTGAGGAGGTGGGCTTGGGATCAGTTGTGGGGATGGACACAAGCTGTGGCCAGTTGGTCTGTAAACTATGCTGATGTACTGATAAAACCCCCTTAGTGTTTGGGAGGTTTCCTGCCCCAAGGTTAGTTGAGGGGATAGGGCAAGGATTTAATCCCTTGCAGTACTCTCTACCCCAGCAAAGGCCCATGTGCTTGGGCTTTGTGCAGTGGACCACCATTTGGCCCATTGTCTGGGTGAGGAACGTTTTCTGCCAGGCTGAAATAACAAAGCCTCACTTTAAATTTTATTGTGGGTCCCACTTCGTAACAAAGCTAGAAATCGTATTTCAATAAACGAAAGATTAGATTGGCAGAAAATAGCAAACACAGAGAAAAGACTGTCAAATCTCATGATTATTTGGCCCTCACAATTTTCTACAGACATACCCAGCAGCAGGGAATGGCATTAAACTGCTGCTCTGGGTGGGGTTATACCCTTGTGCTGTTAGCTTGTATTGCAATAAACTGCATTTAGCCTGGTACTAACCAAGGAATGTGACTAGGTTAGCAAGCTGCTTCTCCTTATCAATCAGGAATCAAGTGATCCGGAAGAGGAACACAGAGTTCCTAGTGAAGGATCATTGGAAGCAAGACAGCTTCACTAATTATATTCAGTTCCTCCCCCCTCAGTGGAATTCTGCATACAAAATGTAGTTAGTCAGTATGTGTCAAACAGTACAAATCAGTTACAATACATTAATCAAGGGCATGAAGGAACAGCACTAGGAAAGAATGATTATACTGTATTATATAAACCTTGATCTTTAGTCATCTGCAATCTCTCTGTCAACTCTTATCATTCCCTTTTGGCTTCTAATCCCTGGAGGAATAAAGTCTTTCTCTGCTTCTGGCCTTGGTGGTTTCCTTAACGAGGCAAGATCTGTCAAGGAGATCATGTCTGTCTGTGGTCAAACATCTATATCAAATCTTAGATGAAAGAGTGCCTTTGTGCTCACCTTTTTCATCTTTTTCTCCTCCCCTTTCTTCACTCCACAGGGTACTGTCTGTAGAATAACCATCCCTTAATGTACTAAAAATCAGAATGGCAGTGACTGCAATCTAAATCAAAGTCCTTAAACTTCATGTCTTCATTCAGGCTTAGAAATCCTATAGTAAAGTGGTTTTCAAACTTTTTAGGCTGTGTACCCCTTTCCAAATAATGTAATCTACTGGGTCCCCCCCATCTGAGATAGGGTCATAATATACTTATGATTAGATTGCGAAGTCTTACTAAATTAAATGGGTTGTCCGTCATTACAGGATTTTACTGACGTACCCCCCGATGAGAGCTTGTGTACCCCTAGGGGTATGCATACCTGTTTGAAAACCACTGCCATAGTATAATATAATCTTTCCCCTGAAGGGAAGTGCTGGAGGCCCCCATATCCAAGGACTTTTAAAAGCTGATGTACTGAGGGAGCATTTCTGCACTGGCTGGGCCATGGGCTAGAATGACCTAATAGTTCCTTTCCACTTAGACATCTGTCATTTGAAAAATAATGTAGAGGCCTGCTAAAGGTATTTAGGGTTATTATCATGATGCCCAATGTGGGATGTTATGCAGCTCTTTGAAGCTGAGTAAAGCATAGCTTCACAGCTACCTCTTCTCTGAATTGCCATGGTCAACACTCAAAAGCCTTGGAGGCTCATTCTGGGTAAGTGCCAAAATGTTCAGAAGCTTGTCCAGGCTGCTTGAGATCTTCTCTCTCTTTCACCACTCACATCACCATGTCCAGCTTTCTCTCTGCCTCCTCCTAACCCACCACACAGTCCCTTCTCCCTCTTTACAGCTCCAGTCTTTCTTCTCCAATAGGTCTCTGACTTGATACCCTTTCACATGGGAGAATTGAGAGAGAGACAGGAAGGAGGCTTTAGTAGTTAGGGCACTAAGGGCCTCTGAAGACCCCGGGTTCTATTCCTTCCTCTGTCACCTTGGGAAAGTCCTTCCTCGGTTTCCCATTTGTAAAATGCATCGCTCTTCTGTACCTTACAGGGGTGCTGGGATGATAAATACAATAAAGATTGTGAGGCACTCAGATGGCATGGTGATGGAGGTAATATAAGTATCTAAGATAGATCCTTCCACCCAGGAAAGGAAAAACAGAGAACTCCCCTTAACTTTTTTTTTCTTCCTCACATTTTGCCTTATTCTCAAAAGCCTCTGATTTGAGTTGCCATCCCCCTCTCACACTATCTTATCAATTTAATAATTAAATATTTTAACTTACTTATTTTTGGTATGTTTATACTCAGCTGTGCTACCTTGTGCCACCAGATCTCACCAAATAACTTGGGTTGCTCAGTAAATCAGAATATGATGAGGAAGAACACCAAGTAACACAAAATGCTATAGGATGTGGTGATGTTAGCTCGCTGTCTGGGTTAAGGGGTCACTGTGCTGCTGCTGTCTTTGTTAACACTGAGGAGTCAGCTAAATTTCAGCTTGAATAGTTAGGTTCCATCTAGTTGCTTCTGCAGTTTCAATTGGAAATGCCTTTCATTGCTTCAAAGGTGTGTTATGAGCCTTGATTAGTTGTTTGTGTATTGCTTTGAAATCTTTATGATATAGAGAGATTAAAATACATTTATATGCATGTGAACAACTACTAAAACACTCTCAGATAGTTTTTTTTAGTAGAGGAGAGATTTTAATTTGAAGGGGGTTGCATTGTTTATTATTCCAGAGGGCTTCAATAACTGCTAGAGATTGATTCTGACTCTCTGTTAAGCTTTGTGACTTTTGATGTATGTTTAAATATACAGTGTAACATAATTGCCCAACTGGAAAACAATATTGCATGCAGAAGCTCCAAATATTCTTGATTTCAACATATTTATTTATCCTCTAGGAATATACAGATGTCTGCAGAAGTTTAATTTCTTCTGCAACACAGAAAAAAAGCCAGGTAGCTAGAAAATGATGGCTGTTGCAGTACATACCAGCATTGTGTTACAAAACTACAGTCATTGCTGAATTAGTTGCACCTAATATAAGTGTTCGTTATGTCTTTGGTAATCCCATTCTCCCTTGCTGGCACCTCATCCTACCAACAAATCATCAATTCTGACTCCTACTAATACTTTTTTTTATGTTGGGTGAGTTTTGTCTAATTTAGGGTGGGAGGGTTATATTTTAAGAGGCTGACATGCTGTCTGGGATGCTCACAAGATGAACCTGCACTTCAAGTTGAAGCAGACAGGAGCCTTGGTTCACCTCTGGGTTATGCTGTCTTCTGTTAGAGTGAAGCAAGATGTCCACTGTAGCAGGGGTTCTGCAAGAGGCTGGCACAGCCTTCAGTGAGAGACAGGGATATGGCCATGGTGCCTGAGGGATGCATTAATTCAGAGAATCCCTTAGGAAGATTTTCCCAGTGGGGCTCCTAGTGGAGTCCAGGCTACATTTTAAAGTGACGTCACCCTGGGCTAGGGCAGCAGTGCAAATGTCCTGTGCTCTCCTGTTGGGTGAATGCCCCACTGGTGCACGGAGACTGCTGCTGCTACAAGGGTTGCCATGTCCCTGGCCTGTGCTAGTGAGGGCGAATCAAGGTGACTGCCAGTAGCCTAGTCTATGCATGGGACTTGCCTTGATTACAGTGATTGGTGGCACAGCAGCTGTTTCCACCAGTGCAGTTTTCCCCGGCTTGAAAAAAGCTGCACTGGCATAAATGATTGCTTATAGTGGGTTGTCTCATATGCATTAGGAGATTGCACTGGTGCAGCGACACAAATGGCTGGTCACCAATGGCTATAATGGGGGCAAATTACCACGGTAGACAAGGCCTATAATGCAGTGAACTCTGTTTCTGCTGCTGCCTTCCATTGTGGCAGATTCCCATAAACTCCGGTAAATGAGGTAGTGGATGGCTGTGTAGTGTAGGCAGAGATTCTCAGAGTGCTGCTGTTGGTGACAGTTGTATGAGTGGATTACAAAACAGTGAGTGATCACCAGCTTGCTTTATTTATCTGTCAGAGTTGCAGACTGTATAATTGTTGTTATTAGGTATTGGAACAAAATGCCTCTTTAGCGGAGATGTCACACATTCTAAACAGCATGTTCTGTTTTGAACACACAGCATTTCCAGTGGGGCCATTAGCTCTAAATATACAAGACCTACAGAAGCGGGGTGAACAGCCTGTTTCATAGAACCATCTGAAACAGTGTTTGTGTTCAGCACACTTTGTATAGAAATATGAGATTAGATAGCTCATGCTTCACATTGATTTTATTAGCGGCAGCTTTAATATCCCATTTTTCATCATGCAGTGAAGAGACAGAATTTGCTGTTTTGATTTTTTTCCTCCCATCAAGTCTTCACATGCATTTCCATGTGCAGATCTTGTTTCCATGGCATCAACGTTTAAACCCCAACATCATTGGTGGGCTGCATTAGCCAATGAAAACACATTAAAAATCAGTACTGCTATAATGTATGGTCATGTTGCATGAAGAGTACAATAATACAGCGATATGTTATGCATTTTAATGTGCCGGTGCTTGAAGCTCTGAGTAGCTGTAACATTGCAAGATAGAAGTTTTACAGCTACTTAACTAGTCCCCTTCCAAGGCCATTGTTTTCTCTCAGTCCTCATATGTTAATTGTTCCAGAAAATGAGATTCATCACAAAACGTATGATGGATTTTAAAACAATTTGTTTAAGCCCAGAGGCTTCCATTTCTTGGCTCAATACATTCAAACCAGAGGAGATTTGTGGAATCTCAGCTGTCAACTTTATTAGTACAGCCTTTATGAAATAAGATTCCAGGATGGTCCGTCACTCTGCATGTCACTCTGAAGCTTAGAATGTCTGAGTCAGTGTGAAGTAATGGAAACCGCTACAAGTGTGGCTGCAAGTGCTTATTGGTCAGACTATCACCAGGTTCAGTCATCACTGGGATTCATGGTCTGTTACCATCCTGTTTTTAAGTTCTCGGTCATTTTGACTTGATGAATTACACCCATGTGACAGTAAGGTAATAGCTATTGTGATAAACTCAGGACAGATGGCTGCAAGGGGTGTGAGTGTGTTTAGAAAACAGTCCCAGAAGGTTTAAAGGCCCTCCTCCCTATCAACTGAGGAGGGGTGACTACAGGTCAATCAGGTTCAGCTGAGAAAGGGTTACCAGAGATTAATTAGGATCAGCTGAGAGGGCATTACCTGAGGTCAATTAGGATCAGCTGATTACAACTAAGGGCTGCCTGAGACCTTTTTAGACCCTCCCCTGTTGGGAGAAGGGGAGGAGAGAGAAAGAGAGAGAGGAGTCAAGCTACCAGTAGGTGAGTAGCAGCAAGGGAGCAAGCCTCTCCAGGAGCGGAGGCTGCATTCCCTCCCATAAGGGAGAAAAACAAGCGCAAAACACTGGCTGAGAAAAGGACGGGCTGCCCTTGTGCAGCCAAGAGGGACTTTTTTACCCCAAGCTTGTCTCACCAAGGCTAAAACAGCTGAGGCTGGTGAGACCAAGAAGGTGTCTTGCCACACTGTGTAATGCCAAGAGTCTGAGACTAGTGTGATATCGGAGGTAATTCATCCAGACACCACTGTTACTCTACAGCTGATTTGCATGCAACAGTTTCATTGGTTGTATGAGGGAGACTCCACTTATGGTGGATTACGTGGCCCAACTGCCACAACATGGGCTTTCAGCTACCAGTTAGCTAATAATAAGGTGTTTTCATGTCACAGTAGTGCTGTTTTGCATACTCAGTACCCTTGATTATAGCGTTTAACACTTGGAGAAATCTTATGGCCTTTGCAATGCACGGGCTCAGAATACATGATTACAATGATCCCTTCTGGCCTTAAAAAAATCTATAAATCTAGTATCCTTATTTAAATATTATATTTTTTTAATAGTAGAAGAGTATAGTTTGATTGCAGTTTATTCTGGTTAGCTCAGTAACCTCAGAGATTAGCAGATTTATTATGCTCAGAAATTCCAGATTTATTATGAACTGGGTGCATGGGTTCCTTTCCTGGTGATTTACTTGGTCAAAAGATTAAAACTAGAAGGAAGTAATTAAAAGAACCTTTTATCTAGTGAAGTCCACATGATGTCTGATAGATGGTTGCTGCCATCAGTCAATATTCCAGAAGAATGCAGAGGTAGCACTACCTGCCTGCAGTGGGTATGGTCCACTGAAGAAACGAGTATTAAATCATTAGGGATTAAATTAGGATATGGAATTTGGTCACTGAGGTTCCCTGACGTGTGTGATAGTAGCTCACGCATTTTCCATCTTCATAGCAGCAGCAAAAATTAAAAAAAGCTTTGTGGGTACATGTCTCTGCTGACTTTAAAGTCCTGGGCAGAGAAAAAGAGAGAGAGTGAGTGGTGGAGGGGAACCTTTTAAAATACAGATCACACTTTTATCACAGATCATCAGGACAGAATTCATTTCAAATTGACATGGGGGAAAATTTCAGCCCAATTAGCTGCTTTCAGATTAGTTTATGGTGCTGCCTTTAACAAGCAAGCTAAAAAAAGAATTGCATTATCTCCCTCTTTAAGCTATACAAATTACAAAAAAATTGTGAGTTTAATGCTGGTGGAAGGAGCATTATGAAATCTGCATTATGAAATCCTTTGCAGTACATGTCCTCTCCTCCAGGCAAGGACAGGGGGGATAGAATCACTGGAAGCTTCCCCACACAGCCTTTCCAATAAGTCTCAATGCTGGAATGCTCAATGTTCAGGAAATATCAGTAGCTGTAAATGGGTGAGAAGGAAATTAGATCTTCTTGGCCATTTGATTCCTGATCTTTCTTCCTTTGACCCTGATCCCCAAAAGACTTATGCTCGTGCTTAGTTTATGTGCACAAATAGTCCTATTGATATAAGTGCATAACGTTAAGGTCTTTGCAAATCTGCGGTCTACCTTATGAAAAAGGATAGAAGTACCAATTGTGATTTTGGTTGTCTTTTTTTAATGTAAACAGCGGTTTATTAACAAATGAAGTGAGACCACTAATGAAATTTTCTCAGAAATGTACAGTAGTGTACTTCAAACTTAATTTTACATTGTACAAACCACAATTGTTTTTCAGCCTAATTTTTAATTTCCTGTCATGGTTGTGGTTGTCTCTGTCCTAGTACTGTATCTACTTAAACTTGTCCACAGATTCTCTTTCATTCATTCACATTTCTTTTGCAGATTGCATGTGGCTCAGAGCATAATCTGGCAGTAGTTGGTAAGTAGCTTAATTTTATATGAAATGCTATGGTTGCTTTTTTTCTCATTTGTAAGGAGCACAAGATTAAAAGAAAATGTACCCAGTGAATTATTACAGAATGCTTGGTAGAGCTGCATATGGTAGCAGAAAGGAGGAAACAATCTATTTGTATTGGTGAGAAAAGAAATCTGAAATATAAAAAGCACTGGTAATAATGATACCTGGATAGCACTTTTCAATGTTCCTGATGACTACAGAGAAAGGGAGAGTGGGGAGTTGATGAGTGTAACAGCAAAATTAATTTAAGTTGTCCTAGGACATATTTTACAATCGAACCATTAAAGCATGAAGCCACAAATTCAAAGGAGCACCTAATCTTGGTCAAAAATTGGTAAACATTTTAAGTGAAATATTTCATGGAAAAATTCTTGTAGTTTTTGTTGAAATTTTGAAAATGTTCAGAATGATAGCCAGCGTTATTTAGCATATATAGTACCTCTCTACTTAAATGTGGCTCCTATAGTAATGGTGAAAGGTTCTAGGCCTAACGCCAATGGAAAGATAAACCTGTCTTCCAGTACCAGAAATAATCAGATCCTGGATTTCTACTGACTTCACAGGATACCTGCTGATGTGCACTGGGACTGAACCCTCATGATGTGTAATTATAGTAATTATTAATACCCAGTTCTTATATAGCACTATTTCCATCGTAGATGTTGAAGTGCTTTTACAAAGGAAGTCAGTATCATTATCCCCATTTTACAGATGGAGAAACTGAGGCCCAGAGAGGGGAGAAGTGACTTACTCAAGATCACCCAGTAGGCCAGTAGCAGAGCTGCAAATTAAACCCAGGGCACCTGAGTCCCAGTCCAGTGCCCTAGCCACTAGACCACACTCCTCCACTGGTTCAGGCTTTAAGGTGTTAACAAAGAATTTGCCTAATTGTGACACTAAATGAGGAATCAGTGGGAGTCATGCCCTCCAGTATCCAAACATAGATCCTTGTGTATCCTGTAAAATCAGAGCAAGTCTGGTAGTTACCCAGATAGACTATGAATATAATAGTTTTTATCAGAAAATATTTTGTGTGTGTGTGTTACAAAAATAGGGTTAGTACTTATCCATTTTAGGCCCAAGCAGCCCATTTTATTTAGTACAGACTTTTTTTTTTTTTTTTTTAAGAGAAGGATTCTTTGGATGAACTGATTTTCTGAGTCCTATCTGCCTGTGATGGGGTGGACTATGCCCAGAGGCCCCCTGCTGGAGGCCTCAGTGTCCTGCCATACCCATCCCTGGAAAGGAACAGTAGAGGAGTCCTCCAAGCAGCCAATCAGAGAGGCTGCAGGGAAACCAGCCAATCAGGGCCCAGGAGGGCCATATAAAAGGAGCTGCAGAGGCAGAGACAGTCAGTTCCTTGCTGGTGCTAGAGGGGTGGTGCTCCTTGCTGGCCAAAGGGAACTGCAGCACCACGGACAGCTCAGTGCTGGCAGGGAACCAGACAGCAAGGAAGAGCTGCTGGCTGGCTGCTGGGCCTGAACTTAGATGAACCCTGAGGTAAGGGTGAAGCTTGGGCGAAGGTTGGGGCTGCGGGAAAGTGGCCCAGGGAACTAAAAGCACGTGGCTGGCACCTGGAGTAGTTGGTGGGCCTGGGTCCCCCCAGAGGGCACTGCGGAACTGGCCTACAATCGGACAGCGAGAAATCCCAGAAGGGGTACTGAACTACTTAGTGGCCCAGCTGGAGACTGGAGCCAGAGTAGACCAAAAGGGCGAAACCATTGCTTCCAGGGAGGAAGCCCTGGGGGAATGGCCAGATACTAGGGCCAGGACTATTTAAAGACAGCACGCAGAGCTGACGAGAAGGGGTGCTTGCGAGAAGTGGGTGCCATGCCCTTACACTGTCCCTTTGCACCTAATGAATGGAATGTCTCTAATAGCTCCTTGAGCTCCCTCTCACTTCCACAGGAGTCATTACCGCTTCTCTTGGAAAATTGGCTATTTGATATGTGATGCACATTCATGTACTATTTTCAAGGAGGTATTTATTTCATGTTGGAGTCTTGGTAGATTCATAAACCATCTACAGAGCATATTTTGTATGCAGCATATAATTGATTACCCATGTATGATAAATCCTATTATGAACTATTCAATTTGATTCATTCTACTGACTATGGGAAGATATCCCCTTTCCCCCCCACCAGTTGTTCATTGTCACATGCCCTTGCTAATTAGGGACACGGGTGCTGTTGAAAGCCAACTAGCAATTTGAAAACTCACATTGGGCTTCTCACTGAATTTATGGACTGAAAGTTTAGCTAGTAGCAGATTTCTCCAGTGCAAGTGAAAGCAAAGTATTGGGTTATCTCCCTGTCCCTCCCAATGTCCTCTTAGTAAATAATCTTCTGCCACATAGAGATAATCTCAAAAATAAATATGCAGGCAAAAGAAAGATCCTTGAAACAACTAGCAGTAAATTTAATGTCTATTGTATAAAGATTTACACATATCTAATTTCATGCCCTATGAGTACACTCACTGACTTCTGTAGGAATGTTCTCAGAGCATAAAGTTAAGAACATTTTTATTGTGACATATCACGACAGAAATATTTTGTTGCTGAATTTTTTTTAAACTTAAAGCATTATGGTAAGACCTACGTGTTAGGTGAATTTTTAAAAAATACTTTTTAAAAGGTTGAATTTTGTGGAAAAGATTATTTTTTCCAGCCTTTCATAACTTGTTGCTAGTTCAAAATGGCCAATCTTTTCACTAGTTAAATACATCTCACAATCTATAATAATATGTATATTTGATTGCACAGTTTTTCAATAGCATTTATAATAGAGACTTTAATGAGCACTGATAAATAATCTATGCTTTATTAGTAAATTTCCAAACACTTACACTGCATGGATTTCAAATAAAAAAACCTGTAATAAACTTTTTGTAGTAAAAGAAATAAATAAATGAAAAACAACCTCAAACCCTAGAATATTAAAGCAATTTCAGTTTGGAAAGCATACATACACGCACTTTATATGCAAACACACATGGTGTGTGTTTTTGTTTGCATCATCCCTTTAAGTCAAAACGTTTCCTTTGGGACCCAGAAAATACATTTAAAATTAATTTCTTAAACTTAGTGAAGAAATTGTTCCTCCTAGTCTTGTTGATAGTGCAAATTGTCTTGTACAGGTCTATTTGGCAGCTAATTTTCCTTCCATGTTACTTTGGACAGTCTATCTTCATGTGTGATTTTGTGCCTCTTCATGGGTAACTTATTTAATGTACTTCTTCCCTGTTTTTCCTCCATTAAAGTTTTTTTCCCTCCTCTCCCCTATAGGGTTGTTAATAGGCCCCAGTATGATAAAGAGATCTACGTAGGTGGACTGTTTGCTCTTAGTGGATCTTTTGTAGAATTGAGGCCATAGACCCTTCTAGTAAAGTCAATGGGAGTTTGGCTATTGACTTCAAGGACCCAATCTCACACCGCTGTAGTTGGGTAAATGGGGAGACCTTCTGTTCTAATCTGGTCATTAGGTGACCGTTAACATTAATAAAAATGAGAGACTGTGATTTGCCATATCATGTACTAATTTGAATCTTGGGAGTTTGAAATAATAGCTAAGATGTGGGAAATTGTGAGTTTTTTCATGCTAACTTTTTAATGGAAATGTTCACATTTTTGTTTTCAGTGATGTTTTTTGTGTGTGTGTGTGTGGGGAGGAATCTCATGACATGGAGTTTTGTCATTAAAATCATGCAGCTGTGAATTTTTGCATATTCATGTGATCCTTTGCTTGAACAAGGATCAATTTTCACATGAAATTTGAATGGATCAGAACAATTATATTTGTAAATATTGGACAACTTTCTGTCTTGCATTTCCAAAATGCTCTCACTTCAAACATTTTCAGTTTTGTTAGGAAATTGTCACAGAAAGTTGTCCAGCACAATGAAAGATGGCATTTTAACTTTGTATGAGAAGGTGTTAAACTTATGATACTGAGGAAAATATGATCAATAACATCTAAGATAATGATTGATCATGCCATGATCTTTGCATGATACAACCATGTTCACAGTAGTGATGCTAAACATGGGCTTAAAATTTGCAGGATTGGGGACTAAAACCTTCAAATCCATGAAAAAATTATATAACGAGACTTATTCTATACATGGAAGCATGATTTTAAGTTATGTGTTTGTGAGGAAGAGCTGTATTACAGATTTTTCTCTCTGTGGGGCTATGTTCTAAACATATTTTTTCTAAGAGAAAAATTATCCTGAAATAGAACACTTGACATACTACATGTGGGGTGTAGAATAATCAAGCAATATAAGTTTGTAAATGTGAAGTTGTTGTGAACATATGCATGTCTTTATTGCATTGTGAAGTACAAGTTTGAAGATGGAGTGCCTCCAGCATCCAAGAAGTGTAGATGTCTTATTAAATTAACAGGTCCTGACATGTTTACTGCTTTTGTTAAATAGTTGCACAGTTTTCCTAATGTAAGCATAAACATAATGTGTTTTCACTCCAATTTTCCTTCCTCTCCTCTATAATTTTATTCTATCCTCCTTGTGTAGTGAGTTATAAACAGGTCAATCCATTAAAAGATAAGATCGCAGTATTTTTGGCTTCCAGAATCCATTAAAGGATAATATCATTTGTTTTGGCTTCTTCTTGGAGAAATCAGCTTTCCTCATTTATATACTTTTAATAAAAGATCTGACTTTTAGAAAGAAGGGAAGTAAGATAACAAGATTTTAGAACGCGGAAGGGAAAATATTTATTTTTTAAAAAGCAGATTTAAAAGCATACTGCTAACTCCCAGGTTGAAGGAGATCTTTAGGCAGTAAGACTTGATAGTGAAGTATATAAAATATGAAGTGTATTGACCATGTCTGTACAGGATGAATAGTCAAACAGTACTCACTAAACTTCCAGGTCAAATCCTCAGCTGTTGAATTGCAAATGAAATCACTGGAGCTACAGAAATTGATGCCAGCTGGATCTGGTCCCCAAAGTCCTGTCCCAGCATGACTTGGTCTTCTACAAAGTAGGGTAGACCATCTAGGGTGGGCCCTTCTTTAATAGTTCTGGATAGGAAGACATCACAAACCATCAGAGTAGTATTTATGATCCTTTTATTACATGCTACAGATTGAAATTTAATTTGGCTCCTTTGAACTGTTTTTTCTCTTGCAAACGTTCACTGGTTATCTGTTTTTGTAGGGTTATTCACAGTGTTTGAACTACTGACACTGAATGTGATGACATTGAGTGTCACTCGTACTGGACTGCTGCACAACTAAACTAGTTGCCGCAGAACTAAAACAAGACTATGTGGGTGGAACACATTTTCTCCCTGGTCCTCTTTATCCTGACAAAGTAAAATACTGTAGCCCCTGCTGGAGTAAATTGAAGCTATGTTTCCAGCAGAAAACCAGACTTGAAAGGTTTAAGTATAGATGAAATGGTACTCTGGAAAGGTTAAGATCAGTAAAACTAACGAGAGCTGGATGTGGTGGAGGAAGGCACAATACAGCTTTCCCACTAAGTTCTATCAGTTTAAAAGATCTGTGGCACAACAACGTTCCCAGTCCTCTCTCAAGCAAAGACTGATGATCTCATTGAGTTCTGCAGTGGGTTTTGTGATTGTCCACTAGGGATTAAGTCCTTGTCTACAATAGACATTTCCCCCCTAAAATTTTCCTCCAATGCTGCTCCACCAGTAATAGTAGAAGTGGGAGGTCTAATGTAGACAAGATGCCAGTGACCACTGGCATTTTAACCACCATATCATCTAGACCCACTCTGAGCTAGTTCAGATGCCACGGGGATAAAAAAAAACCTGGCAGCTTCTCTGCTACAGCTCCTGTTGTTGCTGGTGCCTGTTGAGGTACCCAGGTGGAAAATTCTGTGGAGAAGAGGCCAGTGGAGATATTTTATAATAAGCGATCTCCAAACCTTCTTTCATCTCTGTGCAAAGTAAGATTTGATTCAATGTCTCCTGAAAGATAGCTACTTATTAATCAGGCAAAATGTTAAGTGATACTGGAGGGCCTGATTTTCACAATTGGTCACGTCTAATTGCGCACCTAATTTGTGCATCCATGGTTGCATACACAAATGGCCATTTGCAAACCCAAACAGATGCCTAACCAGTCATTTTCAATAGATTAATTGTGCACATACAACTGTGATTGCATTTTTGTGCAGCTAATTTTTAAAATCCGTGTCTTAACTTTTCAGAGTACAGTGGTATCTTACAGAAAAAGGATCAGATTTATCTCTACTGCCAGAGTGAGGCATTTCCTGTCCATGTTCACTGGATTGCATGATAAGTGTACAATTTGTGTCAAGGTTGTATGGTTATCTGCAAATTTAATTCAAACTGTCCCATAAATGTCAAGACACAGGCTGTCTGGTCCCACTGTGACTGAAAATCATCCAGTTGCATGGGGAAAAAATATTGTACATACCTTCCTGAATTTAATGAGAGAATCTGCTTTGTCAAGCAAATGAAGAAAAACATCTTTCTGTCAAAATTATTGGTGGCCTCTTTAATTTACTGAACTGAAAACTGCACAATAACTTCAGAAGTATAGTACAAAATCTACTGGGAAAGGTCTCACTCTGCTATCTTGTGAAAAGCCTGGGTCTTGGCTTCTGGAAGAAAATGGGGCAGGACAAAAGGAGTGGATTCTGAAATCTCCACCCAGTTCACTTCCCTTTTGGGGTGATCCTTCTCTCTCTACGAGCTCGCTGCCCCTTTGGGCTGGACCCAGTTCCTGCCACTGAGCAGGTGAACTGATGACAAAGAAACCAAACAAGCCCATGAGGCGAGGGCCCTCAACTGTTGTGCTGGGCTCCCCAGCTTCACCCTTAGTGACAAGGGTCACACTCTCTGGGAAGGGCAGACCTGTGGGAGCTGTACCCTGCATGGTGCCGGGATCCTGCCTGAGCTCTCTGCCCTGTTAGGGCCCTGTTGGCCCTCTCCCTAGCACTCCATCCAGCCCCTCCTTGGGGCAGACCTGAGCTTCTAGCCCTATGCTCCTGCTCAAGAATTGGGCCAGGAGGCCATGGTCATACAGGAATACTGCAACAGCAGCCTCAGCCAGTCTGCCACCCCTTCCCCCAAGTCCTCCTGGCTGGAGGGGAGTGGAGACAGAGACCCCATCTGTCATAGACTTGAAGCCCCTCCAAGTTACCTTGGCTCTAGGAAGCTATCTGAGCGAGGCAGGTGCACTGGTGTTGGCGGATCCAGCAGGGCAAGACCCCCTCTCCCGCACACTCACCTGGGTCAATGTGGGGAATGGGGGCAGCCCTGCATCCTGGGGCACCAGATCCTTCTGGCCCCAGATGGAGTGGGGGTTTGACCTGGGGAGGGGATGCACACTTGGCTCAGTGTCTGGGTGGCCCCTGGTCCTCTCCTCCCATGGGGCTCTGGCTGCCAAGGGGACATAGGGAGGCAGGCAGGCAGCAGTGGCACCTGTCCCATGAGGCTGGATCTGATCGGTTCCCCACTCCGGCTTTTGTGGGAGCCTGCCACAGTGTCCCATAACATGTGCACCTGCAATGCCCTGCCCCCTCCTGGCCTGGCACTCCAAGCTACGGGGCTGTGCCTGCTGATCTGATCTGATCGATCTGAGGGGACTGAACCCACTCTAACTCTAGCCACTCGCTGCCCATGCGTGTCGGGGATAAGTGAGAGCAAAAATACTAATCCAAACCCAGACATAGTCTCTGTAGCATTGACAACTGGCACCCACATCCCACTGCAGTCTTCATCTTTATAATAAAGAAGGTGAAGGGTTTTCACATTGAAATCTTTTGCCCTTTAATCCAGAAGGTCAATTTCTTTTAGATAAGCTCCATGATTCCAGCTAAATTATTGTAAAGAGCTTCAGACCAGGAGTTGTTATAACAGATTATGAAAGACATATTTCTATGGCAGAGTGAGCACCAATAGGGAAGGGAGGCTGGGGCAGCCTGGCGGACAGATCTCTATGTTATGCTGACAGTGTTATTTAGATGTTCACGGCAGCATTACAAAGCTGCAAATGTAGTCATGTATCTGACATTCAGTCCCTAGGGACTCAGCAGGCGGTCACAAGGAGGAAATCATAAATTCTCTCTGCTTCTTTTTATCCTACCATAATATTTGGAGGAATCTTTAACATACACAGTGCAGGGCATTGGTGTTCAGCAAGGAGCTCAGCCTGCTATTCTATTACTTTATTTATTATACATGAAAAATCCCACTGCGTCTAGGGTCTCTATTGTAAGGGTGTCCTGGCAGACCACCATGGAGTCATGTTACAGCCTGCTGTCTCTTCTCATTGCAACCCTAATCAGATCCACTGATTATTAAAGGGCACCTGGCAGGGCTTCTAGTAACCATTGTTGTTGTCATTTTTAAGGGGTTTATATGTTGGCCATCAAAATTTGCTCTCCGGCTGAGCTACTTATATATCATTTAGCTGCCTATGTGGCTTTAAAGAGGTCTTTAAAATGTAAATGGCTGAAAAGCAGCTCCTGCACATGTCGAAGAACTCCACAGTTAGATATAACATGGTGACCAGGTGCTTTATAAATGCCTAGATATTTAGCCTTACCATACAACACAGAGATTCAAATGCCCATTGATGTTGGTGGGATTTGGGTTACTATTCCATAGAGTATTTTCAATGCTCCAGGCGCCGCATTAATCACTGCCCTTTTGGGTTAGAAAATCAGAATGAAATTGAAATGTGTGTGTGTGTGTGTGTGTGTGTATGTGTTTTGCAAGTTACACACACAAAGACTAACACTCTGACCTCTTTGGGCCTTTTTCAAAGGGATACTGAGACACAAGCTGCCAGTCTATTTTACTGAGTTAATATTGTGGCTCGTCAGATCAGATATAAAAATGTTGACTTCTGCATTTGAAAAGGGAATTCCCTGACAGCATCAGGGGAATTCTTGTCTCAACCAGTTGTCTAGTATCAGTTTATAGGAAGAGAAGATGCTACAGAATGAGAGGTCATCTGGATGCTTAATATAAAAAGGGCACCATATTGAGTAGCGTGGTCTAGGAGACAGGGTACTGGACAAGGACTCAGGAGACATGGGGTGAAATCCTGGCCCCACTGAAGTCAATGGCAAAACTCCCATTGACTGGAATGGGATCAGGAGTTCACCTTTGGGTTCTAGTCCAGGCTCTGCCATTGACTTCTTGTGTGATCTTGGCAAGTCAATTCTCCTCTCAGTGTTTCCCCTTCTGTCCTTTGTGTGACTCATCAATTTAGATTGAGACATTTGGATCAGGGACTGACTCTTATGTGTTTTTATAGTGCATAGCACAACACTGTAATACAAATAATAAAATCCTCTTACTCCCTGCCAGATAGATCATCTTAAAAAATTAACTGGTTCTTAATGTACGTCTTTTTAAAAATGTAGCTTATTTAGCATATAAACAGGCACTGATTGAGTTGCTTAGCGGATTGCTTAAACTCTCTTGAATCTTCATGTATTTAGCAGGTGTAGGTGTACTTGGACTCTGAAAATCTTGTTCTGTCAGGTTCTAAAGGATTACCATATTGGGTTTGTCTGTAGAGGAAAAGTTCACAATAGTTGTCAACATGTTTTATTGAACTTTATGTATCATCACAATATCAGCTTCTTAGTGTGTCCGGTGTTGCGTTTTTATTGTGCGTTAACCTAGATGATGATACTTTTGGTCCAAGGTATCATGTCAATGGGTGGGGAGAATCCTGCTGTGTCTAGAATTCTGCAAAAGCTTGGTGGGGAGGCAAGTGCGGTTTATAAACCTCTGGTAATAGTTGAAACCCTCAAGTTGGAACTAGGAATTGAATTTAGTTAGGTAAGGTAACTATCATGTGAGAGCTGGAAGCAACTAGCAAACAGGCACATGCTGAAAATGCTGCAAGGCAAAAACTTAATTGAAATAGATCGACGACAGAGTTCTTTCTCACACTAAGTACCACTGAGGATGGAGAAGCTAGTTTACCTGGTTGTTGCTGATTCCGAGAAAATTTTGGGCGATTTGGAGTCTCATGACCATTTGAAAGCAGCAATTATTATATGGTTATATAGGATCCTTTGATTATCAAACAGCTGCACCCAGTGAGAAAAATTGTTGTGTTTTAGGAAAGTAAGTTCTATTTCTGTTTCAGTTCAGACAGAGGGATTAAGTGGAACTACTTTATTTAAAGGCAACTGGAAATAAATTCAGAGTAGTTTCACTTGGCACATGGAGCATATTTACCTTAGTTTTCAAGAAAGTAAGTAAGGGGAAGCAACAGTCATCCTGGCTTTGCAGAGAGAGAGATTAAAAGTGTGTTAGCAGAGAAGAAAAGTCTTTTTATAAAAAATTGAATAGCAGGAGGACAGAAGAAGGGAAGTCTGGGTTCAGTGAGTTACCTAGAGCATGCAAGAGAAATAATCCCCGAACCGAAAACGCAAGGACAGCAGAGTGGCTGAAAGCACTAGGAAGAACAACAAATTAGGGTTTTAATATTATAATGCTGAGCAACAAATAATCAGAAAACTCAGTCAGCAACAATGCAAAGCCTAATTTTTTGCACCCTTGCTAAAGGCTTTTGGGTTCTGTGAATATAGTAACCACCAGAGCCCTAAACTTGTTAATGTATCCCGGAGAAGAAATATCATACCTGAAGGGGGTGGGTGGAGAGAAGACACTGTACACATATTTAGAAAATAGGCCAAGGATGGTCTGTGAAGACCTCTCAGGGGTCATATTATAGCTCTGTTTTCATGGCTCCACAGGACAGTAAGGGAAAATAAGATCTGCTATGCCCCTGTGCCACCTCCATGGATCTTGACCCAAGATCCATGGGGATAAGGAGGCACTGTGTGCCTGCTGCTCCCCTCCTGAGCAGGAGGGATGGGAAGTGGGCATGGTCTTGGCTTTGGCCCCCAGGCGCAAGCCAGCACATCTAAGCTGGCTCAATGTGAGCAATTTGCTCCTGGTAAGGCATCTCTGAGGCAAACTTCCTTCACTGAGTTGCTTCTGAGGCAGTATTACCAACCCCCAGCATTCAAAACTCATGGGTTAGGTCCCCAAAACCATAAGAGAAAAATATTTTTGTGCCTTTTTGTTTGCATCCTTAATTTTTGAACCTTTAGGATGTACTTTGGTCACATTTTCAAGCTTTTCTCTTCAGCCATGCTTTTTTTGTTGTTAAATGAAAGCTGATATTCTCACATAATCACATGACTCTAGGAGCTGGAGCTTTAAGAAAAGCACCAATTATCGTGGTCTTGTGATAAAATCGTGGGAGTTGGCCACACTGCTGAGGCAATAAGAAGGGCAACAAAAATGATTAGGGGTGTGGAACAGCTTCCATATGAGGAGAGATTAAAAAGACTGGGACTTTTCAGCTTGGAAAAGAGATGACTAAGAGGGGATAGGACAGAAGTCTATAAAATTGAGACTTGTGTGGAGAAAGTAAATAAGGAAATGTTGGTTACTCCTTCAAATAACACAAGAACTACGGGTAACCCAATGAAATTAATAGGCATTAGGTTTAAAACAAAAGGAAGTACTTCTTCACACAATGCACAGTCAGCCTGTGGAACTCCTTGCCAGAGGATGTTGTTGTGACGGGTTGGATCACAGAAACCCCCCTGGGAGCTGCCACCTGATGTGCCAAGACTACCTCTGCTCCTGTTTTCCCTGCCAGCTCAGGACTCCAGCAATCTGTCGTGCTGAGCCAGACACTCCCGTCTGCTCCAACAAAGACCCAGGGTCTGAATTACTTGCCCCAAAGCTGCAGGTTTACCTGAAAACAGCTCACAGAAGTGTGCTTGTCTTTAGCACTCAGGTGCCCAACTCCCCATGGGGTCTAAACGCAAATAAATCCGTTTTACCCTGTATAAAGATTATGCGGGGTAAACTCATAAACTGTTCGCCCTCTATAACACAGATAGAGGATATGCACAGTTGTTTGCTCCCCCAGGTATTAATACATACTCTGAGTTAATTAATAAGTAAAAAGTGATTTTATTAAATACAGAAAGTAGGATTTAAGTAGTTCCAAGTAGTAACAGACAGAACAAAGTAAGTCACCAAGCAAAATAAAATGCGCAGATCTATGTCTAATCAAACTGAATACAGATAATCTCACCCTCAGAGATGCTTTAATAAGTTTTTTTCTCAGACTGGACACCTTCCAGGCCTGGGCACAATTCTTTCCCCTGGTACAGCTCTTGTTCCAGCTCAGGTGGTAGCTAGGGGATTCTTCATGATGGCTCCTCTCTCTTCCTTTGTTCTGTTCCACCCCTTTATATATCTTTTGCATAAGGCGGGAACCCTTTGTCCCTCTGGGTTTCTGCCCCCCCCCCCCACTGGAAAAGCACCAGGTTAAAGATGGATTCCAGTTCAGGTGACGTGATCACATGTCACTGCAAGACTTCATTACCCACTTGCCAGCACACACATATACAGGAAGACTCACAGGTAAAACAGAGCCATCTGCAGACAATGGTCCTGGTTAATGGGAGTCATCAAGATTCCAAACCACCATTAATGGCCCACCCTTTGCATAATTACAATAGGCCCTCAGAGTTATATTTTATATTTCTAGTTTTAGATACAAGAGTGGTACATTTATACAAATAGGATGATCACACTCAGTAGATTATAAGCTTTGTAATGACACCTTAAAAGAGTCCTTTTGCATGAAGCATATCCCAGTTACATTATATTCACTTATCATATTTTTATAAAACCATATAGACTGCACAACGTCACAGTTGTGAAGGCCAAAATTATAACAGGGATCAAAAAAGAGCTAGATAAGTTCATGGAGGATCGGTCCATCAATGGCTATTAGCCAGGATGGTCAGGGATGGAACACCATGCTCTGAGTGTCCCTAGCCTCTGTTTGCCAGAAGCTGGGAGTGGACGACAGGGAATGGATCACTTGATGATTGCTTGTTCTGCTCATTCCGTCTGAGGCACCTGGTATTGGCCACTGACTGAAGACAGGATACTGGGCTAGATGGACCATTGGTCTGATCCAATTTGGCCTTTCTTACATTCTTAATGCATATACACGTCACCCCATACACAGGGCAGGCTGTAAATGCACATATCAGTAGATAGGTATTTATATGGAGGAAGAGGATGGGTTTGTTGTCCTCACATTTCTCTTCATGAAACTTCTGGGAACAATGAAGCACTATTCGTAACATCTAGTGAGGCAAGGATATATCCTTTTCCACTTCAGGAGCTAGTACTTTGAACCGTGAGTAATGGAGGGAGATACTGGAAATCATTACCTCTCTAAGAAACTGGGGAGGACTCAGGTGGCAAGCAAGATCACTTTGCTTAATAATAAACAAAAGTTAATCAGGCTTGCAAGCCTGAAGCAAGCGTACAGGATAAAAATAAAGCACTAAAACCAACTCACTTAAGAGGTAAGGGTCTTGCAAAAACTGAATATGGAAAACAGGCCAAACCTATCTTAATGGAATTGTGCAAGGGATGAAGTTGGCCCATTTTTAAAAATTAGCCTTTCGTTGGTACAGGCTTTGCTTTGTGAACTCTCTTTCGCACTTTAATCCTTTTTGGGGTGCAGGGAGAAAAGTAATTATGCTCTTATGGGGACTTGTTTCACTAATCTGCTCTTTCCCTTGTGCCTTTTTTCATAGTCTTTGAGGGATGAAAGTTACTATTAAAGTGTTGTTTAGCGGCTCACTCCATCGATCTCTGCTTCTCCCTCTCACCCTCTGTCTCTTATCTACAGCTTGGGAAGCTGGTGGGGAAACAAAACTGGAAGTGTAGTGTACCACTAACTTTTTTGCCTCCTTAAAGCTGTGTCTACACTACAGCTGCAAATTATGTTCAGTTTGGCTGTTGCTCTCCCTGTTTCTCTAACCAGCATGGAGAGGGATTTTTATCTCGTGAGTACAGTAACTCCTTGCTTAACGTTGTAGTTATGTTCCTGAAAAATGTGACTTTAAGCAAAACGATGTTAAGTGAATCCAATTTCCCCATAAGAATTAATGTAAATGGGGGGGTTAGGTTCCAGGGAAATTTTTTTCACCAGACAAAAAAAACTATATATTATATAGATATACACACAGTATACGTTTTAAACAAACAATTTAATACTGTTCACAGCTATGATGATTGTGAAGCTTGATTGAGGTGGTGAAGTTAGAGGGTGGAAGAGGGAGGGATATTTCCCAGTGAATGCCTTGCTGCTAAATGATGAACTAGCACTCGTCTGAGCCCTCAAGGGTTAACACACTGTTCTTAATGTAGCCTCTCATCAAGGCAGCACGAACAGGAGGGAGGGGAGACAGCATAGCAGACAGAGACAGACACACACCTTGTGTGTGGGAGAGAGAGAGATGCACACTGCCCCTTTAAGTAAGCTGACCCACTCTTAAGTGCATTGACTTTTTAAGTGGATCAGGAAGTTGAGACAGCAGCTGCTGCCCTAGGCTCTCTGTCTCTCTCCGTCCGTGTCCCCTCCCTGCTCTATATGGAGAAGGGGTAAGTGGGGTGCAGGGGGAGGGGGACACCCGGACATTAGCCCCCCCACATTCCCCGCCTGCACAGCAAGCAGGAGTCTCTGGGAGCAGCTCCAACACAGAGGGCAGGATCAGCAGATGGCAGTGGGGGGAGGGACAGCTGAACTGCCGATTGATAGCCTGCTGGGCGGCTGCAGCACAGGGAATTTAGGGGAGCGGGGAGCTGATAGGGGGGTTGCCGGTCCACCCTGGTTACAAGCCCCCACCAGCTAGCTGCAATGGGCTGCTCTTCCTGCAAGCAGTGGACAAAGCAGGCGGCTGCCAAACGACGTTAGAAGGGAGCATTGCATAACTTTAAACGAGCATGTTCCCTAATTGATCAGCAGCATAACAACGAAACAACGTTAACCGGGACGACTTTAAGTGAGGAGTTACTGTACTGTGTTAGCCTGATTGTGTTTATAGATGGTTAGGCCTTAATCTGCTATAACAACAGTGGGAAACTTGAGAGGAAAGAAGGCAAGTGTAGACTAGGCTTTGGAATGCCCTCTTGTTAGCCTATAACATGCAATAATATACTTCTTGGGGGTGGGTGGGACGGGGGGAGGCAGGGGGAGAATCTATCCACGCTGATCCAGGAAACCAAAATGGAATCAGATCAAACATATTTAACAAAGATGCTGACAGCTCTGTTGCAACCTTTACCATAGTAAATAGCACACTGGTTAAAAAGGAGAGTCTGATGCTATGTGTAAAGATTTTACCATGTCGTTTAATCTGTAAGAAGCAAAATGTATGTGTAATGTAAATATAAGGAGAGAAATTTTCAAAACTAGCATATAGTCACATATATGCACAAAGAGGCACATAGACAATCATCAATCTGCAAAGGATTTAAAAACATTTAGCGCTTAGAAAGGTTTTATATGGAGTTGCCTCTGTTACATTTCCATAAAAGGTAGCAACTCTCTCCCTGGCTTAATCACCATTCTGACTTAGGGCTGGTCCACACTAACCCCCCACTTCGAACTAAGATACACAACTTCAGCTACGTCGAACTATCTTAGTTCGAACTTACCGCGGGTCCACACGCGGCAGGCAGGCTCCCCCGTCGACTCCGCGTACTCCTCTCGTGGAGCAGGAGTACCGGCGTCGACGGCGAGCACTTCCGGGATCGATCCAGGATCGATTTATCGCGTCTTGTCTAGACGCGATAAATCAATCCCAGAAGATCGATTGCTTACCGCCGGACCCGGAGGTAAGTATAGACGTACCCTTAGATTCCCCTCCCCTCCACACGTTACAAAGTAATTACATTCAACAGGCTATCCATGATGTATTGATTCTGTCTTAAATGATGCTGTATGTGTTTCAATAGTGATCTGTAAATGAAATGTTTTCTGAGAAGGCCTTAATGTAATAGTCAAAGTCAGGAATCCCTATTAGAGCTATAACTCACCACCTGGTCTCCCCTCAGCCCAAAATTTAAAATTTCACTCTACATCCCTGCCCTTCTCTGTAACTAAGTGTTAGATGATTATAAAGTGAATATGATGGAAGACACTAGCTAAAGGCAGTGTGCTGGAGAGATGAAACTGCCAAATCAAGTGAGAAAGATGAAATAAAATGCAACGTAAAATTCTGCTTGTTGTAGATGGGTAGCACTAGATTGCTGTTCAGTTTGTATTCTCTCACTGTGCCTCAAAAGTGATATTGAATCTAGAGTGCCTCAGAGCTGTGTTCAGTGCAGCATCTCGGGTAAGATCATCATCTGGTGTAAATTAACACAGCTCCACAATGGAGTTTCACCCATTTATACCAGCAGAGGAAGTGGTCCCTCAGATTCTTCACAGCCTCTAATGGGACCTATTGTACCACTGGGAACAAAGCACAACAGATTCTCAGGTGTGAAGTGACCTGCAGTACTAGTGACCTGAGAATCTAAACACAAAAGGGCTACTTTGCCCCCTCAGTGTCTATCATTGTCCAGATACCTGGGGATTATTTTATTGTTATTTGTACTTTTGGTAGCACCTAGGAGTTCCAGTCATGAACCTGTACCCATGGTGCTAAGTACTGTACAAACATAGAACAAACAGGGAATCTGAGGTTGGTGATGAGTAGCCTGGGTGCAAGGGCTGAGAGCATAAAAACTGAAGGCAATTCAGTATCTGATTTCCTTCCCCTCCTCCCCCCCCCCAATCCTCAGGGCTCCCTGGCTGGGGCTGAATCCGGGGAGCAGAGAATAAGGTCACTCGATGGCTCTCTGTAAGCTTCTGGCCAGGTATAACATTATTGGATTAAAATATGACCAAATCATTGTTGCTACGACTGTTATACAAATCTTATACGAAGTGTGCCAAGAAAGTGTGCCAATAGAAAGGGTTAAGCAGCTCGCAGGCTAAATGGCCCAGAGTCAACTTTTAGATACATGTTAGAAAAGTATGTGAATGGTAATTAGGTCCATTCCATGCTAGATAGGCTAGAATTTTGAAATGCAAACCTGTATTGTTAGAGAATTGGAGGTGATACTAACTGTATGTGTTTACCTATATCTTGTTAGATGTTAGACAGGAACTGTCTGTTTACAGGGCTATCACTATAGCAATTGATTCAGAGATCAAAAGGGAATATTAACATTTAGATGAATCTTGGGTGAAATAGTGTCATTGTCTATATGTCTCTTTAAAGTTTGTGATAAACTGCTTAATGGATAAATTACCTTATGTTAATCTATATAGTTAATTGCCAGTGGTGCTTAGGAAATAGGTCTACTTCAAAGTTTCCATAATTGCCTATTATTTGCCTAAGGACTCCATGCTTTCAAAAGAAGGCCTGGAACTGTATAGAAACCCTTGAGTCTTGATCCTTTTTATCTCAGATCTGCTTGATGCTTCATGCAGGGGAAGCTTAAGTCGTAAGATTGAGATCTCCAGTCCTGTCTGGATCACCCTGAATATGAACATTGGACTATAACCTATGGACTAATTCTGAAAGAACTCTTTGCAACTACAAAGCTCATCTCTACTGTGAATCTGATCTCAAAACTGTATTCATATCTGTATGTATACTGATCTTTTAACCAATTCTCTCTCTTTTTTTAAAATAAATTTTAGTTTAGTTAATAAGAATTGGCTGTAGCGTGTATTTGGGTAAGATCTGAAATATTCCTTAACCTGGGAGTTAATGTGTCCGATCCCTTGGGATTGGTAGAACTTTCTTATATGAGGAATAAGATTTTCAGTAATCCTCATCATATTTGACTTAGGTGTCTGGGTGGAGGCCTAAGGCTGGGTTGTTTTAAGGGAACTGTGTTGTTGGCTTCTGGGTAACCAGTGAGGTATTATAGAAGCTGTTTTGGGCTGATTTGGTAAATCTAAGTATTGGAATATCCACCAGCTTTGGGGATTGTCTGCCCCATTCTGTGGATGAAGTGCACCTCTTTCTCAGATGTTGGTGTATATTGTTCTTGATATATGATATAGTATTGAAGAATACACACGCCCGTGCACACACATACACAGCCATGCCTTAATAATGTTAAGGGTCTGATAAATCTTGTGTTACACATGTTTACTTTTAAAGATGAATCATTTGACTTTGTCCAGAAATATGGCAGCATGGGAGTATTGTAGAAACAATGGAATGATAAAAACATATGCTTCTGAAAGAGCTTTTACAGCCCATTGGATCAAGGACTTCCAGTAGGTTTATAGTAATTATTACCATTTGGGATTTTTATGAGAAATCTTATTGATTAGGACAGGATCAAAATTTGATTTCTACTCTTGCCTTCTCAGGCAATATGTTAGGTAGAGAGGGCAAAACTGTACATTGGAAGACATCTAAGATGGTTGATGTTTGTATCCTGGCAGAGAGTGGGACTGTCAATAATAGATATGGGGGTGACAAAATAAAATCATGTGGGCTGTCATGTTCCTGCCACCTGGGAAATAAACTGGTCAGTCCTAGCAATTCCTGCTGTGGAAGGAACTGTCTGAGAAGGAAATTACATTTTGGGTGGGGATAGGATTGCAGACCCACCCAACTGTAGAAACTGTCTCTCAAAACTGGCTACCTCACTGTCCAAAGGTAGTTCCTGCTAAGTGGGGTATCCACCAAATCTGCTGATTTTGAAGTCTCCTTCCATTCACATTGGAAAGAGGAGCAAGCTTCTCTCGCTCCTGAAGACTGCTCCTGCCAATGAGAGATCCTGTCCTGAAGGGTGATGAACATACGCTGATAGATGATTTCCATCTCTGATTTCTATGATACTATGATTCTCTGTCAATGAAAGGACCACAGTGAAATAGCTTTGAATTAGAAGTACTGTTGAACATGATGAGATTTAGACTTCAGATTTATTTGGGTCATTTTCTGGTGCTATAAAATATAACTCAATGAAACATGGAGAAATTCCTCTAATAGAGCAAGTCATTAATTTTGTTTCCTAGACATTTCGCTATTTATGTTTGAAGTGCTTAACCCACTAGGACCTTGGTGACAATTCTGGGTTACATGTGAGAGAGTGAGTGACATTTACAGCAGAGCATCTGCTTCCTCAAAGGAATTAAGCTTGAGTTTATTTGCTTTCTATAGTTCTTTGATTTTCAGGGCAAGCAGCTGCGGTCTCCCTGAGCTGAGACATCTCAGATAATGGGCAAATTGACAGGCAACACAAATCCATATAATAGTTTAATTCCAAATAGGAAACCCACTTAGCTTTAGAACTAGGTTGTTATGGTTTTTTGTAGCCTCCCTTCCTGTTTTTTTTTTTCTTAATTGTTCCTCATCGCCTAAACACATCAAGGTCAGTTTTAAGCATAATGAAACCGAAGGTGAATTGTAAAACAGCATTATGCTTTTTAAATTGATATTACCATGTTAATATATGACTCTGTGTGCGTGAGCTAGTGAGTAGTGTGTCCATTGTCAAAAGCCATCTACAGAAAAATCAAAACAAAATGTTTAATGAACTGTTATGTTAAAAAATCTTTATACATATTCTAGTGCATTTTGTCATATTGGCCAAATCCTCAATGTATATTTTTTCTGATATTGTCTTAACTAACCCTTACTGGCAGCTTCTGCAGAGTAAATGTTGCTCTGTGGTTCTGATAGGAATGATTCATAATCCTTTTTGACTGGGCTATTCAATTTCCTGATAACAAAGTAGATCAAATCTGTGACCTTTACTTCAAAGGGAGTCCTGTAAACCACCAGTTCTTCTACATGTGACTATTCCAGAAATAATGCTTGTATACAAATCCATCATATTAACAGGCACATTACATCAGGCAAGCAGGTTGATGTAGTATGGATGATAAATTTATGGTACTATATAGTGGTTCTGTACTGTGCAAAGCACAGGTATTCAATATCTCTGCATTCCCTAAATGTAGAATTAGTTAAAGGAGCAATAAAATTAAATAGTTTAATTTACTCATGCTATTTTTATAGGGAGGATGAAAAATTATTTATATTAATCTTATTGAACCGATTTCACCCTGGATTTACGCTAGCCCCTTTAGAAACCCAGTTATAAGGCTCTGAGGATTGATAGCCCTCTAGTCATGTGGCTATGATGGTAGAAAATGGCAGCAGCTTCATTTGTGCGACCGTGGGGATAGGGGGATACCACCACCAATAAAGAGGGAGGCTCTTGTTGGAAAGGGGGCATGGCCAGGGCAGCCAAGAAACATGTTGGTTTCCAGTTCCCTCAGCAACCTTCACTGGTAGGGCTTCTAGCACCAGCTGTGACCAGAAGCTGTCTCCCTCTCCTCCAACAGAAAATCCCAGAGCGAGTGACCATGAGAAGACCCCCTGCTTCCCTCTGTGGGAATGAAGGCCCAGTTGGAACACAGTATATCATTTGCACTCTCTTTGCCAGTTCTGGTGAGTCTGGTCAGTCACAGAAGACTAAATAAAAAGCAACAGAGGGTCCTGTGGCACCTTTAAGACTAACAGAAGTATTGGAGCATAAGCTTTCGTGGGCGAATGCCCACTTCATCAGATGCAAGTCTGATGAAGTGGGCATTCGCCCACGAAAGCTTATGCTCCAATACTTCTGTTAGTCTTAAAGGTGCCACAGGACCCTCTGTTGCTTTTTACAGATTCAGACTAACACGGCTACCCCTCTGTTAGAAGACTAAATGGTCACATAGATTTTTCCATAGACCCAAATAGGAAAAAAATAAGCTGCATTTTCCCTTACCTCCAAGTCTTGTGGTGCCTGCCATTTATAATGTGAGTATGATGGTCTTGCTGTCACTCAAATGTCACTCAATTTTCCTTCAGTCCAGATTTTCCATCATTGATGGAAGTGACTGAAGATCAGGATCTTGCCTGATTAAATTGTGTGTGTGTAGCCTAAGTTAAAAAAACAAACACCACATGCCTGTTCAACCAATTTGCTGAATCAACAGGAAATCAAATTTTTTTTAGCACTCTAGTAAAGAAATCTTGTTCTATTGACAAGTTCTGCATGAGTTTTCAATGCAATACTTCTCTGTCTGCATCAGTTCTTCCTCCCTCTCCCATCTGCCACCCGCTCAGTCTAGGGTAAGGAAACCATATCCTGTCAAAACAAAGCACCAGATAGAAAGTGGAAAAGACTTCTGAGATGAGTTTTTTTTTTTAAGGGACCATTTAGTGGCATTAAAAGAGCTTCATGTAATCAGTCACTTATTATGGTAGCATCCAGAGGACCCAACAGAGATTGAGGCTCAATTGTTCAAACACATAATAAGAGACATCCCCTAACCTGGAAAGCTTACAGTCTAAATAGATAAGACAGGCAAAGGGTGGGAGGCAAAACAGAGGCACAAAGAGCCAAAGTGACTTGCTCCATGTCATGCAGAACATCAGTGGCAGAGGTGAAAATACAACCTAGGTCAATACAACCTAGGTCACCCTACTCCCAGGTTAGTACCCAATGTGCTAGATCACAATCTTTACAGTGGAAATAGTGTTGCTATCGTTCATTGCACTGGGTTGTAAATACCTGTTAAATTAAATGTCAAGAGTTTTAATAAGGAATTTCTTTGTAGCACTCAAGAATAAGAAAATACAGAATGAAGGTTACATAATCTAGACAGACACACTTTAAACCCTCAGTAAACTGCTACATCTGAGTGTATATTATAGAAATTTTAATTTTCTTAACATTGATTTGTTTTGAAATATTTTGTTCAAGGGTAAATATATTCATAGATCTAAAGTCTTGCCACTTTTACCTACCTTGTGAGTCTATTGACATCTAATACTTTATTTTGAGCTGTGCTGATACACATTTGCACATTTTGCATGATCAGTCAAAGCCTAAGAAAGTTGTAGGGTTAACTATCAAAGATGTCAATGCACTCATCTTTGACCTCCAGAATGGGGAACTCAAATCCTGCAATGGTCATAAGTAGAAATGAATTTAGCATGTGGCAAAAATAGCGAATATCAACCTTTTGCAATATACTAACATGAAATGTTTTCACATCACATATTCTTAATTGTCAAAGTATCTCACAAGTGATTATAATAGTTTTCTATATTTTCAGTTGAAATTTTCCGACCAGATCAATCTCACATTGAAGGTTGTGCATCAGTAACAGTAGATTGTGTGTCCGTAGTTTGTACCATATAGTGGGTAGATAAGAATGTACCTGAATTCCTTATGTAATGTTTCTCCATCTGTAAGCTTTTGTACATACAATGTGGCATCTAGTCTGCCTAGCAGAAGGTTTTAATTTGTAATTGCCAATGTATGCTGTACTAACTTTTGAAGTATTCTAGAAACTAGCTTTTTTTAATTCAGTGACACTTATGCACAGTATTAGTGTTAGGGATGACAATCCACAGCTTCTTATTATGAATATGCAAATACGATGAGAGAAAGAAGTGGCCTAATAAGAAGTAGCGAAGAAAAAGTCCACAAACAAGTCATTGTCTCTGCACTGGAAAGGGATAAAGAGCATGTCCCAGGTCTTACCAACAATGTCATCAACAATATGACAAACCAGTTTGACCCAGTAGCACATCCAGAGGTGCTAATCAACATATGTGTTGGACTGCATGTAATATCAGATGTACAAGAATCTCTACTGAACATAGCAGATGTTGGTGAAGCACAAATGGAGAGATTTGAGAGAGACGCACTGGATTCTGATGAGACACAGTGCTTCTTTAGGCCAGTCGAGAAATCTGGCATCAAAACATTTGCTGACATAGCCAAGAAGACCAAACTTAAGTCTGGCAAGTGAGGGACAATCACAGCATCTATCAGTCCAGAAATCGTTTTCCACAGAGCCCTGTCCTTAGCAAGATGCAGAGATGATGTTTCAATAACAACTGTTCTTAGTCACCCAATAGGATCTGTGCCTATGTCCCTCTTCCATGCTGATGGAACAATGAGAAGAACAGACAAAGCTGAATTAGGGCACCAGCTGGAAGCTCAAGCTGAAAGAATCCATGAACTAAGAGCATGCAACAAAGAAACCACAGTGTACATCAAAGGTTCCCTGACTGTCATACAAATGGTGTCTGGGGTCAAATTCCACACATTTGATGAACTGGCTGCTGAGTATTTCAGAAAGGTCCTAAAAAGATTTGACAAAACTTAGTCTGTAATCAAAGACTTTGACAGATATGACAACCGTAACCCTGTGAAAACTGCAGAAAGACAGCACCAGACAGGATGTAAGGCTGGATGCAAGAAATGCCAGGTGATTGGAGGACACCGTCTGCCTCCAGGGAAAAAGTTTCTAACCGTGGCATCCAGCTAGCAGTCATTTGCAAATTTCTCTGTGAACATATGGTTCAAAATGCACCTGACCATGTAGGAACACACCCAACACAAACACTCCTCCTTACAGGAGGCATTTCCAGTGGTGAAGTACAAAGTCCATCACCAGTAGAGATGTTGAAGAAGCCCAAGACTTCTACAGTACTCAAGAGGCAGTGGACACAAGGATGCTTCTGCATGGTGTATGTGCCAGTATGACTTTTGGGTCTCTTGGTGTTAAAGGAACCATAGTGATTATGTCACCTGATACAGATGTTTAGGTCCTTGCTGTTCACTAGATAACATGTATTGAAACAGGCACCATTACCAGCACAACTAGTCGCTGCATACCTGCGCATGCAATTTGTGATGCACTCACTCCTGACTTCTGCAACATATTTCATGCTGTACACACATTAACAGGGTGTGACTCTGTGTCATCCGTATTGGGAATAAAATCAGTTTTAATGTTGTCAAAACAAAGGGAGCTTTCCACCTCAGATATCTTGCCAAATTGGGAGAGAGTGATGGATAAGCCACAATTTCTGCTGCAAGGAAGTTGGTAGTGGTGCTATATGACTAGAGCAAGAAAGAAAAGGACCTGAATTGGTTGTGCCTCAATCTGGCCATCAAGAAGGACAAGTCATTGGCCAAACTCCCACATGGGACAGTTTTGAAGAGCATGTCAAAAGAGTATCTTGGCAAACAAAGATCTGGATATCTTTGCACATGGGTAACCCAGACGTTGGATCATCATGGCAACATGGATGGGAAAATGAGGATGATGAACTACTTCCTGTGTTCTTCAAGGGCCCAGTGGCGTTTGAGCTTCTACAAGACCTTATTTATATCTCTACCAGTAAGGGTCATTGCACAATAAACTATGTCTGTAGTCAGAACAAGGTTCCCTGCACAGAACTGTGTACATGCCAAGACAATGAAGACTGTGGTAACCCACACACTCCCGACAGAGATCATAATGATGAACAAGATGATGATAATGATGTTGACTAGAAATGTCACCTGTGCTATTACATTTCAGTGATACCTGTACAAATTTATTATTTGATTTTGTTTTATCCTTTAGATGGTTGTTGTGATGCTTTGAGGTCACAAAGAAATCAAATTTTGTGTCTTGAGACAATATAGTCACTAACAGAAATGAATGCAAATATTTCAAAGTAGTCATTTTATTGTGCTGATGGGGTGTCATTGTTTATCCTCATTTCTGTGCTAATGGAACCACTTGACAGCTCCACATCATACCTCATCTTAAAGTAGACATAATAAGCTTTCAAATGATATATGATTTGCCTGTGTGTAGAGAGGATACACATTAAGTCAACCAAATCCATGTTTTCTGCCACTCGCCTAACTGTGCAAAGCAGCTGGAATACGACAGGTTCTGGCACAAGGACTGCTCTCCACTAGAAAGAAATGGATCCTCATCTTTCTAGTAGTGTATAGTAACAGTTTCTAGCTTTGCTGTTGAGAAATCCACCCCTGGACAGAGGGCAAGCACCAGGAGATTACAGCACTTATATCTTATTAAAGTTCTTTTTTAATGGAATTTAAATCACTGTCAATTGGTACCCCTAAAGTATGATTTTGGTATAGTAACATAATTTTGTTGCCAATGTGTATATTAAAGTGGAATTTGGTTGCATTTTTAATCAGAAGAGGATGAGAGAGCTGTAAATATAAAGAATCAAGGAAAATATTTCATGAGTATTTTCATGGCTGTGAATTATCAGCACTAAAATTATTCCATCATGCCACTGTCTTGCCATAATGAATGTTACATATTCATCTCTGATGATGCTTCAAGTTATGTTTAACTGTGGTTCATTATGAAAAAGATAGGATTTAGTTCCTTTTGCCTTGGGAAAACCAAAGAGTAATGGTGAAGTGACCACAAAGCCTATTCTAAGCAACTATTCAAACTGACAAAAATTGCTTGTGATAAGGAAGTAGCAACCTCTAATAAAGGTGAAGCAGAACTGTGCTCAGTACCTTGATATATAATCTGGGGTAGCCTTTAAAACAGGAGATTGGCTGATAAGGGTGGTTACTTGTTGATCAGTTTTCTCTATTCAGTTAAATGCCTGCAGAGCTGTTGGGCTGGATGTTAAACAATCTGAGTCTAACATTTTTGTGAGGTATAGTGGTAAGTGATAAAACTCATCTTTTCAACCCCTTCTGAATGTATCATCTTCCTGTTTGTGTCCTCATGTTTTCCAGAGGGTCTTCTTTATTTTAATTAGCATTGCTCTGATTCCACCATCAGAGAGTTGATCATATCTTCCTTGTCAGTATCCTTTGTGGTTTCTCTTCCCAGACCCTGGCTGGCATTTTACACAGAACATTCTGCTAGATTATCATTTTGATCAAACAAAACCAGTTTGGGGATTGGATCAGCTTTGCTCTTACATGTTTTTGTTGATTGGTTTGTTTGTTCACATTACCAGACTGAATGATTGGTTGTCTTATGCTAGTTGGCCCAGATAGGAGAAGCATGGAGCCTGTAATCATCCAGATTAGTGGAAATTTATCCAGGGTACTGCAGGTTTACACTGCATAAAAGAAGCAGTGGCCTGTGGATAAGTTAAAGGCTTCAGCCTCCAGCATGCGCCAATCCTCCAACATCATCACTGAGTTTGTTCAGAACACAAAAAGGAAGAAAAGGGAATTGGTTACAAAAGCATCGATTGTACTTCTTTATTCCGACAGATCAGCAAAGGAATTCAGATGTGACATAACCATTCCTACCAAATTTTCTCTCTCCTCATCTTTATCATGTGAGTTTCAAATAGAAACCTCACAATTAAACAAAAAGCGGGAGACATATACATGTTTTTAGAATCTGTTGTTTATCTATGCTTTGTGCAAATGCTATAGCTGTTTTGGGTAGAGAGCCAGTATATATAATTTCCAAGAGGCAGACACTTCATGCATCTTCACCAGAGTTACGACAAATAACTGAAGTGACATATTGAGGCTTCCAGCATGCAGTTTATAACCCCGAGAGTAATGCACATTTATATGAGGACTTAAACAGCCTACATGAGTCTTAGTCATTCTCTATAATGCTCTTAAGAATCCTCACTATAATTTATTGTCTACATGGTAGTCAGACCGGTGTGTAACTAACAAAGAATCATATAATCTAGGCCAAAAAAAAGCGTTTACCTCAAGGGAGAACTGGTCTTAAATTGGTATGATTTTTTTCCTCCTGAGCACATACCAATGGATCTGTCGTTAAAACTATTTCTTCCTTCTCCTCACTTTCTCTGCTGCTTATAAGTTTTTAAAGGTACAGCTGTATATTTAAAAGTGTAATTAGGGAAATAAAAAGATGCAGTAGGTTATGATGGAAGAATTCTCTATTCACAAGTGGCTGCGGAAAGCAACATTTTTAGCCATATCTTTATTTTTCTCTGTTGATGAGGCCCACATCCCAGCCTCTGCACCATCCTTGGAGCATAGTGTCTGAATGGCAGTGGATTCCCATGCAGTTCCGATGCATCGGAGTGTTTGTTGTCTGCAGACAGATTGTGCAGAGATGGTTGCACCCCTTTCATTCCACAGAGCCAGTGGGTGGTGCACAACTGTGTGACTTAATCAAAGCTGCCACTTTGAGAGGATGTTAGTGGGGGGAGGGATAGCTCAGTGCTTTGATCATTGGCCTGCTAAACCCAGGGTTGTGAGTTCAATCCTTGAGGAAGCCATTTGGGGATTTAGTTGGGGATTGGTCCTGCTTTGAGTAGGGGGTTGGACTAGATGACCTCCTGAGGTTCCTTCCAACCCTGATATTCTATGATTCTAATGCAGTGGTTGCAGAGGCTACTTGTGACCCATCAGGTACAATAATGACCTATAGGTAGGCAGGGAGAGGATTCTGAGTCCTGACAGCACCACTATACATAGCCTGTTTACTTGGGCTCTTTGTGAGTGTGGATGTGCTTTGCTTCAAAGAATCATTTTGTCTGTGCCACCCTCAATCTGAATGATTATTCAAACCTTTACTAGAGTTAATACATCATAAGAACAGAACATTTACCTGGGAGTAATATGATGAACCAAAGTCGTTACTATGACAACTTTTCTGTACTATGTTTGGGAAGCTTATTTAATAAATATAATTGTTATAGACCATTGTATTTATTATATGTTAACAACATACATATATTATAAATATTGAACATTATACACATTAAATGGCTGACAGGTCTCAAAATGTAATTGTACATGGAGAATCAACATCAAGCGGGGATTGGTTCTTGGCCCTACACTATTTAACCTTTTTTACCAATGAGCTGGAAGAACACACAAAATCATGACTGATAAAGTTTGCAGATGGCACCAAGATTGGGGGACTAGTAAATAATAAAGAGGACAGATCACTAATACAGAGAGATCTGGATCACTTGGTAAACTGTGTGCAAGCAAACTATGCACTTTAATATGGCCAATTGTAAAGTTATACATCTAGAAGCAAAGAATGTAGGCCATTTTTACAGAATGGGGGAATCTATCCTGGAAAGCGGTGACTCCAAAAAAGATTTTGGGGTCAGGTTGGGATAATCAGCTGAACATGAGCCTCCAGTGCAATGCTGTGGGGGGAAAAGGGCTAATGCAATCCTTGGATGTATAAACAGGGGAATATCAAGTAGGAGTTGGGAGGCTGTTTTACCTCTGCAATTGGCACTGGTGTAACCACTGCTGGAATACTTCGTCCAGTTCAGATGTTCTCAGGAAGGAAGTTGGAAAAATTGGAGAAGGCTCAGAGAACAACTGTGAGAATGATTCAAGCACTGGACAACATGCCTCGTAGTGATAGGCTCAAGGAGCTTGATCTATTTAGCTGAACACAGAGAAGGTTGAGAGGTGACTACATTAAGAAAAAATATTTGATAATGCACTTTTCAGTGTAGCAGACAAAGGTCTGTAACAAGATCCAGTGGCTGGAAGTTGAAGTTAGACAAATTTAGACTGTAAATAAAGTATACATTTTTAACAGGTGAGGGTAATTAACCATTAGAGCAATTTACCAAGGTTATGGTGGATTCCCCCTCACTGACAAAAACAGGATATGTTTCTGGAGGTTCAAATATATATTCAGTATATGAGGAGAAATATATGCATTTTGCCAGTTTTGGTGCATAGGTAATGCAGCTGCCACACAAGATAGAATTCAGCTTCACTTACTCTTGTGGAAGGTTTCTTTTCAGTGAACTGAAAATACCATGTAAATTTCTGAATTTGATGTGCTGTTACTAAAAGCAGCAAGGTAAATTATACAATAGTATTCCATTCATTATTAATGATGTCTTTTTAAAGTCTGCCACTGTTTTATTCATTAAGTGAGATATTTGGTTTACGATTTTGATAAGCTATAAAGTGGCCTAATTTAATCAAGAAATTTAATCATATTTAAACAAATACTGTATGAAGAAGTTGAAAATGCTCTTTTAAATCATCTTTGCTTATATTTAACAAAGAATTCAGCCTAAAGGGTTCAACAGTCACATCATTTCTCTCATGGCTATTCAGATTTCCCATATAAAGAAAGAGCAGGGTACTCTTCCCATTCCCTTTTTAGAACATTCCTCTTCTGCCTTTACAGTCCTGTCTATTTCCTCATTAGTGTTCCTTCCAAAGCCCAAGCTTGTCAACAATGAAGCTATCATCAGCACAGTATGAAATCAAAGGTAATACAAAGATGGTTTTTAGTCTAGTCTTCAGCAATGTTTTGTCTATGGACCAGTATTTTTAATTCTGCAGCTGCTGAAAACTTACGGTAATTAGTGTATGTACAGCCAGATAGATTATAAATCAGCAACTGATGACTTAACATCTGTATCATACAGATACATTCTCATATGTGTTAGGAAATGTGGAAAATAGATCACAAAAATATCTTCACTTAACTAGGATGTACGGATAGCTTTAGTATGAGAGAGCATACAGAAGGGGGAGGGTTGGGCATTGTTGATTTCACATTTGCCTGCAGGTGTTTAAAGTCCAAAGTAGGTTGGAAGCCTTTTTTTTTTTTTTTTTAAGCAAGTGTGAATGCGATATCAGTGTTCCATACATCAGTCTGTATATTCTGTTTCGTGAAACACGGGCTTCATGATATTCAGATAAATATTTTTTAAAGATGAAGGAAAAAGTGGTGACAGGAGTCTTCTTTCTCCAACAGCTTTCACTTTCTTATTTTGGTCATATCGAGCAGCTAGCTTCCTATTATCTGTAATAGCCCCCCTGCCCCCCAGCCCTACCTATCTTTTCACAAATTAATCAATAAAATAGGATATCTACAGATCCCATCTTGCACAGCATTTAGTGTGCCATAACAGCTTGGAACCAGATTTTAAAGGTATTGAGCACTCAAAGGTGCGGGTAGGTGCCTATTTACAGACGTGCCCAGTGGGTGACTTTCAATGGGACATAACTGCCTAACTCTCTGAGGTGCTCAGTGGGATTTACATCATTAGGTGCCTAAATACCTTTGTAAACCTGACCCTTAATCTGCTATGTTAGAAGCAAAGATGTGCCAGTTTATTTAGTAGGCAGCTGAGTGCCCCAGACTGAGGTGGGCTTAATGGATGACCTGCAAAAAGCAATGGTTTTGGAGCATCTGGAACACAAAACCCCGGTCCTGCGGCTCTGCCTTGGTACATGGGTCCATCCATGTAGAGTAACTTATAGAATCAGGGCCTAAACATGCAGAGAGGAGCTTTAAATGTTTTTTTGTGGGGGTTTGATTGAAACTTGGGGGGAGGGATAGCTCAGTGGTTTGAGCATTGGCCTGCTAAATCCAGGGTTGTGAGTTCAATCCTTGGGGGGGGGCACTTAGGGATCTGGGACAAAATCAGTACTTGGTCCTGCTAGTGAAGGCAGGGGGCTGGACTCGATGACCTTTCAAGGTCCCTTCCAGTTCTAGGAGATAGGATATCTCCATTAATTTAATTTAAAAAAAAAAAGAAACTTTTTTTTAAAAAACAGAATCGGATTTCTTTCTTTTTGCTCTGTTTATTCTAATTTTCTGACCTGGTTTGTACCATATTACCTCATTGGACTACATATTTCCCACTCTGTCCATTCCCTACACATTCCTGAAATATCCAGGCAGTAGCAGGCATTCCTGTCTCCATAGCTCTCGTATTTACTTGCAACAGTCAGAAAATAAATCCCAGTTACTTGGAAGAGCCACACAGCTTTTATCTCAATTACTTTTAAAGAACAATTTAATTAGGGCTTAGGAAGCTGGAGCGCTTCACAACCAGGTGTTTTTACTTTTTTTCATTATAAGGCAAATACTTATTGTCATGGGCTTGCACCAATTTGGAGTGAAAGGGTATGCAAAGATATGAAGTAGATGATATGACTCTAGGCCAGGAAAGTTTGGGTACATCCAAGCAACTTACTGTAGGAATAATCCTGCTGTGCCCTTCATTAGGAGAATTGGCACAGATGTAATCCATTATTTTCGCACTTCGAGTTTATAAAGGAATGTCAGGAAGCTCTTTTCTATTTGTTTTGATCACTGGTGTGGTTTAGTATTGCTGCCAAGTATCTCATTGATACTTTTGACTAGCACTCTGTGATGGGGTTTGGGGTGCAATTCAGAAGAGTGAGGGGTTGTCTCACCTCTTACCCTGTAATCCTGAGTGCTTCACAATGCTTTGCTACTGTAGCTCCCAGCCTGGGATGCTCACAACTGGCCTACAAGCATGCAGCTCACAGCCTGAAGTGTCTGTGTGCTAGACAGCTCTGGTTCAGCAGCTCTGACCCGAGCAGCCTGTCTATATCTCCCCTCTGGCTGCCAACAGCCTTGGTGCCAACCTTCAAGGTGACCCCAACGCACTTCCAGACCTGAATTTCCCCCACGCTGGGTGCTCTGCAGTATTCAACCCTCTCCAGGATAGTTCAGAGAAATAATGAGGTTCGTTTGTTCTTCTTAAGACACAAAAACACATCACAGCTTATTAACTTAACTGGGGTAAATACATCCTTCAATTTAAACACAGCACTGAGTTCATTTATAGGAAAAATAAAACAAATTTATTAACAATAGGACCTAGGTTAAGTGATGCCAAGTACAAGGAATAAAGTTAGAAAGGGATACAAACAAATAAAAGTGAAATCATAGAACCATAGGACTGGAAGGGACCTTGAAAGGTCATCTAGTCCAGTCCCCTGCACTCGTGGCAGGACTAAGTATTATCTAGACCATCTGTGACAGGTGTTTGTCTAACCTGCTCTTAGAAGTCTCCAGTGATGGAGATTCCACAACCTCCCTAGGCAATTTATTACAGTGCTTAACCACTGTGACAGTTAGGAAATTTTTCCTAATGTCCAGCCTAAACCTCCCTTGCTGCAATTTAAGCCTATTGCTTCTTGTCCTATCCTCAGAGGTTAAGAAATACAATTTTTCTCCCTCCTCCTTGTGGCAACCTTTTATGTACTTGAAAACTGTTATCATGTCCCCTCTCAGTCTTCTCTTTTCCAGGCCAAACAAACCCAATTTTTTTCAATCTTCCCTTATAGGTCATGTTTTCTAGACCTTTAATCATTTTTGTTGCTCTTCTCTGGATTCTCTCCAATTTATCCAAATCCTTCCTGAAATGTGGCATCCAGAACTCGACACAATACTCCAGTTGAGGCCTAATCAGCGTGGAGTAGAGCGGAAGAATTACTTCTCATTTCTTGTTTACAACAATCCTGCTAGTACATCCCAGAATGAAGTTAGCTTTTTTGGCAACAGTGTTACACTGTTGACTCATTTTTTAGCTTGTGATCCAAAATGACCCCCAGATCCCTTTCTGCAGTACCCCTTCCTAGGCAGTCATTTCCCATTTTGTGTGTATGCAACTGATTGTTCCTTTCTAAGTGGAGTACTTTGCATTTATCCTTATTGAATTTCATCCTGTTTACTTCAGACCATTTCTCCAGTTTGTCCAAATCATTTTGAATTTTCATCCTATCCTCTAAAGCACTTGCAACCCCTCCTGGCTTGGTATCATCCGCAAACTTTATAAGTGTACTCTCTATGCCATTATCTAAATCATTGATGAAGATATTGAACAAAACTGGACCCAGAATTGATCCCTGTGGGACCCCACTCGTTATGCCCTTCCAGCATGACTGTGAACCACTGATAACTACTCTCTGGGAATGGTTTTCCAACCAGTTTTTCACCCACCTTATAGTAGCTCCATCTAGGTTGTATTTCCCTAGTTTGTTTATGAGAAGGTCATGTAAGACAGTCTCAAAAGCTTTACATTAAAGTCGAAATATACCACATCTACCGCTTCCCCCCTATCCACAAGGCTTGTTATCCTGTCAAAGAAAGGTATCAGGTTAGTTTGACACAATTTGTTTTTGACAAATCCATGCTGACTGTCACTTATCACCTTATTATCTTCTAGATGTTTGAAAATAGGTTGCTTAATTATTTGCTCCATTATCTTTCCGGGTACAGAAGTTAAGATGACTGGTCTGTAATTCCCCGGGTTGTCCTTATTTCCCTTTTTATAGATTGGCACTATATTTGCTCTTTTCCAGTCTTCTGGAATCTCTCCAGTCTTCCGACTTTTCAAAGATAATTGCTAATGGCTCAGATATCTCCTCAGTCAGCTCCTTAAATATTCTAGGATGCATTTCATCAGGCCCTGGTGAAGATATCTAATTTGTCTAAGTAATTTTTAACTTTTCCTTTCCCTATTTTAGCCTCTTCTGATCCTACCTCATTTTCACTGGTATCCACTATGTTAGATGTCCAATCACCACCAACCTCCTTGGTGAAAACCGAAACAAAGAAGTCATTAAGCACCGTAATGACTTAAACAAAGAAATCATTAAGCAAATCACACAGTTAGGATGACCTCATGATATTCTTTCCTTCCTGTGGACTTCCCAACCCCCTGCTGATTTCTGTGTAAATGGGGCTTTCATTGTTTTTGGTCACACCTTGCTTAATTTCATTGGAGACCGGTAGATAGCTGCCTTCTCTCCTATCTGGGAGGGAACCTGTTTCTCACTGTTTGGCCACAGACATTAAAGCATAATATCATTAGGTATCCATATTTCATCATATAGTGTTAATACGTACATTTCACAGTGGCATTAATCACCAGAGTGCCATTAGCTTTCAGAAAAGACCTCACTCTATACACTTTTATAACACAGTAATATTGCATGCTATCAGTTGATTCAATTGCAAATCACTTGAGGCTCAGCCCCCTCTGTCTTTATAGACCAGTAAACCATTGCAATGTATTTTTTGAAAAGTAAAACTCAGATTAAGCATCTCTCTCCTGCTGAGTGGGTAGATACCATGCTGTCTCCTTCCCCACTTCTTTGTTTGATAGCTTTATTTACCTTATATATAAAATTGGACCTCCATTGTCTCTGCCTGATGACCAGGCTAGCCAGAGATGCAAATACGCATTTCTTTGTCAAGGGCAAACCTGTTTACCAGCTCCCTCTGACATGCCTGGTTTAAACATGCTTTAGTAATAATTCCAGCATTTATCCATAACTATTAATACATAGTGTGTATATACATTATGCAAGAATATTAATGAGCAGTGAGTTATTAGTTTTCAAATGATACCCCACAAGACATATTTCATACAAAGATTATTACAGTAGAGTGTAGGATGTGAATACATGGTTGCTTAGGGTCACACACTCCAATTAGTTGTCTGATCTGTTTATCTACTGTATGAGCTGCAGGCAATTATAGTGGTCTCAAATAATTTTAAGAGTATCTCATTTTTTGAATAGGTTTCTTGATTCAAATGGGACTGAGTAAAGGTGGTAGACTTCAGAGCTATAGGATGAATAAGCATATCTTTAATTTTAATTACACTAAATGAATTTAAACGCTATTCTAGCTTAACTGTTTTTGATCACGTAAAACAAATGTTCAGTTAACACAATACTATCTCACAGATGCTAAGGGTTTGAAAGAATAACATTGTATTGAGTGAAATATTTATGTGGACTGAGATTTTCAACAACACTCGAAGGGTTTGTATGCCCCATTCCCCTAAAAAGTAATGAGAACTCCGTGTCCCAATTCCTTAGATAGGCTTGAAAATCAAAGCCTTAGAATTTAAGATCAACTGTCTCTTATCTTAAATGGAGGAGCTATTTATTGCCCAACAATAACCTCCCAGTCATCTTAGAGAAGAACATAGCCACTGAAGAGCAACTTTGTATACACATGCTAAGCACCTCAGGTGTGCCAACAATACCCCATGGTCAATGCTATCAAAGGCAGCTAATAGTTCTAAGGGGCTGTCTATAAATTATGTAATACATTGTGTGTGGGTGGGTGGGATCATTAATTTTGCATGTTTGTTTGTGTTAAAAAGTGTTACAAGAGGTAGGTAGGTCTTGAAAATCACCAAAAAGATGGGTTATGAAATTCATGGACAGTCCCTTTAAAACATCAGAGGAGATAGTAGATCTTTATCCCTCACTAGAAGGAGATGAACCAATACGGTTTCTGTTCTATACCTAGGTCTGCAGCTTGATTGGATGATGAGTGAAGGATGTCTGAGTATTCGAAACTCCACCAGAGCTGCTCAGCCACAACCTTCTCCTTGACCTTTCCAAAAAATGGGAAATTACATACTAGTCAGTGATACTAAATGTCTTGCTTTCTTGAGCAGAGACCTCACATACCTTCCTTAAGAGGCAATGCTTCCCCTCTTTGTGGTTCTTCCTTCCACCAACAATGGGCCTAGCACTTTTCAGTTAACTTTTACCATCTGGGGGAGGGTGTAGATTCAGCTCACAGGTTCTGACCTGTGAGGCACCTCCAGCATCTCAGTGACAGATACCAGCTGAAACTCATGCAAGTGAATGTTACGTTTTGTCCCCTGAATACATCAGTCTTTCTAGCTGACAGTAAAGTAGTTCAGCCAGATCCAAGTGACATTATCCTCAAAGTAATAAGAAAATGTTTTCACAGCAAGAAACTTGACTCTGCAATCAAGTATCAGCAACTTGGATTAACCAAGCTATTTACCATCTGCGTAGCCCTAGCATAAATGCTTTATGTCATGATTGATCAGATTAAGGATGAGACTTGAACTGGTATTTTACCCTCATGGGATTGGTAATGGAACTCTATATTCTCAATTATTATTTATTTATTCAGTGACTTTCATCTCTAAATAACCAGTTCATTTCCAGTCCAGTGAACAAAGCAAATGTGCCGGTCTTTTTAGCATGGGGGGGAAGGGGGAAGATGTTGACAGTAACTGAAAATCATTATCATTTGGTTGCTTTTCCAAGGTCTTCGTCAAATGAGTCAAGAGTCTCAATCCAGTTCCTTGTGGACTGGTGTCTCCTTAATAAAACAAACAAACTAGCACTAACTGTCTCCGCAGAAAGCTAACGGATCAAATAGACATACTGAATTAACCTCATCCCTGTAATGTCTTTGGAAGATGAGATAGCGTGATCTACTGGATAGGGCACTGGATTGAGGGTCAGGAGATCTGACCTGGGTTCTATTGAGGGTCTCTGTCACTGACCTGCTATGTGACCTTGGGCAGTTGTGGTACCTCTCTGTACCTCTGTTTCCCCTTTGTCTGTCTGGTCTGTTTAGAATGCAAGCTCTTTGGGATGTGTTATTTTTAATATGTGTTTATACAGTACTTAGCACAAAGTGGCCTTGATCTTGGCTAAGGCCTCTAGGTGCTATTGTAATACAAATTAATAATATCCCTTCCAGATTCCTACCCAACTTTATGACAACTGAAGAAGATCCTGTCCCTGGAAAATCCATGCGCAACTCGGGGTGAAAACAATGCATTGGTGTTTGTTGGGGCAGTCTTTTGGAATTTCACCCTGTGATATGTGATGCTCGTGCAGTGCATGTAGTTGTGTATCATAATACAGACTCTCAGTGCTCTGATTTGAGGAGACCCCTTTAACTTGGGCCACAGCAGGGCCGTGTTCCTTAGACTTGGTCCCTCTAGATTGCAGAAGGAGGAGTTGAGGTATATTGGTAGGGCATGACGAGGAAGTTTTCACTGTCACTAATGGTAGCTGTTCTGTTAATAAAAGTCTACAGTGTTCCGGACTATCAATCCAGCACTTCTCCAAGAACTAGATTCACTTGCAAACATGTTTTCTAAGAAAAATATTGAGAAGCATAGCTGTAAATCTAGCAAACAAGAATCCCAGCTTTCAGTTGCTGGTAATGCTTTACAGCCCTCTACATGATATTAAATAGGATAGTTGGATTTGGATGCGCAAACATAGTTTGCAGAAAATACTGATCTTAAGCCAAATGCCTGTTATAATTTCTCTGTCCTCGTGAGAAGACCAGCTTGCACATGATTGGCAGTGAATTAGTTAATTTACTTAGTGTTTTATGTGTAGGCAGCATGCAGCTCTGTGAGACTGCAGTGGGCAATGAAGCAGCAGAATTCAATTTGCAGCAGTGACCTAAGAAGGACTATTTTTAGTAATAAAATAGGTCAGGGAATGCAGTAGTACAGACTGATAAATGAACAGTCGTCTCCTTAACTCATGGGGTTTGTTTCCTCTTATTATACAGCAGCTCTGAGGTGGGGAAACCAGATTAAACATTGTCACATGATCAACGTTTGAATTTTTCATTGTGAAGCAATCACAAGAAAACCACTGTGGTTTCTCGGGCTATAATGAAGAAAGAAACTAAGTAAATACTTTCTTAGGGATTTGTGGAAGGGAAAACCACTAGAGAGCTAGGTGACGTGAGTCATTTTAAGCACTGTTGTACAGTGCATATGACAGGCAATTCTCCATTTTTACTACACTGGCAGGTTTTCACATATTCCATGTACTTGTCTCTGGTATTCATTTATTCTCTGCGGACGATGCAGGTGAGGGCTAGCGTCCTCTTTTCAATGTGCGATAGATGGAGGAACTGGCTAATGCCATCAGCTTGATTCTATGGAATTTTCAGTTTTCTCTTTGAGAGGAAGAACAATCTGGCTATGTTTGCTGTGGTGTTCAGCAGCCTGCTTAAAGAGTCTCTCTTTCCAGTGTCAGGTTACTTCACCTGTGTTCACCAGGGGTTCTATTCCTGGCTGCAGAGGAGTCAGTGTGTGGCCTTGGATAAATCACACAAACTTCTACTGTGCCTTCATTTTCCTCGTTTGCAAAATAGGTTTAATATTGTACCTACTGTATAGGGATAGTATGAAATTTAATTCATTCATGCTTGTAAAAGACTTTGAGATCTTTGGATAACATATAGCAAAATATTTTATTATTACATAATTGTGTAATCAAAATAAGATGGAGCGTGCATCACTGTCATGAAAGGTCATTTCCATTGCTATAAGTTCCAGATATCTGGCCTTTATCTTAAGGTGGCAAGTAGGGCATACAATATACTTGCAGTGTTGTCCTTAATAATGAAAACCCTCTTCTTATCAGATAATTTTACATCAATGCTTCGTGTATAGTAATAGTAATTTTCCACTTACATGACCTGCTCCCTATTAACCCTTACATTCCTCGACTGAAAAGCGAGCCATTTCAGTGGTTTGGCATTTGAAATTCATTTAAAAAACGCTGTTCCTAGTGGGATTGATCCAAAACCTATTGAAGTCATTGCAATGGAAATATTCTCAGTGACTTCAATGGCCTTTGGATTAAGCCCCATAATCATGTATACAATATGTGTCCTGTCAGCTGCTCCCATCTAATTCAGTATTCTTAAAGCAGCAGTCTTAATGAGAACATCAATGTTACTGTTTTTCCTTTGGCGCTAAAATGAAGGAAGCTTAATTTTTCTTTGTGGAATTGTGAACATGGCAAAAGCATCACTTTTTGTAAACGTAAGTCATTCCAGTCTCCCTGTCCACACCCCAGTCCTCCCACACAACCCATCCCTTCTAACTCATCATAGGGGCCAAGAGTAAATGACAAATCACGATCCGCTCACTGCATACGTATATGAGACTAGTCTCTTGCTAGCAAAAAACACTCATTGACATGAAGCCGTTCATTATGCATGCAGTAGAGATCTCCGGCAGGAACACTCTCTTTGTCTCCATTTTTAAGAGCTAGAGTGCAATGTTCTGGCCCACCCAAAAAAATTCATAGATTCATAAATTCTAGGACTGGAAGGGACCTCGAGAGGTCATCGAGTCCAGTCCCCTGCCCTCATGGCAGGACCAAATACTGTCTAGACCATCTTTGATAGACATTTATCTAACCTACTCTTAAATATTTCCAGAGATGGAGATTCCACAACCTCCCTCGGCAATTTATTCCAGAGTTTAACCACCCTGACAGGAACTTTTTCCTAATGTCCAACCTAAACCTCCCTTGCTGCAGTTTAAGCCCATTGCTTCTTGTTCTATCCTTAGAGGCTAAGGTGAACAAGTTTTCTCCCTCCTCTTTATGACACCCTTTCAGATACCTGAAAACTGCTATCATGTCCCCTCTCAGTCTTCTCTTTTCCAAACTAAACAAACCCAATTCTTTCAGCCTTCCTTCATAGGTCATGTTCTCAAGACCTTTAATCATTCTTGTTGCTCTTCTCTGGACCCTCTCCAATTTCTCCACATCTTTCTTGAAATGCGGTGCCCAGAACTGGACACAATACTCCAGTTGAGGCCTAACCAGCGCAGAGTAGAGCGGAAGAATGACTTCTCATGTCTTGCTCACAACACACCTGTTAATACATCCCAGAATCATGTTTGCTTTTTTTGCAACAGCATCACACTGTTGACTCATATTTAGCTTGTGGTCCACTATAACCCCTAGATCCCTTTCTGCCATACTCCTTCCTAGACAGTCTCTTCCCATTCTGTATGTGTGAAACTGATTTTTCCTTCCTAAGTGGAGCACTTTGCATTTGTCTTTGTTAAACTTCATCCTGTTTACCTCAGACCATTTCTCCAATTTGTCCAGATCATTTTGAATTTTGACCCTGTCCTCCAAAGCAGTTGCAATCCCTCCCAGTTTGGTATCATCTGCAAACTTAATAAGCGTACTTTCTATGCCAATATCTAAGTCGTTAATGAAGATATTGAACAGAGCCGGTCCCAAAACAGACCCCTGCAGAACCCCACTTGTTATGCCTTTCCAGCAGGATTGGGAACCATTAATAACAACTCTGAGTACGGTTATCCAGCCAGTTATGCACCCACCTTATAGTAGCCCCATCTAAATTGTATTTGCCTAGTTTATCGATAAGAATATCATGCGAGACCTTATCAAATGCCTTACTAAAGTCTAGGTATACCACATCCACAGCTTCTCCCTTATCCACAAGACTCGTTATCCTATCAAAGAATTACTGGTGTACGTGCCATAGCTGATGTGCTTCACTAACTTCCTTAAAGTAAAGGTCATACAGTAGAAAGCCTGAATTTGGGAAGTAGCTAAGCCTTGCTTTTATATCATAAGTGTTTTATAGTGATTACATTTAGAGGTGGTTTTAACTTTCACATTGCATTAGGGGCTAATTTATTTAAAGTACATTTTTGAAAATCCCTATTCTTTATTATTTCCTGACGTTTCATCAGCAAGATGGGTGAAAACAATTTGTGCTACAACAGAAAGCTAGCAAGATATTTTCAGGAATGTGCCATCCCATTTCATTCATGTACAAATGTTTCTATTTCTGTCCAATGGGTTACTGTGGTTGATAATCAGATTTATTTTCTATCAGGGTGTGGCTGAACTGTAGTGTCTGAATTCTGAGAGACATTATCTCAGACAGGAAAGTGAATGGTCTTGCATCATTGATCAGTGTCACATGTTCACATTATGAGCCCAACTCCAATCTCAGCTGCAGTGCACACACAGGTGTAAATAGGTGTTACTTTGGATGTACGCTGGTTTAACTGAGATCGCCCCTTCACTTTAGGGTTATATGCCACACCAGAGGACAAATCTGGAGGTGGAATAGCTCTTTTGTCTTCACCAAAGTTCAAATGTGAGAATAGCTCCCTCCAAACAAAATCCTTCATGTAAATCCAGCTAATCTGCACATCTGGAGACCAGACTAACTTGGGTACCTTGTTCAACTGTATGCCTTCAGAAATCAAAGGCTTTCCAGAGAAGCTGATACAGATGATATCTGACATGGCAATGAAATTTGTGAGGCTTATTGTCATGGGAGTCTTCAATATCCATATGTCAGTACCTCCAATCCAATGGCACCAAACTTCCTATCTGACCTTTCCATGTTAGGTTTTTCACTGGCAATCTCTGGACTGGTTCCTTGGGCTGGATGTGCACATAAGGAACCACCTATTTTGATCTGTCCATACCCTGCTCAAGGTGGAAGGCTCATGGTCCCCACTAAATTCCAAAACTCTACCCAGCCAAGAGGCGAAGGAGTAAAAGAACTAGTGAAACACTATAACTGACAAACACTGTTGATACACTGTCACCAAAGCATTCATGGTTCTCAGATGACATGACAGACTCCCTTCACCACAAATAATTCTTTCAAACCTATGCTGTGGCTGCAAAAAAACCCTACTTTTCCATTGCTTGAAGGCAGCAAAGTCACCACAGCACAAATGTCTACACCTTAAATAGTTTAATAAACAGAGATTGCCTGCACTCAACCTCAGAGCCTAGCATCTCTTGCTGTGAGAAATTATCATTTTAGGAACTTGTGCATCAAGGATGACTTGATGGGGTGCAAAGGAAAAAGCAAGCTGAGCACTGGACAAGAAAAACATCATAAATTTGCCCCACTCACACTAGAAGTAGTCATGGAAACACTCACAGCAATCAGCACTACAGCCTGTGACTCTGGTCCTTTCTGTTTCTGGCTGGTGAAAGAGAGTAGAGAATATCTGGGACCTCTGCTAACAGATGGTCACCTCTTTCAAGGAAGTAGTCCTACCTCCCACCCTACAGAACGCAGTAGTCTGGCTAGTACTGAAGAAATCATTGGCTCTATCTCTCCTTTGCATCAAGCGTAAATGGTACCATCTCCCAGCTTTGTCAATGCCTAGTCAAAATCAGCATCTGGATCAAGTCTAGTTGGCTGAAGCTGAACTCAGGCAAAACAGAAATGATGCTGGTAGGAAATAGGAAGCATTTAGAAGAACTTGCTTCCTCCATCACATCCTATTACCCAAACTGTTGTGGCTGCAAACACCTGGGGCTGGCCTGAACTCTGTGCCTCACCTTATTGCACATAGATCTTCACACAAACAACCAGGAAATTGTGACCTCTAGCTTCAGTTGTTTACTTCATTATATGTAGTAAAGAAGCTTAATGCCTTGAGAGCATTAACTGGTACAAAACTGAGTAGTCCATGCACTTAGGGACACAAGTCGCTCTGAGCCCAGCAGCCTAGTGCTCTGGTCTCTGCATTTGCTTCCCAAAATATGAAGTGTCCAATGTAGGGTCTTTGTTCTGATATTCAAATGACTTCGGGGGATTTGGCCCTGGCTATCTGAGAAATTGCCTCTCCCTCCATGACTGTGATCTCTCATGACAGCTGTGTTTCACTAGAACTTTGAAACTAAGACTAAGAAGGGGAGAGCTAGAGATAGAATCTTCAGACAAGATAAGCTTAGCCTGTGGAACTCACTGCAAGATTAAATAAGAATGATAATGGAGCTCACATGATAAACCCCTTTCTTCAACTTGAATTTCTCTCAATTTATGCACACACGTTCTCTCTCTCTCTCCCCCTTTCTCCAAGCTTTTACCATCTCAGATTAGGAATGAAGAGAGAACTTGATGCTTTTAACTTTTGAGCCATGTGATACTACCTTGGTGAGGATCTTACGAGAGCACAGGTTAGCATTTGTCCCTATATCTCTCTCATTTAATTGCTGGTGCTTTCGCTTTTTCTATGTATTTATTGGGGACTTGCTGGTGTTTTCCTACCTGTGGCTACTTGTCATCCCTGAAATGCCCATATTCCATCCCACCCCACCATAATATTGCTTCTATAATCTTAGTGATGTGCGTCATCAACAGCTGATGGGAGCATGTTCCCATGTAGCACCATAAGTTGTCACAAACAATGTCTTCTTATTATCACTGGTTGGCTTGACAGGGCTTGCAAAATTAACATGCCAGCTGAAAAAATAAAATGTGTCCCCATGGTTCTTCCTGTAGGGTCTGGTGCTTCTCCAAGTGATACAGAGTGCTAGCAAATTAGTGTTTCTGTAGCTGCATGTCACTCCTAGATGTATTGCCTGAAGGAGGGAGTATGTCTAAGAATGAGGGCAAGCAGCATAGTGTGGCTATTATGGGGGAGGATCTGCCAAGGATAACAGAGTATATCCTCATACCAAAGTTGAGATATCCTGAAGGGATACTTGTGAAAATATTTTTTTATTTACTGTGCCATATATGCTTATGTATAAGCTGAGAAATTTCGGGCTGAACTTCAAGGCAGATTTCGATGGATTCCCTTATATTTAGATCAGTTTGGGAACAGCTCTGCCAATAGATCTGCAGCTCCTTGTCTCTCTCCTTTCTGCCTCTTGGACGGTTTCTCTGGAAGTATACAACCTTTGCAAGTGTGAGAGGACTTGGGGCAGTCCCACGTTAACATAACAATTCTCAAAGCTCGTTGGCTTGTTCAGTATAATGAAGCATTTCACAAAGTGAATCCATTTGTTTCCTCCTTGTCGTGCTCTGTAATTTTTAGTGTATACCATTCCATCAAGTGCAGAGCAGGAACATAGAAGAGGTCATAGACCAGAGCAGTATTCTACCATTAATATGCATTAGTTGAATTTTCCTCTCATCTTACCTGCAGCCCTGCTGTGGAGTGGGGACCAGATGGAACCACCTGCAGAGGGAGCAGAGTGCTCCAGGTTGTCATCGAACCGCCTCTCCTCCTAATGGGGTGCAAAGTTAGAAAAGAGAAAAGCTATTTCTGTGCTTGTTCCTAAGTGTTATAAAACCAAGATGTCAAGTGACATATGAAAAGGAGTGATCACGATGCCAGTTAATGCCAGTAGTTAGCCTGCAGCTTTGGGCATTATAGCTCAATAACTGATCAGTTTTTAAACCTGTTGGGTAATAGTTAACCTCAACACCAGTTAGCAAGGTATCACTGGCATAATTTGTGTCACTAGTGTTATGGGCATGATTTCCAAACCTGTCCTCCATTTGGGTATGTTGCACAGTTTTTTGCACACTCACACATGCACACGCCTGTATGCACGCTTCTTGTGCACTGTCACCTGCTAGATTTTATCATTCTGAGATACCCACTGTCTATAGCCACCTGTTTCTTGTTTTATACTTGGATTGTAAGCTCTTTGGGAAAGGGTCACTCTTTTTGTTTTGCGTTTGTGCAGCACCAAGCACAACAGGGGTCAGCTCTATGACTGAGGCTCCTAGGCGTTAAAGTAAAATAAATAATTAATACTAATAAATATGGGGCAGAGTTCACAAAAAGTACATTTGCAGATGTACGTGTATACACATGGAGACTAACTTTTGACGATTAGGCACAATATATGTTCTCTTTTAGCGTGTGTGAATGAGAGCATTCCAGGTGCATTTTGTTACACACAGTGACGTTTTTATTAGATCTCTGGTTGGTGCTGACACTGTGTTTGAGGGGGGAAACGTGATTTGATTCCAAAATTTAGAGGTGACTTATGTCAAGATTATAGATCGAGCTGTGCAAAGATGGTACTTTGATTAATAGGTTTATTCAGGAATCACAGCTGCAAAAATTGTAATCGGAGGCAGATTTGTAGACCCTGCCCTGCGGGGGTTCTCCTCCCTGTTCCCCTTGAGAGAGTGAAAATCTGGAGGGAAGGAATTAGAGCAACCTTTCATTACTGAGCTGGCAGTGGTAGTTGGCATTAACTGAGCCCTGCTGTTGGAAAAGCCTGGAGAATTGGTGCTGTCCTTTGCTCTCAGTTGGTGATGCTGAGACCACAGGTGCATAGAAGTCAAATGCAAAAGGAAAAGTCTGATAAAACAGTAAATGTAATTTGAGCAAACATGAACATCATGTGGCTGCAGAATGGCCAGGGAGTGCCTGTCAGCTTTGCCCTTCATTCACCTCATATTATTTTTTAAGAGCTTTGATTGTAAGCATTGTTCGGAATGTGCAGAGAATTACAGTAAATCCAGCCTTAAAATACAAAACTGAGCGTTAGGTCTCAGCTGTTCTGTGTGATTCTAAGTGTCGCATTTCTCTAAAGAGCATTCATAATTCCTGCATTGCAACATTGGGGTTACAAAGTTCAACAGAGGTAGCGTCAGAGTGCTCCTTCCTGGAGTACTTGGCATAGAGGTTGGAGAGGAAGGTGAAAGAAGATATTGGGGGTGGGGGCATTAGATGATGGCTGTACGGAGGGGGAAAGGAGCATTTGCAAATATAAGGGAAAGAAAGAGTGATTCTGTTTCTCTGAGAGTCCCCAAATAGTCTAGTTTTTATCCTGCTGTTCTCTTGTACCATTATTCTCTGTGCATAGCTTTTCCATAATTAAAAACTCTTTTAGTTGAGCCTACTATTGCACTGAAAGCAGAGTGAATTTCCAGTACAAACAATGGTGGAAAATACAAAATGAAACATATGAAAAACTGCTCTTTGCTCACTTTTAAGAGGTTATTCTCAAGTCTCCAGCCTGTGGATGCCAAAGGTCAGTTGTAGGGGGTGGGGATCTTGGGCCTGGTCTACACTACGACTTTAATTCGGATTTAGCTGCCTTAATTCGAATTAACGCTTGACCCGTCCACACAACGAAGCCATTTAATTCGAATTAAAGAGCCCTTTAATTCGATTTCTGTACTCCACCCCGACGAGCGGAGTAGCGCCAAAATCGAATTTGTCAATTCGAATTAGCGTTAGTGTGGCCGCAATTCGATGTTATTGGCCTCCAGGAGCTATCCCACAGTGCACCATTGTGACCGCTCTGGCCAGCAATCTGAACTCGCATGCACTGGCCAGGTGGACAGGAAAAGACCCGGGAACATTTGAATTTCATTTCCTGTTTGCACAGCGTGGAGAGCACAGGTGACCACAGAGAGCTCATCAGCACAGGTAACCATGCAGGCTGATAATCGAAAAAGAGCACCAGCATGGACCGTACAGGAGGTACTGGATTTGATCTCTATATGGGGAGAGGATTCAGTGCTAGCTGAACTGCGTTCGAAAAGACGAAATGCCAAAACTTATGAAAAAATTTCCAAGGGCATGATGGAGAGAGGCCACAATAGGGACACAGATCAGTGCCGCGTGAAAGTCAAGGAGCTCAGACAAGCCTATCAAAAAGCAAAGGAGGCAAACGGTCGCTCCGGGTCAGAGCCGCGGACATGCCGCTTCTACGCTGAGCTAAATGCATTTCTAGGGGGGGCCGCCACCACTACCCCACCTCTGACTGTGGATTCCGAGCTGGGGATAATCTCATCAGGTACACCTGATGATTCCGTGGAAGGGGAAGAGGAGGAGGAGGAGGAGGACGAGCTGGCAGAGAGCACCCAGCTCTCCGTTCTCCCCAACAGCCAGGAACTGTTTCTCACCCTGACTGAAGTACCCTCCCAAGCCTCCCAAGCCAGCACCCAAGACCATGACCCCATGGAAGGGACCTCAGGTGAGTTTACCTTTTAAAATAGAAAACATGGTTTAAAAGCAAGCATTTTTAATGATTAATTTGCCCTGAGCACTTGGGATGCATTCGCAGCCAGTACAGCTACTGGAAAAGTCTGTTAACATGTCTGGGGATGGAGCGGAAATCCTCCAGGGACATCTCCATGAAGCTCTCCTGGAGGTACTCCAAAAGCCTTGCCACAAGGTTTCTGGGCAGTGCAGCCTTATTCCGTCCTCCATGGTAGGACACTTGACCACGCCATGCTAGTAGCAAGTAATCTGGTATCATTGCCTGACACAGCCTGGCAGCGTATGGTCCCGGTGTTTGCTGGCATTCAAGCAACATCCGTTCTTTATCTTGCTGTGTAATCCTCAGGAGAGTGATATCGCTTAGGGTAACCTGGTTGAAATAAGGGAACTTAATTAAGGGGACTGAGGCGGCCGTTCCTACTGGGCTGTCTGCCTGTGGCTGAAAAGAAATCCTTCCCTGCATTTAGCCAAGTGCAAGGGGGGGGGGGTAGGATTGGCCCAGAGCTTTTCGCGTTTTGCTAGCAGGGATCTTCCCTGATACCAGCCACGCGGTGGGGGGAGGGAGAAAGCAATCATCCCAGAGAATTCATGGCGGGTGGGGGTGGGGGGGTGTTAGTTTGGTTCCTGCAGGGATCTTCCCTGATACCAGCCACGCGGTGGGGGGAGGGAGAAAGCAATCATCCCAGAGAATTCATGGCGGGTGGGGGGGTGGTGGTGTTAGTTTGGTTCCTGCAGGGATCTTCCCTGATACCAGCTCCGAGGTGGGGTGAGGGAGAAAGCAATCATCCCAGAGAATTCATGGCGGGTGGGGGGGTGGTGGTGTTAGTTTGGTTCCTGCAGGGATCTTCCCTGATACCAGCTCCGAGGTGGGGTGAGGGAGAAAGCAATCATCCCAGAGAATTCATGGCGGGTGGGGGGGGGGTGGTGTTAGTTTGGTTCCTGCAGGGATCTTCCCTGATACCAGCTCCGAGGTGGGGTGAGGGAGAAAGCAATCATCCCAGAGAATTCATGGCGGGTGGGGGGGGGTGGTGTTAGTTTGGTTCCTGCAGGGATCTTCCCTGATACCAGCTCCGAGGTGGGGTGAGGGAGAAAGCAATCATCCCAGAGAATTCATGGCGGGTGGGGGGGGGGTGGTGTTAGTTTGGTTCCTGCAGGGATCTTCCCTGATACCAGCTCCGAGGTGGGGTGAGGGAGAAAGCAATCATCCCAGAGAATTCATGGCGGGTGGGGGGGTGGTGGTGTTAGTTTGGTTCCTGCAGGGATCTTCCCTGATACCAGCCACGCGGTGGGGGGAGGGAGAAAGCAATCATCCCAGAGAATTGGATGGGGGGGGGGTGTTAACCTTCAGCAGCAGAAAACAAGCTAACAGGAAAACTGCAGCACAACGGGCTTTGCTTGGTATGTGGGAAAGCAGGGCGCAGAAGCCTAAAGACAGTGGCTTACCATGGCAGCATGCAAGGTGAATTCTGTTGCCCCGACCTGCGTCTGTGATCTCTAGCAGCAAAGCCACAGGCACTCAATATTAAGAGGCAAAATGCGACCTTGCACAGAAATCACATGTGCTATGTAATGTGAATAGTATACACCGTGAAAGAGTATAAGCATTGTTCTGAAAAATGTATCTTTTAAAAAAATTCTCTCCTTTTTTCACTCCCTCCAGCAGGTGCAAATGTTTCAAGCCTCCCTCCTCCTTCCCGAAGGCTATCCCAGATAAGGCGTCGTAAAAAAAAGACGAGAGAAGAGATGTTTTCCGAAATCATGCAATCCACCAGGAATGAAAGAGCTCATCTGAATGAGTGGAAGGAGACGGTTTGCAAGTATAGGAAAGAAGCCAGTGACCGTGAGGACAGGAGGGACCAACGTGAGGACATGAGGGACCAACGTGAGGACAGAAGGGACCAACGTGAGGAGAGGAGAGACGCTCGAGATGAGAGGTGGCGGCAGGAAGATCAGAGGAGTCGGGAAGCAACGCTGGGGCTGCTGCGTGAGCAAACAGACATGCTCCGGCGTCTGGTGGAGCTTCAGGAACGGCTGCTGGAGAACCGAGTGCCGCTACAGCCCCTGTATAACCCCCCTACCTCCTCACCATGTTCCATAGCCTCCACACCCAGACGTGTAAGAACACGGGGGGGAAGGCTCCGTACACCCTCCCATTCCACCCCAGTGGACAGCCCAAGCAAAAGGCTGCCATTTTTTTAACCTTTTTTTACTGGGCTTTTCCTTCCCGCAGATCCTCCTCCCAAACCCCACTCAGGTTCTGTGCCGCTACAGCCCCTGTATAACCCCCCTACCTCCTCACCATGTTCCATAGCCTCCACACCCAGACGTGTAAGAACACGGGGGGGAAGGCTCCGTACACCCTCCCATTCCACCCCAGTGGACAGCCCAAGCAACAGGCTGCCATTTTCTTAACCTTTTTTTACTGGGCTTTTCCTTCCCGCTGATCCTCCTCCCAAACCCCACTCAGGTTCTCTCCCTCTTTTTATAATCAATTAATAAAGAATAAATGATTTTTAAACAATGGTGACTTTATTTCCTTTGAAAGCAAGCTGGGGGAAGGGGGAGGGTGGGTTCCTTACAGAGAATGAGTCAATAAAGGGAGCGGGTTTTCAGGAAGGATAAACAAACATAAATTTCACACTGTAGCCTGGCCAGTCATGAAACTGGTTTTCAAAGCTTCCCTAATGCGCAGCGCTTCATCGTGTGCTCTTCTAATCGCCCTGGTGTCTGGCTGCGAGTAATCAGCAGCCAGGCGATTTGCCTCAGCCTCCCACCCTGCCATAAAGGTCTCCCCCTTGCTCTCACAGAGATTGTGAAGCACACAGCAAGCAGTAATAACAATGGGGATATTGGTTTGGCTGAGGTCTGAGCGAGTCAATAAGGATCGCCAGCGACCTTTTAAACGGCCAAATGCACATTCTACCACCATTCTGCACTTGCTCAGCCTGTAGTTGAACAACTCCTGACTCCTGTCCAGGCTGCCTGTGTATGGCTTCATGAGCCATGGCATTAAGGGGTAGGCTGGGTCCCCAAGAATAACAATTGGCATTTCAACATCCCCCACGGTTATTTTCTGGTCCGGAAAGTAAGTCCCTTGCTGCAGCCGTTTAAACAGATTGGTGTTCCTGAAGACGCGAGCGTCATGAACCCTTCCCGGCCAGCCCACATGGATGTTGGTGAAACGTCCCTTGTGATCCACAAGTGCTTGCAGCACCATTGAGAAGTACCCCTTGCGGTTTATGTACTGGGTACCCTGGTGCTCCGGTGCCAAGATAGGAATATGGGTTCCATCTATTGCCCCACCACAGTTAGGGAATCCCATTGCAGCAAAGCCATCCACTATGACCTGCACATTTCCCAGAGTCACTACCTTTCGTAGCAGCACCTCCGTGATTGCTTTGGCTACTTGCATCACAGCAGCCCCCACAGTAGATTTGCCCACTCCAAATTGATTCCCGACTGACCGGTAGCTGTCTGGCGTTGCAAGCTTCCACAGGGCTATCGCCACTCGCTTCTCAACTGTGAGGGCTGCTCTCATCTTGGTATTCTGGCGCTTCAGGGCAGGGGAAAGCAAGTCACAAAGTTCCATGAAAGTGCCCTTACGCATGCGAAAGTTTCTCAGCCACTGGGAATCGTCCCACACCTGCAACACTATGCGGTCCCACCAGTCTGTGCTTGTTTCCCGGGCCCAGAATCGGCGTTCAAAGCCTATAACCTGGCCCATTAACATCATAATCTCCAAAGCACCGGGGCCCGCGGTCTCAGAGAATTCTGTGTCCGTGTCCATGTCCTCATCACGCTGGTCGCTGCGCTGCAATCGCCGCCTCCTCCTCCTCCTCGCCTCTTTTTTCTGGTCCTGTGTAAGCATAAACTCCACGAGAAAGCGCGAGGTGTTTATAATGTTCGAGACTGCGTTCTGGAGCACAACGGGATCCATGCTTGATGCAGAATGGAGTCTGCAGAGTTCACTCAGGAAAAAAGGCGCGAAATGGTTGTCTGCCGTTGCTTTCAGGGAGGGAGGGGGAGGCTGTACCCAGAACTACCTGCGACAATGTTTTTTGCCCCATCATGCACTGGGGTCTCAACCCAGAATTCCAAGGGGGGTGGAGACTGCGGGAACTATGGGATAGCTATGTAAAAGCTACCCACAATGCAACGCTCTGGAAATCGATGCTACTATGGTAGCTTGGACGCAAACCACCGAATTAATGGTGCCTAGTGTGGCCGAATACATTCGAATTTATAAAATCGGTTTCCTAAATTCGAATTATATAAATTCGAATTAATCCTGTAGTGTAGACATAGTCTTCAGGAAATGACAAACTTGCAACTGAGTGAGGTCTGTTTACTTTTTTCAAGGCCGTCTCCACAAAGAAAAGGGCTGCAAACCTTGAAAGCTTAGATTAACCCAGCTTTTATTAAATACCCCCAAATTATTGAGCATTCACAGGCTGTGTAGAGCCCAAAAGCCAACAGTGCCTACATGAAATTCCCTCTATTGACTCCCAAAATAGGAAGCCAGGAAACAGTAGCTAATGCCCTTCTGTCACAGTTGTTTTTGATGCTATTTAAAAGGTATGCATATAATATATTTGTATGTGTGAAACATAAGATTTTAAACAATTCAGAATTAAAGTGGGGAGAGAGCATTCAGCTACACAGGTCTAATGCAGAGTTGAATCTGGGGAAGGCTGAGGGTATGTTCCTGGTGATCATTATGCTGCTTTGATTTATTGGCCAGCTGAGTTAATTTATTATTTGTATATGATTATTTTTGCTGCTTGGTCGTAATTTGTTACTGTAAAATTTAATTAATGGATGAGGTGCCTAGAGCTTTCCCTTATACGTTTTCTTATTGTTGCTTAAATCTAAATAAATAAATGAAAATATTTGGAGGGTGGTTAGCTTTATTCCAGAAGAAATGGGCACTCGGTTGGTTGATTGATCCACTATTGACTTTGGAGGGCTGGTGCAGGACTCTAAAGCCGTTAGTGCTGCTTACTGTGTGTTCTGTGAAAATGAACTCTGCCAATTAAAAATTTATATCTGGGAAAGAATGCAAGGTTACATCTTCTCTTACATAAGTGTATGGATATGAGGGACAGTAACATGGGTCAGGAGTATTGATCTCTGTGGCTGCCGTGAGAGAGGTGCCCCGGTTCTAACCCTTGCCAGCTAATCACAATTTTTAATCTGTTGCATATGCTTATGTTTGGTCATGCTGATGCTCTGTGTGTGTAGCTGCTGCGTCCTCACTGAAATTTCCACATCCTTGTGCTATAACTTCGATGTTATCATTTATACCTACTGTCCAAAATGGGGTTAATGGTCCATTCTCTTCTTTGAAAAGGGCTTTGAGGACTCTGGATAAAAAGCCCTCTAATAAGAGAGAAGAATAATCATTAACATGTGTGTGGCCCTCTGGGTAGCTTATTAAACAGACCCAGAAGAGTGAATTCTTTAGCAGAAAGGGTAAGATTTCCATGTTGTGTATGTTTCTAATGCCTAAGTTAAGATATCTTAACTTTACTTATAAATTGCATTTCATGTTACATGCTGTGACCGGGGTCCCAGTGGGGACCAGCTATGGTCACTCAATTAGGGTGAATGCAAAGAATGGGGCAGACAATCCCCATAAAGCTGGTGGATATTCCAATCCTAAACTTTACCGAGCCAGCATAAAACAGCTTCTTTATTACCTTACTGGTTACTCAAACAACACACCAGTACACTTAAAGTGATCCAGCCTCAGGCCTCCATCCACGTACCCACATCAAATATGATGAAAATTTTTGTAAATCTTATTTCATCATATAAAAGAAAAGGTTCTACCAATCCCAAAGGATTGGACACATTACCTCCCAGGTTATTGAATATTCCAGGTCTTACCCAAATACATGCTACAACCAATTCTTATTAACTAAACTAAAATTTATTTAAAAACAAGAGAGAGAGTATGGTTAAAAGATCAATATAGGTACAGACATGAGTTCAATTCATTTAGGTGCAGATTCATAGCAGAGATGGTGAGCTTTGTAGTTGCAAAGAGTTCTTTTAGAAATAGTTCATAGGTTATAGTCCAATATCCAAATCTCATATTCAGGGTGTACCAGCATAACTGTGACCTCAGTCTTGTGACTCAAACTGCCCCTGATGAAGCCTAAGCAGATGTGAGATGACAGAATCAGGACCCAAGGATCTTTTATACAATTTCATGTCTTTTGACAAGTTGGGAGTTCCTCCGGGAACAAAAGGTCATTAGGATGACTTTGAAGGAGCTCCATCACCGGTACTTAGCTATAGAAGCAACGTAAGACAATTTGCTTGTTCTTCCACCATTCACAGATTATTTGCTATGCATTTCAAAGAGAGATGAATACAGAGATATCCCGTGTTTACAATTCATTTAAATGCTAGGATGTTCTTTTGATTTCTGAAGTATCAGAATACAGCATAGACAGGGACTATTGATTACATTGTCGACCCTACTCATACATATGGAAATACACAAAAACACAAATATTATCTCCCCACCTGTCTTTTGAGGGTTGTTTATTTTGCAGGATGTTTAACTCTTTCTAGCCATGCATCACACATGCATAAGCTCTCTCTTTGTAACCGTCAATATCGACAGTGAAATGTAGCAAAAACATAAAGGATCAAATTCTACTCACAAAAACCAGCTGATAAACACAGCTGCAACTCCATCCCTCTCTACCCATAGTCTCTTTCTCTCTCTCTCTCCGGGATCCCTATCAAATAGATGGGTTTGTGTAGCATGCATTGAAGGTTGACACATTCGAGCCAATTTGGGCAAATGAGGAGAGTAAATTTCAGGGCATAGAGAATAACCAAAATGACATCCAAAACAATTCCCTCCTCCCAGCAAACAGGCTCATCGTGCACTTCTAACCCCGGAATGTGACTGAACAGATGGGCCTTGCAGCTTGCTTGAAGATCAACAAATTCTGTGAATTCTGGACCATGGGGTGGAGGTTAGGATTGAGGGAATAAATTCCAGAAGTCCTGGGATGATTCTTGGAATACCCAGGACTGTGAATCATCTTGTTACCCCCTTCCCACCTGTAGTGAAAGGTAGCCTTGCCCATGGTGACTGGTTGTTAGCTCCCTAACACCATCAGTCTGTCAGCCACTCAAGTTCTCTCCTCTAGGCTCTCCAAGGCCTGTCTTCACCTTGCAGATTAACAGTAGGGGTGCCTCATTCCTCTAGTAGTATTTTTTCACTAAGCCATGCATCTTATAACTTGACAAATTCCTATATAAAGTTATCTGATCTGTGTTAGCAAGAACTTTGCTAACACTTAGGAAACAGACTCATATACAGTCAGTTAAGAACACATATGAACAGTATGCCCTTTGCTCCAGAAGAGGCAGATTTGAATGAGAAAGCTTAAGAGACTCAGTGCTGGGTCCAGGACAGTGGAACAGCTTACAGGAAAAGATCAGAATGACTCACCTTATCAGAGAAGCTTTCACAGAATAATCGAAGATGAAAAAGACGGGGAAGGAAGAATAAGAAGGGAGAGTGGAAACAAACAAGAATAACCAACAGAAAGTCTCTCCAACTATAAGCTGTTGAATTCTAGAATGGTGAGAGCAAAGTTCCATTTCAGATGACATATGCTGTCAGGGTTCCCTCCCCACTCTGAACTCTAGGGTACAGATGTGGGGACCTGCATGAAAGACCTCCTAAGCTTATTTCTACCAGCTTAGGTTAAAAACTTCCCCAAGGCACAAATTCTTCCTTGTCCTTGGATGATATGCTGCCACCAACAAGTGAGTTAGACAAAGATTTAGGAAAAGGACCACTTGGAGTTCCTGTTTCCCCAAAATATCCTCCCAAGCCACTTACCCCTTTCCTGGGGAGGCTGGAGAATGATATACCAACCAAATAGGTAAACAAGGTGAGCACAGACCAGACCCTTGGGTTTTTAGGACACTAAAAACCAATCAGATTCTTAAAAGCAGAAAAAAGAAAAAAGTAAAAGAAGCACCTCTGTAAAATCAGGATGGAAGGTAATTGTACAGGGTAATAAGATTTAAAACACAGAGGATTCCCCTCTAGGCAGAACCTTAAAGTTACAAAAAACAGGACTAAACCTCCCTCTGAGCATAGGGACAAGGGGAAGGATAGCTCAGTGGCTTGAGCATTGGCCTGCTAAACCCAGGGTTGTGAGTTCAATCCTTGAGGGGGCCATTTAGGGATGTGGGGCAAAAATCTGTCTGGGGATTGGTTCCGCTTTGAGCAGCGGGTTGGACAAGATGACCTCCTGAGGTCCCTTCCAACCCTGATATTCTATGAATTCACAAGCTAAAATGAAAGATAACCTAATGCATTTCCTTGCTATTACTTACAATTTGTAATCTTAGATGCTTAGTTCAGATATGGCTTGAGGAGATGTATTTTTCCTGCCCTGGTCCCTCTCTGTCCTGGAGAGAACAACAAAGAGAACACAAAACAAAAACCTTCCCCCACAGATTTGAAAGTATCTTCTCCCCTTATTGGTCCTTTTGGTCAGGTGCCAACCAGGTTATTTGAGCTTCTTAACCCTTCACAGGTAAAGGAGGGATTTTATGCTACCCTTAGCTGTATGTTCATGACATATGCATGCTACTCTTAAACTGTATTCAGCACATAGATACTGTGATGATTGGTGCTGTATAAAGCCCATAGCTAAATGAGATAGGGTAAATGGGATAGGAGTCTGTGCATCTACAGCAGAGGAAGCTTTAAAGCCTATATAAAATCTGTCTGCAAGCTTCTAATAAAGCAAAATACTTATGTCCAAGGTGCAGGAACCACGGTGTTTTCATTTTTATTTCAGAGATGAACATATTGTCTAGTTTCTCATGTTTAAAACAATGAGATCTCCTGAGACACTCCCTCCATCACATTCCCCCTCTCCCCCGACTCCAGTGAGAGTTAGGTGAAATCAAGGCTGCAGTGCACTGTATAATGCATAGGTCAGACATTCTCATCTCTTTCGCACAGGCTGCCAGTAAGGCTCTAAGGCCTCATCTGGCTTCTGAGGATGATAGGTCAGCAACAGCTTTTTCATACTAACAGATTTTCTTTTGGAAGCCTGATGCTGCTGCACCTGCAGAGATTAACAAAATAGTCAATAACGCTCAAAAGTCAAAATTGTAAAGTAACAGTCGGTTTGATAAGATGGGAAAGCAGCTGAAACAAGCAATTAAAATGGATGATCAAGATTTAACATAATATGGAATTCTACTTTGATCTACAGGAAAACACATTCTATCCACAGGAAAAAATCCTCCTCTAAGACAGCTGAGATAAGGAGGGTATCTTTAAATGGGTAAAACTCTAATAATTTCCTGTCTAATGAACTATTACGGAGTAATAGCATTAGTACAGTGCATTGATGATAATGAACATTGGTTCTGTAAATGCATTTAGTTTCTCTACAGTAGATTTTCTGTATATTTGAACCTAAGCATTTTATCTGTGTCATTTAATTTTCCTGCAAACCCTGTATTGAAACTTGGATATGTTTCCTTCTCCCTTTTATGAATACCCTAATGGGAATCTAGTATCTGGCAATGGGTTGATGATGATTAGAACCTTGATGTACACTAGCGTCTACTCTTTTGTCATGCTGCTCACTCTCAAATGGTTTCTGTCCTGCCCAGCCAGTTACTTCATGGACTAAGGACACAACCCTGTATTGCTTTTGCAAATGTGTGCTTTTCCCTGAGGTCCAGACTATTCCCCCTATTTTAGACCAAGGTCATCACAATTTGTTTTCTAACTGAGCAATATTCTGCCTTTTCATAGACCTCAGCTCCTTACCTAATAAGACTGAATGTTGATATGCTTCCAGATCCAGATATGCCAATCATGCCTTAATTGACTATAATGACTTTAATTGGTTGAGAATAACAAGACAACAAAATAACAATAAAAATGAATAAATCTAGCTTCGTGAGTAGCTCCTTCTTTACAAGCTACATGCAGCTCACCTCATTCTTATATCAGGTCAAGATTCTCAGAAGTGACTAGTAACTTTTGGGTGCCCCATTTTTGACACCTTAAAGGAGCTTGATTTTCAGCGCTTTTGGAAAAAAGGGGCCCCTTTAAGGTGTCAGGACTCAAAATAACTAACTGCTTTTGAAAATGTTGCCTTTAGTCCTCAACTTCAGCTGCAACAGTGGTCAAACTCTCTACTCCATGAGGTACTTACTTCTGTCAGATATAAACTCTTTTCTTGTTAACACTTCTAACATAGCAGTCTCAGGTATTCCTTTGCATCATACTTCTCTTTCATTTATACCTTTGTAGTTCAGTAATCTTATTTCTCATGACTGTTGTATTTTTAAAGACATCACTGAATGTAGACACATATTTCTTTGGATAGTTTCCACTGGCAATAGCTTCTGTTTGCCTAATCACTACTTACTATCTTAAAAACATTTATAGGGCAGCAGCTTCTCTTTTACTTTCTGTTAATCTCCTGGGTTTATTTCATTAAGGTGTTTATGGGTAAAACTTTCAAGGCCAAATTCTCAAAAATGGCCTTTGAATTAGTACACACAAGTTCTTGTGTACCTTAAAAATCTAATTTTCATGCTTAAATTTTATTTGTGTTTGAAAATTTTATAGCAGAAGTACCTAGTTTGACAGCAGGGGATCTGTAGGCTGCTCAACATTTTTGAAATTCAGCCTATTTGTTTAGGTGCCTAATTCTGGATTTATGAATTTAACTTTAGTCACCCAGGTTTGAAAATGTTTGGTCCAGAAAATTACTGCTTTTCTTACGATCCTCTCCTCTGTCGCTGGCACTGAGCTTGTGCACAACAGCACCTGTAAGGAGAGGTGAGATGTGACTCAGTAAATGCTTTGCAGTATACAGAAGAGCAGTAAACAGATCTTTCACCAGATTCAAGGAGTGCACTCCCCACCGACAGAAATTAATATATGCAGAGAGAGAATCTTTTTAAAGACTTAAAGGCAGAATCAAACTGAGTGAACTGAAGACAATGAAACAACTCACACGCTCAAGATTAGCAAAAGGCTCAGAGAGAAGATGGAGGTCATGGAAGTTGATCTCACTGCTTTAGTGAAAAGATAATTGTATTTCCAGCAGCGGGAAGGAAATAGAAATATGCTTGTTTTTATTAATTCCCTCCTTAAGGAAATTTTGTCAGTTGAGGATTCTGTCTCAGACTTTGATATAGAAAGAGCACATGAGACGTGATAGCCCAAACTTGCTCCAGATCAAAGGCCAAGAGCAGTAATTATAAAAATCTTGAGAGTCCAAGAGTCAGAGAAATTGCTTCAGTTAGAAGGGAAAAGGATTCAATTACATACCAAGGCCATAAGATAATGTTTTTCTTAGATCTGAGAGCTGAAATTCAATTTAGAGGGTTGCAGTATGGTATCCTGAAAAACTCCAGACCCAGATTATTTAACATGTATGAGGAAATGGGTGGCTTCCTTGATGTCCTTACAGACATTGATACCGAGAAGGAAAAGAGACCAGGAACAGACACCTACCCATGAGAGAAATGGAGAGGAACTGAGCTAGAATCTGCATATCAGTGAGAATGAAAGCGAGTTTCAAGACGATAATGCTGTTTATTGTCGTGAGGAGGGGAAAGAAGGAGAGTTTTAGCAGGCTGATCTTTAACTGTATTGTGTTTGCTTCCAGGTTATGCTAATAGTTGGTGGTAATTGTTTTACCTGCAGCAACCAATGGTTGTAGACAGAAGAAGCTGGAGGGGCAGGGAGGAAAAGAGGGACTCTGGAGGCTGCTTTTAGGTACAAAGGTGCCCAAAGTGGAAATGCCTGGGAGTGGGGAGTATTGAGGCGCTGCATTCACCTGAGCTCTGAAATATCTGAGGCTGTAGGCCTTTATTTGGACTTTATTTAGAACATATAAATGCTTATAGGTATCTATTTACTCTTTCATAATATCTCTCACTTGGAACCCTGTAGACAAGAAGAAGCATGAGATTGGTCCAAAAAAGGCCCCCGATCTCTCTCTCTGTCTCTCTCTCTCTCTCTCTCTCTGTCTCTCCTTGGTTTGTAAACACTTTCCTTGATTATTTATTTTCTTCTTTTTGTATTCCTCTCCCACATCTTGCGGCAACATCCGTATTACATTGGACAATTTTTTCAAGTCCTACTCCATATCTCTTAATTTAATTTTCTTAGCAGTGCTTTCCATAGCAAAATGACAGAGCTGAAAATGTATGCAGAGCTGAAATCGGAGGATCATGCTGAGCTCACCATATCACCATCCCTCTTAAACAATTGGCAGCAGTCTCCTATAGGCCCCAACTTCTTCCGCCTTTTAGGCAAAAATATGGGGCCCTGCAGTGTGGCCCAAATATCAGAAGTCCCTGGCTGTTTCAGATCAAGGGCAGAAGCTTGTTTCACGGGAGAGAGCCCCTTGTGGAGAATGCTCTACTACCAGCTCCCTTTGTCAAATCAAGGGAGATTCAGCTTGAGCATCTCTCCTGACCATAACTGAGGCAGCGTAACACAGGGAAGGAGGTGGACTTTGACGTAGGCTGATCCCAAGCCATTTAGGCCTTTACAGGTCAAAACCAACACCTTAAACATCACCTGGAAACCCATAGGTAGTCACTGTAGACCGTAGAGCACTGGTGTCTCATGCTACCAATAAGATATACACATACCAATCAGGCTGCTGCAGCCTGCACCACCTTTTGTTTCCAGATAGTTTTGAGGCATGCCCCCACGTAAAGCCCATTGGAGCAGCCCAGCCCTGAGGTGGCAAAAGGCCTGGGTCACTGCAGGAAGGCCTACATCCAAAATATAATCTTCCGATCAGGCAGAGATGGAAGGAAATATTCCTGACCATGGCTACTTACATGATCCTCTAGCAGAAGCTGGGGATCTAACAGTACCCCTATGTTACAAGCCTGAATAATATATGAGAGAAACACCCTCAATAAAACAAGGAGATATTATCCATACCATATCTTCCTATTCTCTACTGACTCAAAAGCATCACATCGGTCTTAGCCTGGGTTAAGCTTTATCCAGCTACCTCTGATTTGTGCTCTAGCCTTCTCCAAACACTGAGCCAGGTGTTCCCCAGTTACTGGTGGGATCAGGTGAAGCGGCTCAAATGAGGATTTCTACTAACCAACCATCTTTGTTTTGTTGCTGAGATGAAATTTATATTATCGGAGAGTCATATCTTCTCATTCACTTACGTTTCAGGCATCAGGCTCTTCTCTGGCCTTTCAATGTTAAATCCTTCTTGCTCTTTTGAAAGACAGTGTCCCATTATTTCTCAAATGGCCAGTAAAATAATCTTTTTCCAAAATGTTAATGTCCCACACTAGCTACTGTATGTTGGCAGCCTACTGCTTTCTATAGTCTCTCTTTAGATTGCTGTGAGTTTTTGACAAGACCAGTACTGTTTTCCTTGAGCCAGAAAAGTGTAAATAATTATGTGCACAACAAGAATCCTCAGGGCCTGTCTGCTAACCTCTACCTTGACAGGGTTATTCTTTCACTTAGTCATTTTTACTTTTTATGTTTCACTTAAACTGCATTCAAGGGAAGAAGTTTTCTCTTTAGGAAGAAGTCTGACTCACCTTGACAATTCTAAATATAGAATTGCCTGAGAGATGGGAGCATGTATTTAATAATAGTTTTATTTATCAACTTCTTCCTTAGCCTTACCTTCTGGTATATTTCTGAACATGCTATTTCTCCTCCTGTCTCTGTAAAGGGTCCAGTGTTATCAGCGTTTAAAATATATTCAAATATTAGACCTTTAGTTAAATTTAACTAATTAAGATTAACCACCACTTAATTAAGATAACATCCTCAGGATAATTAAACTTCCTTAGATGGCATCACAAAGCCCCAGTGTTTTACAGCCTATTCTGCTTCTTTCTGAGAAAGATATTTTACGAAGACTCTTTGGTTGACCTGAGCAATAGTCATTTGGCAAAGATCAAGCACTCGGTACAAGTCGCACTTGCGCTAGTGAGGATTAGAGAATGTTCTTGGCAAATTTTAATGCTATTTATTAAAGGAAGCACTTACTAATGTCTTAACAAACATTCCCTGTATTGTGTGTCAGAAACTGATCTCAATTAGCAAGATTTTTTAATGAGTCAAGGTGATAAATTCATTCTTTTTACCCCATAATCTATCATTTTTTGTACAAATAAAATTTATGCTTGCTCTTTCAGAGACAACTTAGTAAGAAGTCATGTCTGGTTACAGAAATCTGCGCTGTATTTTTCACAACAGTACATTCAATCTCTGGTTTTTTTAAATATTTTATTTCAGAATAAGGCTTAGCATAAGGAACACAAAGGATAGTATCTGTAAATAATTTTATATTAGTAAATACCGTAGGTTGGGTTTATCTGAGTGCAGATTTGTGCACTTAAAATCAAAAATGTTAATTTAAAGTGTGTTTTCCATAGAAGAACTGGTTCTATGAATCAACATTTAAAAGTGTGTGGCCTGAATCTCCTCCCACTTAAATTAGTTTTATACCAATGCAATTCTAGTTGCTTTACAATCATGTGAGAGGAGAATCAAGTCCTATTTGTGTGTATGGTCTTATAAGAAGAAAGGGTTTTTTTGATTACCCATTTTGCTCACCAAAATGTAAACATTCATGTAATAAAATGCTCTGGGTACCATGTAGCATTTGAAAAATGCACTTTCTACAATTACAGCTCATTGATCATAGTGCACATCTTGCTGAACAGAGACATCTGTGATACAGGGTTAGGAATGGGAATCTGTAAATCAGTTTCATTCTTGCTTTAACGCTTGTTTAAGATCAGAAGAAGAACTGTGGGGCTTGAATCCTTAACTTGTGTACAGGGTTTAGGGCCTGGTCTATGAACCAAGACCTCTAGGCAGGGCCGGCTCCAGGGTTTTTGCTGCCCCAAGCAGCCCCCCCCCCAAAAAAAGCCGCGATCGCGATCTGCGGCGGCAATTCGGTGGGAGGTCCTTTGCTCCGAGCGGGAGTGAGGGACCCTCCGCCGAATAGCTGGACGTGCCGCCCCTCTCCGGACTGGCCGCCCCAAGCACCTGCTTGCCAAGCTGGTGCCTGGAGCCGTCCCTGCCTCTAGGCGCTATGATAATACAAATAATAAATAATTGTTGTAACTCAGTTGAAGTCAATGGAACTATGACAATTAACACCAGCTGAGGATCTGGCCTTTAATGTTTAACTATGGGCTGCAATGAATAAGTAAAAGGAGGTGAAGCAGGTGAATTTCCCAGTTTTTGACCCACATTGTTATTCATTGTTAACAAGGAAAAAAGTAGTTTAGAAGTAGGGATATAATTCCCTGTTCAGCAAGATACTCAACCTAACTTTGATCAGGTGAGTAATCCCATTTCAGTTTTTCATCAATAAAAGTTGAGATAGTCAGCGAGACTATTTAAGGATTGGCATGTCCTTATGTATCTAGATGAGTCAGGGCCTGGTTCACCAAAAAATGCACAGATTATATGTTTGGAGTCTACATCTGACCAAGACTCAGTCAAGCTAGGACATACATTTTTTTAAATGTAAAGCTGAACTTGGGTGAAGACTATATTTCAAATTATTCTCTCAAGACTTTTATCCTCATTCAGGAGACTCAAAATATTTCCTTCGGTAGCTGCAGTTAGGAAAATTAGGACTCGTACAAAATTTTCCATCAAAACTTCTTTTTTTTCCAATGGAAAATAGGGATTTCAACTAAATGAACATTTTAGTAGGAAGTATCAGGTTTCCTTGAAAATATGTTTTTCAGAAAAACAAAAATTTTACTGGAAATTAGATTTTTGGTAATTTTTGTTTGCCAAGAACGTTTGTATTCAGCAGTTACAGAAAAGTCTAAACCAGTGATTCCCAAACTTGTTCTGCTGCTTGTGCAGGGCAAGCCCCTGGCAGGCCAGGCCGGTTTGTTTACCTGCCGTGTCTGCAAGTTCGGCCGATCGCGGCTCCCAGTGGCTGCAGTTCACTGCTCCAGGCCAATGGGAGCTGCTGGAAGCGGCGCGGGCCGAGGGACGTACTGGCCGCCGCTTCCAGCAGCTCCCGTTGGTCTGGAGCAGTGAACCACGGCCACTGGGAGCCGCGATCGGCGGAAGCTGCGGACGCAGCAGATAAACAAACCAGCCCAGCCCGCCAGGGGCTTGCCCTGCACAAGCGGCGGAATAAGTTTGGGAACCACTGGTCTAAACTTTCCACTGAAAATTTCAACAGAAATGACATTTTTTGCTTTCATCAAAGTTCTCTGTGTGCAAAAAAAAAATTCCTTTTCTGACCAGCTCTAGGCAGTATTCTCTCTACTTTTTAACTTTGGTCCAGTTGTTGCAACTTTTAAAGCTCTCAGGTTGTTGTCTAGGAGCCTTGGGAAGGCCTTCTCCTTATGTAGACTGATGAAGCACATACAGCTGAAATCTATCTGAGTCTATGTATTGACCCTGTATCCTATTGTTCCTACTGTATATAGAATCTAATCCGATGAAATGATGTATTAAAAAAGAATATATTGAAATGTCTCCAGCCAAACACTGAGCTTTAGGGATCAGTGAAATATCACTTTAGGGAACATATGATCTTGTGACAAGTTTTGTAACTGAAAAATCAGAGTAACGGAAGCAACGACAGAAGTGCATATTCTTTTGTCGAGATCAGAGAAAGAAACACCTGCTGCTCAACAAAGGGAAAACAGTGTTCCTGGTTTCTTTTCGATAATCTGGGAAGGATGTTTGCCGTTATTGCTTTCTCACTGTTTTTTGCTTCCATGTGAATCTCAGAATGGGACTGAGCCTTGTATACTTGCCCTTCTTTCTAGATACTCTGTTTCCCCTTCGGTCTTTATAGTGTGTCAATTCTCAGTTTAAAAAGAAAAGTATATTACAAAGGAAGTCATATATTTATACTCCCAAAACCATCACAGGAGTGACATGCTTATTATTGCCTCAAGAGTTATTTCAGTGTGTCCGGACCTGTAGTAGCACATTTCAACTTCTTTTTTTCAAAATTCTGTATTCAGGATAATTCATCTAAAATAATCCAGAATTATTTACAAACGTAATTCCTTGTGGTAGGCGTTTGTGGCTGCTTTTTAAGTGGTTAGCACTGAGCAACTGTGCCCAATGTACATCACAAGGCATCAAGAGAGTGTTTCATAGCAGCCATTGGAAGTATTTTTGTGGCTAATCCTCGCAATAGACTTTCCTCTCACTTTCAACACTCCCAGACGCTTCAGGAAAGCAATATGCTAAAGTGGCAGGAAACAATCAAAATGGTCACTATGCACTTCATTTTTTGGTATAATCAGCATCCTAGCCACATTGTCTCCATCCTCAGGCATGCCCACTTCCCCCACCTACTGCCCACCGCTCATGTTAGTACCACTATAGAGTTTTACTCATGTTGCATAGCACTCGTCACATTTTTCTGTGCTATACAAAAGTCTCCCTCTTCAGGTGCTGAGTCAACATTGAGTGCTTTGCCTTTCTATACCTTTCTCTCATCAGCAGCCTGCAGTATCGAGCCCTGAGAGATGTATTGAGTGCATAATGGTTACTGTGTTTGACTTACCTACGCAGTCACAGCACTACCAGTATCTGTCTCGTTGTTTGTATGGCACTCTAGGCTACCTTGAATATGAAAGGCACTATTATATGTTACTGTATATTCAATCCAATTAGATCTGTTCTAGATGAATGTACTATAACTGCATGTTTATTCTTTGCCTCACTATATACTATTTACAGAAAGAAAGTAGAAAATCCCAGTTGTAGATATATTGTTTAGTTTGGTGGTAGCTGGAATGGCTAGTAATTATTAGGTGCATGCTCTATGCTTCAGCACTTTTCATTACTGTAGAAATAAACCAGAAGAGGAGGGTTCATTGTTTTATTAGCTCCCTGCAGGAATCAGGTTGTCTTGTAAGCCTGCACTTTTACTTGTTTTTTATTTGCTGCTAGGGACAATGACTCTGAATGGCACTTTGACATGGGGCTGCTAATCTAGAAAATTAAGCTAAATCCAGGCCAGGACGGAATGATCAGTGTTAAAATATGTTGAATTCGTGGCTTTTTCAGTACAATGTATCCGAATAAAGCTTGCTGGTCTTTCAGATAACCCAGATGCACCATGGAATTCTTTGTCCAAGTTACTAGGGTGCTTCAGAGATGAGTGGTCTCATAGAGTTTCAAAAGCTGTGCTGTGGGAATCGGCTCAGTGGTTTTACTGAGGCACTTCAGGCATCTGCAAAACGTTCATTAAAAGTGAGCGTAAGCAGAACAGCAGGAACAAGGGATGTGAGCAAGCTTGTGACCCCTTCTGAGTTCGTGACTGAAGAGTTCAGAATCACTGTGCCTTAATTTAAAAACTTTCTGGCACTTGAGTCTTGATTCGGGGAGTGGGGAGGGGAGGGGTAAGAGACGTGTAGGCAGAATGTGAATGTAACTCCCTCACTGCCTTGAGATACTGTAAGAGGAATTAAGAGCTATTTACACATTCATGTAATCTTGAAATTTCTTTGCAAAAGGCAACAACTATCCGACTTAAGAAATAGCATATGGAAAAAAGAAGGAAACTGAATGCCTCATGCTGCAGCAAGGTGTGTTTGTGGCTAGTATATTTGACACAAAGAATATGTGTTAATGCTACAGTTTGGTTCACATGAACCATTCTGAGGTCTGAGGGGTATAAATGAGTGAAGAAGAGAGCTTTCTGTGAAATTCCATATCAACATAAACAAATGCTGTTCTGTGCACTCAAGAGCTGGGCCTTACAATAGAGACAATAAATGCTTTGTTGTTGTTGTTTGGATTCGTTTGTTGTTGTTGTTTTTTTACTGGCGCTTCAATCTCCACTTCAACTTTTAAGTATCTTGTTGCTATGGAGAAAGAGTCACTTGTATCCTATGCAGTGGGTGCATATAGCAATACTCCTTTCCAGTGCCATGGTGGTGCTGTGTTGCCTCTGCATTCTGCAGCTTTTTCCCAAGGAAATCCAGCTGTAACCTGTATGTTGTCTCTTGATTGTCTCTGTCCCTGACTGTTTGATCTCTCTCTCTCTTCCGCCCCCCCTTTGTGAATGCTTCTTTTCTATCCTTTTTCTCCATCTCTAATCTTATCTGTATCTCCTCTTCTACCTTTACTTCTCAGCGACGCCTCCCTTTACCCACAATTAAGGCCTTGGCTACACTCGGGAATTCACAGCGCTGCCGCTGTATGTACTCCACCTCTCTGAGGGGAGTAGCTTGCAGCGCTGCGAGTGAGCGTGCAGCGCTGCAGGCTCTGATCACACTGGCGCTTTACAGCGCTGCACTCGCTGCGCTCGGGGGGGGGGGGGGCGTTTTCACACCCCTGAGCGCAGCAAGTTGCAGCGCTGTACAGCGCCAGTGTAGCCAAGGCCTAAATGAAACTATTGGCTTGCCCTTATTTTCTCTCTCTGAAATACTCTTTTCTCTGCATCTCTGCTCAGTGAGGCATACCATACTGCTCTAGACCCAATAGTATATGTTGCTGCTACTCCATTTGTTTTTAAACTGAAGCATTCTAGCACTCAGGTACCTAATATACAGTGGTAACAAGTACTAATACTTTTACTGAACATAATATGACACCTTTAAAGCATCCTCTTGTGAGTTCTTACTGCTGCAGGGAAAGTACAATTTCTTGCATTTCAAACAACTTACAAGTCCACTGTTCAAGCAGCAGCACCACATGTAGTATTTCACATTTAAAACTGAGTTCATTGCCACTGCAGGGGTATGGAATGATCACAGGTATGCAGTCTGAGACCATCGGTTTATAATGATCCATGCCCACAAGCCATCCATCCAGAGTCTCTGTTACCTGCTAACTGTGTACATGTGGTATGTGTATATGTAACTGGTGATTTCTCTTTCGGAAGAAAATACCAGAAGAGTGGGTATCGGGGCAGAGCAGGAAGAGGGGGGGGAGTATCTGAAGGTGGAGTGGAGCGAGGACATACATAGGTTCTGAAAGTTAAGAAAAACATCGGACCTTTCGAATGCTCTTCTGAACAGAGCTCCATAGCTGTTGAGTTTCCTTTATCAATAGCTCTTACCCTTATAGGAAACCCCTATGCATATTTTTCCAAAGTTGAGGCTAGGTTACTGAGCGCTTTTATATATGTACTCTTGCCACTCTACTGCTGAGGTCAGCAAGAATTAGATAAAGGGGAAAATTAGAGTATTTTTTCATTTTGGTGAGTCCTGAATGAACAGGGGGCGCTTGGAAAGGGCAGAGTACCTGCTGTGAATGCAAAACTCCCTTTTCTTGTCCTCTCCATAGTTTTTATGTAGTTGATCACTAGACCAAGCTTTTCAAAAGGGCTCAGCTCCCATTTAGGCCCCTAAATGAAGTGGCCAGGTTCTCAACGTTCTGAGCTGCTGAGCACTTCCGACAGCCTAGTGCTAGCTGTATTGCACTGGTCTTTTTATATGCGGCAACCATGTGCATGTGGTTGGGGTGAAGTGGCCCCACTTTTTCTTTTGGTTACCTTTACTTTAATATTATATTACACTGAAACTCAGTCTATTTTCTGAATTATCTCTGATATCCTGCTGTGGAGAAAGCCAGCTCATCTGCTCCTGCTACTCTTAGCTGAGATTGTTATTAAACTTCCATTTGTTAATTGTCCTGTGTCTGTTACCTGCCTGGGGAGTCTAACCTTGCCACTGTGGTGGCCACCCCTTAAGCACATGCACCTGTTTACCTATGCTCAGGTATCCTTTTTCTCTTGGGGGAGCATGGGTTTGGCCACGCAGGCACAGGATGAGGTCACACCTTGTGACTCCTCTTAAGGTGCATCCATATTTCCTTAGTCTCCTGGGAATAGCCCAGAATTTCAGCTAACCTGTACCACACTCTGTACAGGGGTGTCAAACTCCTTCCGTTCTGAGGGTTGAACTCCTTTCCCAGCAATGGACCATGGGCCAATAAAAGATACTTCCTCACCCACCTTGTCTCTCTGATATCCTGGGACCAACCAGGCCACAACAACACTGCATATCTGGGCCAGGTTTTAACTTTAGGACTTTATGCTGCGTTCAATCCACAGCGGCACTCTTGCTGATGTCTATCATACAGCAGTGCAAATAATCCATTTTTTAAAATTCTCTGGCTGAATTGTAGACTAAATATTCCTTGGGCCAGAGAGAAAGAGAGAGTGATTCTGTCTCCTGGTGGTGGTTAGGGCACTCGCCTGGGAGAGGCAGACTCAAGTTTCAGTCCCTGCTCTAGTGCATACTTAATTGTTTATACAAAGCAGAACAGCTTCAGCAGGAGATACTGAGAGAGAGCCACCTCAGAATGCCCAGTGGTTAGGGCACTCACCTGCTATGTGGGTGACCCCCATTGAAATCCCTACTCTGAATGAGGTAGAGTGAAGACCTGAGCCCAAGTTTCCCACATCCCAGGTGAGTATGCCAATAACAGGACTCTAGGGTATAAGGCTGGGCACCACCACATCCCCCTCCATTTTGTGAATGGGGACTAAGTCCCCTTGTAAATCTACCGGCAGCCCCATTTTTTGGCAAAAACTATTTGCTAAATTAGTGCTGAATTTGCATACAGTTTCGGTCAACTCAGAACTGCATTTTTCAGCAAATAGACTATTCTTCTGAAAAAATTCATCCAGCTCTAGTCAGTAGGAGATTGGCTCAAAGCTCAAGGGTTGAATCTAGCCTTTATAGTAACTGAACTGATAATTGTTGTTATTGGTATTGTAGTAGTGCCTACGGGCCAGGGCCCCAGTATACTGTACAACCATCTAACAAATCACTGTTTATTCAGCACCTCAGTACCTTGCTGTACTATGTGGACCTCTCACCATCATTTTCCTCAACTTGATCTGTGTCTCTTCCATGTTGAATTGTGTGTCAGTGTGTAGCAGAGTAGTTTTCTATCCATTCTATCTACTGATGCTGGAATGGAATAATTTCTAACAAACAACTTCCTGTGTAGATGCTTGATTAAGTTAGATTGTGAGCCCTTCAAGTCAGGAACAGTGTCTTGCTATGTGTTTGTACAACACTTGGGACAGTTGGTCTCCAACTTGGCTTGCTATTTTGGGGCACTATTACAATATAAAGAATAATAATGCCATGCTATTATATGTCATAGTAAATACAGACTGCAAGTGCTGCGGCTTCTCACCGCCCCCATTGGCCCGGGACGGCGAACCGCGGCCAGTGGGGGCCGCGATCGGCCGAGCCTGCCACGTCAGCAGGTAAATAAACTGGCCTGGCCCACCAGGGTGCTTACCCTGGCGAGCCGCGTGCCGAACGTTGCCGACCCCTGATCTAAAGGATGTCGCTGTGGAATCTGGACCTCAACCATCAACATATAAAAGAGTGGCAAAAAAATCTTGTAGGCTTTTCCACGGTTAACTGCTCATATTTCCATGAAGTCACTTCTTCAATGTGTTGGCTTGCTTTTTCTCCATTAAAGATAAAAGTTATGGAGACTGGGGCCCTAATCTTACAGTGATCCCAGCACAGGGGACTTGTTATAAAGTTGCGGGGGGGGGGGGGGGGGAGAATTTGCTTGTTGCAAGTGGAAAATCAAAGTTGGTATAAGAGGAATATAATATATATTAAATTATTCATTCTACATTGATAAGTAGATTGATTTAAGTGTTACCTACCTGTATTAGTCGTACTTTATATGCATCATAAACACACAAGCGTGCTTTTAAAAAAAGTGATGTGTGTTTATCGAGTGAAGAGAATTATGAAACACAAATACTCCATCATAATTTCTTTGGCAAGATGAGCCCGATTGTGATGCTGAATGAAGACTCTTACGGCTTTTCTTAGTCTTGCAAGCTTAATTAGGTTTCTGAAGAAAAGCCTCCACAGTTGCATTTAATGCCTGCAAATAAGAAGCTAAATCAAAGAAGAATGTTTTGGAAAATACGCCTTTTTCTTTCATTTAAATGGAAGGGAGAGCAAGCCATGTATTTTGAACCTGCTCCTTCTCCCATTTCAATCAATAGAAATGTTGCTATTGTAATGGAAGCAGGAACGGGCTTTTTATTTGCATATCAACCAATTGTGTCTGGTCTTTACATGGATGCATGGTGGGAGGTTGGACATCAAGAGACTTTTCCCTCTGTGGCACACGTAAAGACCAGACAGAACTGTGCAGCCACTGCATTCTGGGGAGCACAGGCCCTACTGTGTCCCAGGTGACCAAGGGAGGTTGTGGAATCCCCATCAGTGGCGGTTTTTAAGAACAGGTTGGACAAACACCCGTCAAGGTTGGACTAGGTTTACTTGATCCTGCCTCAGCACAGGAGACTGGACTGGATGACACGGCAATGATACTTTTTGTGATATGAACATCTGCCTGCTGGGATCACCAAAAAGCCATCCGATGGTAACTGTGCTGTGAGGCCCTTAAAGCATTAACACTGTACATCTCACTTCCGCCAGACGTAACGCTATCTGGGTCACATCCATTCGCTACTGACATGGGCTGGATTTGAACCAGCAACCCCGAGGCTTTCCATCCTAATTTCCTGAGCTACACAATCACCCCTTGGGTCTAGACTCACATTTTGTGTGTGTTTATAATTTCATGTCTTTCTGAATGAGAAAAATACATGCAGTTTCCCCCTCCATTTTGTTCATTTCCCGCCCTCCCCTTTGTAATATCTCTGTGAGGCCCAAGCTCTCAAAGATCTGTAATGATGTTCGACAAGGCAAAATAACACTTTTTTTTTATAACAACGTATATTTCCTTGCTGGAGCTAAGTAGGTTGCCACGGTTGTGTAATTTCAGCAAAAAATCAAGTTATAACCCAGGCAAGAATAGTACTATAAAAATCAAAATGACCCAAACAATCTCAGTATTTAGGTAAAGGATGCCTGTTGCATATAAATAAAAGAACGCACTATTGCTTGTTTTAAAACCAAGGGAAATGCAAGGGCAAGGGAAATGACTACAATATCTGTGCGTGATCATTTGAGAGTTCCACGCTATGCTAGGATTTCTCTCTGGCAATCTAATCTGCCTCAAGTGGCCAAAGTCTGTCAGCTTCCTGCAGATGGAAACAGATCTTGACTTTGCGATGCACAGTCCCTATCCTTGCGGGATGGCTCTCAGAAAAGATTAGCTTTCTTACTGAGTTCATTCTGACATCAAAATATATCTAGCTTATAATGATTTAAACATTAACACAGAAGCCATAGTAACCCATCTGTGTCCAGTGATAAAGTTCATCTGCTCAGTTCATATAGTGTATTGTTTTCTTCATCTGCAGATATAGAGGCTGTCACAGTTCAGGGCAACTGCAGCCATATTCCCCCTCCATGGTCCAGTGAGGGCACCCACTCTGTGCTCCAGGCTCCTCAGATGTCACTTTCTTGGGTAGAGACCCACATCTCTCTCCTTCCTGACTGGGGTTTTTCCAGGATGCACAGTTCCCTGCCTCCACTGTGAATTCCTCAGCAATCCCGACTTCCTAAGCAGGCCAGCTTTGCTTTATCCTTAGAGGCTGTAAACAACATAATGGCCCTTGGGTATAATGTACCACACACACAAGCAAGCACATTTATTCTTAAGGTGAAAGCACTACAGAGAAAACATAAAAACAATAAAGAACCTACACACATGCTAACAGGCATACCAGTGATCACTCCAACTCCAACCAGGGTCTGGCAAGTAAGCAATCCTTCAAACCCAAACAAGGGTATTTTCATGTGGTCACAAGTTCATAGCAGCTTTTCGCTCAAAACAAGCACCCCCATGGATCTGTGACTCACTGCTTTATATAGTTTGGGTCTTTGATCTGCAGAGATTGTGACTAGATCATCAGCCAAACAGTGGTCTCCTCCTCAGGGTGAAGCTTCAAAAGGTTGGAGATGGTCATTTACATTCACCTCTCCCCTCCTCCCGGCATTTCCTAGGAATTCCATCTAACTTTGTTTGCCTGGTACATGGTTTAAAAGAGAACTTTGAAGCTTATAACACTTCCCAAAGTTTACAGTGGCCACGTCTCCCCCAAGAGAAGTTACAACCCCACAATAATACACAGATGATGGAATGCAAAGGTACTTAATTCAATAAGGTTTAATTTAATTCAGTAAGGTTTGTCCAGGATAGTGCAGAAAATTGCCATAACTGTCACATAGGATTTTTTGCATCTTTTTAAAAAAAAACTCTTTGGAAACAAGCTAGTTCTTATGTAGACATCACCTAGAAAATGGCTGTCTTCATAGGATTTTTTTGATAGCCCCCCTGAGGTGCTCTGCAATGGAGGAGGGAGGATTTCTGGCTACGGGGAGGCATTGGAAGAAAGCTCAAGAGACTGACTTAAGGGCTTATAACAAAGGAAAGCATGGTGGAAACCTGCAGCAGAACACACATAGGAATAGCCAGACTGGTTCAGATCAATGGTTCATTTAATCAGTACTCTCTCTCTGACAGTGGCCAGTACCAGATGCTTCAGGGAAAGTACAAGCAATCCCACTGTGGACAATAATGTAATAACCTATCCATAAAGGAATTTTCTTCCTAACCCCACACAGGTAGTGGTGGGCATATCCGGAATCATAAGGGTTTTTATCCACTCTAAAAGAAAAAATGATGTGCATTTCCAGCTGGAAACACACTGATATTCTCCAAACCACAGGTCATTTAACTCCAGGTATTAAATGTTCTCTCTTAGGAGCAACCTCTTCACAATGATGCATTTTGTGGACTTAATGGCTAAACTAACATACAGTAACTGAACACCTCAGGTCCACATTCCCTGTGTGTATACAAGACAGAATTGCTTGTGTGGCTTTGTAGAGATGCACTGGGAGCATTAGGAGACCCTTTTAATGTACAGTCTATGAACAGGCCAGCCAAAGGCAAGGGGGGTAGTTTTGGTGGTGGAGGTGGTAACGATTGCCTCTTTCTTTCTAGTAAGTCCCAAGTCCCCATCTCCTCTGTGAAGCCCCGATGGATTGCCAGTTTTTTTTTGTTTTACTCCTACATCCCTAAGAGGAACCCAGCTAAAAATGGGTGAGAGATGTGTTAACCACAAGGAAACAGCATAATTAACAGCAATGGAGCAATATGAAAGTCGTGTTCTATGCCCTGGACAGTGTTCAGGGAAGATATTTTACAAAGGTTTGTCCATTTAAAGAGGGAAGGCCAGGGGAGTTACAGTAATAGTGTGGAATAGACCCCTCCCCAACCTCTTTTCCTAATCTTTTTCCCAAGATCAGCAGAATTTACCATGACAGGCATTACAAATGCTGCAAATTGGGTTGTATGCAGATGGCAAATATAGATTTCGGTATGAAATATAATCAGTGAGAAAGGAGGAACTATGTCTTTCAGAGGCGTTAGAGAGAGACCTTGAGGTACTGAAATCAATAGGAGTAATGAAAATAGAGATTCCCAGGAAGATCTCTTCCCAAGGAGGGAGTGAGGTTTGTGGCTGGGGGAGACATGAAGCCCTAGGAGCAGAGAGAGTAAATCCTCCAAATATTACCATGAAGCTCCCTAACTCTGCTTTGCATAGGAATAGCTTGTTAGCTTAGAAAATATTCTGACGAAAGCAGCTGCTGTTGCTGCTACTTGAAGCATTGATTTGATGAGTGGAAAATGGTGACTGATTTGCAGCTGGCAGGAGTGATGGGGACCATCTGAAAATAGATTTGGTAGCCAGCACTGAAGGCTTCCATAATATATCCCAGAGGTGCAGCCATGTACCATGAATCCACTGAGCCAAGTGGGGCTGTAATTCTGCAATTTTGTTTTCATGCCCAAAGGTGTAAACAATTTGTTTAATTAGCAAAACATAGGATTTTGTGTTACACCTTAATCTGGGGGTGAGTATGGCTAATTTTAGTTTAATTTGTTTTTTTTAAACAATGGCCTTTTAGCATTTCTGTAGTAGGAATAATACAGACCAACAGCCAATGCCTCTCAACCCTGATCCCAGTACATGATCTGTCCTATGAGACGATGGCTAATAACACCAATGTCATGTGGTGGGAGTTTTGGGATGTGGGTATATATCTACTAAAAACTCCGATGGAAGCACTAAGGTCAAGTTCAGTTGTAGGCGAATAGTCTCTTTAGATGCCACAATGAGGGAGAAGGGGAGGTTGAAAATAGAGCTGGTTTAAAAAAAAAGGTCGTCTTGCCTCACCAAAAAATCAACAAATTGTATTTTCCCTGTTTTCAAAATTTTCTGTGCAAAATGTGGACTTTTTGGTGAAATATCAAAAACTGAAATATTTTGGCTGAAAAACCAAAAATATTTCGTTCTGGGGTGTTTTTAAAAAAGATTAAATAGCCGTATTTTCTGTGGAAAGCAGACCTGTCATAGGACAACCCCACCCGGGGTACTCTCCCATGGCAAGCTGCAGCATGACTGATGTGCCTGCTGCAGTTTCCCCTCTCAGGTAACCCAAGGACTCTACATCGGGCTCCCTTGCCTCAACACTACTCCTCTTTGGGGCTGGTTTATTGCAAAAACATTGTGTAAATGGTCCAACACATAAGTTCCAACATATAGTCCATTTATTGTCTCAGTGCAAGTAATCATAAAAACCCCAAGACAGCTCATCCCTTGATGCCCCACATACCACTTGCCAACACCTTCTGCCACACCCTGATTCTTTGTCGGTCCTCTTCTGTCCCTCTTCTGTCCGTCTTCTCTCCCTCTTCCTAGATGGAGTGTGACCCTGTTCTCCAGTGTGGAACTCCAGAGCCTCTCTGCTGGGAGATCATCCTCACCAAGGGAGCATCCCTCACCCTCCTTGGCCCTCTCACTGTTCCTCTGGGTCCAGCCCTCTACTGTGGAGATGTCAATGTGTAAGCCCCTCTGCTGCTTCCCTGTATTCAGCTCTCTCCAGCCCTTGGCTTAAGCTCTCCAGTTTAGAGAGAGCAGGCACCTTCCTCTGCCACTTCCTCCTGCCTTCAGTCTTCTCCCAGGATCCAGTGCTCTAAAGCAACTCCTCACTCACCAGGTCTCCCTTCCCTCTAGGCCAGGTGCCCTCTTCTAAATCTAATTGTGGTCATCTGACCTGGCGCAGGTGCACTGGCCCTGCTCCTTCTTAAAGAGCCAGTGTTACCCTGTGACAAGACCTTTTCATTAATAATTTTTTGTGTCAAAATCCCAATTTTCTGTCAACCACATTTTTGGGGAAAATTTTCGACCAGCCCTTGTTGAAAAGCATGTTTAAAAAGATAAACCTTCCTAACTCAATGTATGTGTAGCATTACCTCTGTGATTCATCAAAGTAAATGTGATTTCAGAAGTGGATTTTTGATTTTTGGAGGTGCTGAGCATTCACAAGTTCCACCAACTTCAGCTAGAGTTGTAGATCCTCATCCACTGCGAAATTGCAGCCCTTAAAATATTGAAATACTTGGGAAATCACTTCCCCATTTGTAAAATAGGAATAACGTGTCCTTTGTCTTGTCTATGTAGATTGCAAGCTTTCTGGGTACGGACTGTCTCTTTCTATGTGTATAAACAATACCTAGCATAGTGGGGCCCCAATCTTGGTTGATGCCTGTAGCTGTTATGGTCATAGCAAAAGTAGTATTAGGGAAGGGGGTGAAAACTTTGTTCTCCTTGAGTAACTTGATGTTCTTTATTTTAAGGGCATCCAGAGAAAGATGAGTACCTTAACAGCATGTATAACAACACATAATATTTACCCGATTCTAATGTTGGTTGGTACTAGGGAGTTTCAGACCCAAACACCCTAGTGAATTTTGAAGTGGTTGTGTACTGTGGGAGAAGTTGGGGGGAGGGGGAGAGGGGGGGAACCAGTGAAATGTGTTCTCTTTTGTTGTAGAAGAAATTTTCTTGCTGTTGTCAGTCAGTAACTCCTCGTTAACCTTTTGTATTCAGAATTCATCCACGTTTTTAAATATTCCTACTCAGGAGCTCTCAGTACAGTAAAGATTCATGGTTGGTTGGTATGGGAGTTAGTTTTCATCTTGGAATGTGCCACTACAGTCATTCCACCGGGTGTGTTCAAGTGAAGGGGAGTATATGCTAATGGAAGTGAAGTATACGCTAATGGAAAGTGAGTGAAATCAAGAAAGAATGGTTTATAATACATGAGTACATACCATAGGGCATACAGCTTATCATTTACATTATGGATGCCAGATCTCTTCAGCTTTGTTTTGTGGTTCTCTGATCCATAACACAAAACAAATGGTTAAACTTATTAACATACAAGATAGTCTCTTTCTCCTCAAATGGTGTGTATTTATGTATAAAAACAGGTGAATTTTATGAACGGGTATTTAGTAAATGGGTTTAACAAAGGCTTGCCAGTTGATTTCCCAGTAAAATAACAAGTAGGGTGCACTGACACATAGTTAACTACAAATCACTATACACTACATTTTGGGCCACATTCTCTGCTGCTGTTCCTGCGTTGAAGTCAATGGAGTTTTGCCAACAGAGAATTTGGCCTGTTACCTTTTGTTTGGTGTTCAAAAATGCCTGATTACTCAGTGAGTCTTACAAGATTGGGAAAACCATGTAAGGATAAATCAAGTTTAGACTGAAACCATCTCTTCTAGGAAATAATGTAGAATTAGAGTAATCAGTGGCTAATTTTATTTCTGAACAAGCTCTGGCACTGGGTTAATTGCAGCAGTCCAAACTGGTGTATCCCATGTTGATGGCCTTACACAGTAACAATTTTGGGTTTGGGGGGATCTATTCATCAGCTAATTCAGTTAAAAAGCACATTACTGCATGCACAAGGTTTTAAATTGGGAAGCTGATGTCTGTTGGCGAGCAGAATAATCATTTTAAGTAGCTGAAATAGATTAGTGCATGTTGGCAATTTTCATTTGTGTATAAATTTATTTTTAATGTTGCGGGGCATTGTTGGATATTGCAAACATTAAAAGAGCTTGACAATATCTGAACTAGGATTCTGGTGTCAAACAGTAGGTGGAAATTCATTTTATTCTCATCGTTGATTAAAATTTTATTAGCAGCCTTTAAAGATAGTGGCGGGGCAGCTCTTCAGGGATGAACAACCTAAAGACTTGCCTTCCTGTTTCCATAGCAACACAGCATTTTCATCCTTTCAAGGCAACCTAGCTTGCATCATGTACTGCAAGGGTATTAGATTCAGAAGAGAACTACGTTAGCAGTTCAGTATCTCGCTCTGTGCCCTAAATTATGCGGCATGAAATGAAAACAAACTAAATTTAAACAAGAAGAAAAACTCTTCCTGTGAAAGATCAGTCTTGTTACTACATTTTCTTTTTAGATATTAATTGCACTAGAAGAAGAAAAATAGTTTGTCCTTTTATTTAATTGTTGTGCTGTTTTAGAGGCATAAAGTCATGGCAGCACTGCTGAAAAAGGTGAGGTGTTTTTGAACTGACTGCTCAGTTGTAAAACTACTCCTTATGCAAATGACTTCATCAGTGAAATCACCATCTTCACAGTAATAGTTCCCAGTACAGTGGTCATTATTGATATATTTACAATTGCCATCATTACTACATTAGGTGGAGGGAAGATGGGAAATATTGCAGTAATGAGGCAAAAGGCAAAATTGTAAATGGTGACCTTGGTTAATGCTAGTTTTCTGATACTACGGACCTCAGCATTAGAAGTGCTGCCTATTAGAGGTGGCATTTTCAGGCATAACATGAAGAATTTGCTAGTTTGGTACCCAGGATATGTACAACCATGTGAGACATTTCAGGTCACCCACAGGTTGATGCGTATGTATTACTGCTAATTTAACACTATCCCACTACTGGATATGATGTCAGTGCTGATCAAGTGTTTTTGATTATGAAGGATATAAATGAATAGATTTTTCAATTTTAAAACCAGAAGGGACCATTGTGATCATCTAGTCTCACCTTCTGCATAACACAGGCCACAGAACCTCACCAAGAAATTTATGCATCAAACCCTTAACTTCTGTTTGAGCTATAGCATATCTTTTAGAAAGGCATCCAGTCCTGACTAAAAGACCACAAGGGATGGAGAATCCCGTACATCCCTAGGTGAGTTGTTCCAATGCTTGTTTAGTGTCTCTCTTAAAAATGTGCCCCTTATTTCTGAATTTGTCTAGCTTCAGCTTCCAACCAGTAGATCTCTACATGAATCTAAATACACAGATGTGCTTAAGTGTCATGCAAGCAGACTGCAGATTTCTATTTCAGTGCTGGGGTGATTTACATTATGAATTAAAAAATGCTATTTTAATGTAAACACTTTACAGTAAACAGGCCACATAACAATGAGAGAAGTATTTAAATGATGTGTACAGATGCAGGTCTCTACAATATTTTCTGTTCTGGCATTCAAAATGTTTCATTTTCTATTCCTCCATTTGTGTACTTTTTTTGCAAAGGGTATTTGAAACGTATCAAGGTCTATCAATAAAAAGCGAGAGCTTTCCCAGTAGCTGTTGCTATAGTTACACAGTGCAGCTCTTAGCATCATGCACAGTAAGTAAACCACCTGCAATTCCTTAAAAACCCTTATTTGCAGGATAAGATAGAAAGAGACACTGCTGGCACACAGATGCAGCGTTAACACCAGAATTCTTGGTTGCTTTGATATTCTTGCTGCTTTATTCATCCAATGGTCTGTGAAAATATCTTGTGGACGGGGAGCAAAGGGGAAAAGATCTGTCTCAAAAGGTACCTGATGCCTTCTGCTCCTGAGGGAAATAGTCTCTGCAGTTGCCTAGGAATCAGAAGATAAAGATGAGCGTGAAGATGAGCTTAGAAAAATGTTGGTTTAGAGCATATCCCAAGAAAGGCTATAGTGACTGAAACACTGGTGTGTTTTGGTTTTAAATGATACCACATCATCAGTGCTGGCTTACTCCAAATATAACCCACCCTCCCCTCTTTCCAGTAAATGGCAGCCTTCCCTCTAGAAATGCACCACCAGAATGACAAGCCTCTGAAAGAAATAATCTGATCATTTTTGCAATGGCCTTTTAATGCTGTGGTGGAGAATGATGTGCCTTTTCTGGTTGTGGAGTACAGTAGTTAAATATATCCTTAGGTATTTTAATAATACAAATGTTGAAATAAATATCTTTGGCGCTTGGAATCAGCTTTTTATAAGCATAGCTCTGATATGCATAAAAATTCCAAAACCTGAATTTTTCATCTTTTTTTAACTGGATCTTCTTAATTTAAAATTAAGAATATATAAACATAGTTCTAGTTCTTGTTTCTACTTGGTGTTTTGTTTATATAGCATTTTAAAATCTTAAAACATTATAAAAGTAAGCCTTTGTTGACCGATGACTCCTAACCTGATCTTGGAGGATTTATAGTTTTGGGTAAAATAATGAGATTATAAAATTTAGCAATATGTATCTTGTGATAGTTTAGTAATGCATTTGGTGGTAAATATGTGAACAAACAAACAAACAGATGGTAGCATCCTAGGGGCTTTTTGCAATAAGAGCGAAACTGCATTGACATATCAAAACTATTGGGAAAGTCACTTATGCAAATGTTTGTGTTAACTATTGCAAACATAATTATGGACAACCATAGCCCTAAATTTGGTTTCCCAGAATACCAAATATGAATTAGGGGCTGAGACTTGACTGGATCAGATATTGTCCTCATTGTATGTGGGTGGAATGGGAAAAAGTCAACTCCATTCTTAGCTGGAACAATGGGACAATGACCTGGGACAACCAGATAGGAAGCTTGGCCCAGTGTGTTCCTCTTGGGGTGACTTCACTTACGTTTTCTTCCATCGTTGTTTCTAAAGTCTCCATAATGTTGTAAGTATGCATAGTGTAAGATTGTAAGTATAAACAATGCAGAAAAACACTTTACTGTACTTGTTATACTTATGCATGTAGATCTTTCTATGCTTTGAGTTATACTTGTCAGTGTTTAACTAAAGCTCAAAGTTGCTGTGTGCTTCACCAATTTCATCTTCTTAATTAACTCTAAGTAGCCATCTGAATAAAGAACCTGTTATTTGCAAATAGCACATGTTGCACCCCAATAAATAATTTTATAATTGCAATAAGCAGTCAAGCTACAGCTTGTAAAATAGTTTTGAGATAAGAAAGTAGTATGATCCCTATTTTACATATGGGGAAACTGAGGCACGGGTACTATATTGTGGAGTTCACAGTATCAAGCAGCCTTACAAAATTCTGCTCAACCCTCCCTCTTACCAACCCCCATCCCCAAGTAGTTTTATTTTAATGGCTGAATAAAGTATGATCAGTTTATTTCATTATCAGTCATGTTAAAGGCCAGGTAAGTATACGTTCTGCCAGTGCATGGTAAATGTTCATGACTGTTTTGCAAGGCTTGTTTAAAGGCACAGTTGACATAATACTTTAGGGTTATGATAAATGGTCTAATGGCTTTTTTAAATATTCAGACCTGTAGCGTAAAGATGCAATTAGCCTTGCAAATGGTTAATAAAATAGAAATGTGGTGGCTGCTTTGTTATTATGTATTTGCATTATGATAACAGCTGGAGGCCCCAGCTGAGATCAGCACTCCATTATGTTCGATGCTCTAACAGACAGTCCCTGCCCCAAAGAGCTTACAGTCTAAATAAACAAAACAGAAAAAAAGTTGTGGGGGGAGGAAAGGCAGGCACAGAGAAATGAAGTAACTTGTCCAAGGTCACAGAACAGCTTATTGGCAAGGCCAGGAATAGAACCCAGGTTCCCTGAGTCCCAATCCAGTGCCCTATATACTGAAGCATGCTGCCTCCCATAGCAGTTTGTCTTCTCAGGGCTGGAAGGGGTGCCTCTGATCACTTCAGAAATTCTAGAAGCAGGATTAGTTTCCTGCATTCTGAGAGCTTAGTCTCCTCCCTCTGCGGCAGGAGATATTAGAAACACAGCACTGAGAGGAGTTTTAAAGAAGGATGCTGTTGGCTCAGCATGAATAAATCATTTCCTGATAGGCCTTTTCACTCAGAATCCACACAAAAAATACCCCATTCCTCAATGCTTATCTCCCTGTTTCAGGGAAAAACTATTTGTCCTTCAGTCTAGACAGCAGAGCTTGTCTTTACTACAAAATATACTCACATTAGAACACAACCTTAACTGTTAACAGGTAACATGGTGTTGAGAATGTCTTTGCAGTCAGTGTGGACAAGAATAGGTTGCACCAAACCATCATGTCAGCTAGTCATGTTTAAACCCTATAGAGACCACAGTTTAGCCCTCACTAGCTGAGATTGTGTCAAACATAAATTATTCTTGCCTACATTGGCTGCAAAGTCATGGTCAGCATCATGATGATCAACTCAATTCCTCAAAGCTGTGTTCTGAGAGAATTACATTTGTTAGTGAATACAACGCCACCATCACTTAATTGTCTTCTGCAGGGCCAAAAAAGTCTCTATAGCAAAGGTGACCAACTTCAAAGAGAAAAGAAGTTAATTCACAGTTTTGTCTTGAAAGAGGTACTAAAATCTTTAAAGGCTAAGAAACAGCATGGATAGAGGGGTATGGAAGCTGTGGATTAATTAATTAGTTTTGGTATTTCCTTATAACAAAGTTCTGAACAAGGTCGTCTTTCCTGTTGGAAATTAAACACTTAGCTCAATCAGTAACCTTTCAGCAAGACAGATTGGCAAGGAGAGAAGGCATTGAAAATCAGAGCAGATGAAATTACCTGAACCATTGTCCAATATACTGATTTACAGATCGCTGTAAACAACAAAACATTTCTTTCTCAAAGACATAAAAAGACATCATTCTTGCTCCTGAAAGATCTACTGAAGGGTGGTGCTTTCACTTAATATTAATAGCCGCACTCATGCACAGATCGCCAAAGACCAAACCCGTGTCAGTTAGTCCATCGGTCAATTGAACAACATGATAAAGAAGTCATTTAAAAATAAAATGTACACAGCTTGCCATGCTTTGAACGGCGCCATTGCTGGGCTTTCTTGCCTTTCCGATATTGTACATTTGAACCAAACTAGACAGCATAGGTGTGGGAAGAAAATAAGCCCAGATCCTGGAGATGAGCCATGTGGCACCTGGTGCAGTTCTGATCGTTAGGCTACTAGGCACTGTTCTGGTGCTGAGGAATAATTTAATGCTCTCTATTAAAGTCCAGCTTCCTAGTTACTTTATAGTATATTTAGTGGTAAGGTATTTCTGTTTGTTCAGATAAATTACTTTTTTAAAGGGTAATTAGACCTCCATTTTCAACAGTGTCTGGTGATTATCAATGCCTGAAATTTCAGGGTGCCCAAGTATATGCTCTTTTAAAAGGGCCTGATTTTCAGAGGGTGGGTGTTCAGCATTTTTTGATAATCAGGCCCCATTAAAGAAAATTTCATCTTAAACATTTAAAGAGAAATTGGTGTAACGGAAAATCCACGACCACTGCCACTGGCTGCTGTAGATGCTGGTGCAAGGTCCTGTGGCAGGAAGTCTGTTAGGAGGGGAGGTTGCAGTACCAAAAGGTGCCCCCAATCTCCCTTCTGCCTGAGATTCCACGGTAAGGCTGTGCAGCCCAAAGAAAGGGCATTGCAGGCTGGGAAGGTGTGGTACAGTGGGGTAAATGTAGATGACTAAGTATTGCCCATGTAATCCACTGGTCAGTGGGAGACTGTGGCAGCACTTGGCTTTTTAGCGCAAGCTGTAGAGTCTCATATTTCCAGCTGTCATGGTCTCCATTGATGACTAAGATGGTAGCTCTTACACCTGCAAAACCTGTACACATGTCTTTCACTTGTGTATTTGTCTGTGCAGAGTGGGTAACTGCATGTATAAATGGATTTTTATGCAGTCACCCAGATTTCATGTGTAAATGCAGCATTTTCATAAACAAGAAAGAGATTTTGAAGGCACAGCATCGATGCCGATATTGTTTATTATTTTCCTTTTTCTTTTACTAGGTTGATTATTGTTTCATGCGTGGGGTTTTTTTTAATTGATTAATACAGTTGGTGGAAGGGGTTATCCTAAAATAACATGCCTCATTCAACTATCCTATTGTCTGGAGTGTTTTCTCATCACTGTGACGATGGCAGTCTTTGCAGTGGCATTGATCTGGAACATTTCTGTATCAACTTTATTTGGATGGATCCCGAAGTGTCTTAATATTTACATAGAAGGGTCGCGTCACCCAGCTACTTCTGAGGTGAAACAGCAATTATTTAACATGACCCAGCAACACTACTCAGGAGTAGAGAAAAGGAAGTGAAAAGTGACTTCATGAATTGAAACTGCTGGGTGAATTCTAAGTAGGCAGAATTTAGTTAACCAATTTTTAATTTGGCCAGAGCACTTGGCTTGACACACTGGATCTGTAATGACCACAAGAAGTCAAGACCTTGGTTTTTTTTAAATCTCATCCTAAAGTAAACAGCTCTGATAAGACAACACCTCCTAACTTCCTGCTGGAGCACTGATTAAATAACAGCTCTGAGGGAAAACTGCCACCAAATGACTCTCCAGCACCATTTCTTGCAACACCTGGGTTTTCCTGGATGTTTTCTAAAAGAGTTCTTGACCTTTCTTAACTGATGAGATCTGACACAATCAGAACCCAGGGTGGTAGGATTGTCAGGTTAGCCCTCTGCAGAACATTGCTACTTTGCTCTGCTTTTTCCCTCAGAAAAGTAGCTGATCTACATTTTAAACAACACTCTGCCCTGGTCTACACTGGGGGGGAAAGGGGGAGGAATCGATCTAAGTTACGCAACTTCAGCTACGTGAATAACATAGCTGAAGTCGACGTACTTAGATCGACTTACCGTGGTGTCTTCACCGCAGTGAGTCGACTGCTGCCGCTCCCCTGTCGACTCCGCCTGCGCCTCTCGCGGTGGTGGAGTACAGGAGTCGGCGGGAGCGCGCTCGGGGGTCGATTTATCGCGTCTAGACTAGACGCGATAAATCGACCCCTACTGGATCAATCGCTGCCCACCAATCCGGCGGGTAGTGTAGACATACCCATAGTTGGGAGTTCAGGGTGGGATTTTGAAAACGGCCTAAATGATTTGTGAACACAAGTCCCATTCACTTTCAATCGGATTTGTGCTACTAAGTCATGTAGGCACTTGAAAATCCCACTCTTACTCTATATATCCCTGAATAGAATTAAGGGGTCTGAAGAGACAAGAAAAGTGTGTCATGTTTGGCTCACCCTCAGGTACAGTCAATTCTATTGGCAGGTAATCTGGAAGTGGGGGAATCGCTTATGGTTTCATACTATAACGAGAGACATTTTTTTCATTGATACTCAAAAGGATTTTTAGTTATAGCAGATGGTGATGAGAAGTCAAGAGAAAAATATTTGGGAGTTACTGTTTAATGAAACAACCCAACATTCCTCTAGTTAAGAACTTTAAATTCTGTCATTTTGATTTCCAAATATAGGAACAATAGATAGAGCATATCTCAAACTCACACTGCAGATTACTCAGGAAATATACCCACGTGGGCAGCAAACGTATGTAATATTTCAACATACGACAGTCAAAAGGCTGGCAGCAGTGTACACTGAAGGCTTCCATTTCCCCAAAAGTGCTGGCTGGTGTGGTGTTTGCTTTCTCAGGCTATGCCGTCTGTAATCTTCACAGGAACCTGAAAGACTTTCCGCTGCTGAGCGACAACAAAGCAGCATCATAAATCGAATCTCAACACTCTGTAGTGACAATATTTGTTAAATAATGCCAAGTGTGACCTAAGTTGAAACAACTGGACCCTTAGGAGCTATAGCTGCACTCGAATCAAGATTCAGAAGGTGATGAGAAAATGTTTTATTTGTTAGCTTCTTTTCCCCCCATTAGCTGCATGTTGGTACCCAACTATATCGGAATTCATTTTAATGTCTGTTGCAATTTTATAGAGACCTTGTCAACCCAAAATTGGAATGGAAGAAAGGAGGAAGATGTTTATCTCATAAGGGCCAGGGAGGAATGTATCAAGCCATCCCATGGAGGAGACTTTATACTCCCTACCTACTTACTCCCTGTGTCCAAAGGGAGAGAGCAAACAGCCTTTATCTCTAATTCTGACAATTATTGATTTGATAAACAAAGTTGAAAATTGTTTTTAATTATGAAAAATACTTGGTGGGAAGAGTCCAGGGTCTTGGGCAGATTTGTTCCTCTTTGGGTGGTGGGGGGGAGGCTTTTGCCAGATATTCCTATCTGCATTCCAGCCGATTGCTTTCCTCCCTGGGGTTCTGTGGAAGATCAGGCGGAACAGTGCCAGGTTTCTGCTTGTGGTCTCAACCTGGGTTCTTACTTCTGGCACGCTGACGTTCTGGACTTTGCACTGAGTCCCTTAGTCCTTCTGCCCAATCTACTTTCTCTCCTGTCTCAGAGCCAAGGCCAGATATAACTCCCAGTCTGAGGTCCCTGTGTCTGATGCACGGATGCTGGCCAAATGAGTAGTTTAGACTGTGATTATTCTGTGGACGTCCAGGAGAATCTGCTGGAGAAGGAAATCTTTCACCAAAAATCACAACTGTATTAAGTGGAGGCGGTTTCTCTCTCTCTTTGCTTTCTCTCTCTTTCTCTTTTCTTTCTTGCTCTCTTTCTCTTTTCTCTCTCTTTGCTTTCAGCCTGCAGCGATGACACTCTTACAAAGACTTACTTCACATGTTCTCACTGGTTTCGGAACTGCTCCTGTCCTAGGACCTAGTGTGTGGTGCTCACTAAATTGTTGGGACCGTAATGAGGGACATCGTTAGGAATGTTCCCTACACCATCTGGCAGGGAAGAGATTGTGTTCCCAGTGGTGATTGCATCAACTCAAATAGCACCTGAGATCCAGAAATACATGGCTCACCAACTGTGCGTGGTTTCCCAAATCCTTATCTATGGCACTCTCTGCATTTCACCTCAATCAATCAGTAGATCTGTCAGTATTTTTCTGACACTTGCTACTAGGGGAGTTTAGGCAGGTAGAATGGGATAAGTGTAGTAATAATCTCAGGTAATTCAGCACCTCTCTACAGAAGGATCCCAAAGCATTTTACAGAGACTTGGGGGCCAGATTCTACCTTCAAATTACATTGTTGGTGGTTGAAGAGGAACTGTGCAATAGCTGGAGTAGCTGGAAAAATTCTGACCAAGTCACTTCTTGGGAGAGTAAAGTGGCTCAGAATTTCTAAGCGGTGTATCCGCTGCTGCTACCACCACACACCCACTCAGGACCAATCGCTATTTGGTCCTGTTCGTTTTTGGATTGTTCGCCTATTGCTGAAATCTGGCCACCTCTGTGATGAAATGCAGCAGCTGTTCAACACTAGAAGTGGTGGAAGTGAAGAATAACATCTCCAGCTGATGAAACTTAAGAGGGCATATTAGATATGCAAAATGTAATTAAACAAGATGCAGTAGGGTGAAATGACTAAAAAGAAACAATCTCATTTGTGCCCCCCCAAAAATAGAACATGAGAAAATTTGCATCACTTAAGTACACAATCTTTGCCTGAACCAGATGTTGCTGGAGGAGCTCCTCATTTGTTTAGTATCAACAAGCAATTCCTGTAGATTTCGCCCAGCAGTCTCATGCAATTTTGAACTGATGTTTGGAGAAACAGATCCAAGCCTGCTTCTGAATCCTTTCCTTTTGGAGCTGTCTACTTCAATTTTCTTCCTGTACGTTTTTAATTTTTGTGGAACTAAACACTGAATTTTTCTTCCACCATTCTGTAATCTCCCACCTCCTCTTTTATGTTTGTGAGAGCATTCATAGAACATAGAAATGTAGGGCTGGAAGGGACCTTGAGATCTCATCAATGCCAGCCCCCGGTGCTGAAGCAGGACTGAGTAAACCTAGCCCATTCCCAGAGGCGGATTAAGGTTTTGTGGAGCCCTGAGCCAGAGCAAGTGTGGGGGGGCCCTCTCCACCCATTCCCCCTGCAATCTCGCAGCTAAAAAAATATTGTTAGGGATTATTTTTTTCGTACATGGGAGTAATTCAGATATACCTGTCTGTCAATTATCTAGGAAAGGAGAAAGACAATGGGCTTCTCCTTTGCAAGCCTTATCTGGTGCACTGCTTAGCGTCATCTGCATGTCTGGACAATATGGCTAAAGTCATTAATCATTTCAAAGCCCACAGAAAACAGGAAGAGGCAGGACATCTTGGGTTCTCCCTTGCAATGGTCCCTGATTGACAACTCTCTCTTCCAGCCAGAGAAGCCAGATTGTCACTGAATGAGGCTTGTGCGGACAGTGGTGGTTTTGCATTGCAAGGGTTTGTTGCAAACATGTTTTTCTGTGTATTAATCCATCCTTATGGTTTGGCACTCCCACCGTTTCACTTTGGATTCTCGGTTAACACTACAGATTGTCAGAGTCATTCTCCGTTAAGAGCACCAAGCTTCACCTAGCTTCATAATGAAACCAAAAACTTCACATTCTTTTGCTGCTAACGTCAGGTTCACTAGAAGTGTTTCTGAACCTTAGCAATCTTCTCGATGGAGTTGGCCTGAGTTTTGAGCTCATAAATCTGGGAAGTTTTACGTGCTTTCATGTTTTGTTGCTAATATTCCATACAGCTCTATCCAAAGCATTCTTCCTAATTGTCTTGTTGCCCTTTTTATACTTCATGCTTATCAAGTCATTAAAACATGATCTCTGATAGAGAGTGGAGTGCTGGTCTTAGGTTAGGGTCAGTGTTGATATTTCATATGTTATTTGCTTTTTACTATCTGTCTAGGTGCTTACATGGTCCCATCACTGTAATATCTGAGTATTAATGAATGTATCCTACTCTCACGGCTGTGAGGTAGGGAAGTGCTATTATCCCTATTTTTCAGACCGAGAGATTAAAGTGGCTTGCCCAGTGTCACATAGGGTCACTTGGCCAAGGTAGCCTTTTCCTGCAATTGGGAAGCTGAGTCTGTACCTAGAATAAGCAGGTCTTATGCTAAGCGTTGGTTGGATACAATATCTGGCTAAGCCTTGAATGGAGTTAATACTGCAACCCCTACCACTTCTAGAACAAAAAGCTGCTTAAAAATCAGTTCTCCTCTTCAACATAGGGTGCCACACCTGATGCCTGGAAAGAGAGAGGTTTCATTTACAAATAGCTAACAATAAACATTTTCAAATGAGATATTACAGGTCTGAGCCCTGGCTTATTATGCAGAGTAGACATACCCTTGGAGTCAGAGTACCTAACTAGCTTGCTGTTAAACTGCTGCTATTTTTTAACTGCCGAGACAGCCTTCGTATGAACTACTGGCTGTGTGAAAATCTTATCGGTATCAATGGGAAAAGTGAAAGCTCATTCAGCATTTCCCTACACTGCTCTTGACTTTGGATTTCTCTCTGTACATCAAGTGACCTCTGGGGTTCACCTCAGGTTACTTGGGAGGCATTGCAAAAATCCCTCATTTGTTTAATATCAACAAGCAATTGTTTCGGACATCACTCAACAGTCATATGCAATCATATAACCCGTTCTTACACACGTCCCAGAACTCAGCCGCACACTCTCCAAAATGTAACCGGGCATCTGATAATGTAAAAGAAGAAAAAACAAATGGAATCCATGTTAAATCCAAAGCTATTGTATAAATATTTTTTCATGTAGAGTTAAGATGCAAAATTTCTTCATCTCAGAAAAATAAACAGGAATTACACAGGATTTTATATGCTTTCCTTTAGACTCTTTTTAAAAAAACACAACTCCTCATTGTTATTCAATGGAAATCATCCTTCAGGGCAGGGAATACCTTGCAGGCCAGGAGAATTTTAAGGTAGCTGTGACTGTATAAATAACTTTTTAACTACTGTTTTACTGCAAGTAGTTTTTATTGTAAACTGTCAGGGATTGACACTGTCTTGTACAGCACTGGGAACATTGTCAACACCTAAAAATGATAATAAATAATTGCATTTTCATAACTAGACCAATGTACAATACAAAAAAATAATACTTTTAAAAACAATTGTTTCTTGCCAACCCATCCCTTCTCTGGACTTTCATTCAGGAGGGGAGGAATCATGAAAGTTCATATGAGGCTTGTTTCTAGATCCAAGGGGGTTGGATCTGTATTCACCAGGGAATTGGTGAAGGTCTCTCAAGGCTATCCAGGGAAGGGAATTAGCTTTGGGATGGTGGCAGCGGACCAGATCTAAGCTGGTAGTTAAGCTTAGAAGTTTTCATGCAGGCCCCCACATTTGTACCCTAAAGTTCAAAGTGGGGAAGCAGCCTAGACACAATCAACTCAGGATTGAATAAGGACTGGGAATGGCTGAGCCATTACAAACATTGAATCTATCTCCCCTTGTAAGTATTCTCACACTTCTTATCAAACTGTCTGTACTGAGCTATCTTGATTATCACTTCAAACGTTTTTTTCTCTTACTTAATTGGCCTCTCAGAGTTGGTAAGACAACTCCCACCTGTTCATGCTCTCTGTATGTGTGTATATATATCTCCTCAATATATGTTTCATTCTATATGCATCCGAAGAAGTGGGCTGTAGTCCACGAAAGCTTATGCTCTAATAAATTTGTTAGTCTCTAAGGTGCCACAAGTACTCCTGTTCTTTTTATATGAGGCGTTGTTTCTGATCTTGATCAATGAAGCAAAAAAGAAATGCTGTCATAGTAGCAATGGGTACATCTGTAATATATGCTGTGTGTAGTGCCAAGTGTCTATACTCAACAGGTAATGATGATGCAGTTTGAAAGATTGTCTAATTATTTATGTTTTTATGCTGCACTCATCACCATAGTATCTGATGCTTTACCTGATTGTCTGTGGAAGATGGCATCAAATTCAAGGTGCCCCCCGAGGATCTGGATATAGTGTCCTAAATTCTAATTATGCAAAAACAAGGGGCTTAATCCGCCATTGCCTTGCACCTGGTTAGTCATTTACACCAGTTCATTTTGATGTGATAGCACTTTACACCCACATTGCAGTGGTGTAAATGACTGCACACAGTGCAGGTCAAAGGAGAATAAGTCTCCTATGGCCTGTGTTCTAGGCGGATGCCTTTCTGCAGCCTGCTTTGCCCATGTCTCTCTTGTGGGAGCATTGTGGGAGGACCCTCTGCTAGGATCTTGGTGAAGGGTATTTTTAATGTTTTATGAAATAGAGCCAGCTTCCAACAACCTTACTCACATGGAATAGCATCTTATTTCGCAAGCAGTCCTGTGGATTTCAGTGGGGTTGTATGATAAGTACAGTCCTATTCGGTGTAAGTAAGAGTGACTGAACCTAACACAATGTTTCTTAGTGAAAAGATCCTGTTATTTCCACAAATGGCACCAATCAAAGCAAGTGGAGAGCTGGAATGTTTAATGTGCAGAATTTTCAGGGAACTTGTTGGGTTTGGGGCAGGAATGTAACTTTGATTTGGGCTTGAGTGTGTCACTTTCTGCCATGTCCGATATCTCAGTGGACCTTCATTTCTGAATTGTGTTCAGAGTCTTAAGATAAGTCTGTCCGGTAGATAATTTCTCTATCAGAATTTTTGCCTTATATTCCAGAAAGCATACTTTAAAAATTAGTCCTCCTATTACAGATGCTGGAAAGAATAATGAGTGATCCTCTCTACACTGCAGCTGTTGTTTCATGTTTAATATGACCCCCATATTATGTCAGTGGAGCGAATCAATGCTTTCTCTGCACAATCAAAGTCTTGAGCTTATGTCAGTCCCTGTGTTGACTCATCTTTTGCAATCAGGAGTGAATTAAAATGTACTTTCAGAACTACCTGGAGGAAAGCTTACACAGCACCTGTCAGCTCTTTCTAACCTTAGTAAGGTCTATTTACCTTTGCTTTTAAAAACAAATGCAAACCTTGAACATGAATTATCAACCTTTAAAAAAGAACTTCTCCCTGCCACCCATAAGAATCATGCAAAAATCTCATTCTAACTATGACATTAAGATCATATTCAGCCTCCACTAGGAAAATGTAATTTTAAGGGGTCTCAGTGCATATCTGGTTTTGAAGGTGCCTGAGAATATACAGACTTATGGATATTTAAAAAAAAATACTAGAATTACGTTCAGTGGGTTTCCTTTTAATGTTCATGATAGTTTCTACAATGTAAATACATTAATAAGAGGTAAAAGTAACCCTGTATAAATAATACCAAACAATAACCCAAAATAAGGCTGTTACATGCAATAAACATAGTCTAAGAGTGCAGTGAGCCATGCACGTGTTGGTTTGGGAGTGTCTGTTGCGTGTGTGTATGTGTGAAAAGTTTTCATTTATTTTTTGTATTTATGGGTGTGTGTACAATTATTAGCAAGATATAATGCATGTGGAAAATACAGCATGTGGTTGTATGAAACAGAGAACTTATTTTCAGACACTGTTCTCTTCATCTGTTGGCATATTCTGTGATTCTATACCGGATGGCGCTTTCTTGCCATTTGCTGCTTTTTCTCACCTTTCAAAACTGGACACACAGCTTTCGGGTACAGTGCTCAGGTACTACAATGATGAGTGTGGTCTCAGAGCTTGGATACACACCTTCTCACTACCGTTTGCCACCCTGGCTGCATTGGACAGACATTGGCTATAATGAACAATTTTGCTGAATTAAGTAGATTTCAAAGTATTTTTCTATTCTTACCCATTTTGTACACCCCCAAACACTGTTGTGCGCACTGTGACAAAGTTCCTCCTCTATCTTGGTGGGTCCTGCGCTTATTGGCGGATTTTCTTGCCTCAGAGATTCACCATGTGGGTTGGGGAACAGCCCAGAGACCTTCCCCTCTGGGAGAACCCACAGTCCAGGTCAATTGGGAGGTCTGGGGGGAACCCGGGCCCGCCCTCTACTCCGGGTTCCAGCCCAGGGCCCTGTGGACTGCAGCTGTCTATAGTGCCTCCTGTAACAGCTGCATGACAGCTACAACTCCCTGGGCTACTTCCCCATGGCCTCCTCCAACACCTTCCTTATTCTCACCACAGGACCTTCCTCCTGGTGTCTGATAACGCTTGTGCTCCTCAGTCCTCGAGCAGCACACCCTCTCCCTCTCCCTCTCAGCTCCTTGCGCCTCTTGCTCCCAGCTCCTCACACTCACACCACAAACTGAAGTGAGCTCCTTTTAAAACCCAGGTGCCCTGATTAGCCTGCCTTAATTGATTCTAGCAGCTTCTTCTTAATTGGCTCCAGGTGTCCTAATTAGCCTGCCTGTCTTAACTGGTTCTAGCAGGTTCCTGATTACTCTAGTGCAGCCCCTGCTCTGGTCACTCAGGGAACAGAAAACTATTCATCCAGTGACCAGTGTATTTGCCCTCTACCAGACTCCTGTACCCCACTGGTCTGGGTCTGTCACAGCACACACATAATAGTAGAAGTAGTACTGTGTTTTTCTCACCATTTGAGACACATATAGTGAAAATTACATATAATTTGTTTTACGGTAGTTTCCAGAGGCCCTGACCAAGATTTAAGGCCCCATTGTGCTAAGCACCATACACATATGGAGAGACCGTCCCAAACCACAATATAGAGCGCTACTATTGTGAAACTATGGCTCACGTAATTTCTCCATATCAAAGCTACAGGTTTAGAGTACTTGATCAAAACATGATCATATTCCTCAACACCTAAGTATTTTTATTATGATTAACTTGTCCCATTCTGCTTCCCCATATGAAGAACCTTGGAATAAAAAGCGGTTGTTCTTTGGTGCACGAGCATCACGAAAGAATGGCAAAATGAGCAGCCCACAAAAGAAAATGGCATCTTAGAATTCACGAGATAATGTCTGACTCTGCTTGATACACTGGTGAAAACCACGTGTGGTGGAAATACAGTGAATGAACCTGCAGGTATGACTGATGGGAGCTCACAACAATATTGTCCATCTCTCTGTGGAATCACTATCAAAAAGAGGTAAAACATTATGCAGTTTAATCTTCTAAAATTAGATTAAGGTTAAGGTTAAATTAATTTAATCTTAGATTAAGATTAAATTAAGGTAAAAGGAGTTCCAGCACCTTGAAACATCCCAACAACCAGTGTAATATGTAGTCTGGTGGAGTAGCATAGGCATCAGGTGAACCACAGAACAATCTGAGGGAAAAGAGGAACACAGGAAGATCTTCCACATTGGCTAAGAATATCAGCAGTCCCTCAACAAGCAAACACCATCACTACTTCATTGTTATCAAGTGCAGAGTCTTAAAGTTTTAGTTCATTTTAGTATCCCTATGCTTTAAAGGTGCCACCATGTAGAGCATTCAAAAGCAATAACAAGTCTGGTAGAACTTTTCAGTGAGTAAATGAAAGATTAGCAAGACAAGGTTGGTGAGGTAACATCTTTTAGTGGAACAACTTCTGTTGGTGAAAAAGACAAGCTTTCAAGCTACACAGAGTTTTTCTTCAAATTTGGGAAAGGTACCTCACCCATCTTGTCTCTCTAATATCCTGGGACCAACGTGGCTACAACACTATTGTAAATAACTGAAAGATTGGCAGGAAGAAGTAGTGATCATAGTTTCTGCTAACTGTGCTTGGGGAAAGCTTTAGACATAGTGCCATATAAAAAGTCAAGGTCAACAGCTGCAACTCTTCTTTCACACAAATGTAACCCATGAGTGAGTCCACTGAAGTCAGTTGAGTTCCACTGATGGAAAACCACTGTACGAGGAGACTCAGGGATACCGTATGTATCTGGGAGGAAGTACTGGTCCACATCAACTAGCTTGAAGATGGGTTATGAGTGGAAATTGGGTTTCAAACCAGCTTGTCTTCAGCATCTTAGCTGCGTACTCCGGGCAATAACACGAGATAATTTTTGTCCGCATCTAAATATTGTGTTTTAGACCAGGAAATGCACAAACTTTTGCCCTCCTCCGAGATCATTCTACTCATTATGCAGTCTGATAAAAGTTCTCAAGAGAATAATGGTCCTGAGCTCCTTGAGTAGCAATTAAAAAGGGTTTTTTTTTGGAAAGCAAGATAACTCTTTACTAGAAAGTGTGGGTGTAAATTCACTTCCATAATTCTTAACAAAAGTGGCATTATGTAATTCATTTAATCATTATCTACTTCCATAGGTAGCCTGCAGTATCTTGAAATCCTGCCTTTTCTTATTTCCTTTTCCTCTGTTAATGTTAGTAATGACATTGTCTTTAATGAGAGCTATAGAGTTTGCAGACCTTCCATTTATTGGGTGTTAGCTTATACATTTGCTTCCACACCCTTGTGTTTTCCCTTCAATAACCGATAATTCATTTGCACTTTGTTCCTCAGATTCTAAACGTGTCCATCATTTCCTCTAATAACTGAACAGCCACTGCCAAAAAGACAAGGAGATATTTTTTCCAGTTCATTGTATGTGATATTCTCAAAGGCTAGATTCCCTGGAAACATCAAAAGGAACTACTATTTTCTGTCTCTTACAACATCTTATGGAAGACATATGGCCAAAATCACCTCTGTGTTGTGATGTATTGTTTCCTGCAGGTAATCGAGTGGCTTCATATCATTAAAGCAGTGCTATGCTTGGTCTACACTACCAACTTATGTCGACATAACTATGTTGCTCAGGGGTGTGGAAAATCCACATTTCTGAGTGACGCAGTTATCCCGACCTAACCCCTGGTATACACAGCGCTCTGTCGATGGGAGAGCTTCCTCCATCAACATAGCTACCACCTCTCAGGCAGGTGGAGTACCTATGCCAATGGGAGATGCTCTCTCGTTTGCATAGGTAGCATCTTTACTAAGCGCTACAGCAGTGCAGCTGCAGCACTGTAAGTGTAGACAAGCCCTGATACTCAAGACACCTGATTTCTAGTCCTGGCTCTGCCACTGGTTCATTGTGTGACTGTGAGTAAGTCACTTGACTTCTGTGTGCTATAATATCCCCATTGGAAAACAGGGATGCTAATCTCTCCTACCACGTTGAAGTTTAATGAATGTTTGTAAAGTGCTTTGAGATCCTTGGATGAAAGGTGCTAATCGAAGGGAAAAGAATTATTTTACCTGGAGTACTCAAGAGAATTGCTGAGAGGGAGAACACTATACACTAGAGCTGCACTAAACTTTTGTAACAGATCCTGTAAACTCAAGATTACATTTGCTGAATAGTTTGTGAATTTAGTAAACTTGGGCTGTGTTTGAAGCAAACCCTGCCCGGGCTATGTCATGATTTCATCTTGGTGGTTTAGTAGAATCAACCTGTGTTTCCAACCTGAAACCAGGCAAAACTCTGATATTTTAGCTGAGTTTTGCATGTTTCTCCTGTAAACAGGGCCGGCTCCAGGCACCAGCCGACCAAGCACGTGCTTGGGCCAGCACCTTGTAAGGGGCGGCCAATCTTGGGGTGGTGGGGCGGTGCTCTGGGGGTTTTTTTTTGGTTTGTTTGTTTTGTTTCGGCGGGGCAGCGCTCAGGGGGGAGAGGGGGAGTTGTTACGGCGGGGCAGTGCCCCGGTTTTTTTTTTTGTTTCGGCAGGGCGGTGCTCGGGGGGGGGGGGAGGGAGGAGTTGTTACGGCAGGGCAGTGCCCCGTTGTTGTTTTTTGTTTCGGCGGGGCAGTGCTTGGGGGGGGGGGGGGGGATGTTACAGCGGGGCAGTGCTCCAGGTTTTTTTTTTGTTTCGGCGCTGGGGGGGGGGGGGGGGGGGGGGCTGGTTATGGCGGAGCGGCGCCATTTTTTTTTTTTTTTTTTTTTTTTTTTGCTTGGGGCGGCAAAAAAGTTAGAGCCGGCCCTGCCTGTAAAGCAAAACTGCACAGTTTCTCATAATTCTACAATGAAGCAAAAGAGAACACTTGCTGAATCAAGAGAAAGGAACTTGGTACTGTGTGAAAGGAATCTGATAAAATCCATGAATTGTACAGTTACCAAGGTTTTACATAAGAAAATCCTTCAGCTAACCTTTGTATTGACAATAGTGCTGTCAGTTGTAAGGGATATATGGGACTGATATGCTTTGATTGATTAATAACTACGGATTCCTTCTGGCCCTCACACATTAGAAAAGCTATCCACCTATATTTATCCCAAAATCAGATACACCTAAGAAGTAAAGACAATAAGAAAATGGTTCATGTTATGTGAGACACTTTGTCTAAGGACACACAGACTATCCAAGGTCAGGAGTTCCTCTCACCAAGAATAGAAACTAAAATAGCTAAATGAGTGCATTGTTAATCACCTAGGCAAGAATCTCTCTTAATATGCAGATGAATAAAACCTCCTTGTTCCTCTGAACCTAGCTAAAAAAAGATCCAAGCTACCAAGTAAGGGTGAAACCCTGCTTCCCTATGTAAAGAGACCCATTGCAGATTGTGAGGGGATCAAGAGATGGGCAGGGAAGCTTCAGTTAAGTAAAATGACTGGCTGTAAGACTGAAGGTCAAATTGGATAAACTACCTTTTACCCCAAGAAATCCAAGTCGAATGTTTTCACCCCAGAGGATTAACTATACATTGTTTTCTTTGTAAATCAGATATACTGTGGATAATCTGTCTTTCACTCTAAATTAGAATCTGCACATTTGTGGGCCTTCTGAGTCAGATCTATATCCTTCTAGATACGGAAAAGACTCTTGTTCGGTTATAATGTGAAATGGTTAAATTTAATCAAACAATGTATGGAGTATATCTTCCAAATTTAGAATATTATAAGGATTTTGTTGGTTTTCGTTGTAAATAATTGCTGCACTCTAGAAGTAATAGGAATTGTCTGGCACAAGGAAAAAGAAATGTTAAAAGATATAAATCAAGGTATTACTTCAGGATATTAAGAGAAAATGCTTAAATTCCAATTGACAGTAGAGGCTAATAATGAAATAAAATCTTTAAAAGAGATCAAACGTAAAAAGCCTCTGATAAGAAAAGGATTGAAGAAATTTGTTATACACCCAATCCATCTACGTGATACCAGTGGAAGCAGCAAAGAAGCCTAAAGAGCTAAAAACTAAGCACTCACTTGGCATTTTTCTAATAGGAGTAAGAGGGTGGCCCCCTTTTATGAGCCTTGAAACTAAGGTACATAAACTAAAGACTCTTACTATGTGAAGAGTGAGAACAAGAAGCTGAACAATCCTAAATATGACCGACACTCAGACCAGCCACTTGGAAAGGTCTCTTCCCCAACTTAGGGTTAAGCGTTTAAGAAGATGTGGTGAGATTTAATTGCAAAGATTGTGGTTCCCCTTTTATTTTTTATAATAAATAACTGTAGGTTATCTTGCTGAGTCTCTGTAGTGAGACCTCAAGTAACCATATTTTAGATTTGAACAGCTTTGTATGTCCAAGCAAATTGGCCTAAAAGAAATTGAAAAGAATTGTTTTAAGCAATTTCTTTTAATATTCTATACTTACCTCTTTTGGACCAATTCATTCAAACTATACTAACCACACTCTTTAAAGTGCCTTAAAGACAAGTGCATCCTTGGAAGTGTGATAAATGTGTTCGGTATTAAAGAATTGAGAATTGATGTTCATAAATAAATGTAATAAGAAATTTTGGTAATTTGTATTGTTCCGTGATATAACTGCTGAGCCTCAACTCCAGGCTGTGATGATTGTGTGCAAGGCTATAATGTGTGTGTAGTACACACAATTGGTTGTGTCTGCCTTTCAGTGGAGAACTGTTGATTATATATTATTGTGGTTTTGGGAGAATTAATACAGTAACTCCTCACTTAACGTTGTAGTTATGTTTCTGAAAAATGTAACTTTAAGTGAAACAATGTTAAACAAATCCAATTTTCCCATAAGATTTAATGTAAAAGCGGGGAGTTAGGTTCCAAGGAGTCTGTTTTTGAAGTTTTTTTGTTGAAGAATTGCGACTTTGAGGTCTGTTATTGACTGACCAGAGAGATTGAAGTGTTCTCCTACTGGTTTTTGAATGTTATGATTCCTGATGTCAGATTTGTGTCCATTTATTCTTTTGCGTAGAGACTGTCCGGTTTGGCCAATGTACATGGCAGAGGGGCATTGCTGGCATATGATGGCATATATCACATTGGTAGATGTGCAGGTGAACGAGCTGTGGCTGATGTGGTTAGGTCCTATGATGGTGTCCCTTGAATAGATATGTGGACAGAGTTGGCACCAGGGTTTGTAGCAGGGTTTGGTTCCTGGGTTGGTGTTTTTGTTGTGTGGTGTGTAGTTGCTGGTGAGTATTTGTTTCAGGTTGGGGGGCTGTCTGTAAGCAAGGACTGGCCTGTCTCCCAAGGTCTGTGAGAGTGAGGGATCGTCCTTCAGGATAGGTTGTAGATCCTTGATGATGCGCTGGAGAGGTTTTAGTTGGGGGCTGTAGGTGACGGCTAGTGGCGTTCTGTTACTTTCTTTGTTGGGCCTGTCTTGTAGTAGGTGACTTCTTGGTACCCTTCTGGCTCTGTCAATCTGTTATCATAACATTCAAAAACCAGTAGGAGAACACTTCAATCTCTCTGGTCACTCAATAACAGACCTCAGAGTCGCAATTCTTCAACAAAAAAACTTCAAAAACAGACTCCAACGTGAAGCTGCAGAACTGGAATTAATTTGCAAACTAGATACCACCAGATTAGGCCTGAATAAAGACTGGGGGTGGTTGGATCATTACAAAACCTAAACTTAATTTCCCCAATACTAATTTCTCCCTACTGTTACTCACACCTTCTTGTCAACTGTCTGTAATGGGCCACTCTCTTATCACTTCAAAAGTTATTTCTCCTCCTTTGGTATCCTGCTATTAATTGATTTATCTCGTTAGACTGGCTTAACACTTGGTAAAGCAACCCACATCCTTTCATGTATTTATACCTGTTCCTGTGTCTTTTACTTCATATATCTGATGAAGTGGGTTCTAGCCCACGAAAGCTTATGCCCATATAAATTTGTTAGTCTCTAAGGTGCCACAAGGACTCCTCGTTTTTTTTGTTTTTTTTTTTACAAGTAACTATGTTAACCCCCCAAGTATCTTAGCTGCTAATGTTGGTACTTCTTGCCTGTAGAACAATGTATTTAAATATGAAGACTGTCTAAATAGTTGTGGGTTACTGGGCATTATGTAGTCATATGACCTTGATATAACACCTTATAAAGCAATATGGTGAATTTTCTTTTTAAAGTGCTTTTCTCCTAGCCAGTAAAACCAGTTTAATACATGCATTGGTTGCAGACATTATTTTCTGATTACCTGGAATAATCTGGTTAATTATCGCTTGCCTATGGTAGTCTAAAGTCTGCTGCCCATATGCATGTGATTAAAGCAGACAGAGTCAGTGGGAGTTTGATTGGGCTTTAGACCTAAATGATTTATACCTACATTGGGGAAACTTGCTTCACCTTTGGCATTTCACAGTATTTTGGATTTTAGGGACAAATACTGGTTTGTTACACTGGCGGAAATCTGAAGTATTCTCTGGGTTTACACTGGACTTGTTTTGTTAAATCTCCTGATTTCATTTATGGTTAGAATATTTACGTTTTAAAGAGGGAAAGGGCAACAGCAGTAATAATATGCCTTTGTGAAAAGGTTACTCCATTTAACCCACAGACCCAACAAACAAATTTCTCCTTCCCTTCCTCTACCATATGCATAAATCATTAGATATGAGAACATGTTGCAATGCTCATTTTAAATTCAGTTAGAAACAATTTGTAGCTGTATTAATACACATCACTTGTAATGGCGTTTCATCCCAAAGAGATCTGGCACAGAGCCTTGTTGTTGGTTGTCATGTTCATAAAAATTGAATTTCTGCCTGAAAGCATGTGGGGCTGCTGCGGTTGCTTCAGGATTTTGAGTAATCAACTTGGAATAGGCATGAAATCATGACTTGTGTAGAGAAAGTAGATAAGGAAGTGCTGTTTACTACTTCTCAGAACACAAGAACTAGGGGTCACCAAATGAAATTAATAGGCAGCAGGTTTAAAACAAATAAAAGGAATTATTTCTTCACACAACGCACAGTCAACCTGTGGAACTCCTTGCCAGAGGATGTTGTGAAGGCCAAGACCATAACAGGGTTCAAAAAAGAACTAGATAAATTCATGGAGGATAGGTTCATCAATGGCTATTAGCAGGATGGGCAGGAATGGTGTCCCTAGCCTCTGTTTGCCAGAAGCTGGGAATGAGCGAGGGGATGGATCACTTGATGATTACCTGTTCTGTTCATTCCCTCTGGGGCACCTGGTACTGGCCACTGTCCGAAGACAGGATACTGGGCTAGATGGACTTGGTCTGACCCAGTAGGGCCATTCTTATGATCAAAAGGGAAGGAAAAAACAAACAAAAATACCCCAAAAGGGAATCAAAGCAAGAAGACCCACTCTTCTCTTCTTCTAATGCCTTTTCTCTAGGTGACTTCATCAGCTCATATAACGTAGCCCATGTCTGCATACAGGCACTGTAGTAGCATACCTATGAGCAATATAGCTATGTTGTCCTAAATTTTAAGTGTAGACCCCATGGCTTTAACTGCTGTCTCTACACTGATGTCACAAATCTATCGTCTCCTTGCTTCTGCTTCTGCTCCTGCAGTTTGGCCTGCCACTCTGTTGTCATCTCCTACAAGCCTCTCCATTGACAACTTAACATTTCCAAAACTGAGCTCCTTTTCTTGCTCCAGACTCCCCTCTTTTCTCCATCACTTTAGAAAACACCACCATCTTCCTTGTCACACAAACACAAAGTCTGGGCATTGTGTTGGTCCCAACAATCTCTCTCCAGGTTGTGACCAAATCCTGTGCCAGCTCCCATTGGCTGGGAACCACGGGCAATGGGAGCTGTGGGGGTGGTGCCTGCAGGCAGAGCTGCCTGGCCATGCCTCTGCCTAGGAGCTAAGCAAGGGAGATGTTGCCACTTTCGGGGAGCCCCCCGGTAAGCACCGCCCAGAGCCTGCCTCACCCCATCCCGCACCCCAACCTGCTGCCCCCTCCTTCACCCAAACTGCTGCTGGGGGATGGGGGGCAATGGCCCGTGCCTCTGGTGCAGGGGCTGCCTGAGCTGCCTCGGAGCCAGGTGCACCGGCCACTGCAAAAGTCATGGAGGTCACAGAAAGTCATGGAATCCATGACTTCCATGACCTCCATGACAAACTCACAGCTTTACCCATGGTGTAAAGTTATATTGTGTGTTTGCATTGTAAACCTCTGTAATTGTGTAGCTCGCCAAACAGGAAAAGAAGCATTAATGAACATAAAGGACTTGTCCTGCATATAAGATGACCCAATGAAGGTCAGTGAGGTATTGTGTAGCATCAAAGGAGAGAGGACCTGTTGCTTGTATTCCTAACTCCCTCCAGGAAGGGGAGACCTATGCATGAATTCATCCCATCAGTTTGGATTCTGGAGTGGAGGGGATAAAAATTTCTCACAAGGAGAAACTGAATCTGTTTTATGCTATCTGGACTCCAGGGGGCAAAGATTCCTAAAGAAAAGCAAAAAGATCCCCACGCTTCTTGGCATGGGTTAGCCCTGAAAGACATTTTGGATTGACAGGTTACTACAAATCTATCACCTTTTGAATCACAGACTGAAACTCATTTGTGTGTATATATGCTTGCTTGCTTTAACGTGTAAATAACTCTCTCATTTCTTTTTTCCTCATTATTAAACCTTTAGTGAGTTTATTACAGGATTGTCTACAAGCGCTGTCTTTGGTGTGAGATGTAAGGTACAAATTGACCTAGGGTAAGAGACGGGTCTCTTGGGACTGGGAGCAACCTGAATATTTTGTGAACTTTGGTATAAGTGACCATTTATCACTAAGTCCAGCATGCCTGGGTGGTAATATAGACTGGAGTGCCCAAGGGGACTGTCTGTGATTCCATCGCAAGACTGGTACAGTGCTTCAGGAGTTCATATTTGTTACTGGGTTGGTGAAATCTAATTATAGAACATACCACCAGCTTGGGGTGTCTGCTCTGCTTTTGGTTAGCACTCTTGGTTGTGAGCTACTCAAGACAGCATGACACTGTTCTTTGAATTCCTCCAATAGCTCTCCTTTCTCCACCAAATCAAATACAAGTTTCTAGTCCTTGCCTTTACGACCATTCACAAATCAGCTCCTCCCTGCTTATCTGCTCTAGTACCTTTTTTTTTTAAACCAGACTTCATTGTCTTTTTTTATCCACTTCTGTAAAATTGGGGCACCCTGTAGTTATGTACAGTAGCCTGTTGTGTACAAAATCCTTTTAATCACTCTTTCTCTTTGCTCATATAAATAAAGGCCATCACTGTTTAAGCCATCAGGCGTTCTTTAGTTTTAGAGAGATGTTTTTGTCCCCTGTTTTCCAGGCTTTTAAAATCCTCTGTGGTATTTTTAAAAGATATGTAGTTAGACATTGTTATCAGTCCAAGTAAGTCATCTACTGCTCTGTTTCTTGTTTCAATTTTTTAAATATTTGCTGTATCAGCAATTCCACATAGCACTTTAATTATTCCAGATGACTCAAAACATGCTGGACTTAGCTCATTAGGTTTTGATGGCGCTGAATAAAAATTCTCCAACCAAATAAAATAGTAATCACCATGGAAACAAATCAGCCAATTGCATTTGTGTGTGGGACTAATCACTGATATTTGGTACCACAGAGCTCATAACAGCAACGACAAGGGTAAGATTAGACGTTTAGATGATTAGATGTTGCAGAAAAATGTAAAATTACCAAAATTCTATTCCATATTAACGTGACTAGATGGTTTTCCTACTCTAGGTCTAAGAGGAAGGTCCTGTATCTCAGATACTGTGATGTGTTAACTCTTAGCAAATGCTGACTCCTTAATAGTGACTACTGTGCATTTAAGACATGCACAGAAATGGTCCTAGTAAGCAATACTCTAAATGTATTTTACATCCCTTCCATACAATCCAATGTGGGGTAGACACCCCTCTGAAAACTAACCTAACTGCTTTAAAAGCTTACTATAAAATGGCTGGAAATTGATGGTTGAGCATGATATCAAGGTACCATCACTAACGGGTTCTCAATCTGGGGATCACAAACAGGTGTTGTGGGGTCATGACCTTCCAGCACTTTATATTTCACTTAAATGGCTATAGATTCCTGCTAGATAGAAGAGTGATCTGAGAATGGCAAAGGGGGTTGCAATAGGGGAAGGGATGAAAACTGCTGCTAAAATTCTTGCTATGAATGTTACCCACGCTGGTGTTTAACATGCACAGAAAGCTCTCCTATATTCAGTGAGATCAGAGACCTTTAAATGCGGCTCTGATTGGGGGAAGATGGGGATGAGGTAAGGATGTGGGGTAGGAGAAAACTGGTAACTCAAAAAACATTTTTCTTAAATCTTCCCATAACACCTTCAAAGAACCTGCCAGGAAAGAGACCAGTATGTTGATTTAAACTCAAAGTGAAACGAATCTGCTTGTTACAGTCTCTGTAGAGCCTTAAAATCAATAGGCTTTTATTGGTTAAGTAAAAAAAAAAAAAAAGCAAAACATGATTCATAAATGTGTTATCCTCTAATCTGTATTTCTGGAATGATTATTATTTTTCAGGTGACAATTATTTATTTTAATTAAAGTTGTTACATATTTCCTTTGAATTGGGAGTAATCATGCAAGATGATTGCAACCTTTTCCATACGGGAACCGTCATGTTACAACAAAAAAGTTTTGCCTCCCCAACATAGCCAGGAAGAAAGCCTTGGTTGTGACTCTTCCCTGGATTGCAAACTCATTACTTATGGTATGTAGCAAGTTCCAGACAGGATTTGAGTGCTTTTCAAAAGCAGATGGGTGGTATTATCTCCATTTCACAGATGGGAAAGCTGAGGCACAGACAGGTTTAAGTGACCTTTGGTGGTTCAGAGGCTGGGTTAGATATGGAGAAGCATTCACCTATTCAGATGTTCATTCGAACTACCCAATTCTCTTAAGTCTGCAAAACAGGGCAGGAAAATGAGGCCAGCCTTTCTCTTAGGATTTCCAGCATGTCCAGTCCTGCTCGGAAATTCCATTGGAACAGCCATTGTCTCTGTATTTTGTTACTTTCCGTTTCGATGCTGAATGGGATCCACAAGTGAAAAAATATCCCTGAATCTTCCTCCGTCTTAAAAAAGATTTGGCATGAGTGCTGTTCTAAACATAGGTGGCATTTTACTGGGGAAATGTTTTTATGTCTGAACCAGCTTGCACATCACTACTCTGGGTTTAGAATTATGATTTAATAATGCATGGCCTAGTTAAGTAGGTGTCACATAGCCTTTAGCTTCCTGCCTACGGAGTCAGCTATTACATGATAATTAACTACTTGTTAATGCTCAAATTTAGTATCTCTGCTATTTTATTATTCACGTTTTTAAATATCCTAACTAGGACTAATCCATACTATGGGCCAATGGTGTCTGGTTTTCAGTGTCGCTACGGGTAACTACAGACATGTCCAAAGAGATGTCTGAATACTCACTGTATTGTAGGAGCTGTGAATTGTGTTGCAGAGAGGTTGAGTTAGACAAACAAGCACAATTTTAATCCTGAACCCATTAAACACTGGATTGCTGGTGATATGCTAAAACAGTGAAAACATAGTAGTTTAATTAATTATCTTCTAAAACAGAATAGTGAATAGAGGATATCCAGATAACAGATCTAGAAAAATGGTCTTATCTCTTTAAGTGTGTTTTGCTGCGCTTTTACCTTTTCTAATGTAATTGTGAATGTTCATATACTCTATGTAAAGTGTAATTTTATGGTATCTATTCTTTAACTCTTTTGTTTACCCTGCTAGGCTTTTGGCCTCAGTTATATCTTGTGTTAATGAGTTCCATGTGTTAATTATTGTGTAAAAGAAATTTTCTGAATGTAGTAGATTTTGCTGTATGCTATAGTTCATTTTTTTCTGCATCACTGTTATATGATGAAATCAGCACTGTCCCTTGGTTTGGGATGTATTTGTTGACTCACATACCTTAATGCGGTATAGTCCGGCCTTGCACTTTACAAGGAATTCCTATTAACTCATATAAATCCGTGTTCTTTAGAGTGGCACATTTACAGCCCTGTGCTATACATCTGTTATTTTTTTTAGTATTCCCATGCAGCACAGCATGTAAATGTATGGGCCCTGAATGTGCACTTGTGGTGGAGCTTAGGTTGTTAATAGAACATTCATGCAGCTTTGAGGAACTACTGTACTGTGTCCGAAGGGATTCCTCTTACTTATCTCATGCAGAGGTTACTGGGAAATCAGTTTGTAGAATACAATATAGTTTTGTGTTTAATAATACCTGGCTTTACTAACATTTAAATTTTTGAAAAAAAAATATGAAAGAAGAAGAACATTTTAACACTCAGGGTAATAGCATTACTTAGCGTAAATAGATTAGGGTAGCTCAAAGGAGAAGGGTGATCTGGCCAGCATCTAGAATAGTCTCTTCCTGAATTTTGAAGATATTACATTATCTCAGGGCTGTGACCTTTATTGCATTTTTTGGTTTTGTGTTTTCCATTTGACTTTAAAATTATACTTGATACCATTAGTTCACTGTGACATTCAAAAGAGCCAGTTGCAGCAGAAACATAATTACATTACAACCGTGGATTTCTGTTTGATCACACAAACTCAAAAGAGCATTCTGGCACACAAAAACCACTTCATGGATGGAACATGCACCACTGCTCAGAGTAAAAGAGTTTTTTCCTCTTGCACTGACCATTTATAGAACAAGATTTCTGTGGAGTGTTTTGAGGTACTATAATGATAATATATTGATCTTGATTTGGGATAGAAAGAGTATGAGTTAAAAAGTAAATAATAATAATAGAAAATAATGAAAATATAAAACTAAAAGGTAAGGCATATCAAAGAAGATAAGAAAGGTGTCACAAATAACAGCAATGCAAGTTGCCAGGGGTTCGTATAAAAAGAAACACAAGGAGAAAAGCCATGAGAGTTAAAGTGAAAATAGGAATAAATATATGATTGTATTGGTTCCTTCCTTTGCCACTTTGTCCATATGGACCTTGATTCTGCATGCCACTCTGTGCGGATAGGATTAAAGTATATCTATCTATCTATCTATCTATCTATCTATCTATCTATCTATCTATCTATCTATCTATCTATCTATCTATATTTATTATAGTTATATATATATATTATAGTTATATATATTATAGTTCAATGCATGGCACTGGGGTTTGCCTTCTCAGAACAGCTTACAGGATGGGGGCACTAAATTGTAAGCTTTCTGGGAGAGTTTTATTTTGTGTCTTTAAAGTGCCAGCACACTTTTGTGGGGCTGGTAAAAATAATAAATTGTAATCTTATTAATTAATTCTTAAACCTCTTGCTTGCTTTTTAATTATTAAGGATCAGGAAGGAACAGGTAGATTCTCTGATAATTAGAAGATGGCTGATTACACTCCCAGTTTTGTTTTTTTACATTGGTTTGTAACAAATATTCTCATTGAAACTTTTGTTCCCTCTCCCCAGGTGGTCATTGTTTCTCCTGGGGATGGAATGAACATGGGATGTGTGGTGATGGCACAGAAGCAAATGTTTATGCCCCGACGCCAATCGCAGCTCTTGGTTCTGCAAAACCATTCTTAATTGGATGTGGGGCAGGACACTCTATGGTTCTTTGTCAGATTCCAGGTTAGACCTTACACACTGGAAGCCATAGCCATGTGAATTTGGACATCTTTGCATAGAGCTCTTCAGAAGCGTTGTGAGAGAATTATTTAATACTGGCATAACAGCCTGATGGTACAGAAGAAAATAAGGGTAAAAAACTCCTTTGTTCTGAACCCAGAATTTCAAAAAAATGAACTAATGTGCTGAGAAAACTGTTTAATAAAAACAACGTTTATAAATATATTACTGGAAATTATTTCACAGGTTCTTTTCACAGGAGATGACATTGTTGTCCATGGGTAAAATGAATAAACGTTTTGCTTTTCTGCTACATAAATGAAGCAAGAAGGATTTTCTCCCCCAACATTTACAGTAACAAAATACAAATTTCTTTTGGATGATTTTAGCAGTTGATAACAGATTTATGGCTTTTGCAGAGAAAGTGTTACTCACTGATGTAAGGGTGAGCTTAGGTGGTGTCTGAAGAAGTAGTGTGAGTCTGTGAGCACACACAGGGATTGTTTGGTTGTTTTTTAAATGGTGATGAGCATTTGCAGCTCCCATTGACTTTTATTGGAGTTGTGGGTGCCTACTACTCTGGAAATCAAGCCATATTGCATAGACACCTGAATTTTTGAATATGTTATTCAAGAAAGCCTTGGCTCCAAGTAGGAAGTAGATCTAACTGAGAAGGCTGTTGGAGAAAGAGAGGGTGCTTTGATCCTAAAATTGACTACATATATATCTTTATTACACTATTATAATAGTGTGGTTATAGTTGAATTTCCTTCTGCAGTAGAAACCCCAGTTATTTTTGGATTTATAATTGTGATGAGCCAACCAGTTCATATAAAACAAAAACTAGATGAACCTTCTTCTGAAACTCAAACCAAGCCTGCACTTTTTGAGGTGGGCAAAGTCTGGCAATGTTCTTTCTTTTTTAAATGTTCAAACCCCTCCATCCTTCCTCTGGGTCTGTAAATGTGAGTTCCAGGCTACCACCTGGGAAGCTATACTCTCAGTAGCTTCCATTAGGTTTTGGAAGGGATCCTGTTTCAGGGCAAAAGCCAACCTCTACTTAATAGGGTTAAGAAGAAACTCTCTGGGAGCAGGTTATCCAGATATAAATGCTTGCCGCAGGGTTTGCTACATCTTTCTTTTAAGCACTGGGTTCTGGCCACTGTCAGAGACAGGATTCTTGACTTGATGGTCCACTGGTCCAATCCAGCGTGGCACTGGCAACTCCTATGTTTCCAATGCTCCTAAAAACAGGGAGTTCTCAAAATTTCACAAGTGTGTTCTCATGAGATTTCCAGCTTAATATGAACACCAAATAGATCTTGGTTAAATATAGATTAGCTGTGGTTACACTTCCCAGCCCAACAAAACCGCTGATCCCTTGAAAGTTTAGAACTTGGCCAAAACAACTTGTTCTAGGCTAGTGCTTGGTATGGAAAGTTTGGGCCTAGCAGTGATTTTTGTGAGCTGAGGTGGAGGAGAGGGAATTCCATTTTTAAAAACCTCCAACTGTTTGTGTTGAGCAGAATTAAAAAAGCTAATTTAGTGAACTCTTTTGCACACAAATACAGTGAGGAACATTAAATTGGATCTTTACCACCCACAGTAGTTAAATTTACTGTGGTATTTTAGGTATTTCACATTCTAAGTATCGGGAATACCACTGTGTGGTAAATATTCATTGTTAATGATGCCCACTGTTTCATTTTTAAAAGCAAGTTTACCAGGGAATGAGCCTGTCAAACTAATTGCCTTATTGAACTAGAAAAAATATTTTAAATGGGTTATTAGGAAATTGTACAGGAAAACATTCTAATGATATCATATCAGTTCAGTCCAGTCATGAAAGAGAGAATTAGGCAATACATATGGGCTGTAGGGATGGACTGTCCTTATAATGGGAAACCTTTTACCCAAGTACATACACAAAAGAAGCTCCAAAAAGAGGATATGTATTTACAAATTTGGTCAGCATATTTAGCATACTTTCAAGAGGCAGGCTCCCCAGCCAGCAAGCTGGAATCTTGAGCCAGGTTCTTTGAATATTAACGTGATCCTGAATCATGAATTTATGTTGTCTTATGTTAACATTTTATTGTAGCTTTGCCTTAATGAAAAGTTTCTTTAAAAAAAATGGTAGCCAGGGCTCGGGAACTAGTTTACAGGTATTTTTCTTTGCATTTTCAATGGGAAATAAACCTGAATGCGTGACTGAATAAAAGTATGAAGATGATATTCAACAGGCTAAAGCTATTTTAAAAAATGGAGGGACAATAAAGTGGCCCAGTGCAGCCTAAAAAAAGGGGCAGAAAAGATCCTTCTGTTTATGAAAAATTCGCCATCCATGTACTTGGATGTATTTGCCCATAATAAGGTACCATGTTGGATGTATTTACCTATGGGAATGTACCTTTTCAACTATGAGCTTCTGCGCTACTTCTTACTGCCTAGACTGTTCTTCATTGGGTCTGCTCCTTACTACTTTCCAGCCCCTTGTCTCTCCATTATGCACACTGGGTGATTTATCAAGCCTTTTTGCAGATCCCCTCCTGAAGTTTCCATCCATTCATATCAGGTGCCACAGACCTCCCAGCTATGTTAGTTTGCCTCAGCAATCCCACCCTTCAGGGTAAGTTTGTAAGGGAGAGACCTTACTTGAGCTTCTAACTTGTGTATATCCCTTAAAACTGACTGGTCTCTAAGAAAGTCCCATATTGTCCACTCATGTGGGTTATTATTTATGTGTTAGCGCTGCGATTCAGTTAAGAATTACCCATACAAATTCACAAAAGTAAATGTTATTTATTAAGTTACATAGCATTTGCTCCTTCAACCACATCAAATGGAAACACCTCAAAAGGATTGAAAAAACTCCTTTTAAACAAGTCTCCTCAGAGGTTAATTTAGACTTTATTCTATAAACTAGGTTCGATGGGGGCAAGTGACAAAAGTCCATAGATAAGTTAAAAAACAACAACACATGGAAACCTTGGAGAAGGGTCAGAATCGGGGGGGGGGGGGGAGACATGGGCCATTATAGCAGGGATAAGGGAGAGAGAAGAGAGAATGTGGGGGTGAAACAAATCAGTATCTTAGATGTCTGTTTTCTAATTCAAGAATTATGGAGAATAAGCAGGAAGAACTTGAAGTGCTAGTTAATAAACACAGCTATGACATAGTTGGCATCACAGAGACTTGGTGGGATAATATGCATGACTGGAATATTGGTATAGAAGGGTACAGCTTGCTCAGGAAGGACAGGCAGGGGGAAAAGGGAGGTGGTGTTGCCTTATATATTAAAAATGTATACACTTGGACTGAGGTTGAGATAGAAATAGGAGACAAACTTGTTGAAAATCTCTGGGTAAAAAACAAGGGTGGTGTCATGGTAGGGGTCAACTACAGACCACCTAACCAGAAAGAAGAGGTGGAGGAGGCTTTTTTTTAAAAAAGAAAACAACTAACAAAATCATCCAAAGCACAGGACTTGGTGGTGATGTGGGACTTCAACTACCCAGATATCTGTTGGGAAAATATTATAGCAGGGCACAGATTTTCCAACAAGTTCTTGAAATGTATTGGAGACAATTTTTTATTTCAGAAGGCGAAGAACGCTACCAGGGGAGAGACTGTTTTAGATTTGATTTTGACAAATAGGGAGGAACTGGTTGTGAATTTGAAAGTGGAAGGCAGCTTGGGTGAAAGTGATCATGAAATGGTAGAGTTCATGATTCTAAGGAATGGTAGAATGGAAAACAGCACAATAAACGTAATAGTTTTCAAGAAGGCAGACTTTAGCAAACTCCAGGGGTTGGTAGGTAAGTTCCCATAGGAAGAAGTCTAAAGGGAAAAACAGTTCAAGACAGTTGGCTATTTTTCAAAGAGACATTATTAAGACCACCACTGGGATGTATTAGCAGGAGTGTTGTAAGCAAGACACGAGAAGTAATTCTTCCGCTCTACTCCACGCTGATTAGGCCTCAACTGGAGTATTGTGTCCGGTTCTGGGCACCACGTTCCAGGAAACATGTGGACAAATTGGAGAAGGTTCAGAAAAGAGCAACAAAAATGATGAAAGGTCTAGAAAACATGACCTATGAGGGAAGATTGAAAAAATTGGGTTTGTTTAGTCTGGAGAAGAGAAGACTGAGAGGGAACATAACGGTTTTCAAGTACATAAAAGGTTGTTACAAGGAGGAGGGAGAAAAATTGTTCTCCTTAACCTCTGAGGATAGGACAAGAAGCAATGGGCTTAAATTGCAGCAAGGGCGACTTAGGTTGGACATTAGGAAAAACTTACTAACTGTCAGAGTGGTTAAGCACTAGAATAAATTGCCTAGGGAGGTTGTGGAATCTCCATCATTGGAGATTTTTAAGAGCAGGTTAGACAAACACCTATCAGAGATGATCTAGATAATACTTAGTCCTGCCTTGAGTGCAGGGGACTGGACTAGATGATCTCTCAAGGTCCCTTCCAGTCCTATAATTCTCTATGATTCCTTAGGGAAGGAGGGTCTTGTGGTTAAGGCATTGGACTTGGGACCCAAGGAGATCTGTGTTCAGTTTCTGGTTTTGCCACAGGCTTCCTGTGTGCCTCAGTTCCCCATCTTTAAAACTGGGCTAACAACACTTCCTTTCTTCCACTCTTAGACTGTAAGCTCTTCAGGGCAGGGGTTTTATGTTTGTACAACACCTAGCACAAGGGAAGGGGGGTATTATTCTAGTGCAAATAATGTATAATAATTCTCTGTACACAGTGCAGTATTCAGTGTTAATAGCAAGTTGGTGTTTGTTCATTAGAAAATAAATCCCCTGTTTTTATGTGTCGGTATGTTTGGTTTTGCAGAATAAAACCTTATGATAAGTCAGCTGATACCTTCTGGGCACAGAGGCTTTCAGCTGAAGGTGTGGTCTGAAAGAAAGGGAGAACACAATGAAAGGATCCAACCCATGGCAAAAATCACCTTCCTTGCTGCTTGCCAGAGAGCAACCAGGACTCTTCCTTGTTAGATGTCCTGACTGAGAAGGCCAGTCTCTGACAACCACCTTCCAGAGTGGTAGAACCCAAAGCCAACGTGCTACATAAATGCCTCTGGAACAATGCTAGATGTAAAGAATAACATTATTATGCAGGTCTTCATAACTAAACAAAGGTGGCCTTTTACATATTGAATGCTACATCCATATTCAGATGTACACAGTCAGATGCAAATAGCATAAACTGACATGGCTGTAATATAATATTAGGAAAGAGTACACAAACATCAGTGCAATTTGTTATAATATGCAGACTTTCTTTTTTTTTTTCATTGCCTGCAGGAAAATAAACCTTATGACATGCCCAACATTCATACTGAAATAAGGTGGAGTTTAAATCACTTTTCAATAGACAACAAGTTCAGAGGTGACCCTTAGCCTAGACAGCTTCAGGCTGTGGGAGGAAAAAATAGAATTGATTTTATATACTTTTGTTGTTTGAAAGTCATACGCAGTCTGTATCTAGTTATTACTCACACAAGCCCTCTGTGCACCAGAGCACGCAAATGACTTTTCTAACTCTTTTTAAGTTTGTTGGGCGGAGGGAGGAAAGCATTTGTTTATTATTATATCCGAGGTGGTGGTGTTCTTAGGGAGATAGGGATAGCCAGGTTAGGTATTGTTTGTATTAGTTGGCCTTCTTGCTAGCTTACATTCCTGATTGCAGTTCTGTTTTTCGGTAGGTGCTCAGAAACCTTTGCTTATCTAACACTGGTGTCCCTAACCATCTATATGATCTGAGTACTGTTGGTGTCTCCATGACTCTTGCCATCTGGGGCTGCTTTATAGGTAGTTTCTGTGTGTCTGATGGGTGAGGAGTATCTTTGCTAGGTTCAGTGACTGAGCACAGGGAAACTGAGAGGCTGAAGAAGGAATAAGATTTCATGTTTATTTTCTAGGCCGTGTTTGGAGTTATGGGTCTTTAAGATGAGTTTGGGAAAGAGACAAAGGGAATCAGACTGGGAGGCTGTTTCTGAGGGGTGCAGCATGGAGGAAGGATGAATGTGGGAGCCTGGCATTTGGGAAGCACAAGGGATGGGCTAGAGTATAGAAGGAAATGAGGGAAGATAGATGGTGTGGAGGCTCCATGGGGGTCATGAAGACAAGGCAGTCAGTTAAGGAGAGCAGTGTTCCTATTTCTGGGAAGAGTGAAGAGACTAGCTGCCATATTTTACAAAGTTGTCCATAATTTTATCACTCCACACAGGTATCTGATTTGTTATATACATCAGATGATGAATTATTGAAATTAGCAAGCTTATTCACAGGCAAATCACAGCTTGAAATTAAAAGTTCCCTTCACACTGATCTGCAGGACATCCATTCTGACCTCCCACATTTTAGAAATCATTATTTCATGGGTACAACCACATCCTGCACTCGCCGAAGCCAACAGGAGTCATTCCATCCAGTTCCATGGGCCCTTAGCAACTTGGCGATTGAAAAATCTGGCATATGTAATTAGGGAAAACTCATCATAGAAGCATGCAGTATATGTGAAAATAGGCAATGCTTCAGACATCTGTGAACTTCATTTTTCTCACTGTTTGCCCATCAGAAACAAGATGTTGACAGATCTTTCAATTACTCAAAAAATATAAATTTGGTTTGTGTTTCTGATTAACACCAAGTTCCTTTTAAATCTCTTTTCTTGTAGCTGTTCCGGTGCCTTTAGAGCAGATTGTAAACCTGGTTTTTATTATTATTATTTTATTTTACTTTAGCTGCATGGGAAGTTCACTCTACACAAGAAGATTCAAGATCTTTTCACTAACATTTAGATAACGTCTGTGTATTTGCAGTCATCTGAAATACTTTGAGTAGCCAAAAATTCTGAAAAGACAGGAAAATACTTTTAAAAACCCAAACAGCACCACCTACCCCAAACTTTCCCAGTAGTTGCAAAAGAATACAATGTATGGAAGATCATTTTCATCTCCTTCAGTTTCAGATGTTCTCTAATGATGAAAAACTTGCATGTCAGAAAGCTGGGATATGTACCGAAGTTGCAGAAACCTGCACCTAACACAAGGTAGCTGAAACTTTGAACCTTCAGAGTCCCAGCCCCAATCTCTTTATTTTGGTTGCACAACAAATATTAATGAGACTTTTAGGGGGAATGATGTGTTTGTGCCTTGTTTGGCTCATGTTCCTGATTCTATAAAGTTAGAATCTTGTCCTTACCGATTTCTCTCAGATAAACTCTGGTCTCAAAGCCATTGCTCCATGTTAAGAAGGATTGCTTAAAAGCCCTAAAAATGTGTATGTTGTGTGGAAAATAGTCATTTGTTAAGTAAACATCTCAAAGAAGAGTGTAGCGAGCGTCATTTACTGTGTACCCCTTGCAGGTTGAATTTGAGAAACTATATCAGTAAGAACAACAAGGAGTCTGGTGGCACCTTAAAGACTAACAGATTTATTTGGGTATAAGCTTTCGTGGGTAAAAACCTCACTTCTTCGGATGCTACTTTATATCAGTAAGACATCTGCTGTTATCGTTTAGCAGTCTAATATTGCAACTCCCCCATTTCGGAATGAAGAGAATAATCTTTACCTCTTGGGATGGATGGACAGACAGGCAGCAAGCAGCAAGGAAAGAGCTGACCTCTTTCCCCCTCCCACCCTCTTCCTCCTCCATACAATCAGTCTCCACGGTGACACTATAGATGGGGCCTTGACCTTCCAAACAGCAGTCTCCATTTTCCAACAATTCTTAACACAAAAGCAGTTTGTATTTATTATTGCCTTTGTGGAATGTGGAAAGGGAAAATTAGATCGAAACTGCCAGCAATGGAGATGGTGTCTGCACAGTTGTCTCCTGGCCTTACGTTTTAACCTGAATCATATTGTATATTTTAAGAAAGTGAAGAAGTGTAAATGTACGGCGCACTAAGAGAACACACTAGAGCATGGCTGAAAAGAGAATAAGATGCTGCAAGGTAATTATTCCTGAATTAAAGTTTGCCTTAGAGAGGGCAAAATCAGAGGTGGCTTTGATTTTGCAAAACTTCCACAGTGAGAGGAGCCAGAACCAGGAATGGTTTCAGTCTAGATCCCTTTTTATCAGAACCTCCAAAGTTCAACGGGCTCTGGATAAATGGTTCTGGTTTTAACCAATCTCTGGATTTGTTTTCAACTTTTTGCCTCTGTTAACAGATTGCTTCACCTCCGGCTCCTTCTCTTTTTCCAGATGTAATCATTTCTCCTGAGTGCAGTAGGTATTTTCAAAAGTTCCAAAGCAATTCAGGAGAACAAATCCCACAGACTTTTAATGGGAACCATGAACCTGACTCTCAAGCGCTTTTGAGAATCTCTCCTCCTCTGTGTACAGGAGACCTTTAATGTAAGACCGTGTGCATTTCCGCAGGTTTCCTTTTCAGAAGTGGGGAGAATTTTTCTTGGCCTCTTATTCTGTTTGTGCCATCAATTTCATGCACACTGCTTCTAATGACAAAGGTCTTAGTGCTTTAAACTGAGTAAAAATACTGACTCCAAACCAAGTGTCACTTAAGCTAGCACAATTGAAGATTCACCGATCAATAAACAATACCCTCTGCCTGCCATAATAGCCATGTGGGTGCTTTTTAATTCTTCCTAATAGCACCCCCCTGCTTTAAAATGAAAAAGAAAGGAATTCCTAAAGAGCCACTATATTCTACAGCATACAAAAGACATGGCAACAGCTATTGTACTCAGTAAAGACAGGCTCCTTTTCCTCATATCTTAGCCATAAGTGGTAAGATAATAACTGTAATTAATAATCATACCTACTTCTTATATAGTGTTTTTTTGTCAATAGCGCTCAAAGCACTTTACAAAGGAGATCAATATTATTATCCCCATTTTACAGATGAGGAAACTGAAGCACGGAGTGGTGCCCAAGGCCACCCAGTAGGCCTACAGCAGCATTGGGAACAGATCCCAGGTCTCAGTCCAGTGCTCTATCTGCTAGGCCATGCTGTATTCCCTAGTCACACATAAAAACACACATTCTTAATAGTGGTGAGAATAAAGAAAATGTATGCCCTCTGGCTGTTTTAAATCTCATCAGTGGGATTGCTCAGGGTTTATGCCTGTGTAATTAAAATCAAAATCTGTTCCCCTCCCTCTTTCTCTCTCGTCTCCCTCACACTTGGACACCACAGTGGCGAGTGCTATACAGGGACCTACATACATGAATACACATTCATTCGCACCATTTTGACTGGAAGCTTTTTGAAGAGGGGACTGTGGGCTCCATTCGCTGGTCTACTATGGCCACTTTGTGCTGCTTAAGGAAACTCTTTGCTAGTGTAATGCTCCCCATTTCCTCCCCCCCCCTTCTGTTGTAGGGGGCATGGTAGAGTGGAGCTCTACTACACTGGTTCTCCAGTAGCCCAGGGTCACTTGGGGAACCTCATGCTGCTGGCTCCGTGACACACCCCATCTGCCAAACTCACCGGCCTCATGCCCAGATTCAACAAAACACTTAAGCAAGTGCTTAATTCCACTTGACGTTACCCAGGACTTAAGCCGGTGCTTATATGCTTTGTTGAATGGGGGTCCTGATGGGTTGCATAGGTGAAGGTGCAAATGCACTAGTGTTGGGTTGTTTAAAGGGTGTGGACAGTGCTTGACCTTGCAAAGTTCAGCTGCAAGTGTATGTGCCTGCTATTTTGTCAATGCACAAGTGAAGGCTGAGGGCTGAAAATCTTACCCATACACACTGGGTTCAACAATAGATCCCCAGCTGTTTATTTTAAAAAGTATTTGCCTCATTATAGTCCTCCTTATGATTTCAGCGTCTTTGTATCTAGTCATTGGAGGGAAGGGAGCTGGGGGGAGGAGTTATAAAAGATGCTTTTTCAACATATTTTTTAACTTGGTTTTTAAGTAGTTAATTTACTTCATTTTTAATATCTGATCATTAATAGTGTTCATATTCAGACATCAGACAAATATTTCAGCTACTATTTTGGATAAAGAAAGATTTGTTTGAATGGATGCAAGATGACAGGCACTGCTACACGGAGAGGTGCCTTATGTCTGGAAATCTAAAGAAGAGGGTCTAAAAGGCAATCTGCATAAATTCAGCATAAATTCAAAGTTCAGTTAGTGTGTGAGGTTGAAGACAAGGTTCTCTCCGGGGTATTTCTGGGGAAAGGAAGTGTAGCCTGCCTTGTTGTGAAGCTGAGGAGAGCCATTGTAACGTGGGGGAGCAGGAAAAATATTGCTTTTTTTTTAACCTCAGGGTATCTTCTTCATAAGGATTCTGTGCTCAGCTCGTTTGTGAATTTCATTGCTTCATCTCTGCTCTATCTCCCTTGCGTTCTAGCCTGCTCATTTGTCCTAACGTCCATTCAGTTCAGTGATGTATTTTTTTTTTAGGCACTGAAACTTTAAAGAGCGAGCGAGAGCAATTTATGTGAAAAATCATTTTATCCAGATTAATGACCGTTACACTTGACTGTTATCACAGCATGATTAGCTAGATTCCTTTCTGGCATGAAAGAATAGAAACCACTTTCCATTTCCTTACTGTTTGAAGTAACCGTTGTAGAGCCAGCATGTCGTATATCATGTGTCAAGCTGATCCGGGAAAAATAATGCCTATATGCTTTTCGAAGATATGAGCGGTGCGTATGCAAGTTGTGCAACTATAAGGATGTTTTCAATGTTATTTATTAATCTACTTTTAAAGTCACAATCCTGGCCTTATAAAATTCCACTAATCTTGCAGGGGATTTCTGGAGAGCTCCAATACTATTGATGGGAAGCTAGATAGATATAACTCCATTGAATAAGCCAAGTTCTTATAAAAAATGCGGGTGCTCATTTCCTCCAGGGCAGAGGGAAGCTTAAAGGGCCAGGAATGTAATCAAAACAATTTGCCTGATTCTGATCTTATTTACACAGGTGTAAAATCAGGAGTAACTTTCAACAGAGTTACAGCAATATAAAACTAATGTGAGAACAGAATCAGACCCAATGGGTGTAGTATTTCTAGTGCTATGTGCCTGCTGTGAAAGAGACAGATTTGAATACATAAATGTTGTAGTCGTGTTAATATAGCACGACCTGCTCAGATAACAAACAGCCTGTGTACGCAAATGGGATAGCCTGATTCCCTGGGCACTTCGCTGGCATCACTGTGCACTGACTAGTGCCTCCTAACGTGAGTGCTTCTAGAACCTTCAAGTCTCTCAGCTGTTGCCTGCTGGACTGTCAGAATTGCTTAGGGAGAGATCAGGGGGTCTGTCATCACGGTGGTACATTTTCTGTCATGCAGAAGGGAACTGTGGAATCGCCAAGGACCTTATGTTTTGAAAGTGCCTCCTGAAGAACAGTGAATGAGAAATGCAGTTCTATTTCTGAAGGTTTAGTGAAAGGCATCCAGAAAACTCAATTACTGCGGAGCGGAGAGAAGAATAAGCAAGGAGGTATATTTTAAGTGAAAGACCCCAACATCGGACTGGTAACATGGTTCCGGGAGAAAATAGGACAGAATGACAACTATCTCAGGGCTTGGGTACTCAAGCTGTTAATTAAAGGAAAGACTCTTATCTGAACCAAGCACTGGGTAAGGGGAACACCTGTGTGGGATTTATTGGATTGAATTTTTAATCAGTATTAATTATTTTATGGTAATAAGGGAATGTGAGCAGATTTCACACCAGGTCTCTGAATAATGTTATTAAATTAATACAAAAGTATAACAAATAAATCTATTTTTAGATCCTTAATACACTGTACCAAAAAAAACCCACATTAGCTTCTGCAAGGTTGGACCCTGGATTAGCTTGCATTCTGGAGATAAGAAATTGGCCATTATCAAGGAAGACCATGCCAGGATAGAAACAGAGATGGAAAATTACTCCTAAAAAAAGAAGGCAGGCTGAACTAGGAATTAATGCATAATGCTAAATCAGAAAAGATGAAGGAGCCTCATTACTAGCTTCAAGTTCAGATCCTCAGTATTAATCTTCTTCCTAAATCACAGGTCTGATAGCTGCACTTTTTTTTCTTTCTGGAGGTAGAGATTTATGGGGCTATGAGGATGTTGTGTGTGTATGTGGGGTGTTTGTTTGTTTGTTTCACTTACCAGACCCTTTGGTGCATCTTCCTTGATTTTTTTTTATTCATAATTCCTCTCAGATTCTGTTTCTTTTCTTTTTCATTTCCCTTAGCAGTCCCAGATGCCTTCTTGCCTTCTGGCTCGAATGCTGCCAAGTGTATTAAATTGTCTGATATGATGACAAAAGGGGAACTCTTAAAGAAATACTTTGCCAGAAATGTTCAAGCTACTAGAAGGGTCCTGGCAAATAATCCATACATTTTATTTGTGGAATCTGAAATGAAGTACAATGTCATTACTTTCCTGAATTCCTGCTGGTGCCCTTTATATCTGGCAGCTAAGACATAACTCAGGCACCTGCAGTAGCTTAGCTCTGGACCTCATGCAAAGTTTCAGAGCTGGTGGATTATTAGGGCTCAGTGAAGAACAAGTTAAGACAGACTCACAGAAGTAAGAAAAACTGAATTCACTTCATCTACTAAAAAGACAAACTTTTATTATTTGGGGGGAGATGAAGAGATACCTAAATAATTCTAGATTTTATCTTCCCTGGTAATATTTACTAGTGCTGTGAAAACTTCAGACATTGGTTGTATCAAGTGTTTGCAGGCTTCATTTGTTATCCACTAACCAAAATTACCATTTTAGAATCAAACCAATACCAAGCTTCTCTCCAGCATTTCTGTTGGGAACACTATATATTTATTCAAGATTTCAGAAGCAAGTCTCTGGAAACCCCTGATCACTTCAGAAAATAATTCTGCTTTACACTGTACAGCAGGCACTGAAACCATGATACAAAATTTATTTCATGCTAGAATTGTTTTGCATAACATTGTGCATGCATTTTACTCAGAAGTACTAAATTGCATACAATGCTGTTGTCTTGTTTCTTAAACTTTGAGACAAGTTTATACTTGAGTATTCTCCTGATTTTTGTACTATAAGTCTCAGTTTTAAAATAACACTTTTTTTTGTTTCAAATCCATACTGATTACTTAATATGAACAATTTGTTATGAAGGGTCTTCACGTTGGATCTATACATCAATAAAATACAACATAACCAGAGCTGGAAATTAAATCTAGACCAGCTGTTACCATCAGGTCCAAAGAAAGGTCCCATGTGTCACAAGCATGCCAACGAAAACAGACAGGAAAAAAAGGAGTTTCCTAAATTTACACAATTCTAGTTGAATTAAAAGTTCTTGATTTCCATGTCAGTGTGATGAGTTATGAAGGCATGGTCAATATGACCGATGACTGCCTGATTGCACTTTTTAAAACCATTACTCTGTATCTTGTATACAAAAAGAAGCAATCCATAGCAAAGAAATGTACAGTTTTATAATGTTTTACATTTTGGCTACAACAATGTATGTAAAAGTAAAGAGCTTTCAAAGAAAATATATAACTTTCTTTTTTTCCCCTTAAAGTTAATCATACAATTGCAGTTTTTGTTTACTTCATGCAATTCATGCTATGAACAAAACAAAAAAGAAAGGAAGAAGAGATCTTCTACAGTTTTGTTACATTTTGGCCGTAGAAAAAGCCTGCATCTCTAGTACAACTCTGAAACCACATAGAATCATCCTTAAAACCTGCATGGAGCGAGTTTACTTTGTCCAAATGAGGAGGTCTTCTATGCCTGCACAGTTCCACACAGATGTTTATTAGCCATCAATGTTCATCTCCATCTCGCCTTGTCAAGTCACTCTGACTGCCTCTGTTGGCATATATTTAGCAATGACAGGACTTTCTTTGCAAAGATCTGCATGTAAAGAATACAATCAATACTTGAGCTTCTTTCCTGCGCTTTTCAAATCAAGCTTGGCATTTTAGTGTTAAAGGAAGGAGGAAAAGGTAGAGTAGCTACATGCAGAGGCAGCCATATTCTTCTTCAACAGGATTTTTTTCCCATGCAGTCAGCCAGACTGAGACCTCTCTACAGTGTATCTGAGTATTGCTTTCAACTTATAATAGGCGCCCATGCAAAGTTTCATCCTAGTGTGCTTGTTTCCTCAAACTCCTGCAGGGTTCCTATGGCTCAAATATATCCTGAGAAAATCAAAATCTTCAATCGTTGGCACGTTTCAGCATTGACTAAATGCCTAACCCATTCCACAAGAGCCAGTGGATTCACCGTTAGCCAAGATAAGCACATACCAGCATGGTGGACCATTAAAGAAATTATCTGGTGCATCCACCCTTCATCCTATGTACCAATACCATGCAGCATATGGCCCACCAGTACTATTTAATGCCCACCTAGTGTCATCTTTATACTATTTAAGGGTGTTGTCACCAAATGTCAGTAGTAACACCATGCCCAGGAGGTGCTACTGTGAGACATGACATCTTCAGACTTAGTGACCTGGATTATATGAAACATAGCATAGGCTAATTGTAAATAAAGCTTTTTAGACCATTCTCTGCTACTGATCCATGCTACAAAATAGATGGGATGGGAGACCAAGAACGTCTCACTGGGCTAGGAGAGCTGTAGGGCGCAGACACTGAGGATAATCCTATCGCTTTTCCGCTTATGCCAGCTATGCTGTTAAGGCTCCGTGACATTTCGTAACCTTCATTTAAAAGAAAAATGCAAAGTACAGCATTGGATCAACAACAGAATGGGCTAAGAATGAGGTCAACATTGTGGCCAGTTAAGTAGCATCCTCATGCATTGACATGCTGAGAGTAGTATCGCTTGCAACGTGGTTCAGAAGGCCATGTAAGTAAGAGGAAGTTAAAAAAATGGGGGTGAGGGGAGGAAGCAGAATGGTTTCTCCGGAATGGGCAGACTGTATAATAATGTAGGCAGTGTCATAGTTCTGTCTTAAAACAACTGGGGGGAGGGGCGGAAGTCAAGTGGAGGGATTTTTCTGTTTCTTTTCAGTGTAAACTCAATTGCACTTTCCCCCACTGACTCATGTATTTGGACCTCAGGCAAAAATTAAGGTGACTCGTAGCTTTAAAAAAAAACAGTATTTGTTCCGTTGCTATAGAGATACTACTCATTTGCTCACCGCATTTTAAAAAAATAGTTTGCATGCATTCAATTTCCCCTTTCCCCCCCACTCCCATCCTTTTCCAGACATGCACAAAAACAACCTCAGCTAGTATACACACATAGTTGCACAAACTATGGATGAAATTCAGTTGGAACAACAATTAAGATGCTCTCAACGTGTTTCCAACAGGCCAACAATATGCTGACATTTGTTACTCTTTAGCCAACCGGCCTCTGTTTCATTCAGTAGAGAGAGCCTGCTTCATGTTGCAGTGCATCATGAGAACTATACATTCCTCATACCAAAAGGTGTGCCATTTGGAGCATTCTCCTGATTCACTGAAGCAACCAAAACTGGCTCAGGCTGAATGAAAATGGCCAGTGCTTATCCAATACAGAATCAGGTAAAACACTTTGCTACAAAGGTAAATTTTAGCAGAGATACTTTCATATGAAAGTGCAGTGGTCCAACTATATCTTTGTTAATGATAAACCTAGAAATTATAATTACATACACTATCTATAACTGGCATGTACTATAGACTGTTGTCCATCATACAATGGCACATGGGAATTCTAAAACCCATACCCATGGTATGGTTTACATAATAGAATCTTTGCATTTTTTTAAAATACTGAATATATTATATACTCTATACAGTACACCAGTGATGGACACTGCTTCAATGATAGATAACTCTTAGTGAAATTAACCACTACCAATTAACTTTTATGCACATATGTAGTTCTAATTTTATGCACTTAAAGATATCTGCATTTTTGGTTTGCTTGCTTTTCTTGGATTAAACCATTTGGGCAAGATTTAGTCTATCATAAAAAAAAATTACAGGAAGTCTTTTTTGTTTGTTTGTTATTTTAGGACCTAATGTTGCTGAATATATGGATGATTCTGATCATTATCTAAGTAAAACTAAATTACTTCTGGGAGCAGTCAGGATTTCAAAAATTAATTATGGTAAATATTAGTTTACCAGAGGAAACCAATTTTAGTTAGATTACTTTCCAGTCATAAAACAGGTCTATGCTAACAAATGCTCCCATATGAAGCTCTCTCTGTGTTCAATTATACAGCTAGGCGTGACAAAGAAATTAACTGAAGTGCTGTATAAACGCAGCTGAATAATCACTTTGTGGTTCTTGGTATTTGCTGGGGCATTTATTTATTTTTGCCCACCAAGTGTTTGCCATTCACAGCACATTGCAATCTACGAGTCTTCCAAATGGGCAGCCTTCACTGCTGTCATAAATATTAATCGATGTGTCTTTGGAGGATGAAATCTTTTAAGGACATTGCAGAATACTGGGCGCTGAAGCTCACTGAGCTAGCTAACATGGAAGACTAAACTGCAGTTGCACATGGTAGCTCTAGCAGCTTTCCTCTCCCAAAGAAATAGATTAAAAACTCAAAATGCAGACATCAGGTTGTTATTTTAGTGCATATCTAAACCAAGCCCACTAGTCCATGATAACTAGTAGATGACTTTTTCTCTTTTTTTTTTAAACAAGGTCACTAACTATGTGGTTACAGGACCTCAGCTACATACCCTTTCTTATTCCTCCATCAGGCGGGCAGGGATATTCCCCGGTTGATAAGAGGAAGCAGGGTCCATATCTCTCCCGAGTGCCAGAGCGGGTAAAGGGCAGGCCCTCATCAGGCGTTATAGCCTGGTCTATGTGGGGACAGTCTTCATTTGCCAGCGCCGCCTTGGCCACCTCACCATTCAGTTTCGAATCTTCAAACATATAAGCAGAAGGCTATTGAAACACTAAGAACTGTTTATCAGAGTTAAATCTGTAGGTTCGGGATCACAGCTAAGGAGTAGCATGGTGATGCTTAAAAGGTAGCACATTTGTCCTAGATACAGTGGCGTTGTACACTGCACCAACATAAAATAAAATATGTTAAGTGGAAGGAGAAACGAAATGTTATCTCATTAGATAGAACAGCAACCTATGGTACTTCCACATATATGGGGCAGTTTCAGAAACTGCTTTGCATTGGTTCCTAGTCCTGTGAGCAGAAGACTGCAGTTAGAAACTGGATTATGTTTAGCATGACATAAGATGGCATATGAATGACCTGTGTCTCATGAAAACTACTGAAACGCATAGAACTTTGGAGAGAGGCAGTTAATGGTGAGTTGCATTGTAGTAGTTGAGTAAATTCTATTCATGCAGATTTATATCTTTGTACAATATTACGTGGGCAAAAGATCCCCAAAGTTTGAACAGTTTGCTTTGTTTTGCTTATATTTTCAAATACACAGAATGGTAGTACACATTTAGACGGATGCACAGCATACATCATGTATGGGAATGTGACAGCAGAACATGGATTTTAAAAAACAATCCACTCTCTGATGTTTTATTCTGTGACATATGCAGTTTATGCAATGCCAGCAGAGGATGCTACAGATGAAAAACAATACAGCAGCCCATGGATTTTGAAAATAAATTAAGTAACATTTACCCTCTGACTGCAAATAATGAAAATGTGTCATTAAATTTGTCCACTTTACTCCACATGTCCCCGTGAAGATAGACTGAGAATGGAATATTTTCTGTATGTGATTTGCTTCACAGTCATAAAACAATTTAAAGTGCTCTTACAAGATTTGTAAAATGTTTTCAAAGTGCAAATTAGTATATTGAGCATATACTCAAAATATGGCACAGTTCAATAGGGACATTTCAGCTAAAAGGAGGGGAAAACAGTCAAAATATAACCCGTACACAAGAGCTAAGCTATGTGCTTAATTGAGTGGGTACAATTCAGAAATTTGCAGCATTCTAAACCTCGGTTGCACAATGCTTATTATTTAGATACTGTAGGGCGCACACTGCAGGTGATCCTACAGTTCTTAATGAAAGGGACAATGCACCGATAAGCTTTATTTCAACCCCCTTTCCAAAAACACCTGCCGACTTGATCCAAACCCTGTGCAATTTTGACATATATTTTTCAGTGGCGCTGAGGCCAAGTAAGAAAATAAATCCAAGCCTACATAGAAACCCTAAAAAGAGAGAATGCATTAAATAGGATGAGCAAACCTTCCAGAGCAATAGTTTCAGAAGGGCATGATGGATAAATAATATGTAAGGGCTTTTTGAGAATATAGCACTCTTCTCATTACCATATAAAATGATCCGCACAGATATAGACATATATGTATGGTATGCATACTATTGTATGGTATGTACACTGTTTATGTACATACATGCTAATTGCATTTCATGTCTTGATTTTCCCCCCAAGCAGATAAAGTGTTTCCCCACATAATCAACTCCATTTTGCAACCCTCCTACTGGTACCTTTTTTTCCTTCCTGCAGAAGTGATCAGTTCATTTCCCCATAGAATATGGTAGTGGTAGGGTTTTTTGTTTGTTTTTTGACCAACTAGGCTTATTAATACATCAGACGCACTAACAGAAGCAAAAGATAGTTTCTGAAATTAATGATGACTAATTTGAACAGGTTTCTGAAGTTTCGGGGCATAGGTTGATTGCAATTCCTGTGTGTGAATAATATACGTATATTTCATGCTCCTGTTTACTTTGCACAAAAGCCACACAATTACCTTCATAACCATGACATCACATGATACTGAGCTGCTTCTTTAAAACTCACACTGATATATACTGTGAACTTTGCTATTCCTTAAGGGGATCAGCAATGCAGTGGGTTAGTGTACTAGCCTTCACAGCTACAGGATAAGGCCCTGATGCTACAATGAGTCAAGTGCAGGGGGGACAGCTACACCTGCACAGAGCCCCACTGTTTTCAGTGTGGAGCTCATTGCTGCATTGGGGCTTAGATTAAATTAGAATAAAATTAGATTAAAGAATAAAATGGTCAGACACATAGAAGAACATAAATTGTTGGGCAAAAGTCAACTTGGTTTCTGTAAAGGGAAATCACGTCTTACTAATCTATTAGAGCTCTTTGAATCGGTCAAACAAACATGTGGACAAGGGGGATCCAGTGGACATAGTGTACTTAGATTTCCAGAAAGTCTTTGACAAGGTCCCTCACCAAAGTCTCTTATGTAAATTAAGTTGTCATGGGATAAGAGGGAAGGTCCTTTCATGGATTGAGAACTGGTTAAAAGACAGGGAACAAAGGGTAGGAATTAACGGTAAATTCTCAGAATGGAGAGGGGTAACTAGTCGTGTCCCCCAAGGGTCAGTCCTAGGACCAATCCTATTCAACTTTTTCATAAATGATCTGGAGAAAGGGGTAAACACTGAGGTGGCAAAGTTTGCAGATTATACTAAACTGCTCAAGATAGTTAAGACCAAAGCAGACTGAAGAACTTCAAAAAGATCTCAAAAACTAAGTGATTGGGCAACAAAATGGCAAATGAAATTTAATGTGGATAAATGTAAAGTAATGCACATTGGAAGAAATAACCCCAACTATACATACAATATGATGGGGGCTAATTTAGCTACAACGAATCAGGAAAAAGATCTTGGAGTCGTCATGGATAGTTCACTGAAGACGTCCACGCAGTGTGCAGAGGCGGTCAAAAAAGCAAACAGGATGTTAGGAATCATTAAAAAGGGGATAGAAAATAAGACGGAGAGTATCTTATTGCCCTTATATAAATCCATGGTACGCCCACATCTTGAATACTGCATACAGATGTGGTCTCCTCATCTCAAAAAAGATATACTGGCATTAGAAAAGGTTCAGAGAAGGGCAACTAAAATGATTAGGGGTTTGGAACGGGTCCCATATGAGGAGAGATTAAAGAGGCTAGGACTTTTCAGCTTGGAAAAGAGGAGACTAAGGGGGGATATGATAGAGTTATATAAAATTATGAGTGATGTAGAGAAAGTAAATAAGGAAAAGTTATTTACTTGTTCCCATAATACAAGAACTAGGGGCCACCAAATGAAATTAATGGGCAGCAGGTTTAAAACAAATAAAAGGCAGTTCTTCACACAGCGCACAGTCAACTTGTGGAACTCCTTGCCTGAGGAGGTTGTGAAGGCTAGGACTATAACAGCGTTTAAAAGAGAACTGGATACTTTCATGGAGGTTAAGTCCGTTAATGGATATTAGCCAGGATAGGTAAGGAAGGGTGTCCCTAGCCTCTGTTTGTCAGAGGGTGGAGATGGGTGGCAGGAGAAAGATCACTTGATCATTGCCTGTTGGGTTCACTCCCTCTGGGGCACCTGGCATTGGCCACTGTTGTTAGACAGGATACTGGGCTAGATGGACCTTTGGTCTGACCCAGTACGGCCATTCTTATGTTCTTATTATATTAATTATTAGAGATGGTCCTGAACCAAAACTGTGTATCTGAACATTAGGAAAGTTTGTATCCTTCTCCAGATCAGAACTGTGTGGCTCAGACTCGTATCTAATAATAAGCAATCATTTAGATAGCACCCTCAAACACTCTAAAGCACTCTGCAAGTACAAGCTGAAATGCAAACTAAACTCATGGAGCACTACATCCACCACTAAAATGCAGCTACGTCCTGGGTATAACACGTCACTATTTAACAGCACACACCACAGCCAGGAAGTGAAGCATGCCTCATCCAATTGTAGTTACAGAGAGAATTTAGGCATAATTACTCAAGTTGGCATTTGGCTGAGACATTGGAGTTAATATCCTACTGTTTCCAAAAACAATACGAGATTGTCAATGAGCACAAATAGTCACAACCTTGGCACTACATCTCATCTGAAAGACAGCACTCCCAAAGCATACAGAAAACTCATGCCTCATGGTATTAGGCTGTGGCCTTGCCTCCAGCTCAGGTCACAAGTGAAAATGAATTTGAGAGCATCACTCCCATTCCTGGTTGTTCATGTCATGAAATCATCCCTACATCTCTGCTCAAGAACTCAATGGAAGAGGTATTGAAAACTAAGATTGAGGTGCATGGCAAAGCTATGCCAGGAAACGTGTACAAAAACTGCCCACAGTATATGTGATACAATTAAGCATAGTTAGTTTCTTGCTTTCATTAGCATTAAATTTACTCAAATGTTACAAGAGTTTTCAGAGGTCATAGACCTTCCCATATGAGACTGAACCTATAATGGCTTCAGTGACACCCATACATCCCACCTGGTTTCAGGCTGCCTCTGACCCTGTATCCCCGATTGCTACTCTTGGAGCATTTAATGATTTATAAATGCACATTGTTGAATAATAGCCACTTTAGTGTTTTCTTTCCATTTCAGGAGGTTCCTAAAGATAAGGAACTGTGGGCAAATCATTCTTCTGCAATCTGAGCTACGGATCTCTCTGTGTATTCTGAAACCTGTTCCACCCATAGTACTTGTGTTGATGTCAATGGCAGTGCTACACACGAGACATGTAGGCTATGCCATTGAGATCTGCACTGTGGTAATTAAAATTGCAGTGCTGATCACAGATGACAATTTGGCCTATATTTGGGAGAAAGGGATGTCATGGACAGAAATGACTGTGGAGGGAAGTAGATTTCTATTTCTGTGAATGGGGGACTGAATTGTCATATATTTTTTTAGATAGTGTAGATATCAGTAATGGATTTACATGCAGCAATTTAAATTTCAGCCCAATCTATACATAACTTAATACTCAAACCTCCCACTGTCTTCACTGGGAGTGAAGAGTAAGTGAGGAGTAAGTGGCTGATCCAAAGTCAACTGAAGTCAACTGCAGTCTTGCCATTGACTTTGGTGAGCGTTGGATCAGAGCTTAAGTGTACAACTAAACTTGGCCCAAATGTCACTTCCAGCATTTACTTTAAGTACACACTTTACTTTAAAAGTATAAAGTGGACTGTGATTTTACTGTAAGGCAACTAAACGAATTAGGGCTTGATCCTGCACCGTTCAAGTGATGGGAGTGATGCCTGTAGCATCATTTCTGTTTTATATTTTTGGATACATATTTGTTCCAAAAATGTGCATTAGGCTAAACTTGGCAATATCAGCCTACGTCAAATTATTTTTTCCATCCATTTAAGTTTTTTTAAAAAAAAATTGTATGTGAAGGATGCAAAATGACTTCACAGTTAACTGGAATGTGCACTGTAGGCTTTGTGGGCCAGCTTAAGTCCTGATAGTAGTAGGTCATCTCCACTGACGGAACTGGAGATGTGACATGGGCGACATAGGGGGCAATATTTTCAAATTGCCCTAATTCTCTCCAAACAGGACCAAGGTTTGTCAAATAGTTCCTAAATATTAGTAAACCTTTGGGCAAAATGGGGCCAGTTTTTATGCTCCTGGTCTTGTTCCCATTAAAGCCAATTGCAAAACTCCTGTGGATTTCAATGGGAGCAGAATCGGGTTTCATGTTAATAATAAAACCTGAAGCCAAGGAAATTGTAGTGACCTTTTCAAGGAAAGATGCTTGGTTTCAGGGAGGAATGCAATACCAGGGAACCATATTCTGCCTGTTGTCTCGTGTTAGATTGTAAGCTTTTTGGAGCAGGGACCAAAAAGGTGTTCTGCATTTGTACAGAACCTAGCACATTGGGCCCCCGGTCTATGACTGGGGCTCCTAGAGCATTACTGCAATAAAAACATTGTTTTACATAGAATGCCACTTAGATTTTGTTCTTTATAAAAATCTGTAGCATGATATACCCCCAGATTAAGATATCTAACAAAATGCTGTATTACTATGGGAATACAAGAGCACCAAAGAAGCTCTTTCTATCAGATAATGGATATGCTAGGACTATTAACTGAATCATGGTATAATTCATAGTGCTTAGCTCTTCTAGGGCTTGTTCTGGGAGTCTTTCCATTGGCTTCAGTGGGCTTTGGACCAGGCCTATAGAGAGGTTTCTTCTCTAGATCTCCAACTGCTTTACAAAGGAAAGCAAGTGTGATGACCCCCATTTCCCCCATCAGGAAACGAAGGTGCAGAGAGGTGTAGTGACCTGCCCAATGTAACACAACTGGTGAGTCTCAGGAATAATCCTAGTCCAGTGCCCCATTCCTAGGACTAAACTGCCTTCAAATGCTTATTTAATGACACAAGCTTTTAAAAGTCCTCAATACTCAGCTGTCTTAGATATGGGGAGAAACACCAGCAAATCTCCCAGATAAGTAGTTTGTTTCATCATTACCTTATTGGGATCCTTGTTTTAAATTTCTTCATCCCACCCCTCACCCCCTTTAGGAAACTGCCATTAAAATGCCAAGGACTTTTCCAGACAAAAATTAGATTTCAAAATAGAAGGATAATGATACATACTAATAAAAGCTGCCAGGAAACTCAAAGGCAAGGCTGACAGTCCAGCCAAAACACAACGCTCCTCTCCTCTGTGTGTGGTGTCTCTACTGTTGTGCTTTGAGTGCTGCCCATGCAGGAAGAGGATTATAATGGAGACTGGCCATACCCAGTCTGTGGGCTCTCCTCCTTCCCAATGGCATGAGCTATAAACAGAGGTTCATGGGCTGCCACTTTGACTTCGCTGCCATTGTTGGCTTGTGCTTGAGTTAGAGCTGTGAGAAACATTTGCATTGAGCCTCAGACCTACTTGATCTGAACCCTGGATCCAATTGTTCACAGATCTCAATGTATCAGTGCATCCATGAGCCTCACTCTGTGCTTCTGAATGCAGGCAAACATATGCAGAGATGGTTCCTGCATTTGTGAAGCCCAAACAAAGTCTCTTTTCCTCTTGCCAAACTTCTCCATGCCCCCAACAACTACCCAATAAGAACCAACAGAACCATTCTTATCTGAAATGCTACTTCAGGAGGTGTAGGGGGGTTTTGTGGGGATTGGGTGGCTCCCTCCTTTTCCTGTCTTCAGAGCTGTGAAGTGGCCACTTTCCCTAATAGCAGAGGCTGTGGGGTTGGGTGGATTGAAAGGGCACTCACTGTGGGTTGTTGCCTTCTCCAACCCTTATAGGATTTAACTGCCAGGCAAAGGGTGCCACCTTCATGACCTGTGGTGCAATGTGAATGGGCCACTTCAACTGAAATGGGGCTGAGATATGCTCCCATAATTCTTAGCATGATAGCCAAGGAAATCCTGCATGGTAGATTTATGGGTTGTCTCTCCCAGGGCATGAGCATCGCCAGGGCTCCCTTACTATTATGCTAAAGTGTCTGGGGCCTCATTAGGCCTAGATTAGAGAGCCAGGTACCAGGAGACATAGGGCTGTTTCTTCAGCTCGCACAAAACTACTGGAGAAGGGAGCAGCATATCCTGCCCTTGTTCAAGGATTGAAGGGGACAGTGATCCTCTGTACGCACATCTACTCCTCAAAGACCAAAGCCTGCTGAAGGAGCAGCTGCTTGGCACCCCACAAAGACCCAGAGGTGCAGCAGAGGGGTCCTCTTGGCCCCAGAAGGGGAAGCAGCAAGACATTGCCCTATATCAAGGTAAGAAAAGGGGTCTTGGGTCTGGATGCGGTGATGGGGAGGGGAGGGGGAAGAAATGACTGATTATAGGGAAGGGCTAATGCTGGGAAGATACTAGTTACTTGGAAGATGAAGATCTGCTTGTTGAGGGTGTCCAGTCTAACTGAAACCTCCAAGCAAATCTTCCAGCCCTTGCAAACCAAACCTGTGGGGTTCAGTTGGTGAATCCCAACTTGCCCAGAACACTGCAGGGTTTTGATAGCCTTGACTTCAAGGGGGGCACCACGCAGACATGGGTATAGCCTGTGAATGGTCCCACAAGGGATGCACTCAAACACTTACTAACGCTCTTTTGGATCTCAGTTCTGGCAAGCGTGCTGATCTTCAGCTCCTGACGCTTTGCACTACTCCCAACATACAGTATCTTTTAGATGAACACTGCCTATAATCTCCATTGCTGAAGCAGCTGCTCGGCATTTAGCCTCTTCGCACTGTTGCATCAGAGAAGGTAAATCTAATTGAAATGCTATGACTGGAGGAGGGACCATTACACTGAACATCTATGGCCTGACTGTTACTTTATGGCCCCCCTTTACACCATTCTGGTAGTGTAAAAAGGCCACAATAGACTCATAGGCGCTAAGGTCAGAAGGGACCATCGTGATAGTCTAATCTGATCTCCTGCACCCCGCAGGCCACAGAAAGTCACCCACCCACTCTCGTAATAGATCCCAAACCTCTGGCTGAGTTGCTGAAGTCCCCAAATCATGGTTTAAAGACTTCAAATTATAGGGAATTCACCATTTACACTTGTTTAAACCCGTAAGTGACTCATGCCCCATGCTGCAGAGGAAGATGAAAAACCACTAGGGTCTGTGCCAATCTGACCTTGGGAAAAATTCCTTCCTGACCTCAAAATGTGGCAATCTGTTCCAGTGGTTCTCAACCTGCGGCTCGCAGGCCACTTGTGGCCCAATCAGCACAGAGCTGTGGCCCATGTGACATCCTCAGATCTATACAGGTAATATTGGATGAGGCCTACAATGGTAAATAGGTTGAGAACCACTGACCATGTTAGACCCTGAGCATGTGGGCAAGACCCACCAGCCAGACACCTGGGAAAGAATCTTCTGTAGTAACTCCGAGCCCTCCCCATCTAATATCCCATCACCGGCCACTGGAGGTCTATGTTGCTAACAGTCACAGGCTACATGCTATTATAGGCAGTCTCATCATACCCTTTCCTCCCTGAACATCTCAAGCTCAGTCTGAAAGACAGGTTTTTTGCTCCCACTGCTTCCCTTAGAAGGCTATTCCAGAACTTCACTCCTCTGATGGTTAGAAACCTTTGTTTAATTTCAAGCCTAAACTTGTGGATGGCCAGTTTATATCCATTTGTTCCTGTATCCATATTGGCGCTTAACTTAAAGAACTCCCCTCTCTCCCTGGTATTTATCCCTCTGATGTATTTATAGAGAGGATGGATATGTCCAGCAGGGAACACCCCTGGTGTAGGAGGATTCCCTGGCTGTAATGACTCTGACACATCCCCAGCAGCCACCAGCATTGGGGGCATGGCCAGGAAGGAGAGGGTGTGGTTGGAGAATTGCCGTGCTCTGGCTATTCTCAGCCACGCGGTCATTTAGGCAGTTGATTGCAAATTCAAGCAGCCCTGAGACTGCTGTAGCTTATGGTGGGGGCTAGGCAAACCTTTAGGCATCCCCACACTAGGGAAAACGTAAATGGTGACTTGAAGCCAACTTTACCTCCCATCCTCCTCTCATTGCCTGTGCTGAACTATTAAGAAACGACACTTTTTTGTGTAAAAGTGATCAATCCAAGTTCCAAAGGAGATTGTAGAGACCAGTAAAAATGTAGGACCAAATCCTGGGAGCTGCTGAGCACCTGAGAAACCCACTATCTCTGATTGGTGGAATTGTCTGTTTTGCCATGCCCCTCCCTTCTGCCGGTGCACTCTTCTGTGTTTCCCCACAGGGAGGGTCAGAGCATGCCATAGAATAAGGAGTTATGGGAATAAATTATGAATTGATAAAAATACAACCTTGCTGCTTTAGTGTCTGGGCAATTGTGAATTTGAAATAAAATATATCTCACTTGCAACTAAGAGTGAGATTAGAAGCAATAAACCTAATACCGTTTCTCTAGAAAAAAAACACAAAAATACCTCTCAGCCTCTTTTTATCATTCCCGTCCAGACCCCACAAATAACATGCAGGTGGCAACCAAAAGCCTCAGCCAGGACCTGATTCAACAAAATATCCATTTGACTTCCACTCTAGACCATGCTAGGCTACAAAAATAAAATATTTTTTTATGGGCTCCAGACCCTTGGGTAGGATTCAGAAACATGGATCGCAGGCACAGAGGTTTGTTTTTGTCATTGCTAAATCAGGCCCTCAAAGTGCAAGGGATATAACTACATTAGATTATAAAAAGAATGATGGAGAAGATATAATAAGCCACAAGCAATTGACAATGAAATGATGGCTTGGAGGGTATGGATGGAAGTACAGCACAGAGAGTGTGGGTTTGAGACTTTGAAAATGAACTATGATGTGCTAAGATGGGAATCACTGATTTTTAAAACAGCAGGTCTCTAAGCCAATAGGTTTGGGACATTTTCTGCTGGAGAGCAATGAAAATTAATTGTTTTCCATGCAGACTATCTGAAAGAAATAGCACATTAGCTAGATAGTGCTTTCTTGCATCATGTACTTACTCTTTGCATTAATACCTTGTGTGACAACCTCAATGGAGTTACCTATAGTCTGTAACATTCCTTGTCGTTTTGCATTTAAAGAACAGTATTGTAATCTCCTCTGCTGCCCAATATGGAGCTCAGGTTGATGGGGATTGGAGAAAAACTTCACAGAATAAAATGTGACAGTCTGTAACATACACAAGTTGCAAGCAACATACAGTAATAACAAGTAAATGTTAACAAACAGAACGAGAGAGAGAGAAAAGAGAAAGAGAAAATGTGAAGAACATGTAAAAGAATTCATTTGTTCCTACACAGCAACTCAATTTAATTTTAGCTACCCCAAGATTTTCATGCTTTGTATAGAGTCAGATGTAGTTATCTTTAACAAACACCTGAATATTATTTTACTGTATATTTTAAAACTTATTCTGAAGTATTCTTGAGTAGATGTCACACCAACAGACTTTACGTTGGTAGAGCTGAAAGCAGAATTTGTCTCCTCTACAGCAGAAATTTAGTATACTAGACAAATTCCCAGATGCTCCTCAAACCCGACCTACCTCTGAATATTTACTCACCACCATGTTGAAATGGGTCCCTCCAGGTAAGGTTGTCCCCCAATAAAGGTACTTCAGTGAATAAGGTGACCGCCTCAGACAACCCTGATTGGCCAACATTGTGACATCACTGTCAGAGAATATCACCTTCAAGAGGCGTTACTTCCTGAAGTGAGGTGACAGCATATTGGCTTCCTGTCTGTTGATAGTTTGGAGACAGGGAGTAGGTACAGGAGCATGACTAGATCAAGTGCTTCTTGCTCTGAAGAGACCATGGGAAAGGTGTATAATGCAATGGTGAGAGGTGTTGCTCCTGGAAGTGCTGCCTTCCAAAGAGGTACATCGCAGTCCCTGCTAGAGATGGTCCGCCAATTCTGTACACTGATCCTGTACTTTTGTGAGTCAAATTAAAATCCTAGTGATTCCATAGACTGCAGTGGATCCTTAGGGTAGGTCATGTATTTGGGAATGGTGCAACATATAAGCTCAGTCTGGTGAGCCAGGTATTGGTTCCTCGCTAGGTAAAGTTCATCTCCCTTAAGATCTTAGAGCACCAAATTGTGGATCTAGTTTAGATTTGAAAAATAAAGAATACAGTATGATGATCTGTAGGGTATGGAGCATGGATGAATGCAAAGAACAATGAGAGCAGAAATGGGTAAACTACTGGTTACTTCTGGTCTGTGCTTGTTTTGTAAAAGCAAATCTTCTTAGAAGTAACAAACAGAGAAAGCTTGGATGGAGTCTAAATCAGGTATAAAGTAAGAGGGTTGTGGTGTAGTTGGCTAAGCATAGCATTAGGTGCCTGAGTTCTAGTCCCATCTCTGTTACCAATTCTTTCCGTGGCAGTGGGCAAATCATTTAACGCCTCTGCTCCAGCCAAACAGGGCTCAGAAGTAAAAGCTGCTCTATTTTACATCTGGCTTCCCATGACCCAGAATGGCAATTCCAGCCACTGGGGATCAGTTAGATGGAGGGATGCTCAACCCTTTCCCTCCCAGTAACACCACCTGCACTAGTGAATGATGTAGGAGCTGCTAGGGCAGGCCTGTGCCATTGGAGGCTCCCCCTAGTGTGAGGGAGTATTTAAGGAGCTGGATCTGCCAGGTTTAAGGCTGCTTTGTGCTGGAGGACTGGCACAAAGTGGGTTTAATGACCTGAGAATTAGATGTCTTTGTCTCAGTTTTCCCATCTGTTGAAGGGATATAATACTTATTTGCCAACCTCAATGGGGTGTTTTCCCCCCAGTAGGTGTAGCTCCAAAAGGAGCTATATCAAGTTACACTAGCTGAAGATCTGACCCAGTTTATTTCCAGAGAGCAAAGGCTGAAGCCACCTAAGAGATAATGGGGGAGCTATTTTTTGGTTTCACATGTAGTACATGTGAATGATGTAGTGATGTAGTACATGATGTACATGTGAAAAGTGCCCAGCTGACTACTCTGAAAACAGAAGTCCTCTCTTTAACCATAGAAAAGGTACAGCACAAGCAAGGTAGAGGAGACTTCCCCATATTTCTTTCCTATCTGATTTACAGACTCCACTTTAGGGGTGAGAGGGTAGTTCCACTTCCATTCCTATTCAATACTTGACCACTCAGCTAGGTCTGCCAGGAAGGGTCCCGGTGGCTTGGGGCTTTGGCCACACCTTCTCCATTACAGCTTGGACTGAGACAACCATCTTGTTTCACATAAGCCTCCTAACAGCCATTTGATGGTAAAAACTTTCAGCCACTGTCCCCCTGACCTGAACCATGGCTTAGGAGACCAATATTCCATTCACAATTCCCTAAGTTTCTTTCAAATTTTAATGGATTGATGACATTTATATTAATTAAACTTCTGAATTAGAACAATACCGTAGTTCTATTGCTACTACAGGAAGCCAGACCACAGGTGGATAATTGCCCAATGAAATGTTTAGGAGGTGCTATTGGAATCCACTGTTCAAGGGATATTACAGAACCGCCTCTGTGCATGACCTACAGGAGACATGAGACCATGACGGGTGCCAGCCATGAGGACTTAGTCTTTTTATCTCAAGCTGTAGGAGCTTATGCTGTAGCTGGAGGCCCAGGGTTAAATCTTGGGTGACACCAAGGTGATCATTATTGCACTGTTTTTCTATAAATATTCAAATTTTGATATTTGGGATTAGGAATTATTAAATGGTGTTTGAATTTTAAAGACTAGAAAGGCCATTTACAATTCAAAAATGAAGTGTGTGGGGGGGACCTTTTCCCACTTATACCTTTGTGACTCAGGCCCAATGTAATAGTCTATCTAGGGCAGTAGTTTTCAACCTTTTTTCATTGACAGACCGCTAAAATTTTTTGAATGGAGGTGCGGACTCCTTTGGAAATCTTAGACATAGTCTGTGGATCCCCATGGGTCTGCAGACCATGGGTTGAAAATCACTGATCTAGGATATATAAGCACCACTGCCTTCTGCTGGGGGGTGAATGAGAACTGCTCAGTTCTTTGTGGTTATGTATTATCTAGTGGCTAGCCTACAGCAAGGATAGAAACAGCAACGCTACTACAGTCAATTGAGATTCTTCTTTATCTCGAGTGGTATTTTGAGTGGAATGTTCTATTCCCCTTGTTGCAAACCTGTTGTTTAGTGGACCATCATGATATGTATGGGTATGTATACGGCCACAAATTCATTGCACTTGTATCTTCCAAATGTGCAGTGTAGGTTGCATAAAACCTGCTTACGATCACAAACTGCAACTAGTGGACAAGACACCTGATTTTCAGAACCACTCAGTACCTGCAACTCTCATTAACTCCAGCTGGAGTTGTGGGACCTCTGCACTCCTGAAAATCAGAGGCAGTATGTTTTTTGAGTGCAGGTTATTTGGTTTATTTGGGGGGGGGAGAAGAAATTAAGCCTAGTTCAACTTTTCTAGACAGTGTTTCCACTGATAAAAATGAATCTGAACCCAAAGGGAGCCCCAAATCATATTTATAAATGGAGATCAGCTCTCTCTTGATATGTTACAATTAAATAAAAAATTCTTAGGGTCAAGTCTTGTCCCATCCCATGCAGAGAGTGGGAGAGTTTGGGGATGGGTACTGGTCATTCTCCCTCTCAGCAACAGAGCATAACAACTGCAAAGGCTACTGCAGATGTAAAGGTGATGCACTAGCTATGGAGTGTTGGTTTATTTTGTTCCTCTCCAGCCCTGGATTTCCTTGTGATCCTTTCCCCGACACTGCTCTCAGCAACAGCCTGGTTTCCCAAGATCTGCCTTGAGTGGAGAATTCAGCCTTCATTGTTTACAATTCTGCAAGGAAGTCGCCCAGAGTGCACAATACATACACCCAGGGATACGCTCTATCTAGACCATAGCTCAAATAAAGGCAGTGTGCTGAGCACTCAGGGTGGAGGGAATCCTTATCTCAGGGTTCTGCAGCAGCGTCAAAGCACCTGCAATGTCTCCCTTCAAATTACGTGTATGTATAGGAACTCCTAATATAGAGAAAAGGTTTGGGTAGATCCTTTCGCGTGTGAGGGAACAAAAATCACCCATCTCCTTTTCTTTAGGTGCTTAACTCTGGTCATTCTCTGTTTCCGTCTGAGTGCAGCTGATTTGTGGCATCAAAGTGCAGGCGATGTTACAGACATCAAGTGGAGTTATGGATTCTATTAATATTCCAGACCCACTGTTATAGATTGGCAAACAGCATCATCCACCTCTTCCTACGGATACTGTAGGACATAACCATAAAGCCAGCACATCTTTTGGGCGGGCACACTGGGGTGAGGATGAGGAGATTCATGTGAAATTTTCATAACAAAACCCCAGACCAAGTAGTTTGGAGATTTGTTTTGCCTATTTTGAGGCTTTGTCACCAACCTGAAACTTGGGCCTGTTTTGCAGATGTTTGTGATCTTGGGCTGAGTTTTGTGTCGTTGTGGGGTAGAATGTGGCTTTGGGCACAATCCCGGTAAAGCTGAACAGTTTAGGTTGATTTCTGTTTTCAGATTTGGGTTCACTTGATTTTCATGCAGCTCTAGTTAGGAGACCTAATGCTTGCAAAGCATTTTGAGATCCTTGGATGATATACAAGTGCAAGGGATTACTACTATTATTATTACTATTTGTTGTTAATTGTCTTTTTGTTGTTGTTAGGGGCAGGCTTCTGGGACTCAGGCCATCTCAGCTCAGTCTCCAACTCTGATACAGACTTCCTGCATGGCCTTGGATAAGTCACCTTAATCTCATGTTCTCCCAAATACCACTATGTAAAATGAAGATAATACTTCCTTCTACCCACCCTTTGCCTTTCTTGGTCAGTTTGACTGTAAGTCTTTGGGGTAGAGGATTATCTCTTTCTTTCTCATTGGGTCCCTGATCTTGACAGTGGCCGCTAGGTCATACTGCAATACAAATAGTAAATAGCAACAGAATCTTATTTGGTGGGGTCAGGGCCTTGAAAGGCTTATGCTTGTTTTAAAGGCATAGGCAACTAGGCCTATAGAGTATATAGCATATATCAAGTCTGGGTCTCAAGTAGTTTTACAGTCAAGCTAGTCATGGGTGAAATTTACTCCTTTGTATCATTTTGGGTCCAATTCTCCAATCTGCCGAGATCCCTACGTAAGTGGCAGAAAGTGAATTTAAAGTGACCAGAGATTGTCCCTGGGGAATTCCCCTTGCACAGGGGGAATCACTGCCAGCTTCAAGCTGCTGCCATGGCTTCACACCACCTGCCCCAGAAGCTGCCTCCTCCCTGCCAAACATAAGGGAGAGGAGAGACAGGGAAATGGTGAGTTGTTGCCAGGAGGGGAAGTGTGGCAGAGCAAAGCTCTGCTGTGACCAGTTTGTCACTGGTTTAGAGCCACCTTGCATTAGTGGCATCAGTTAAAGCTCCTCCCCCCGATGATTTAATTTAAGCCACAGCCAGACAGCTGAGAATCAAGGAGCCATGAGTGGTTCCTTGGCAGCACCCTCCCTGACATTCCTGAGCTTAGGTCCAGTGGAGAATCACTGCCTGGATGTGTAAATGATTAACCCAACATGTGTATGTTCTGTCACCGGGCATTTCCTAGGAGAGACTCTATTGCATAGCTCAGCTCTTATCTACATCAGTAGCACTTCCAGTAGAGCAGGGCAGAAAATGGGAGGAGAAATAATGGCATGTTCACAATTGCCCCCTCATTTTTCTTAACATTTTTGAAATGTTCTGACCAGTTCTAGTTTCCACTTAAGACCCCCCCTGTGTGAACGATGGAGTCCCAGACTATGAATGGCCAGAAAGCCATGTCATCACACAAAGGAGCTATTCAGAGTCATAGATTAGGGGCTAACTTCTGCTTTCAGGGTCAGCCTGATTAAAGGTATCAGAATCTGGCGCTCAGAATTCTGTTGACTTCAGTGTGTTGCATGCACAAGACTGAGAACAGCATTTGGTCCACTGCATACTTCTGAATCTGCCAATAAGAGGGCACTGTTCTGTAGAGTGCTACTGTAACAGGTGGGACCATTTCCCCCGTTTCACCATCTTGTGAATTTTTATCACATTGCTATAAAAATAGCAGACATAACTGTACTTGATGTCTCAATCATAAGCAACTAAACAGGCTATATTTTAAAGAATGTGCTAGAGGTACATGTTATTTGTCTTGTATCTCCTACAAAGTGCTATGAAACTGTATTGGAGTTTAACAGATAAAAATTGAAGGGAAAATATTTGAATTGGGGTGGATCTCTTGCTAGAGCTCTAAATAATCTATTTTGGGTTCCAAGTTAATCACAGTTAATCGGTTGTCTGTAACTAGGCAGTGTGACTAATCCAAAGGTTTTACAGTATGTAGAACATTCATTACTTGCACATTATGGATTTCCACGGAATGCTGAGGCTCTTGCTAAGTTTCACACACAGTACAGTACCTAGGAGTACATGATTACTCTAGAAAGTGAGTATCAAGATGGATTAATGCACTGGTCTTTCTGATGGGGAGACAAGGCTGTGCAGAGCTTGTTTTTAACAGTGCGCCTCTGATCTGATTTATGATTTTCTTTCTTTGTCTCTCACACACATACACCTTTTCCTTTATAGGAAGCTAAAATATAAGGCTAATATTTTTGCAATCAGTGGTGCATAGTGGCGATCAGAATCAGAACTCCAGTAACATGGTTACGGAGCCCATCTCCATCAGTTGAAGTACAAGTGTGTTATAGGGCTGTTGAAATATATATATATATATGTATATATATATATATAAATAAATAGACTCTTTTAATCAATTATTGCAGAAATGGATAATTTGCTGTCATTATCAGTACTTCATATGTACTGTAGCAACAGCTGACATTAGAGCTGTTCCACATTGAACCAAAACAGTTCCACATTGAACCAAAGTTACACGTATTCTCAGGATACCGGTGTGGAGTTGAATTGAACTCGCAGAGTTCTTGGGCCCCAAGTCCTCAAAAGTTCAAGGACCAGGATATGTTGTTGGAGGAACTTAAAGCAAGGGACTTCTGGGTAAGAAGTCATTCTCTAGCTCTCCACTAAACCACTCCGAGTCTGGTGTCTCCCTGCCCACATAACAACTGGGTAGCTGGAGTGACATTCAGATGTGACCCACCATTTTGTGAGCGCCCTCTTTTCCTCCTGATTTATAGAGCCACAAAGCATCTACTTATGAGGAAGTTACTTCCTTGCCTGGAGATGACTTTGTGATAAGCATTTGCAACCTGAGGGGAATGGACAGATAAAACCGTACGTGTGCATGAAGGGTAAAATAGTAAAGAGACAGTCTATTGCATGAATTGTGGTTGACCTGATGCAATGGGAGAGTTTTAAAACAGAAAAGAAAAAATGAAAGCTCTTTACCATCTAAATGGATTTTACATAGTTGCACAAAAGGAAAAAAAACCAAACCAAAGTCAACTTCCACTACCTCCCACCTTTCAGAAATTAGCACTGGCATCGTAGAATTCACACACAAAGGAAGGTCTCACTTCCTTTGTGCTTCTTTCAATGACATCAACATGCATGGCTATGAGATGAAGAGACAATATCTCACCCACGAGGAGAGACAAATCAGAATTTTCTTCAAAGTAAAAAATGATAAGAACACAAGACCATCATAGGTGAAAGCTAGTTCTTTCAAAATGCCTCTTTGTGACTAAAGCTCAGTCAGAATCACTCTATTAGTGACCTGTTTTATGTAACACAATACACGCTGAGGGAAGTATTTTGTAACAGGCTGAAGAATGCACACTGTACAACTGAGCTGGAACCTCTATCAAAATGGTTATGGTGTTATTTTAAGTGTGATTTACTTTGAGTTTACTGTTTCCACACAGTAAATAAATAGATGATATTCCACGGGTAGAGTAGATTATGGGGTTGAATCGTCAGATTGGAGCCCTGTAACTTTATGTGATATGTGATGATTCTCATAAAACTGAGATAGTCCCATAATTAACCACTAGCCATGGGATATTATAATATATTCCATGGTGACTAGTATTTCTTCCCAAATGGAATTAGTATGAAATTATAATGTTACTCTCATTGGGGTTTTCTCCTATTGCTGCCATGAATCCATATAATTAAAAAATAAGACTACCTTGTTGTGAGATTATCACTCATTACTGTTTAGTACAAATCTGCCAAAAACGACCAGTATTATCCCTTTTCCAGTCAACCTTTACTACTAAAAGGTTGAAAGAGCTGTAGATCATCAACCCATGCTTTCATGAGGAGCAAATATGTTTTAGCTACTGTAGTTCAAAACTCTTCATAACTCTAAATGCTAAGCTCTAGTGTAATATAGAATGGGTTGGTTTGCATGCTATGGAGTTAACATCCTTACATCTATATTTGTCTCCTAGTGAGTCATTTTGTGTTAGTGTCAAGAATTTAAGCTATCGTTCTACTTTGCAGTTAATCATCTGAAAGAGATGGGATTGCCTTGTGAATATGCATGTTGGTGTAGTCGTCCCTCCAACTTAGTAGGCACCTCGTTTCTTTAATCAGATGCACAATACCTGCCATTTAAAAACAGCTGAAAGGTCACAGCTGGGAAAAAATTAAAAAACATCTGGCTTTTTCAAATTCTGACCCCGTTGTGTCAGAAATCTCTGTAAGAGCTGCGTACTCAGCTCCTGTTCTGCTAGGAAGCATTCCGCTCTCAGGTGCCTCCGTGATGCACTATAGAGTCCAGCAACATGGCTGTAGAATGCTAAAAAAAATTTCCACTAGATGTAATTGCTCTTCAAAAATATCTTGAACCATGTATTCCCTTGACCAGGACCAAAGTTAAGGCTCCTGGAGTATGATCTCATCCTTAATTTTGCTGAGCAGCCTCCCCTGCGCCATTTGTCCCCGCAACCTAGACTTCACACATGATATTCAATGTGTGGTGGTGGGACTATAATGGATAAATGTGCTACCCATTGCTCTAAGAAAGCAGTCTGACTGAATCTTAAATCTCTACAAGGTATGGAGGTTAAAGGTCAGATGGACATTCCTCTAAGAGGTTTCCTACCTGCTCTGTTAATTTCTAAAATTTCTTCTTGGGCCAGTGGGCATGTGTCGCTCTGAGTACTGTGGTGTGGAGAGTTTACGACAGATTTACAATAATTGGGGGATCCCAGCTGGGGTGGCCTCGGGATATGCTTCTTTTTTTTCTTTGGTAGCTTCTGCTTAGCCATAGCTAAGGAGTAATACATTCCGAAATTGTTCACAATGACGGGGACAGGCATGGCAATGGTCAGCACACCTGCAAGAGCACAGAGAGCCCCCACCAGCATGCCTGACCAAGTCTGAGGATACATGTCTCCATAGCCCAGGGTAGTCATGGTGACAACAGCCCACCAAAAGCCGATGGGGATATTTTTAAAGTGTGTATGATTACTGGCACTAGGATCATTGGGTTTAGCACCTATTCTCTCGGCATAGTAGATCATCGTGGCAAAGATTAAGACGCCCAATGCCAAGAATATGATGAGCAGCAAGAATTCATTTGTGCTGGCACGGAGAGTATGTCCCAGGACCCGCAGCCCCACAAAGTGGCGGGTCAGCTTGAAAATTCGCAGAATTCGCACAAACCGGACTACTCGTAGGAAGCCCAGGACATCCTTAGCAGCTTTGGAAGACAGGCCACTGAGTCCAACCTCCAAATAGAAAGGCAGAATGGCCACAAAGTCAATGATGTTCAAAGAGTTTTTGATAAATTCCACCTTGTTTGGGCAGAAAGTGATTCTCATCAGGAACTCAAATGTAAACCAGACCACACAGACGCCTTCGATGTAGGTCAGAAAGGCTTCGGTCTCCGCTTCCCTGTAGTGTCGCACGTGGGTGTCATTGCCAATGAATTCAGTCTCTGTTTTGTTCACGATGGGGTTAAATCTCTCATGGGTCTCGAGGCAGAAGGTGGTGATGGAAACCAGAATGAAGAAGAGGGAGGCGAATGCCACGTACTGTTGAAGGAAAGTCACAAGAGAAATGTTAAACGGTAGATAAAGTACAAGGGATTTGTTTCTGAAACACACACAGAAAACTGTTGGATTATTACAACTGAAGATGTTAACAGCTGTAGTGCTTTCTGCCTGTGGATTTAAGGCATCATGCTTCAGCTGCAAAGACAATCACGCACTCAGGCTCTGATTCCTTAAAGCACTTAAGCAAATGCTTACATTTAAGCATGTGCTTAAGTCTCATGGACTTCAATAGAACTTAAAGTTAAGCACATGCTTAAATGCTGCCCCAAATAGGGATGCCTTCCTGAATTGTGTCTCAGTGCCTGCTGAAGTTACTGATGGAAAAGACCCACTAGCTCTCAGAATCCACTTGCTCTAAAGTGCAAGATGCACAATGGCTGCCATAAAAAAGTCAGCATTTATTAACAGTTACCACTGTCTTTTGTGTGAGGTGTAACAGTTATTTCCTATTCTAAGTTTAAGGAGGAATTGTGGCATTCCAGATCTCACTTTGTGGTAGCTGCTAATAAATGTTGACATTAATGGTGGCTTCTGCAGGTCCCCAGAAGAGGGCAGTATCTGATATTACAGAATGATGGGCAGCAAAGTTCCATTGGTTTGTGTTGAAAAGTCATGGCCTCACCAGAGCCAGCAAAACATGCAGAGGACTGGCCACAAGTCACACTAACACCTACTATTGTAAGATTCTTCACCATTAAACCCCTCAGCCATCTTTTTCAAACCTTTCCCAGAAAGAGAGAGAAATATAGGGCCATATTCTCAGCTGGTATGAATTGGCACAGTTTCATTGGCTTCAGGGGAGTGGCGTCCAGTTACATTGGCTAAGGATCTGGTCCATTACCTTGTTTCCCATCAGAATGTGAGCATGCATTCGAAAACCAGATTAATTTTTTCCAAGCTGCTACATTATTTCTTGTTTAATCATGTCACAGTGAAGGTGGGAACATCCTCCCAAGGCCACAGGAGAGTTTGAATATTTGTTTGATCCACTTTTGCTCTCACTTACCCCAGATTTATCACTGGACTTACTCCTGATTTATGCCAGTGTAACTGAGTAGAGGATGAGACCCAAAATGTACAGCTCTCAATAACTCCATTTTCTCTGCCTAATCCCTAGATGGCATTTTGATTTAGCAATTAAATAAATCAAAACAAAACACCCTTTCCCTACCCCAAGAATCTGTATTAATCTAATAATGTTCTTTGTATGTCAGTAATGGAAGCATCTCTGTGATCTTCACCCTGGAGATCTGTCTTCCTCAAGTTCAAGGTGTCTACATGTAGTGACCCCTTGACTAAGCAAGACACACAGGATACTTTCAACTGTGCCTGGCCTAAAGGACATATGCAACTGTATTAATTTAAGAGCTATCCAAAGAAAATGTAATGTCCTTGTATTACTTTTATCAAGCAATGTAATCAAAATAGGAGTTCAACGGGGTTGGTTTATTTTGTTTATTGGATACCTAGCCAATACCACAGGGTCAGCTAAAAGAAATAGCTGCCAAAGGAATATACCTGTTAAAAATAGTATCTGTCTCATGCTACAAGGCTCTCCTACAATCAACTACTATGTATTCTTAGTGTGTAGCTAGTACAAAATTACACTTGACCTTCATGGTTAGTAAACAAAGTGAAAAGCAAATATTTGACCTGTCTCAGCATACTTCTTAGTATAGAGAGCAAACTGAACTGTTTGCAGAGGGGTAGGGGCCAAGCTAGCTTGTGTGGGGATTTTCTGCACTCCAAAAACAGGGGGACCTGATTCTGCTGTAGACGAGATCAGAGTCCAGCCCAGAGTCACTGACATTAGTCCTGGTGCCGAAACAAAGGATGGTCCAGCCCCTTCTTTCTCAAACTATCATTAGTTGTATTATGGTGGCACTGAGAGGCCCCCTTTGTGCTTGGTGCACAGACAGACACATGACAAAGACTTTACAATCTAAACAAACAGATTAGCCCCATTTTACAGTTAGGGAACCAAGGCACAGAGTAACTTGCCAAAGGTCACACAGGAACTCTGTGGCAGAGCTAGGACTAGATCCCAGATGTCCTAGAATCAGGAGGCCATTCTCCCTTTCCTTGCACCACAATATCTCACCCACATTTTCTTGTAATATTCCCATTAAGTCTAGAAGAACTGAAAGTAGCCTTCTGTGGTTCAGTGATTGTTACTGATTGCTTCCACTCCCCTCACGGAAAAGGTCTTATGTAAGGAGTGATTTAAGAAACCATCTTAACAGCTGAATGTAGCTGCCAGGACTGTAGTTTGCTGTCGGGAAGAAGAGTGATCTAAAGGTTAGAGAAAAGAACTGGGATTCAGGACTTGTCGGTGTCTATTTCAGCCTCTCCTATAAATTGGTGTGACTTTGGCTAAGGTAAGTTCTCTGTGCCTCAGTTTGCCCATCTGTAAAATGGTTAAGGTAATGAGTTAATTGCCTTCAAGGAAAGTTTTGAGTTTTGCAAAGTGCTTTGAGATCCTAGATAAAGAGGCAAAAGCACTGCATATACTTTGGAGTTGGCTTTGCTGGCTTTACCTAGCATCAGAATCCTCCCTGGAAAATAAACCACAGACTCTTCTAAGGGCACAAAAGCTGAGATTTGCAGTGCAGTATTTGCAACACTCACATGTATAAATATAATTGAACATCTCGTAGGCCTGGGTAGGATTAAAACAACAAACAATCCCCCTTCCCTCCACCTTTCATAAAGAAATCGGGAAAATATTTACCCTGGGCTCAGATCCTGTCTGCCAAATCTCAGCCTGGAGCAATTTTTTACCCCTGAGTTATAAACCCATGAGAGTAAGAGCTTCTGAAAGGAATGCTGTCACATCAGTAATACTGGAAGCAGAAGCACTTGTTTCTAAAGCAGAGACGGGAACAGCACACCAGCCGATTTTATTAAAATAAAGCCATTATGCTTTTTAACGGGTTCACGAAGGAGGCCCTTCAAACAGACTTAAAATGCAGTGCGCCTCTTGACGTGCTTGAGTAACTCCCATGAGCCAGTGTTTGCTGCATAGGACAACCTTCAGCATGACCTCCTTGCACAGCGAGAATCATTAGAAGTGACGGTTTGTTGTATTAAAGAGAAGAAACAACCAAATCTGACAGGACGTTTAAAGCCACTGCAGTGACACACACTAGCAATATTGTTGGGAGATAACGTGACACCAGTAATGTCTCCCGCTATTCATTCCTGCAAATGCATGTCATTGCTTCCTGATAGAGCCAACAGTTCTCAGCCCATCATTCAGCAGAGCTCTCAAGCATGTGCTGTAAATTAAGCATTTGCTTTAGTCCATCCTTGTTCGGCAAAACACAACACACTTTAATATGGGTGGATTTACACACTTGCTTAAAGTTAAGCACAAGTTTAAGTAATTTGCTGAATTTGAATTGGGGTCTCACTGTTTTGGGTCTTCACAAAGGCTCATAAAAAATCCTGTAGGTTGATGATGATCAACCCCCCCACTCCGCCACTGGTTACCACTGTACATTGTAATAGTTACTGCCTTATAGCATTACCAGCAAGGATGTCCTATAACTAATGTTTGGAAAAATACTCCTTTATGATCTCATTCCTTTTGGTAGTTAGTTGCTTTGAAATCAGATTGATTTTAAGGGGCTGTTTTTTAAAAAGCAGCCTTCCCTTCTGCAGTTCAAGTTTTGTGCCATAATAACATACGCATGCAAGAGATAGGATTTGTATGCAGAACAGCCATTTGGACAGATGAACATGATGGGTTTGGTTCTCAGTTACACTAAGGTTCCTTTGCACTACCCAGACCCCTGTAAACTTCCAGAGGGGGGGGGGTCTAATGGGACATCGGTGTAAATGAGAATCAGGCCTGAAAACTCAATCACCTGCATACACAACCGATGGCATCTATCACCTGCACATGCTCTGATACAGATTTTTAGAAGCCCAAGGTGGAGTAGCTGGCAAGTCAGTGGCTGATGCAAACATGGCAGAAATTGGAAGGAAAGAACCACTATTGTCTTCTTCTATATGTTCTTCTACATGAATTAAATGCTATCTGTAAACTATATTTACCAAAGTGTAAACATAATCTGATCTCCTCAAATGCAATGCAATATGGTCTTACATGGATCAGTATTCAGTGCTGTCAAAGGAACTGCAAGGGAACCCCACATTTCCCTCCCACCACAAAGGCTAACAGCTTCTCTCATCTGATGTCCGACACTACGGTGGCCTATTTTCAGAGATGCTGAGCCCCTATAAATCCCATTGAAGCCAATGGGAGCTACATATGCTCAACACCTTTGAAAATCAGGCCGCAGCCCTTTATTCACTGATAATTCCCTCGCCTATCGTCCATCCTGTGAGTTTGTCTTTTGATATTTACTGATCCTAATTTTCTTTGTCTTTCCATTTTATAGTAGAATAACTCTTCTTACAGACAGCCCCCCAACCTGAAGCAAATACTCACCAGCAACTACACACCACACAACAAAAACACCAACCCAGGAACCTATCCTTGCAACAGAGCCCGTTGCCAACTCTGTCCACATATCTGTTCAGGGGACACCATCATAGGACCTGATCACATCAGCCACACCATCAGGGGCTCGTTCACCTGCACATCTACCAATGTGATATATGCCATCATGTACCAGCAATGCCCCTCTGCCATGTACATTAGCCAAACTGGACAGTCTCTACGCAAAAGAATAAATGGACACAAATCAGATGTCAAGATTTATAATATTCAAAAACAAGTTGGAGAACACGTCAACCTCCCTGGTCACTCAATTACAGACCTAAAAGTCGCAATTCTTCAACAAAAATCTTCAAAAACAGACTCCAACGAGAAACTGCAAAACTGGAATTAATTTGCAAACTGGACACCATTAAATTAGGTTTCAGAATAGCAGCCGTGTTAGTCTGTATCTGCAAAAAGAACAGGAGTACTTGTGGCACCTTAGAGACTAACACATTTATTTGAGCATAAGCTTTATGAAGTGGGCTGTAGTCCACGAAAGCTTATGCTCAAATAAATTTGTTAGTCTCTAAGGTGCCACAAGTACTCCTCGTTCTTCTTCACTGTCTCTAAACAGGGTGGGGCAGAAGAGTGTGAATTTTGTCATGTGCCCTTGAGTTATGCAATGGAAGCTAAATTTTTCTATAATTAAAGCAAGTACCGAAAGTGTCGGAAAGTGATCAAAGCTCTTTTATCTGCTTTGACACTTGTCACATGTGAAGGATTCCTGCTGACACTGGAGATGCTGCTGCTGACGCTTTCATACCCAAGAAAGTGAAATCTGAGATTTTCCTAAACTGCAAATGGGCGGATGAATTGAGAGGAGACCTTAAAAGAGAAATTTGCATTAAAATGTAAATAATGCAAAATGTTTACATTTTGAGGGGAAAAAATGACAATCCTGCATAATCTCTGATTATAGTGGGTCCAAAATTGTAATGCAAATAGTCTGAGGAGGCTATTTTAAGGGACGTTCAGAATGAGCTTTCCGCTGAGCCTTTTAAGGGGAGTTCATCACTATCTAATTTATATGGCCTCTTGATTTTAAAAAAAAAAAGCGCTCAAAGAGCCTGATTCTCCATTGCCCTGCATCTTGCTGAGTCATTTATGCCAGTGCAAAGTAGGTGTAAAATGCTGCCCAAATCAGAACAGTATGCTTTGTTTTGCATAGTGGGAAAGGTGAGAGGCAACAGAGAACCATGGCTAGGTATAGGTATTCATGACTAATGGGCACTGCATCTCTCCACCCAGCATGGAGAGAGAATAAAAAACCAATGGAATTAACACTAATAAGCCTCTTAATACAGGCTCATTATGCAAAAAATCAGAATGTTTGACTAGGCAATAGCATATGGTCAGGTGTGACTGTCTAGTGCTGGAAATGGCTCTTGGAAACATTAATATAACCTGCAGTAGTTCCAGTCTTGCAGGCAAGAAATCTTTACTTTTTTTTTTTTTTTTAAACAGAAACGTTGTTATTCAGTAGGATTTCCCCTGCAGGACAGGTGGATTTTAAGACAGAAAGGCAGTGAAGGGCAGGGCATAAGGCACTGTACTGGGACTTAGGTGATTGGAGCTCTATTCCTGGCTCTGCCACTGGCCTGCTGTGTGACCATGAGCTAGTCACTTCATCTCAGTTTCAAACTCAGTTGCTTTGGGGTTTGTGAAAAATGGTTTCCATGGCTCTGTTCACAACTTAGGCCTCACTTCAGCTAGGGACTGAAACTCGTGCCTAATTTTAAGTGGGTGAATAGTCCCACTGAAATCTCAAGATACATTGAAGTCAACGTGACCATTCACGTACTTAGAGTTAGATATATGTTTTAAGTATCTGGTTGAATGGGGCCATGACTGTAAAAGTGAGCAAAAGCAAGGATCTTGTTGAAAAGCAATCTCTGCAGCTGTGAGACTTTATTAAGAAATATCAGACTGAAAACAGCTTTGGAGTTTCTTTGCACATAGTGCTTATTAAGAAGCTGGTAATCCTTAAAGGGAAAAAAAAGTCCAGTCTTGCTCTTGTAGGTGTGAATTATATAAAAGCATGACCTAGTATTCTAGCCAGGTCCTGTTCTGTGAGGAGAGCACAGGCCAGTAGCAATTAGCTTGATCTATCTTTCTTTCTTTCTTTCTTTCTTTCTTTCTTTCTTTCTTTCTTTCTTTCTTTCTTTCTTTCTTTCTTTCATTGCAATGAACTGACATTGAGGCAATCAATACAGCCACTCACTTCAGTGAGCACAGTATTTCAGTCACAGGGCTGTTCAAATTTATGTTATTCAGCTGAGATCTAACAAAGAACTATGCTTACAAATAGACAAAGCCCTCGCTGGAGGATATGAAGACCACTACTCTCGTAGGAGCTAATGGATGCAATGATTATGTAATGTTGAAAAAACAGAATACAGATTGCAGGAGGTATCTCTGATTGCTTTAGGGAAAGAAGCGATCAGATGTGAAACATCATGTGAAAAAATGTACAGTCAACTGTGGGAAATAGGTTTGTTATTTCTACATTCTGTGTTACAAAAACAACAACAAAAAAACGGAAGTGGATGGATCCCTCGAGAGCAAACCCTAATGTGCAGCTAGAGGATACATGTGCTGGTATGGTGACTCTTGGGACGTGCAAAACGTCATTACAATCGGAAGACTGGCTTGTGCAGTACCAGCCCAGGACCACGTAGTGAACCAAAGTGGTCAAGAAGTCAAGCACTGGAGCTAACTTTTCTGAGTCCCAAGCAAGGGATCAATTGATCAATCGTCCATCATCTGTTTTGACTAGGACAGGCTTAGCCTCATGGTTTAATGGCAACCCTGTTCATTGCCACATAGGGAATGTGAGTTTTGGTCTCCAGCTTTGTTGCTAGCTCCCTGGGCTGGCTGATGCTGGGAACACTGCAGAGTCAGTAAGATGTGGGAGGGAAGGAACATTTCACATTGCTCTCTAGCAACCCTGGTAGGACAATTCCCATCACAACACAGACAGGTTTCAGAGGGAGACAGGCACCCAGACTTGGTCAGCTTAGTTCTGGGCCTTTGAAGAAGGAAAAGCAAGAGGTGGAGGGATGAAGGAGAAAATGGGAAGATTCCCATCTCTTGAAAATACTGTGTGGGACCACTGCCTTCTCTGTATGCGATTCATATCAGTCCGAAGGGCTGTAAATATCCAGATGCTGCTGTGTCTATAAAAACATTATTTAGACAATGTCCAATGCAATAGCAATACATCAGTTGGGAAAAGTATATAAACTTGCATGCTTCAGGGCATAAGCCAACCAACAACTGGTGGGGTTAGGAAGACATTTCCTCGAGGGCAGTTTATTCCATAGCTGTCCACTAGAGGTTTTTTGCACCAGCCTCTGAAGTATCTGATGCTAGCCACTGTCAGTGACACGATACTGCACTAGATGGTGCATTGGTCCAGTGTGGCAATTCCTACGTTCATTTTGTATTTTTAAAAATGCCAGATCCAATAGGTGATATGTCTATTTTTAACATTATTATTATTAATTATCCACTCTAGTTCTGTTGCACTGACTAGTGGTAGTGCCATTATTAGTGATGCTTGTCAGGAATTTGACTCATCACCTTTATTCTGGCTCCTATTTTATCCTCTGAGAAAGTCCCACTTACTCCCTCTTACTCATCCCCAGTTCTTTACTCTGACTATGGATGAGCAAAGCAGTTTTTGCACAATCTTTTGACTAATGAAGGGGGTTCCTCACTAGAAGTGGACAGAATCCTCTTGGCAAAACACATCTGCCTGGCCCTGGGTTTCATCACACTCATACCCAGTTTGTTGAGAGGTTTGCTACGGTTTAGAGACAAGTTTTATTTTTCTGGTTTTGCATCAAAATCAACCAAATTCATGGTGCCTCCTGGTTATTTATAACATGCAGCCAGGGGAAACTGTGTGTCTCTGACTGAGTCTCAGGGTGAGATTCTGAGTTCATTAGAACTTGAAAAGCAAAGGGTCACTGGCCTACAGAGAGGAGAATATTTACAAGCACCTCTGAAACCACTGAATTTACAGAGCTCTGTTTCACGCAGGCAGCCGTGCCTTAAGAAGTGCAGAGTATCTCTGCACCATGCCTTTTTCTCCTTCAGGGCTAGTGTGTGTCTTGGACTGTGTGCTGTGCGGGTGGTAAAAAACCCTGTTTGGCCCTAGACTGGGGCTACGTGGACCTTAGGTCTGGCTGAGCAGGAGTAAGTACTCCCTTCCTTCCTTCCTGGAGGGGGTGCGTAGGAAGAGGTGAGGAATAGGCAGCAACTTTGCTACACCCACCCTCCCTCCTCACTGCTCAGAATAGCTAAGCACTGTAAAGGGGGTGTAGTAATGTACTGTTGATTTTAGCTACCCAAAGCAAGGAGAGAGCAGGAGAGGAATTGTGACTCTACAGTATGGGATGGTTGGGGTGATGCAGCTTATGTACCATCCCTTGCTGGTGGGTGACTACTGACACAATCTAACACTTAGTAAGAGGCTCAAGGGACCTGACAGTGTCCATTCTCAAACCCAGATCCAATCACAGCAAAGCATGATGGTGCCACAAGTCTTTTGGAGAGCAGGAATAAATGTTTTTGCAGCCTTTCATGGCCCCTTCTTATTGCTGTTTGGGATGCTCTGCACAGGGGCAAAGGGAATCAAATCATTCCAAATATAGAAAAAGAGGAAAATGAGATCTGATCTCCAGCTACACTAAAAAGAGCAAACCCCAGGGGTTTTTTGGTAAGAGAAAACACTGCAGCATGTGAAACAGTTGTGAATGAACCTTAATAAGAAGACATTGAAATATGCAATGAGGGCTGGTCCTAAATTTAGAGCTCTCTAAACTGATGAGCAAGATTGACTTTGCAGCTTGGTTTTTGAGTCCTGAGGTTTGCTTCATGTGCTGAGTCCTTGTTGCTATTCAGACAATAATGCTGATGCTCTGTGACAAATTAAAATAAACAGCTGTCAGAGCTGTAATAGATTTTAATCTATTTAGACTGAATGTTTTATAAACCTATGACAATGTGGGCAATTTACCTGCATATTTTTCATACATCAGCTACCCCAGAAGACTTAGGAGGTGGGTTTGTGTATAAAACATTGGCTTTACATGCACAGGACTAAGGCAGATTGTGCAGAAAGCCACATCCCACAGGAAACCCACAGAGGTAAGCTCTTGGGACAGGGATTGGCTCTTACTATGTGAATGGCTAGGTCATTGGGCTCAACGGGTAGTGATCAATGGCTTGATGTCTAGCTGGCAGTCGGTATCAAGCAGAGTGCCCCCGGGGCCGGTCCTGGGGCCGGTTTTGTTCAACATCTTCATTAAGGATCTGTATGATGGGACGGATTGCACCCTCAGCAAGTTCACGGATGACACTAAGCTGGGGGGAGAGGTAGATACGCTGGAGAGTAGGGATAGGGTCCAAAGTGACCTAGACAATTTGGAAGATTGAGCCAAAAGAAATCTGATGGCTGAGGACTGACTGGCTAAGTAGCAGTTCTGCAGAAAAGGACCTGGGGATTACAGGACGAGAAGCTGGATATGAGTCAACAGTGTGCCCTTGTTGCCAAGAAGGCTAATGGCAGATTGGGCTGCATTACTAGGAGCGTTGCCAGCAGATTGAGGGAAGTGATTATTCCCCTCTATTCGGCACTGGTGAGGCTACATCTGGAGTATTGTGCTCAGTTTCCCCTACCCCCCACTAAAGAAAGGATGTGCACAAATTAGAGAGAGTCCAGCGGAGGGCAACAAAAATGATTAGGGGGCTGCGGCACATGATTTATGAGGAGAGGCTGAGGGAACTGGGCTTATTCAGTCTGCAGAAGAGAAGAGTGAGGGGGGATTTGATAGCAGCCTTCAACTACCTGAAGGGGGGTTCCAAACAGGATGGAGCTAGGCTGTTCTCAGTGGTGGCAGATGACAGAACAAGGAGCAATGGTCTCAAGTTGCAGGGGGGAGGGCTAGGTTGGATATTAGGAAAAACTATTTCACTAGGAGGGTGGTGAAGCACTGGAATGCGTTACCTAGGGAGGTGGTGGAATCTCCATCCTTAGAGGTTTTTAAGGCCGGGCTTGACAAAGCCCTGGCTGGGATGATTTAGTTGGTGTTGGTCCTGCTTTGAGCAGGGGGAAGGACTAGATAACCTCCTGAGGTCTCTTCAAACCCTAATCTTCTATGATTCTATGATTCTGTGTGTTTGTACAGCTCCTAGCACCCTGGGGCCCTGCTCTCAGTTGGAGCCTCAAAACATGGTTATAATACAAATGATAAATAACAATAAGATTCTCTCTTGGAGCTATAGGCCAAGATGACCAGTGATTTTGGATTCCTCAAATTCTGGGCACCCAGCCTGAGACACTTTAAAGGGGGCTTGATTTTCCAGAAATTGTTGAGCGGCTGCTCTCTGAAAATCTAGCTCCTTCATGGTGTCAACCGAGACACCCACAAACCACTAATCACATTTGAAAATATTAGCCCTTGTAGGTCATTAACCACGAGCTCCTATTCTCTCATGGCCAGGTTCAAAGCCACTAGAAATCAATGGTAAAACTCCTACTGACTTTGTTGAGCTGAATGAATCTGGTGCCAGTACATTGTGCAAACAAACCTGAGAATGGTCACCAGCTTGGGCGAAGTAAGATTGGCTTATTTAATATGAGAACATTTGCAAAGGAAGGCATGATCGCCATGTGAGTCTGGAAGCTGCAAGTGTGAGGTCTAATGGGGGAATCGGGAAAACATCTTCCCCTCATGATATAGTATAGCACAGCTAAGTGCACCAAGGGCCACTCACATCTTTCTCTAAAGCAGTGTTTCCTAAACTTGGGATGCTGCTTGTTTAGGGAAAGCCCCTGGCGGGCTGGGCTGGTTTGTTTACCTGCCGCTTCCGCGGATTCAGCCGATCGCGGCTCCCACTGGCCCCGGTTCGCTGCTCCAGCCAATGGGAGCTGCTGGAAGCGGCGTGGGCCGAGGAATGTACTGGCCGCCGCCTCCAGCAGCTCCCATTGGCCTGGAGCAGCGAACCGCGGCCAGTGGGAGCCGCGATCGGCCGAACCTGCGGATGCGGCAGGTAAACAAACCGGCCCGGCCCGCCAGGGGCTTTCCCTACATAAGCGGTGTCCCAAGTTTGGGAAACACTGCTCTAAAGCATCCAGCACTGGATGACAGGACACTAGCCAAGATGGACCATTGATCTGTTCTGGCATTTCCCACATATGCTCATTTTTATGTGTCTATGTTTCTATTTTCATCACAATAAAGCATTTAAAATGAAATCAATCAATCAATCAATGCCATTCTGATTTTTACCTTATTATGATCTGTATTACAGTAAAAGATAGAGGCCTTGCTGAGATCAGGTACCCTCGTGCTAGCTACTCTACATACACAGTCTGTGACAGGCCCTGTCCTTAAGAGGTGGCAAATTAAATACACCACACAGACATTTTAAAATGCATCTTTTATGTAGAGATCATATTGAGGATTCTGAAGCTGGGATTAGTTAAAGGGAGGGCAGTCTTTTTAAATCTTAAATCGTTTTGTGAATGAGAGATTAGGGTGGAAAGCTCTCAGCCAATAAAGACAATGAGGAAAGGAAAGACAATGATTTAGACCTGCCACTCAACAAATATTCTTTCTATTCTTGTGGATGACAGTTTTCCAAGACCTAACTCTTCTCTATTGGTCTATATAGTTCTGTTTCCTTTATGCCCTTAGATGTGCACAGATCTGTAATGGTATCTTGCTGATAACTTTTATTTTTTAAATAGATGCTGGGCTGCTTGATTATTTGATTTAAAAAAATAACGCAACAAGATTCTTGTTACAGAATCTTGTTGTCCACTTCACAGCCTGCAAGCAAGATCAGTGTGGACCCACTACAGATGGCTACTGTAGTATGTATAACCTTGAGAGGGTCAAACCACTCTCAGTATTTGTTTGGGGCAGTGGCCCTTTTTCTTTTGTGTATTTGTCTTCACAGTGTAGTAAAATGGATGCACTCGTGGACACAATCACTCAGGGAAAGAGCATGGGAGCCTCCGTGACCCATCAATAAAAATACAAACTAACAAAACAAACAGGAAGTCATAGGATTCCTTGTGGAATGCACTCATAGCTCTAATTATCCTCTATCTTATTAAACTGATTAAGCAACACTGACAAACATGAGGTTGTTCAGGGGGTGTGGACTGGCTTTAAATATTATGGCTGCCTTTGCTGGTGCTGCTAAGGGGCCAGCATGTCAGACTGAAGCAACTCAGCAGGTCACGGTGCTTCGTATCGATTCCAGAGGCGTGGTGGTGCATTGAATCCAGATGCAGCTCTGTCTACCCTAGCGCAGGTGCTGCTGCTTCTATCTGAGTTTTGTCAGCATGGCACCATGCTGGCATTTCACTGTGAAAATCAGGTTGCAGCTGGATACCAGGAGAACTGGGTATGGGTGGATTGAAAGTGAAAGGTTAGAGCTGATATGTACTAAGGATGCTTTCCCCTTGCTTTCAGAGAGAGAGAGAGTGTAGGTAAAGAAATAGACAGTTGTACAGGCTAATCTATACAGACAGACAATGGGGGAAGGACGCGAGAGAAACACAGGGATGAAAAGAAAGTGGGGGAGTGAGGACAATGCAGTGAGGAGAGAAAAGACAGAATTAGAAGCAGGCGGCACAATTCATCATTGTTCTGGGACTCCTTTGCATCAGCGAGGCTAATGCAACGGGGCTATAGAGCAGCTGCAAGCCTCCTCTAGAAAACACCCCTGTCTCAGAGAACCCTGTACACAAGTGAAGAGACAACTCTGTGCCACATCTTCAACAGCTGACACAAGGGGTGTTCTGGGGTGGGACAGGTGAAGGTGGGGCAGAGAAAGGGGGGAGCATGTCCAGGGCATTGCTGCGCTCTGATTATTCTGTGCTCCTGCAAAGCCCACTGAGGTCAATGCAACAGGAGGTTAGGGCAGCCCCAAGGGCTCCCTAACTTGTGTGGGGTCTGCACTGGTTCATACAGTCCTTGAATATGAGGGGCACAAACTGTCTCCCCCGTGTCCCTGTGCACCAGCCAAGGGATGAATCTAGCTCTGGAAAGGTAGGGCAGAGACAAGACAAGAGGAAACAATCCTTTGCCTCTAAAACAACTGGCCTCATCTTGTCAATTATAGCCGGGGGTGTTGTTGCCTCTAGGAAAAAGAAGTCAGTTCAGTTGTTATGAAGAGCAAGAGTGACAGGGAAGTAACACTTCATGATATATGAAGTACTTCCAACACTTGCACTTTTATAGTGAATCTTGTGATATTTGGTTTCAGAGTAGCAGCCGTGTTAGTCTGTATCCGCAAAAAGAACAGGAGTACTTGTGGCACCTTAGAGACTAACAAATTTATTTGAGCATAAGCTTTCGTGGGCTACAGCCCACTTCATCGGATGCATGTAGTGGAAAATACAGTAGGAAGATATATATATATATACACACAGAGAACATGAAACAATGGGTGTTACCATACACACTATAAGGAGAGTGATCAGTTAAGGTGAGCTTTTATCAGCAGGAGAGAAAAAGAACTGTTTGTAGTGGTAATGAAAATGGTCCATTTCCAGCAATTGACAAGGAGATATGAGGAACTGGGGGGGGGGGGGGGGGATAAGCATGGGGAAATAGTTTTACTTTGTGTAATGGCCCATCCACTCCCAGTCTTTATTCAAGCCTAATTTAATGGTGTCCAATTTGCAAATTAATTCCAATTCAGCAGTCTCTCGTTGGAGTCTGTTTTTGAAGTTTTTTTGTTGTAATATTGCGACTTTTAGGTCTGTAATCGAGTGGCCAGGGAGATTGAAGTGTTCTCCAACATGGCAGAGGGGCATTGCTGGCACATCAGCCACATTATCAGAGGCTCATTCACCTGCACATCTACCAATGTGATATATGCCATCATGTGCCAGCAATGCCCCTCTGCCATGTACATTGGCCAAACCGGACAGTCTCTACGTAAAAGAATAAATGGACACAAATCAGACGTCAAGAATCATAACATTCAAAAACCAGTTGGAGAACACTTCAATCTCCCTGGTCACTCGATAACATCCAAGATGCCAGTAGTTACCCAAGATAGCCAGATACTCTAAAAAGAGAAGGAAACAAAACTGATCAAAGAGCCACGTGAAATAGTTTTCTGAAGGGATGAAAGCCATGATAAGGTTTCTTAAAGGTGGGAGCATTAAAGATAGGTAAGCAGAGACAATCATCAGAAATCCATCAAGGATATGAAGGACTTCCTTGGAAGGACAGGAACATAAAGGGCTTCACAACATCCCTCTAATCTGTGATACTCACAAGAAGTTAGTCAGTAATATTAGCTAATTTATAATATCATCTTCCTTACCTGACTAAACCATCCCTGGTCCCATTGCAGGCCTTTTCCCTGCAATATATTTACAACTGCGGCTTTGTTTTCTACTTCTTCACCATATTTTATGAGCACCCAATAAAATATCCCTGTAATAAATATTGCAATGGGATGGCTGGCATGAATATATCACTGACCTCAACTGGATGGGCTCAACACTGCTCAACTCTGTGTCAGGGGCCCTATGCTCCCAAAATAGCTGACCAAGTCTTCTTTTGTTCAAGAGGAAGAGGCTAATGCTTTTTGAGGTCGGTTCCTGCAGCCAGTGTGAAGTGCAGCAAAAGTGATCACCTTCAAGTTCCTAGATGACCCACAGGTATGCTATAATAGTTCAAAATTACATGGGTCTACCTTTAATCGGTTACCCATTTTACTGTTAAAGCAAACAGACAAAGACAAAGAATATGCAACTCTCCAATTAAGGCTTTCTCTGTTGCACTAGGACAGCTCAGTCATCCAAGCTGACACAGAATCCCACCTGAGAAAGGCCTTTAATTATGCTGGTTTTGAGTGACTTAAATGAATTTCCTATTTCTAATATTAATGATGAAATAACTTCTTAAAATTCAGCTCCTGCAGCCTTTGCGTGGCAGCTCTCAAAGCATCATTTTTCACATACTCCACCTGGCTCAGCAAGGAAATGTGGGTATTTCCCAGTCTTCGCTTTGAAATGCCTGAGGTATCATGTTCTGTCAGGTGCAAACTCTAGCTGAGAGAGTTCAAAAACTCTGCAGTGTGAACTTGCAAACCAAAGGGTCTTGTCCAAGGCGATTTAATCTGTGCAGGTCCCTGCAATTATAGGATTCTTCCCCTCTCCGATCCCAGAGACAATTGATGAGAAAACTGACAGTTCAGTTGCTGTGGCTGAGTGCCTCCAAGGTCCGACTTAGTTATGAAACTGATATAGGAATACGCATTACTGGTGAGGTTTATAGAGTTCCTAATAGGTGTAACAAAGGAAACATTTTCTTTCTTCTCTCTCTAAGTTTATCTTCCTGCCATATTGATTGAGATGACTGACATTTTTCTGCAGTGGGACAACTATCGTAGTTTTTTTTCTGATCAGTGCTTTATTGGCACCACTTTGCACAACAAGCTTCTTCCTCTAGCTCCTGAAAAGATTGCTGCCACAAGAAACCCTGGGATCCATTCAGTAACGCAACTTGCTCAAGAGGGACAAAATTCTGCCCTCACGTTTATCTGGGCAGCCCCACCGAGGCCAGGGGCAAATTCGTCCCTGGTGGAACTCCATTGAATGTGGACCCAGGAGATTATTCGGAAGAGAACGCTGGCAGAATTTGGCCCAAGGGCTACACAGTGAATTTACTGGTTTTCAGTGTTTCTGACTGAGAAATAGGGGGATGCAATTGATGGGCCCCCAAAAGTCCAAAAGCATAGAGACTATAAGGATAAAGGACATGAACAGTGCTGTTATATAAGGTATGATAATTTATCAACGTAAATCAGAAACCTTTCTGGGAAATGTAATGGAAAAGGAAGATTAGCCCTTGCTGGTCAATTTATGCATCTAGGGATCTGCACAAAGGCTGCTGGAATCTGTAGTTCTAGCATGTATTGCTAGCAGAGGGATGAGGACTCCACATTACCCCATGAGTGCTTATTGGTGGCTTGCTACCACCCCCCAAAAGACCCCTTTGGATTTAGAGCCAGAGAAGTAGCTAGACTTGGCAGTTCCCCAAGTGGGTTTGCTAGCTCAAGATGGAGGCAGAGGCCTTTTTGGAGGGAAACGGGGTGGCACAAAGCTACTGCAACTTCCTTTGCAATTGGGAGGGAGTGGCAAAGGGTGCCAGCCCAGCTGATAAATGGTTGTGTTGGGCAGGAGGGGGCATGGCCAGACATGCACAGTTTCAGCTTTGCTTTATGTCTGCACAGAACTCTTCGTTTTGTGTGGAACTCAAACCTGCATGACTGCAAACCCCGCTCTGTGGGGTTCCTTAGCAGGAACCTTTTTCAATGTTATTTAGCTTTGTTTCTGGCTTTCTCTGCTTTCAGAGTCTTCTCTTTCTGCATCTGCCCCCCAGTACCTCTTCTCTCATTTACAGTCCCTACTCTTATTACTTCTAAGAACACATTTCTAGCCCTCTCTGTTGCCATGGCAATGTCTCTGTCTGCTTTGCTTGCAACCCTAATTTATCCTCTAACTGTTTTCACTGCATTCTGTTTCCAGGGCTCTTTCCCTCCTCCTTCCAGGTCACTTACCCTCTCTCCTGCCATCTTCCCTCCCCCATTCAAAGATTGTCAAGGTTTCTCCTTCCCCCATTGCTACAAGGTATCTCTTTCTCTCTCTTCCAGGCTCCCAAGGATCCTTTATTAAGGAAGCTTAGACTTGCAACTTTACAAACCCCTTGGGAGGCCTTTTCAGGTAGATGCAGAAACTGGGGACATCAGACCTCCAACAGAGTAGAGCCCACTCCTCATCAGTCACAAGAACCTGGATGGATGGTTGGGACTCTGAGTTACGTAGGTAAGTGGGATAGTACAGGCCCCACAAAAGAGAGCTCTAGCTTGTATGACTCATTTACTATTTAATGACTAAGAGAGGGGAAAAATATGTGGGGAATCAGGGAACAGGCCTCTGTATCTTCTGTGAACTGTAACTGACCAAGACTCTGGCTGATTCTCCTGTTCAAACAGTCAGCAAGATTTCTTTAGCCTATGACACTTTTCCTTATGTATTTTTCCATGCCCCTCATTCCCAGGTGCAGGAAGTATACTTGTTGTAACCTACAGCTTCTCATCTCGTCTGTATTCTCTTATCATGTAAATCTGATGCCTTCTCTTTCACTCCTTATGTAAAAAAATAACACACACAATTCTGTACAGTTCATAATTATTCTTATCTTTTAATAAAGTGTCAACATTTACCAAATCACAGCACTGACTATATCGTAGTCACTTCCTAGCCTGCCTGTGATAGAGTAGTGGTATATGAGCCATAACAGTAACCCTTTCAATAGTCACCTTCCTTTGTGACTATCCGGTCCTTACCATCTCTCTCCCCATCAGCCTGACCCACTTGTAGGAACTTTAATGGAAGTCAGGAGCCTAACTCCTGAAGATCAGGACCTTCTTTCCCAGCATGCCTTTTGGGGCCTGGCCCTTTAAATTTGGCAGAAGCAAGTAACTGCAACCCCCAGATGGCCATTTTGCAACTGACTGCAGTTTTGTTTCTTCCAGCTGGTAAGTTCTTTTAACTCATGGTATGTTTTCATTTTCTTTTTCCTGGGAGATGATGGAATGTTCTCATGCTCAGACTAGTGAGATACTGCAGTTTCTCAGGTAACACCATCTGGTAATCGCTAACTCCTGAATAGCAGCAACTATGTACTGCTGCAAGTAATACAAAGGCCCTTCTCAGATTCCTGATACCACAGACGACCTTAGCTTTAAGGAAATAATTGCTTTCATTCATGAAGAATACGGTGAACATCATTTTGCCATTGAACTTGATGAAGTTAGGGTTCTGATTTATGCTGGATCAGTCTCAAATGGTCAGGGGTTTGTTTGCAATATTTATTGGTTTGGCCTAGAAACAAACCTGAGAATCTTACCAGACCAATTTTTCTTCCAAGATTTCTGATTGTTTCCTAGTTCCAGATAACCTGGAAATACCACCAGAGAAGTCCTTCTCATGGTGTTTCAGAAATTCCTCTTCTAGTTCTAGTCAAAACCCCGAATTGCAGAGATGTCCTCAACTTTAAATTTGTCAGCAAAAATGGTTCTGTTTGAGTTTGTCAACGTTGAGTTTGGTTCCTGTTTTATCCAAATTGTTTCACCCACCCCAACTTCTGATATTCATAGAAGTACTATGAGAAATCCTATGACTGCCTGGGAGTGTGAATGGCAGTCATTACGTCACACACTGTGGCCAATGAAAATTTCAGGGAAGCAACAAACGTACAGACACCTAAAACTTTAATTAAAAGAGAATAGCTGCTAATATTATAGGGCTTTAGAAACAGAAGTGGAACAGTTATTACGCTGTCCAGGAGAGATACATCCATGCTAATTCCTTCATTACAGTATCTTAGCTGAAATTAGAGTTTCTTAAAATTCTTTCTACCTATTTCAGTTCTGTGTATATTCACTGCATCTCATTCTGCTACTTTACTGTATCTGCAGATGTACGCCTTCTGTGCTTCTGCATATACACAAGGCACTACAAAATATCACCAGTGTAATGACATTATTAATGCTTAGTCTGTCAGCAGTAAATGCAAATGACAGCATGTCATTTTTACTATAGAAAATGGTCTCTTTAGCAAGGGTATGTAGCATAACCCCAAATAGTTTGGGTTGGGATTTTGCAAGGAGCTGAGCTAGATTTTCTCTCTCCCCACTAGACTACATTGAATTTCAGTGGGAAGAGAGGTTCTGACTCTCTGTCTCCTTTGAAAATCCCTCCTCCCCCTCCCTTAAGTATGTGCTCACAATGGATCCTTAATGACTTATACTTAGAACAAGTATTTTCATCACCTGCATCCCTCTGCCTCTCTTGCTACTCCCACCCCCACCCCCAAAATAGTTTTTAAAAGGGCCTTTAATAGAAATGTTTTGTAAAAAATTTTGCGGTGTTAATGCTGGTGTAGCTCCACCTAGGCAAGGCTCCAGTGGGCAACCCTGTGTTACCTCAGAGCAGGTCTAACAGACATGGTATTAACACTGCCACTTACTGGGGCTCCCAATGATATTAATATTGGTGTTAGCGTGATGGCCACCATTTTGGCTGGCACACCAGGGACTGAACCAGTGACCCCCTAGAACTACAAGGCTGAGCTGTTACAGCTAAGCCTCGCTAGCTGAGGTTGCTTCAGACTCATCTCTTCTGTGAGACGGGGGAGCTGTAACATTGACCAGTGGGTTACATAAGCAACAGCGAAAAATTTCCACTAAAATATTCCTGGTGCAGACAATGCTTTCGTCAAATGAACTAGTTGAAAAGATGGGCTGCACTTTAAAAGAAATGTTGGGTGAGTTAAACCTGAACTGAAGGGGAAATTGCTTTCCACAGAAAGTAAAAGGAATGTATTGTATTTTAAAGGTTGCCAGAAATATTATGCAACTGTTTAACTTGCATCCTGCAGAATATTCAACATTTTGCAGGGTAATAGGAGGGCTCAGCTAAGAGTGGAGTAATTATCTGTTGTGTATTTTCAGTGTTCTGCTTAGCAATAGCCCACATGCAGATCTGCTATGAACACTTGCAGAAGTGCCAGATAATTTCTGGAGGTTATCAGCTGAGAGAAGGGATATTCATTGTTTTAAATAGCCTTGTGGGATCTTTAGCATCCACCTGCACCACAAACAACCCAAAATAATACTTGGAAGTATTGACTCCCAGTAAGGAGCTCTTGATGTCTTAAGTGCTGTGGAAACATTAATTAATGAATCTGTCTTCACAACACTCTTGGGGGGTAGGCAAGTAATTCCTATTCCTCTTCTGTAGACAAGGAGACTGTGAGGGATAGAAGTTAAGGTCCATCTTTTAAAAGATGTCAAATAATTTGGGGTGCCCAACTTCAGACACCCAGGTGCCTCAGGCTGAGCAGTGAAAAACTCTGAGACCCAAAATTATGGGAACCTTTTGAAAATATGCATCTTAGGCCCAGATTGACTAGCTCCTAAGTGCCTAAATCCCCTGTGAAAATGAGATGTAGATGCCAAAATTAGTTCGGCATTGCAATACTGACTGCTGCAGTGCCTAAATACCTTTTAAAAATTAGTGCCTGCATTTTCAAAAGGGGCTAATGACCTTCAGTGCCTAAATTTTTGGGTGCTCAGCTTGAGCCACCTTAAAGGGGCCTGATCTTCTGAGGGTGCATTCTTGGGACTTTCTGAAAATCAGGCCCCTTTAAAATGTCTCGAGCTGGTCACGAAAAAATCATCAGTTACTTTTGAAAATATAGGGCCCATATGTCTCATTGTTGTGTCAAATGAGGGTTATGCTAGGAGTCATTCCTGTACAGGACTAGAGGTTTTACCAAGCCTGAGTTTTGTGGGCTTGATGCAAGGATTGTTTGTGTGGTGTAGCAGAAAGAATCCTCACCCCAATCTAGCAGCTACATTTTTGGCGCTAGAATTGGAGATGTTCCCCACCTATGTGTGTATGTAATGTCCACACCATGGATCTATCACCCCACTTCCAGCCCTCCATTAGCTCAAATCAATTCTCCCTCTTCACACTGGAGTGCAACGAGCTCCCCTGTGCAAGCTCCAGGATGCTTGGTCCTCCTTTCCTGTGCAGTTGAGCTACAGCAGCTCCACTGAGTCCAGGCCCTTCCACACCCATTTTTTGGCTGGGGAGGGGGAGATTTGCTCCACAGTAGGTAAATGCATATAAACGGTTACAGGCCAAGATTTTCAAAAGTGACTCGTGATTTGGGGTGCTTCCATTTTTTGTATTCTTCACTTGAGATACCTCAGAGGGGCCTGATTTTCAGATAGTGCTGACCCCCCCCCCCAGTCTCTGACCATCCTGCTTTTTGAGGTGTCTCAAGTTGTGTTCTGAAAAATTGAGGCACACAGGATCACTAGTCACTTTTGAAGAACTTGCCCAGCATATATATTCATGAGTGCAGTACCACAGCATACAAATAAAGGGAAAGTGAATTGAACCGAGTTTGACTCTGCGGGTCAAACCAGAAGGAACTGCATTTTCCCCTCCATAATGTAACATGACTGGATCGCACATGTCCTTCGTGCAGCACGTCCTTCTTTGTTTAAATAAGAGTTTGAGCAAATGGTTAGGGGAAAAGTATATTTTAAAACATCTAGATGTTCACCTGGACGTTAAGCTGGGGGAAGAAAGTCTGTAAGGAAAGGGGAACCTAATCAACAGGGCAATTCTGCTAGTTTTTCCAAAATACCCTGCAGAACTAGCTGTGGACCAGAGCAAACATGCATAGAACTGGCTCTGAGGCTAAACTGTTTGAAGAAATATTTCAATACCTGGAGGTGTGGGTAGCAAACAAGCTTGAGTTAATTATATGCTGCACAAAACAAAAAGGAGGGAAAAATTAGGACTAAAGCCGAGCAAAAACAAGAAAGCTGTGCCTTTTATTCAAGACAATTGTTTCCAGGAGCCAGCAAGGGCAGAAAATAGCATTCTGCATACAAGGCTCATTTTCACCCACTTCTTTTTCATTTCTGGGCTGCTTGAGTAAGGTGACCATATTTCCCTAAAGTGAAACCGAGACACGGGGTAAGTGGCGATGCCAGGCGGCTCGGGCCAGCCACCAGTGCTCAGCCCTTTTGGAAATCAGGCACAAAGTGACTTGCCTAAATGCACGTAGTAATTTAGTGTCAGAATCGGAAACCAGGTTTTCTGATGCCTAGTCCCATATTCTAGCAATCGGACAATGCTGACTCCCCAAAGAAACTAAACTTGACATGCACAATAACCACAACTAGCACATGATTTGGACCCCATTCTGCCTCCCTTACAGTGAGGTACTACTCAGTGTGAGGGCGTTCATAGCAGAATTGGACCCATGATAATACTGGACCTAAGCAAGCTAAAGATTTTGGACAGAAAAATAAGCCCGTTTTTAAAATGTCCGTCTGCTATTAGCATTTGCATTTTACAGACATTTTTATCTAAATACAAATGTCTACAGAATACTAAGATTTCCCCCCCTTCAAAATAAAACCACAATTTTTAGGGAGTTGGGGGGTTTGGGAATCACTGAATGTATTTTAAAAAGCAGTAGCCATGGTAACTGAGTTGCATTCAGTTACTAGGGTAACTGGTGCAGTAATAATGTTTGCTCTAAAGTCAGACAAACCTACTGATGATCTGTTCATTTAAGATATTGTATAGATTGTTGAGCTATTTTTACGCACCCAAATCTGTAAATCAGAAAAGCAATTTACTATCTATTAATATGACCAATATACTATATTACTTCCATCTTCAGCAAATGTTTTTCTTTTAAGATTCCTTAGATTCTCACTCTTAGTATTTTTTAAAACTGATTCTTCAAAGTGAAATGGATGATGCATAATAACATTGGGTAGGAATCTTAATCCTGGGAGAAATCTTGAAGAAGAATCCAACCATGAATTCCCCTAAAATCTTTCAAATTCAAAACAGAGCTTCTCATACTTTTTAGCCAGGGACCACAGAGTAGGTTTGGCTAAAAATTTGCTAATGAATTAAATCAATACAATTTGGAACGAGTTCTATCTCAAACAATCAATACAGGCTCAGTGATGTACAACAGGCAGGCTGCTAAATTGGTTTAAATAAATTTACAATTGATTTTATGTTTTAAAACTGAATTAGAGCATTTATAGTCTCAATGAATAAGATCAACTACAACTTATGCAAACAAGCATGTTTGTTTGGTTTGCCTTAGCTAACACGAGTGGTGAACTTTTTACTATTTAGAGTTATGTAACTTTTATTATCAAAATAACCTTCAGAATTGCTCAGCCCTAAAGCCCATTCTACACTGCAAACAAAACCATGCCAGGAAAGCGGCTTGCAGCATAATTGTGCCTTAGATACCTGTAACAAGGCTATTTTTTTAACTGTCTATATGGATCTTCATTACTGAAGTATCTGAATGCCTCCCAAACATTAATGAAGTGATTTTGTGTGTGTGTGTGTGCGCGCGCATGTGGGAGGGAGGGGGTATTATTATCCCCATTTTACAAATGGGGATCTGAGTTTCAAGGGAAAGATAGATAATCACAACAATTACTCATTCATACTCCCCAGTACAGCTAAGGCATTCCTTGCCTCCAGGCTCAGATTGCAACTCCAATTACTTGCCTGATGTTCCCCACTGTGAATGAGTAGGGAAAGGTTAAGCTGTGGGAGGAGAGTTGGCTCCCCCTTTCTCCCCAATTTACCAGCAAGAGTAGCTGGCTGAGTGCAGAGGCAGGAGAAAACTGCTTCATGGAAAGGGGTGAAGTTACAGACTCCTCTTCCTGAGCAAGGAGGAAGCAGGGAAGGACTGTGATTTGGAGCTAAGTCTTTAAGTCCACAGTGCCCTTTGGGGCAGCTTATGCACCAGCCTTTGCTCAAAGCTGGACCCAATGTCACAATCTAGTCCTATGTGACTTGTCCAAAGGTATACAGGAAGCCTGAGACAGTGGCAGGAACTGAACCCAGATGTCAGTTTATCTAGATATTTATATTGCCCATGTCACCCTAGTATTTGTGTGCCTCACAGATCGTGAATTTATCCTTGAAGCACTCCTGTGAGGCAGGGAAGTATTATAATCCCCACTTTACCAATGAACATCTGAGTGACAAAGATTGAGTGACTAGTTTAAGTTCACAGGGGAAGTTTGTGGCAAAGTTGGGAATTGAAACCAGGTCTCCTGACACCTGATGTATATAGAATAGATTGGTCCTTAATCATGATTGGTAGCAAGATTATTCTGACCAATATTCCAGCATATCTATGAAACACCAGTAAGGTCCAGTTAATGTTACAAACTGAAACCAGGTGTGGAACCAGATTTGCATAAAATTGTGTTGTAAGCAGGTTCCTTCAGAGAGTTGCAAGGCAAGCTCTGAGGCTCAGTGATGTGTGTAGTGCTGCAGGACCATGTGGCTAGTGCCCAGAGTTGAGTAAATATAAAGAAGTAATTATGGTAGAGAAGCCTCAAAAGCAGCTGAAGCGAGCAGTGTAGCTAACATGGCTTGTTCTTTGCCTTCCCTCAAGTCTGCAGGAACCTTTCCACAGCAACTCTGTATTGTAGGTGGTTGGGAGGGGTTTGCAAGATTGGGGTGCAGCATGGTTCCCTCAGAACCCCACAGATGTATTTGGGTAGAGATCACAGTTGCCAACTTTCACGTGGTAAATAAGCACCCCCGACTTTCACAATAAACCAAAAATCAAGCTAATCCCATTTCAAAACAAGCCAATCCCTAAGAACCCCAACACTGTATGTGACTAGATCCTCCCCCCATGCAGTCTGGGACTGTGGTGGGCCCGCTGTGCACCCCTGACTCTCTTCCCCTCCCCCCCTCTTGCCCCTGCTTGCTGGGAGACAATAATTAAAAAAAAAAAAAAAACGACAAGCCAAAAACTAGCTAACAAGCAATTCACGAGCCAATTAAGCCAAAACCAAGCCAATTTCTGCGTTTTTTTCGTGGGTTTGTCATGTCTGGTAGAGATCATGGGAGATAATGGTGATCCTAGATTTTAAAAGAACCTGCTTTACTTTCTCCTAGCAATGCATGCATCTAATGCTCATCAGCATTAAGTGACTCTCCTCATAATACGCATCTGTAATGACCACTAGCATGAATCACTCTCCTGTCCTTGCTGCCTGCCCAGTAATTCTCAATAATGCTCTTCTTTGCATGAACAAGTCCCAGTAGTATTTGCTATAAGTGAACTACTTCATAATATCAGAGAGAGAGAGAGAGAGAGAGAGAGACTTTGCTCCAAGACCAGTTTTCTGGCATAATCAGGTATATAAGTGAGCGATCACTCTTAGGAATCTTAGAAGTTAGAAATGGGAAAAGGTTTCTTTTGTTCATCTTGCTGCAAATAGGGGATTCTCCCCTAGAGTATATTTTCCTGTAGTAGTTAAAGCCCAAAATATAAAGCTTCTACCACTTCCCTGGGAGAGTATTACACAGCAGAATACACCTAGCTGCCCTTGAATTTAGTCTAATTTTCTCCTTGCTTACTTAAAATCCCATTGTTCCTAGTTATACTCCTTTGTTGCACACTAAATAATTTATTTTCCTTCTGGTGTCAGTGCCCTTCAGATATCTCCAAAATGCTCTGTTGCCTCCTTAGTCATTGCTTAGCCAAACTATGTATGTTGAGCTGTTTTAATCTTTCTTCCTAAACCAGTCCTCTGGCTTGCAGGTGGTGGTGTGGTTTTTTGTTTTGTTTTGTTTTGTTTTTGTCATTCTGCCCTGTATTCCCTCTAGTTTGTCAACAAACAAACAAAGGAAGGGAAGGTCAAAAGCTTTCCAAAGCCAAACCTGTATTTGAATATAGCTTTTAAAAACAATTAACTAATAGGAGATCATTTATCAGACTGGACATTTCTTGAATGAACTCGCTGTTAAAAGAACTAAAACCAAAACCTGTTGGGCTGAAGCTAAAATGCTACTCTTGTTTTATTTTTGGCGGAGGTAATTTGTTATTGCACTCACAGACCTATGTTTAAGCTGATAGGGTATTATAAGGATTGTACTTCTGAATACCAAGTTTAAAAAAATCTAATTAGTCTGCCAGTTCGCCTGCATTCCAAACCTACTCGACAAACAACCCAAGTACAAGATGTTCTTGTCTGCTGCAACTGATGGATACACGACACTTTCCCCCCTCTCCCACCAGACAAGTATGTATGTAGCAAGTGGCTTAAAAGTACAGCAAGTGCTGTGTAAAGCATTTATTATGATACTATGCTCTACTAAATGGGACAACCTCGGCTTGAATCCCTGACTTGGTCTCTAGAGTTGAGATTTTCAAAGCTACCTAGAGGAGTTCTCTCCATAACGCTATTAGAATTTCATGGGAGATGTGTGGTTTAATTCCCCTAATGGGCTTTGAAAATCTTAACCTATATGCCTGTTTGGTGGAGATTTGGGAACTTGCTCACGCTCCAGATTTCATTTCTCCCACATGAAAGGGACTCTGCCAGTAAGGTGGTACCACAGAGGGCAGGAACAGATGGTGGCTTGGTGAGGAGGGGGGAAAGAGAATGCTGGAGGGGGATGGCACACTTTCCAGACAGACTGCTCTGATGTATGCCCATGCACTAGCAGCCATGAAAAAAGAGATTCTCCCCTCACTCCTAGGTAAACAGTTTTGGGTTTCCTCTCCACCCTCAACATGATCATTATGAATTTCTTCATTGCTTCACTAGCATAATAGTACCCTTAGGGCCTACTTTTAAACAGGGCATAGCTTAGTGGGTAGAAATGCACATAAAAAGAACCCAGCCCAACTGGCACTAAGAGGCACTCTAATTAGCACTTGGCAGAGGTGCCAGGGATTGAAAGGGCCCTGGGGAAAGAGAAGGGAAAACTGTAGAACTGGTCCCTGCAGGGCAGAATTGAGGCATGTTTGTTGGGTGTGAAAGCTAGTACTGCTGCTTCCTGTGCTGTACCTGTTTTATCAGTAACTAGAAGACTTCGGTCTCAAGGGCTGTCAATCTCTGCTCAGTGTCCCCTTCTGGTGGCCTCATTTTAACCCTATCACCTGCACTCCTGTCCTTGTCTGTTCATTGTTTGTCCACCTGCACTCCTGTCTTTGTCTGTTCATTGTTTGTCTTCCATGTTCAATTAAATTCTGCGCTCTCTGGCTCCTCCCTCATCTGAAGGGGGATCGCCTTTCATTCTGCTAGGCTTCTCCCACCATTCCATAATTAAAATAGGCTGGCATCCTCCATGAGTATTCAATTCCCCTTTAAAAAAAAAATGTATGAAGAGAAAACCATCTAGCAGGCATTGAGCTATTATTCCAACACTAAGGCCATCCTGCCTTACAGGGGGAGGGGCCATTTCAAAGTTGGCACATTTTCTAGAAGATGAAATAGGCACTTTGTCAGGAAATAATTATAAGAAATTATACCAAAGGAGTATAAAGCAGACTTTGGGGTATATCAAAACATCTAAAGACGGGACAAATTGATTCCCAGAGTTAAAGCTAGCTATGAACCAATCTCACATTATCAAGTGAATTGTCAGCAGCTGCTGTGAGGTGTCTGATGTCTCTTTGATATCCATACTGCAGTCTAAAGCCTGGAACCTGCCAGTTGTTCCTCACAGGCAGCCCCCTGGATCTTTGTGCAGGTGAAGGGGTCCACCTGCACAGAACAACTTGCAGGATCAGGTCCCCAGCTCATTGGTTATGTGGCTAGAAGCTTTAGTATTTGTGTTCTAAGACTGAAGTTTAAGGGGTGTCTATGCTAATAAGGCCAACAAAATAGGACTGTCAGGTGGCTGCAAGTGGCGAGCATTCCTGGAGTCACTGTGTACAGACAGGACCTTCATTCCTTCGTTACCGGCTGTGATTTTCTTTCTCTTATTTTTTTCATGGGGCTTAATCCTGAACCGTGCCGTTATGGAGTGGTGTATCTACATGCGCAAGGCAGAAAGCGATGAGGAGAACTGGAGAACCTGATCCTATATTAGAGATTTCTGCCACTGAGAAACCAAATAACTACTGTCTAGAAGCCAGAGTGGGGCCTAAGACGGGCGAATGTAGCATAATTCATCATTCACATGCTGAGGATCAGAAGTGCCCTTTCTTCATCTACACCCTGCCCATTTTTCTTTTTATTCTTGCACTTTGAAGAGTAGAGGCCTGATCCTAAATCCATTGACCTTCACAGGAGTAGGATTATTCCTAGTGCCAAAGCTCACTTGTGCCCACATTTAACCTCTGATGACATTTGCACTGGAGCATAACAATCTTGTGTGCTTTGCAAAGACTTGAAGGATCAAAGAATCCTTATTGTGGTTGCAGGAACAAACCATCCCGACCTGTAGAAAGAATAGTAAATATGGCAGGCGACCAGCTTGGCTTAACAGTGAAATCCTTGCTGACCTTAAACGCAAAAAAGAAGCTTACAAGAAGTGGAAGATTGGACAAATGACCAGGGAGGAGTATAAAAATATCGCTCAGGCATGCAAGAGTGAAATAAGGAAGGCCAAATCGCACTTGGAGTTGCAGCTAGCAAGAGATGTTAAGAGTAACAAGAAGGGTTTCTTCAGGTATGTTAGCAACAAGAAGAAAGTCAAGGAAAGTGTGGGCCCCTTACTGAATGAGGGAGGCAATCTAGTGACAGAGGATGTGGAAAAAGCTAATGTACTCAATGCTTTTTTTGCCTCTGTCTTCACAAACAAGGTCAGTTCCCAGACTGCTGGACTGGGCAGCACAGTATGGGGAGGAGGTGACCAGCCCTCCATGGAGAAAGAAGTGGTTCGGGACTATTTAGAAAAACTGGATGAGCACAAATCCATGGGGCCGGATGCGCTGCATCCGAGGGTGCTAAAGGAGTTGGCAGATGTGATTGCGGAGCCATTGGCCATCATCTTTGAAAACTCATGGCGATCGGGGGAGGTCCCGGATGACTGGAAAAAGGCTAATGTAGTGCCCATCTTTAAAAAAGGGAAGGAGGAGGATCCGGGGAACTACAGGCCAGTGAGCCTCACCTCAGTCCCTGGAAAAATCATGGAGCAGGTCCTCAAGGAATCAATTATGAAACACTTAGAGGAGAGGAAAGTGATCAGGAACAGTCAGCATGGATTCACCAAGGGGAAGTCGTGCCTGACTAACCTAATTGCCTTCTATGAGGAGATAACTGGCTATGTGGATAAGGGGAAAGCAGTGGATGTGTTATTCCTTGACTTTAGCAAAGCTTTTGATACGGTCTCCCACAGTATTCTTGCCACCAAGTTAAAGAAGTATGGGCTGGATGAATGGACTGTAAGGTGGATAGAAAGCTGGCTAGATCGTCGGGCTCAACGGGTAGTGATCAATGGCTCCATGTCTAGTTGGCAGCCGGTTTCAAGCGGAGTGCCCCAAGGGTCGGTCCTGGGGCCGGTTTTGTTTAATATCTTTATTAATGATCTGGAGGATGGTGTGGACTGCACTCTCAGCAAGTTTGCAGATGACACTAAACTGGGAGGCGTGGTAGATACGCTGGAGGGTAGGGTTCAGATACAGAGGGACCTAGACAAATTAGAGGATTGGGCCAAAAGAAACCTGATGAGGTTCAACAAGGACAAGTGCAGAGTCCTGCACTTAGGACGGAAGAATCCTATGCACTGCTACAGACTAGGGACCGAATGGCTAGGTAGCAGTTCTGCAGAAAAGGACCTAGGGGTCACAGTGGACGAGAAGCTGGATATGAGTCAACAGTGTGCTCTTGTTGCCAAGAAGGCTAATGGCATTTTGGGCTGTATAAGTAGGGGCATTGCCAGCAGATCGAGGGACGTGATCGTTCCCCTTTATGCGACATTGGTGAGGCCTCATCTTATAGTGTGGGGCCCAAAACTGGACACAGTACTCCAGAAGGATGTGGAAATATTGGAAAGAGTCCAGCGGAGGGCAACAAAAATGATTAGGGGTCTGGAGCACATGACTTATGAGGAGAGGCTGAGGGAACTGGGATTGTTTAGTCTCCAGAAGAGAAGAATGAGGGGGGATTTGATAGCTGCTTTCAACTACCTGAGGGGGGGTTCCAAAGAGGATGGAGTTCAGCTGTTCTCAGTGGTGGCAGATGACAGAACAAGGAGCAATGGTCTCAAGTTGCAGTTGGGGAGGTCTAGGTTGGATATTAGGAAACACTATTTCACTAGGAGAGTGGTGAAGCACTGGAATGCTTTACCTAGGGAGGTGGTGGAATCTCCTTCCTTGGAGGTTTTTAAGGCCCGGCTTGACAAAGCCCTGGCTGGGATGGTTTAGTTTGAATTGGTCCTGATTTGAGCAGGGGGTTGGACTAGATGACCTCCTGAGGTCCCCTCCAACCCTGATAGTCTATGATTCTATGAAAGCTGTGGCATGGTAGGATGCAGTCCCTTCAAACCTCCAGCCATATCTACTCACATATGGATCCATATTATTGGTGGCAACTTTATAGGTCTTGGATTTTGGTTCTGGATACTCAGCCCAATCTCCGCTTTTTTTAAGGATGAAGCAGAGAGTAAATCCTCACCCTCACCAGCTTCCTACGGCACATAATTTATTCTAAAACTAGGCAAATCTGCAGCCTTCCTTTTCCCAAAAGATATAACAATGGGTGCAGAAGGTCAGACTAGATATGACCAGCTGCTCGTTGGCACTGGAGCGCTAAAAGGATATTAAATGTAAATAAATAAATTAAAATTAAAGCCATAACTTACATGAAAATTGGCTTAACACTTAACATGGTTTTTACCCTTTTAAAACAAGTTCCTAGTCTGTATTTCAAATAATCACATCAAATATGTCAAATTAAAGTATCCCAAGTAAAAATATCTTTGGCTGAATCCTCTGATGGCATAACTCCATAGATGTGACCATCCTTGACTTCAGTGGAGCTACACCCCTTTACACCAGCTGCGGATCTTGCTATACTTTATTTTGCCCCATTTGTGGTGTTTGTTTACCACAGGGGTAGGCAACCTATGGCACATGTGCCAAAGGCAGCACATGAGCTAATTTTCAGTGGCACTCACACTGCCTGGGTCCTGGCCACCGGTCCGGGGGGCTCTGCATTTTAATTTAATTTTACATGAAGCTTTTTAAACATTTTAAAAACCTTATTTACTTTACAGACAACAATTGTTTAGTTATATATTATAGACTTACAGAAAGAGACCTTCTAAAAACATTAACATGTATGACTGGCACGCAGAACCTTAAATTAGAGTGAATAAATGAAGACTCAGCACACCACTTCTGAAAGGTTGCTGACCCCTGGTTTACCATTTGCACTCCATTCGGCTGGCACCATAAAATTAGACTTGTTGGTTTTACTCCTTGATCAAGTCCCTCAGAGTTATTTGTGAATAAGCACCTTCATTTTCTGGTTTTTTGCACAGAATCTACTGCACAGTCTGTCATGGTTCTAATTTTCAATACTGACACTCCCCAGAATCTCAAACACATCACTCAGACTGCTTATCAGATGTCTACAAATATTGACTTTTTACACCACCTACGATGGGTTTTGTTTGATCTTTAAAAAAACAAACAACCCCCCAACCCTGTAAAGTTATAGGAAAGTTTTCGGTGGCTGACAGGCAATTTAGGACTGAGGGTTTCGCTGCTCTTCTTTATTTCCACAACAAGCTTTTGACTGGTTTATTTTTTACAGCTAACATCTCTAAAAATCCACTCACAATCGTGTACCAATCTTAGGGCCAAACTGAGAGCATATGTATGCAGAAACCGTTCCATTAGCTTTGATGGGGCTGGATGAACATTCAGGCAACACTGAGCATGATTCATTAAATCAGTTTCTCTCTCTCTCTCTCTCTCTCTCTTTCTTTTTTTGTAGCATGGGTAAGGAAAGAATTCTTCCACACGGAAGTAAGCAAACAAGTTCTAAACAATAGAATAGTGTGCTCAAGATGCCAGGAGATATGCGCTGCATTAAGGATGCAGTTAACTATTCAACAAAGTAATGCAAATACCAGCCTAATGGGTTTTATCTTATTATGAACATTTAGGTTGAAGGCCATCCAAAACCAAAGAGGTCTAGTCCATGCTGTCATTAAATTAGTCAGAAGACTCTCTGAAGCACCTCTAAAGGATTCAGCCTCCAAATGTCACAGTGCTAGCTGTTTTATTCTGTCTATTAAATTTAAAAATCGAATTAAATACTTAGGCTCCCCAATGCAGCCAAAAGGTCTTGTTTGGCAGCATGTCTGGAGTAGTACATCATCGCAGTGCTGATGCTTTAATGGCACAGTACTTAGAGGTGTGGTGAGGGCTAAGGTAATGGCAAAAGAAGTGATGTTCATTTTACGTTTTAAATTTGTGGGTTATGTTTAACTAATTTAAGGATCTTGAAGAACAAAACAGCCTATTAAAACATAGGCTTTACTTCAACTGATATCCTCATTATGGCCCTGATTTATTGCAGCATTTGCCATGTGCTTATGTCTATCAGAATTCAGCAAAGAATTGTAGTATGTGCTTAAGACCCGTTTAAGTGAATAGTCTCAAGCACATGCTTAAAAGTAAGTATATGCTTAACTGTTTTGCTGACTCTGGGTCTATGAACCTAATCTTAGTAGGCTTTACTCATGGAAAAGTCTTGTTATCTTTGGTGGAAGTTGTACCTGCATATGGAATGCGGGATTAGACCATATGTAAAACAAGGTAAAGTAAGGCCCTGGGAACTGGATGATCCACGTTACCTTGGCAGGTTGTTCCGTTAACTTGGACAGCTAGATAGACAAACAAGCCTTGCTTATCTCAGAGGTTTGTGCTTAGAGTACACATGGATAAGCCAATGTTTTATTGACCTTAAGAAAGGAAAAGTAGCCTAACATTTTATAATCTGTTTTTGAGTATTTTGCGCACCCTCTCTTTGGCCAACTTGTAATATACAAGGCGGGATAGACAAATAAGTGGGTACCTTTCTTTTCAAAGTTATTTCTTTCCACTCACTTATTATTGTAGCAACTAGGGCCCCAACTGAGATTGGAACCATGATCTACTAGGCACTGTACAAACATAATTAGCATTCCTGCCCTGAAGAGGTTACAGTTTAAAATGGCAAGACAGACAAAGGAAATATTATCTCTCTTGTATTATACCAGCATACGTAAAGAAGTATAACCCCTTTGATAGTGTATGCTGTTACTAGGTTACTTTTTTTTCTGGTATAGCCATTCCCGTAGCTATTCCTGAAGGGGAATCACTGTACTGATATAAGTCACATTTCAGTTGGCATAACTGTACCCACACTGGGGCTTTTACTAGCATAATTACTCCAGTTTTAAAAAAAATCACACTTCTAATTGAAATAGTTACACTGGTAAAGCTTTTAAGTGTAGACCTGGCCTAAGTGACTTGCCTAAGACATTCTTGGTCTTTGGTCCTTTTTTTAAACCCAATTTCTCTTTGGTAGAAAATGCTATCATGTCACTGTAAATTGATGACATCATGGTGGATGTTGTGGCCAGACAATGGAATGGCTGTGAACCTTTACATTGAGTTTTCTTCATTGAATGTAGAATAACCAATAGCTTTCTCTCTCCTCAGATTCTTGTCAACACATCTGACTGAGTTACAGTGCATACAAAGTTTATCCTTTCCACCTCTAATCAAGTAGCTGCATTCTGGAGCAGCTGTTGGAGTGGTACCCTAAACAGGTAATTGAAGGTGTCAGGAGAGGTTGAAAGAACCATCCGTACGTAATGCACTGGATGTATGTTGGCGATGGGTGAACCTGCAAAGATTTGGCAGTTCATTGGGGATAGATACTTGCTTCCAAAGTAGCCAAAGCCCTTGGGCAAACCCGACATGGATCTCTGGACATCCCTGGTAATATCTGCTGACATGGAAATCTTCTAGTTTCCTGTGAGGACAAAACTGAAGGAAAGGGCATTCAGCATCATTTGTATTGATAGCGGATTACAAGAGCTTGTAACACAATCCTTCCAAGCCATGACTAGAACTGTCCCATTGCCCTAGCTCAACAGTCAGTTTGATGAACAAGCTTATTTCTGCAGACTGCCCGGAAGCTCATTGGTTTTATCAGCTTTCAAGGGTGGACCACGAGACAGGCCGACCTCACATGGTCAGAGATACTGATTGGTTTCAGACAGAGGGCGAAAAGCCACCCTTCCAGACTCCACTCCTGACTCACATACCAGATCCTGAGGGTGCCCAGCCTTGTGAGCAGAGTCTACAACCAACCACCATAGTCCGATGTTTGCCAGGGCAGCCCAAACTTCTGCGAAAAATAATTACCTATGTGGACATTGAAATAGCCAAACACTATCCGCTTTGGTGACTCCAGTGCCACTGTAGTGACTGAGGAATCCAATCAGTCGAAATGGCTCTTTGGAATTTGAGCAGGGCAATCTAGACTCTGTCCTACCTCCACACAAACCCTAGCCTGTCCCCAATATTGTCACTTACACAGCAGGGGGACAGATCTAGATATCCCCGGTGTTTGATATCCCTGGTGCCCATCTGGAGACAAATGCAGTCATTCTGGCAAGTTTTGGTTATACATGCAAGGTCTGAGGCCTTATCTCATGTCAAGTTACAGATGGTGTTTGCTGTTATTAGCCACCAGTGTTGTGTTCAAAAGCATGAAGCAAAAAGGCAGAAACTTATTCACCAATGCCCTGCCTTCTCAAGAATTATTACAAGGCATGAACAAAGAACCAGGATTAATCCTCTTTGTCTCAGTTCATGCATGTTGCACCAATTTTAGTGCATGGTATCATCATCTTACCTTATCTCCCCTGCCCACTCTCACAGGGTCAAAGAGAACTCGAGCTCTTGCAACCATTATTCCCCTATGTGCTCCACATTCCCTGCACGTAGCAGCTTTGCGCATCCTCTTTTTTTGTTTTTTTTTAAACCAGCATCAGAGTGTCATTGAAGGGGACACAACTGCTGCAGCGAAGTGCAAAAAAAAAGAAAGAGGGGAAAAAAAAGGGGAATTCCCCTTGTAGGTTGCAAAATCCACCTTAAGCAGCAACCCACCACCAGTCCTCAATCTGCCCATTCCCTTTCTACAACATCAAGATTAACCCACGTGAACCCACAATTTATCATTTCTCATGCAGCCTGCCTAAAACCTCCAGCTTCCTCCCAACAGCCTATACATGTCAATAAAAAACCTGCAGCAAAATGAAAAATGTAGGAGCAGCCTGAAATAAATTCAGTATCCAAAAGAATTCTGTATGAGTTATACTATTTATTATTGCACTTAACTCTCACTTTTAATTTTCCTTGAAGCAACTGCAGAATTACCAGTGCTTCAGTATGGGAATGCCAAGGAACCAGGGAGTGCAAACAGGGAAAGCCTTTCTGCAGAATTGAGGAACAGATTGCTGCCGAATACATGGGGGAGGGGTTTGATTATGCTGTAGTGCAATAAGTAAATCCAATTGAAGTGGATTGTAAATAAAAGTAGTCGTGGACCCTATCCTGTTCTTTAATAATGGAAGGATAATGCAGCTTTTGTGGCCACAGCTGCATATGGTTTCCGTGTTCAGTTTTAGTCTGGCGTCTTGGCAACAAAACAAACAGCAGTTAATTGTATATATGTCCTTTCTGCTTAGCCAGTCGTTTCAGAGACCCAGGACACGAAACACATTTGTAATAGTATGACCTTTATCTCCATCCCTCAGTACAACATAATATCGTACCAGCTATCATTGTGTTGTGCAAGTGCTCTCTTGCGGGTGTTCCCTATCATGATTGGGGTAAAAAGATATTGAGAGGCAGAGAAAAGTTTTCTGTGTGTGTAAAAAATTCTTTTCAGAGTTACAAGGGAGCATGAGCTCTTTACTAGAGACCTCTCCAGCACTTTGGATTATTTTTACTACTGTATATTACTATGTTACTTCCAGTGCTTACTTTCCTTTTTATTTGGCTTGCTCGCTGCTTTATTACGCATGAAGGACTTTTCAATATTGCTACTCGCCTTATGGCCTGGCAGCAGGGAGAAGCTTTTCAGAGAACAATGGTGAGCACGTTATATGGGTTGCCAGGTGTATGCATGAAGGTACCTTAGTGCTTATGTCACTGTTTAGAGTGTACAGCTGCTAAACAAAACACAGTAACTGCTGTGTTTGTTTTGTTGTCAGAAAGCTGAACTGAAACGGAGCATGGGAATCATATGCAGTTTTGGCCAGAAAAGCTGCATTATCCTATCATATAAATAAACAGGATAGAACCCAATACTGCTTGGATTTAGTTATTACACTACAGCACAATCAAGCCCCCCCCCCCCCCCCCCCCCCACTGCTCTGAAGCAATCTGTGCCTACATTTTGCAGCAAGACTCTCCCTGGTTCTCTGGCACTCCCATGCTACTTCTACGGCACTGGAAATTTTGAAGTAGCCTCAAGGAAAATTAAAAAGTGAGAGCTTTGTTTAAATATGGATTTAAGTACCTCAATGAATAATATAACCAATACAGAATTGTTTGTTTTTGTTTAATATTGAGCTTATTTCAGGCTGCTTCTACATTTAAAGAGAGATAACTGGGTGCCTTAAAATCTGAATCCAGTAAAGGAGTAGTAAGGATGTTGCTCAATGTTGTAATGGTGCTTTGTATGTTCAAAGAATTATATGGACTAATTGATACTCACAATGTTCCTGTGAGGTAGCTGGGTAGGTATCATTATCCTCATCATCCGCATGAGAAAATGGAGGCAGAAAGGTGAAGTGACTTGGCCAAGGCCACACAGCAAGTCAGTGGTAGAGCCAAGATACCATGAATTCCCAACCCTCTATTTTTTCCTCCAGATCACACTGTGTTTCAAATAATAGCTGGTTTAACACCAGGGAGCTAGACCTGTGGAGTTTAAGTGTAGACAATATGTTACCTGGGGTCTTTCAGAATCCAAAGCAACGGTAACTTAACTGTTTCTCTCTAGGTGGTTTCAGGAATAAATCAATGGAAACACAGTGCTTCTGTCTGATAAATGACTGATGCAAGCAAGCATGCTCTTATCTAAAACTACTGTTTATTAGATATTAAGCACACACACACACACACAAAATAGGTTTAGGACATCCCAGATATAGTTGCCCACTGACTGAGATGGTTTCGAGTGATCACCAGGTGGGCTTCCAGGATCCCTCTTTCTGTCCAGATGATGGGGAGTTTAAATGTCAGCTCTTTGCCCTAAGAAAAGGTCCCTTGGACTTCTCCGAGGTATTTACTTTTACCTTTCATAGCTCACTCTAACAAAGCACATAAACTATAGTGACTCCTAGTGGGTCAGCATATTAACCTCTACTGGGTCACCAATTCGCCTAATTTCAATTAACTACTCAACTCAAAACATTTCTAGTCAAAACAACACTATGTCGGGGCACCTAAAATCATTTCACTCACTTTCTTCCATAACTTTCTGTCCCATCCTCCCATTCTGATTAGCAAACTGCAAGTATGCAACTGTCTGACCTTGCCTCACAAAGGCCTAAGATTATTCCTTGCTATGTGGTATTTGGTTTTCAGCTGGCAGTGATTGAACATGCAAAATGGCTGACTGCAGTTACTGTCAAATTCTGGGGTACATGCAGAAATGTTAAATTCCCAGGTAACAAGTAAGATAACCTAATACAAGCAAAACCTCCTTGGACTGGCTCACCAGCTATACCTGGAGTCACAGGAAAGTCACAAAAGCAGAGACTATCACAAAGAGTAATCAAGTCACAAAAGGCAAAATAGACCCTCTTTACAGAAAGTGAAGAACCTGTGTGCTCTATAAGGTTAATAGATTTCCCCTACAACAGCAAATGATGTAGTCACAGTTTAAGCAATCCGGCCTTTTTCTAACTAACTCTGCATTGTGTAAATATAGAACAAGCACTGTAAGTTCTGGAGCTAGTATTTCATAGAAATTGCCCTGCTATGGACAGCAGCACATTCTAGCACAATATCTCGTTTCCCAGGATTATTACATTTCTCCTGTGCAAGACACCCTCAAGCATTTGCTACATGGGTTGCAGAAGCACAACTGAGCTGTGGATTATGAACTCTGGATTTTTTTTTTTTAATTTAGTTTTTGGCTTGTAAGGGAAGTCCACTTAGTAGGAGCCTGAACGTTTTGCTTTTCCTGTTGAGATTCCATTTCCTGGACCCTTGTAATCTGAATTGCTTTTATAAGCCATTTTCCTCAACTAGCACTTCTCCATTATTAATATCTGACACAGTTTGGCCTGCTTCAATAAGATCTTTTGCCTATGTAAGAGTAAGTTCAGGCGATAGGCTTTCATGTGTTTATTTGCACCATCCTCTGCTTCTTCTATCTGGCTTCTAAGTATCTTATTTTTCATCATTAAATTTACAGTCTTCTAGAACATACAGTCATGGTGTATTTTCTGCCTGCAATAAGACTGCTGTTAGTCATATATTTGCCAGCCTGCAATACACACAAACGATTATATTATGTGCTGTTTGATGGTGTAAGCTACACATGTTGAAGCGTTTCTAATTAACTTGCTGTCCAACAGCTGGTAGATTAAATGAAGATATGAGGCATCTTACTACCACTTCTGCCTTTTCATTATTAACAGTATCTGTATTACAGTAGTGCTTAGAGGCCTGGGGAGGGGGCCTTACCCCTAGAGTACCCTAGAGTACCCTCTCTTGGCCTCATGCAGTGCCACCATTGCATCTCTGCCTCAGGTTCCACGAACAAGGGTTTTAATAAGTCCAATGAGGCTTGTATAGTGAACAACACCCTTTCAGATAGCTAGTTTATTCAACCCCAACGGCGGAATGTCACAAGAACAGACCTCCCCCTCCGTGTGTCTAGATGGAGGGAGAAGAAGCTTAGTCAACCCCAGTTATGTCCAAGGTCCCTTACCAGTGAGGTCTTCATGACCCAGAAAAGGATTCTGGGGTCAGGGGCCTCTTCTCACTAGCTGGGGGAGGTATTCTCCTCTTGAATCAAGGTCCCCACAGAGGCCAAACTGTGATGATCCTTCTTCAGGGTAGCATGTAATTCCTTCCCCCCCCGGATTTATGCTGTTGCTTAGACGCATAGAATATTAGGGTTGGAAGGGACCTCAGGAGGTCATCTAGTCCAACCTCCTGCTCAAAGCAGGACCAATCCCCAGACAGACTTTTGCCCCAGATTCCCTAAATGGCTCCCTCAAGGATTGAGCTCACAACCCTGGGTTTAGCAGGCCAATGCTCAAACCACTGAGCTATCCCTCTGCCCCCCGCTTGGTGAAGTCTTTCATGGCAGCCAAGTTTCTCTGAGGCTTAGCATTCAGAGTCTTTTGTTTTCTGAAACTCTCCCACCCAGGAGCATTCTTCCTTGGTTTCCTTTGTTGATGAGCCCCCCTCTACAGCTTCCTCCTGAAAAGCCTTCTCTATAGGAGCGTTCACTTTATTCTGGGAACTGTTCCTCTCCCCTGGAGTCTCTATTCTCCTAGCTAGGCCCCAGTGGGAGCAGCTTTCTTTTATCTTGCCCAGGTGCTTCTCTGACTACTTAACTGCCCCTTCCAGGAACTCAATGCATTAACTGGTCCAAGGTGAACCAGTTAATGCATTGAGTTCCAGAACTGAGTTGCCTCATTTCCCCCTTATGGAGCCTGTCACAGGTGGGCTGAGCCCCTGACTCCTTCAGAGGACTAGCTACCCTCCAACAGGCCCCATCAAAGGCTGATGCTCCATTGTACAGCACTAGGCAGTATACATACACATAACAAAAGTCCATACGCTGAAGACTCCCAATCTAAACAGAGAAGAGGTGGGAGGGAACACAGAGGCTTATAGAAGCAGTAATTTGCCCACGTTCACACAGCACGAGGTCTGCAGTAGAACCAGGATTAGAACACTGGGTCTCCTGACTGCTAGCTCAGTATCCTATCTACCAGAGTATGGTGCTTTCGGATGTTTGAAGCCAATAGGAGTTTTGCTGTTGACCTCAAAGAAAGCAGGAGCAGGTCCTTAGTTCTCTTAGCAGAAGCCTCTTTTTTTGGAGATGAAGGTCCTGGGTTGAGCTATCTGAGCCAAAACTTAAAAATTGTTGAATACAGAGCTGAAGCCATATTCACTCAGTTGCTTAGAGGGAGAGATTGAACTGTGCTCCATCTCTGAACCTTGCTTTTAAAAAATCTGCAGTATATTCTTGTCTGTCTGACTTTGGAAGGCTTTGGGCCTATACTCCTCACCTGGAGTTGACCTTGATTAGCTACATCAAGGTAAAAACTACTTGTGTTTTATCTTGATGTAAAATCCTAGAGCAGACAACTATCTCAAATTAGCTGTGTCAATGTCAAAATATCCCTTTCTGCAACAAAGACAAAGCCTCAATCTCTATGCTGTGTGCTTTTGCATGGATGGTTATGCTGCCAAAGTCCAAATACTGGACAAGTCTGACTCCAAAGAAAAGACCTAAAGAGGTGACACTTCACACTAAGCGTGTATGTATAAAGTATTAATAAATGATAGATGTTTTATTAAATGGTGAATTAATTGTTATAGATTATTATAGAATCCAGTAAATTGCTTATTGATCGAAGCCATGCCTATAATGCCGTCTACTGACGTGATTGTAACTATCTATACCTTATCCTACTCATGTCTGAAACAACCCTTTACAATCCATTTATAAATGTACTCTTGACTAAAAAATAGTAGGGCAGGAAGCTTTAAACAATCTAGGATTAATTTCTTTACCAGAAATGACATTTTTTTAATAGCCTTGGTGTCAGGAATCAGCGTTTACAATGCAAGTACTTGAAAGTAGCAACAAATGTGGGCTAACACCAAATGTAGGCAGTAAAGAGGTAAATTGCAGTCTAAAATAACAATAATACTTTGCCTGTATTTATTGCCCCTTTGGATCAAGGATCTCAAAGAACCTTACAGACTAATGAACAAAACCTCACGACACACCTGTAAGTACTACAAGTCCTCTTTTGCAGATGGGGACACTCGAGGCACAAAAAGGGGTAAAGGGCCAGATTTTCAAAAGAGTTTATCACCCATCACTGGGACCAAATTCTCAAAAGTCCTCAGCACTCTCATTGTGACACTTATGGCTAGATTGTTAAGAGTGCAGCACCCAATACATTGAGCTCTACTGAAAAGCTGGCTACTTATTTTGATCCCTAAATGAAAGCCGAGTTGCTTTGAAAATCTGGCTCTCATTGTGGGTAACTGAGTCCTTTTGAAAATTCTGGCCTTATCAAAAGTCACACAACGGGGACAGAATTTGGATTAGAGGCCAGTTGTGGGTTTATAGCCATTGTGGCTGAATTTTTAAGGAGCCTGTGGGAGTTAGGCAGCTGATGCTCATTGAAACTCCTTAAGGTTTCTTTGACAATTCAATCTTTTACCACGAGGGCATGCTGGGCATTTGGAAGGTGTAGTCTGCATTGAGCACCTTTGGAATAATGATTGGAGAAATCAAAGTCATCTGTTATATCCTTCTGTATTCAAGCTGGGTTTACCGTATAAGTTCTAAGCAGGTAATTCTCAAACATCTTCCTCTAAGGGTTCACTGGATAACTTGGGCCAGGAATAGAATTAGCAGACAGTAGCCCCCAATATGTGGTGAATGATTGAGTGGTTTATCAACAAGGGATTTCAATTTCCCCTGTAAGAATATCTACTTTAGACAAAAACTGTTCTCCCTTGATCCGCATGGGTAACTTCAATTAGTGTGACGGGGAGTTGTGTGTGTGCATTAGAGGGAGAGAATGTCCTAAGGTCTTCAGAACTGTCATGAAGGAAGCGTCAGAGTGCCCAAAGAAGCAGAATGCACAGAAGGGGATCTGGAATAATGGTTGACTAGAGCTGGCAATTTTGTGCAGAAAGAGGCATGAGTGCAAAAAAAAAAAAAAAAAAAAAAAAAAGGCAAGATTATAAACTATACCTTAAGCCCTGCACAAAATACATGATGATAGAATTATTTTACCTTGCTGATTCAACCTCATTCTTCCCCTACCTCCACCCTGTTATAACTGTAAACATGTCCTTTGAGGGCAGCACTCCTAACTGGCTTACACCTGTCAGATTTCCCCTTCCTACATTCCCTACCTTTCCTTTCGGCTATTTGAGTTCTCACCCAGGGCAAATGGAACTCTTTGCCCTCTCATGTTGTTTCAAAATGCCAGGGACTCAGGATACGCTGCAGGCTCAGGGTGTGATCCAAAGCCAGTGTGTTGAAGCCAATGATTTCAGGGGCTTTGGATCAGATCTTATTGCTTCATAAACTGATAGCTAGGTTGGGGACTCTTTCTTCTGCACCGTACTGAGCAAGCATAGCTGCTGGTCACTGATTTATTTGTTTTTATAAAATATTAGTTGATGTAGCTATAACAATAGCAATCTATCTGGCTTGTACAGAGAAAATGTGGAGGGAAGTCATTAAAAATAATCTCCCACCCCATTTTGCTAGAAGGGCAAAGGGAGTCAGCTGTAGGAATTGGACCTTGCAGAGGATACATTGAGAGCTCCAGCTGAACTCTCTATTATCTTTGGAGCACCTCCCCATCAGACTGTTCCTAACCTCAGAGATGTCTCTCCTCAGCCACAACTTCCCCACCTCTCAGGAAATAGTCCCTGATATTGATGGCTTCAGAAAGTCTCTGTTGACCTTCTCCAGTCTTCAAAGGCTACTTCCTGAAGTGAAGAGATCTCATGGCTATGCGACTGGAGCCAAAATCCACAGCTCTGGGGGCAGTTTACATACTAGTCACTGTTGCAAGTGGGAGTGAATGTACATAATCCTCCACCCCACCTCTTCAAGATAGACTGGCAGGGCTCACATACACACCGACGCGGGAGGAATTACATTAACACGGCTGTTCCAGTTTTAATACATCGCCTACAAATTATGACAGAGCACATACCAAAGTATCTTTGCCCAGGCACCAGGGTTGTTAATGATTTCAGTACAGCTCTGGGAATTGAAGGTTCTTGGTGGCTTCTGAAGAATCTGCAGCGGGAGCCCAAATTGCTTTTCTTGCACAGGTCCAACATAAACAGTAGCTATTATTTTTATTTCTTGGCAATAGACAGAGGGACCTTTTTAAATATTTTATTATCAAATTTGTCTTAATATATGGGGCCATCAGTGTCACTGGTTTGCATCCTGCAAACAGGCACTCTGTAAGATTCTCCCACACCACTCTGCCAATCTACCACAGTCATGACCTGCAATAGCTTTGCCATTCCTGGCTTTGGCGATGGTGTCAGAGTCTATGGTGTGTTGAGAAGAGGCTTCACCATCCCCACTAATATATTCAGAATCCAGACAACTTAATAGTGATCTAGAAGCCTGGTGCTCCAAATAGATACTAACGGAGTCTGGCCATATCTTTTCCACCATTGCAGCATTATATTTTCTTCCCCATTTTCCCATTAATGAGAATACAAACATATATATTAAATAGTTTTAAAACTTCTGAAGAAAACCCTAGCATAAAATATCACCGATAGGTATTTTGCTTTGGTCTTCCAAGTAAAAATAAAGATAGCAAATCAAAATAACGAGGAGAAAGTAATTGGTTTTTTTTTTTCTCAGTGCTATTCATATAAATGTTGCAGTTTAATACATTTTAGAGGAGGATTTGGAAAGCTTTCAAAAGCCAGTATTGAAGTTAGATCATCCCTCTAGATAGCTCTCAAAGCAGCTGTTACTAGAGTGCAGATGAATAACACTAAGAATGTCTTCTAATTAGGTTCAAGTTTATCACTGTTCTATCTTACTATGATATTTCACCTCTGTATTAAATGCTTCATCAGAGTAATAAGGAAAAAGGGAGCAAGCAATCATTTATCTATTGAGCACATTTTTTGCCTAATTATGTGGTGCGAGTGACTATCAATACGGGAAAAATTCACTCCAGCAACAACTTTCTCAAATCTACATCTGTCTCCTAAAGAAACCAGCTTACTTCTTGGAGTTTGTATCTGTTTCAATAAAATATTTAGATACTAATCCTCCTTGCACTAAAGCCAATGTAATTGACTCCAATGGAATAGATTTTGGCACTTAATATGTGTAATCATACCTAATAACTAATCAGATACATTTAATGTTAGGGTCAGATTTCAGATGCAGTTGCCTAAAACTGTACTAGGTAAGAAATGCATGGTGCAGCACAAACCCACATTTGCACAGGCAAAATAGGGATTTACACATCCAAGTACCCGCCTGCATTCTTAATTACCTGCCTGCATTCTTAATTACCCAGCAGGCACAAAAGACTGCACATGCACATGATTCTGGTGCATGTGAACAGTGAATGAATTTTTTTTTAAAGCAGTAGAAATTAGGCATCAATTTTTGAAAATGTCTCTCTTTTTAAAAAAATTATTTTTGTTGTTGTTAACAAGGATTAAAAATTTACAAGTTAAGTACAACAGCCCCTCCCCACCACCCAAAAATTATTAAACAGGCATGGAATAGAAAAGCATGTTCAGAATCCTTATGATACATAAAAGATTTGCAAACTGGTTATTGACTGTGTCAAGTTTAAGGGCCTGATTTTCAAAGGGTGGGCCCTCAGTATTTTCTGAAAATTGGGCTTTTTTTTTTTTTTTTAAATGTATGAAGCTGGGCACTCAAAATCACAAGTCACTCTTGCAATTTCTGGCCAAAGTGTTTCTACAGTTATGCAAGTGAAGGGAGAAAATGTACCTCAGCTCCCAGTATATGAAATATAGACCAGTGCAAACCATTGTTTTTATTCTTTTTCTTTGAATGTTTAAAATGTACTATCCAAACTAAAAATGTTGTCCCTGTTAATATATTGCACTAAAGAAATTTAATAAATGCATAGATATGCTCCAGAAATTTAAATTGAGAATAGATCTGGTCAGAAATTTTTAATAATTGTTGAAATTGTTTGTTTTGCAGGATTCCAAATGGACCTTTTAATTGTTTTGCTAAGCTTCTAATCATGTTTATTGGAAACTTTATTGCAATGGTTATCAAAATGTTTTGTTTACTGACAACTGAGTTTGCAGTAAATGAACAAATATGGCGATTTTGGTAAACAATGAACAGTTTGAAATCATCAAGGTTTTTTTTTTTCAAAAATGTTTATTTTTGAAAGGACTTTTTCTTTTTACATGAAAAATGTTTTGTTTGAAAAATTTAAACGGAGGTAGAATGGAGGGCAAATGAGGCACACTGGGCCCATTATGTGCCATTGCTCAGGCAAAATCCCTACTGAATTCACTGGGAGTTTTACCTGCTGAATAAGGGGTTCAAGTTTTGTGGTCCAGGTTCTCAGTTGGTGTATATCTGAGTTTTATTGCAGTCAGTGGAGCTGCACTGATTTACATGCACTGAGGATCTGGCTCAGTGAACGAATAATCTGACTCCCATATCAAGCACGTCTGTCTTCACAGTGTTCCATTGAATTGGATAGAGGGCACAGTTTGAATTTCCTCTTTCATCCTAAAGCCAGGTCTCTTTTTTCAATGTGTATTGCGGTAAACATGTTTTAACCTGTATCTGCAGGCCTCTCTCATTCACAATGGTCCCTTCTGGCCTTAGAATCTATGAATTTTTCATGAAATCTCCTCGCTGTTCCCTTGGGGTCTTTTCTGCCAGCCCCCTGAACTCTTTGTTAACCACAATATATTTAAAATTCTTTTCCTTCACTATTTCAGGTCATGCTTATATACCTTCCATTTTCTTTGAGAGATCACTGCTTCAAAGGGCATCCCCGTTTAATACAAATTCTGTTCTGATTTCATCCAGTTTTCAACACCCAGTTAACAATCTAGTAAATTTTTCTGAACATGTAATGTAAACCTGGTGCTGACAGTTTCCGAATGCCTCTCTAATTAGGTAGCAGGTGCTGCTTTGGGCAGAAGTGGGGAGGGTGTCGAAGGCAGATCAGAATCTTGTCATATTTTTTGAAGTACACAATATGTAATCCGTAGCTACTCGAAGATGCATTAGATACTACAGCAGTTCTGCTGCTGTAGACTAACTTTGTTAGACTTCACGTTTACTTCTGTTTATGATTCTTCTACTCTATAATTCAAAATGTATCTTGAAGTTTTTACATGGATAATACTGTCCTTAAAGTCAGAGGAGTATTTTTATACTGTGCACAGATGGGCTCAACCTAACCTGCCAGACTCTGAGGAAGTTTGGATTCAGATCCATGATCTGGAGTTTGCAGCATCTCTCTCTGATGGGCTGAAATGTAGATCCCAAAACACCTAAACTTGGAAAAGTTTTTGGCTCTGCATCCAAATTTGGTGACTTGGCTTTATCTGCATGCAGCCTGCATTTCTTCTACTACATAGATAAAGATTCTCCCCAAGGTAATGGAGTTCGGGAAAAGAGTTGTTCTTATATATATTGATTGTGACCCCATACACCATTGTTACACCCAAGCAAGCATTTCAAAACTAACACACATCTACTTTAAAAGTAACCTGAATTTATGCCCTTTCCATGCTCTGTGTAAAGTTCCATCCATCTGAGGAGCTCAAAGTCCTTTGCAAACACGGACGAATTAAACCTCAAAACACTCAAGTGAGGTGGGTTGTATTTATCCCCACTTTACACATGAGAAATTGAGACACAAAGATTAAAGTTGACGTTTTCAAACATGGGTCTCCAAAGTTAGACACCTAATGGCAACTTTAAATTGATGATCTGAAATGGATGGCAGCTGCAAGTGTGCTCCATGCTTCTGATCAATCGCACCATTTATTTACAGCTTCCTAAATGTAGATTTAAGTGTCTAACTTAGGGCACCCAAGTTCTGAAAGTTTTGGTCTGAGTGATTTGTCACAAACATAATCTGGGACAGAGGCAAAGACAGAACACTGATTTCCAGAGTCCTGGTCTTGAGATTTACCATAAGATCAAACTTCCTCAAGGGATTTGCACAGGCACGCAGAGTTGAAGAAGGTAGAAAACTAACTTGCAAAAATAATTCCACTTGAGGGTTTTTGCCTTTTAGCTTCAACACTTCTGAGTTGAGGTCATCTTGGGTTTGAAAACTTATTTCTGAGATGCACCCCACCATTGTGGATTCTTTCTTTCCCCTTTAAAAGGCATTACTCCCATTCCCCTACGTAAAACAGATGCATTTTACAAAGAAACTAAACCAGACATTTCTGTCTCCTTTTCTTCTTTAACTGCATTGTCCTGTTTGCAGGAATTCTTAAGGCCATGACTGACTGCGAACAACAAGACAATGATGTAGTACAAGCTTGCTTACAGCAGATTTCCTGTCAATGCAAGCTATTGATGGAATCAGTTCAACAAAGAAAGGTTATTTTAGTTCACTTTTCCCTACGGAGAGACATAGTCCCATCAGTCCCATCCTGCCTGACAAGGTTATGTATCCAGCTGTGCTACAGAATCTTTTGTCTTATTCTGTCCTCTTGTGAATGAATAGGTTTCCTGCCCAATTATTACAGTCTTGTGAAACACTCCTGAGACAAAACACAAAAGGTTAGAGTGATTTTTAACCAGCAAAGGACCTATGAGTTTGAGTGTCTTCAAATCACAAGCCGGATGACTTCACTTCTCATTAAACTTGCAAGCAAGATTCCTTTAGATCAGGGCTCAAGAGGTAGCACTTTGTTTAATATAATGTTACCTACCTGGGTAGTAAAATTCATGTGGACGAAGGATGAATAGTCATGTGGTTAAAGTGTTGGACTGAAACTCGTGAGATCTGAATTTTTTTCCTAGATCTGCCATGGATTTCCTGTCTGATCTTAGGCAACTTACTTCATCTGTGTCAGTTTCCCAATGGTAAAATGGGAATAATGCTACTTCCATTTTCCCACCCTTTGTCTGCTCTATCTATTTAGATTGTAAATTCCTTGGGGGCAGAGACTGTCTCTAACTAGGTGTATGCAGGGCCGCCGAGAGCGGGTTCGGGCCCTGGTGAAAAAAAATTTTTAGCCCCCCCCCCCCCCCCCCCAGCAAGGGCGGACCGGCTAAACAGGGCCGACGAGAGTGGGGGGGAAGCTGGGCCCAGAATTTTTTCGGGCCCCCCAGCAAGGGAAGACTGGCTAAATAGGGTTGATGAGAGGGGGGGGAAGCAGGGCCCCAGGCCCCCTTCCGGACTGCCGGGCCCCGGTAATTTGTACCGGCTTCCCCCGCCTCTCGTCGGCCCTGGGTGTATGCATTGCACCTACCAGCTTGGAGCCAATTAGTACTACTAGAATGCAAACAAGAGACTTAATGCTTCTTAGCTTCTGGTCTCCCTATTTGAAGGATATTTCTTTATCTCCTTTTCAAAAAATTGGCCAAAAATATTGGGATTTGGAACCTTTCACATCTGAGCTGCTGTCCTGAATTGTGTGTAGGCTGGTCATGAGCAAACATCTTTCAAACATAATGGCTAGATCCCTGCCAGCTAGCCCCTATTCGATGTTGCTTGCTCTGGACCTCATGATTTGCCTTCCGGGACTTGTAAGAATCTCTAAGCCTTTTAACCCAAATAAGTAACTACTTAGTAAGCAGCTCTTAATTCCCCACTGCACTGATTTTTCTTCTCCAGAACACAATTCATGCTCCTGCCCCCCTCCCACCTCATCATATTTCTTCTGATATTGTCAAAAGCTTTTTAAACCTCCAAGAAATAAAAGTAAGAAGGTCCAATAGCAACAGCCTCATGATAGCCCCTTTGTAAATCATAGGCTGGACTAATCTCTAGTTTAACTCTGTTAGTTACACAAGGGGTTAATATGGCCCAGTGTATAAGAGCAGCATGTCTAGGTGGCAGTGCACTACAGTTGAAACTAAGGCCACTGAAATAAGGTGTTAATGAGAGACAGGTGCATATAATGAGAGCTGATGGTGCAAAAGAGGGGTGGGGAGTTAGCACACAGGACAGGGAAGCGTGACTATGGAATGCAGTAAACAAAATGGATCCATAGAAGTTTTACTTGGTTGTGTTGTAGCTTTTGTTACACTTTTATGATTCTTAAATTCTCTTCAATGACCAAGGCCCCATTCCAGCAAAGCATGTGAAGCATGTGCTCGACATAGCTACAATGGGCTTTCTTTCTCTTTGTTTCTGTTTTTCTCTCTGCTAATGTACCTGTGACCTAAATGTGAAGGTGTTGCATGTCTCTTACTGAGTTTCTGTATCATGTGTGTAGAAGGGATGTTTTCTTCAGGAGACGTGGCAAACAGCTAAAATCTTTGTCCAACATCTATAAGTTGTTGTCAGATCCAGTAGTGGGCCAGATCCCCAGATAGTGTAAATCAGCAGAGCTCCATTGACTTCAAAGGAGCCATGAACTTTTAAGGTTCAGGGCCAGTGGCTTTTCTCCCTTAACGCTTGATCCTGATGGGTGCTGAGCATCCACCTCTCCCACTGATTTCAGGACCAAACCCCTCAATGGTACTTTTAGTAAAACTGATGCCATCAAGGAGAGAACTGTATAGTTTTTACTACTGAGAGAGTTGTGTTGGTCTTTTTCCATGATTTTACATAGATGAGCTATTATTCTTAATTAAGCCAAGATTTTACAGGCCATCCTAGAAAACTGTTGGACAAGATCATCATAAATTATCAATTTAGCTAATGAAAGGGATATAAATTGGCATTTTCTGAACAGTAATGTCCAGGAGGCACTCGTGATATAAAGGAATTCTATTAAGCTGATGAACTAAGTCTTGAATCCAATGCTGCCGCTCAACCAAGCCATCTAGCCATGAAACCTTCTCACAGTTGGGAAATAGCAGTTGCCATGTGAACAGGAGCAGGTGTACAATATCCGAGGGAGGTGTGACCTATAGGGACCATGCAAAATTCAACATTGCAAAGCCATTATTAATAAATAAATGTCACATATATTGAATCATACATTGATAGGACCCTTTAACAGATATGTGATAATTCATATGCCCTCCCCCTAAGAATTTATATACAAAAGGTGCTATTCTACAAGGTGCTAAGCATCTCTTGGGAGATGTTTCCACCCTCAGCTTCCATGCAGCACTTCCCAAGAGGCAGTAGACACTCTTAGGATCAAGATTAGAAAAGAAGAGGAAAGAAAGCAGTGACACTGTCTTCACTACCGGCTGGATCGGCAGGCAGCAATCGATCCAGCGGGGATTGATTTATCGCGTCTAGTCTAGATGCGATAAATTGATCCCCGAGCGCTCTCCTGTCGACTCCTGTACTCCAGCTCAGCGAGACACGCAGGCAGAGTCGACAGGGGAGCAGCAGCAGTCGACTCACCGTAGTGAAGACACTGCGGTAAGTAGGTCTAAGTATGTCAACTTAGTTGTGTAATTTAGATCGATTCCCCCCCCCACCCCCAGTGTAGACCAGGCCTCAGTCTACTGCTTTATCCACTAGGCCAGGGTGAGAGTAGAGAGGCAAATTGGGGAAGATTTTCAAAAATGCCTAATAGATTTACCCCACATCTCCTTTATTTTTATGAGATATATGCTCCTAAATCCCTTAAGACTTTTGGAAAATTTGCATTGGTAATCATCTACATAAAGGTGATAGTTTGAACCATGGGACGAGATGAGTGAATATAGAGAGAGATGAGCAAGAACAGAACCCTAAAAGAATTCTGACAGAGACAGAGAGGTGCATGAGGATGCAGAAGGAGCCTTCATCAAGGTAGAAGGAGAGCCAGCAGAGCACAGAGTGGCATAGAGCTAGACTCCCTAAGGGAGTTATATGGGTCTCTTTTAAGTGTAATCATCTTCGTATAGATATGAGCAGGATATATACAAAATGGTTGTAAGAGCATCTAAATTATACTTGACTTGATGGATTGATTATATTTGATTACGTTGATTATGGCTATTAAAATAATTTTGCCCTGATGAAAAAAATTATATCCTCAGTTTAATTGCAAATATCCAAAATGCAGGTTCAACAAATTGTAGAGCTCCTCTGCTGAAAAGTTCTAATCAAAGAGTGATGTGTGTGTGTGTGTATATATATATATATATATATATATATATATATATATATATATATATATATATATATATATATACACACTGTACTGTATTTGCTTCCTCCCCCCTGCACCCCACTGATTGCATACTTCTAGTTCCAAATGAGGTGTGTGTGGTTGACCGACCTGTTTGTAACTCTGGTGTTTGTAACTCTACTGTACAGCCTTTCTAAGTATTAGACCTTTCCTGTCAGTTAAAAAGGCTGGGTTTTGGTGCCATACTTCCGTGAACACTCTGATGTAAGCATTAATGGAGCAATGTCAATGCAATTCTTTGGAGTAACATGGACAAGGAAAACAAACTGCCACTCATATTTCATATTGTTGTGAGAGCCATTGACTTCAGTCAGCTGGAAAGTGCAAACCTCTTACACTGAATAAGAAAAACATTTTGAACTAACTTCATTGGCAAGCACTTTGTTGCCAAATAGCATCTCTCCAGTTTTCTTTCTAGGTTTGTATATGGTGCCTCTCATTGTGATATCTGAATATGTCACAGACAGGCTAGGCTTTTAAAGGTTTATCCTGTGATGGATCATCGCCCCCTCCCCCCAGTCAGTTGGAGATCAGGTGGCTCAACTTATTTATTATACGCAGCTGGGGAAGAGATGGGGCTTCCCATAAAGAGCTGTGTGAACCCAGTTGGAGGGGGGAGACCCAGAGGAGAAGAGTTTGGGGTGTGCTGTCTCTCTGGGAAGCAGCCTGAAAGAAGGCCAAGAAGCATGATGGGGAGAAAAGCAGAGAGGCTACTCCCAGGGTGAGCTAGAAGACTGATTGGAGTCATGAACTCTTAATGAGCCACAGCCTGCCAGAGAGCCACTGGACTGTGGGATTGTTTGAGGCACAGGAGACCATGGGGAGTGTGGGGCTGACTGTAATGGCTGAAGTATGCCTCTGAGGAAGAGGCAGGCTCCTGAGCCTCCCTGGTCTGAAGGTTTGGTTGTTTGCATATTTTTGTTGAATGTTGATCAAGACTATGGGTACATCTACACTGTACCTGGCCCCCCCACCCCCCCAGCAAAGAGTCTCAGAGCATGGGTCTGCAGATTCAGGCTTGTGATACAGCACTAAAATAGCTGTGTACATGTTCCTGCTTGGGCTCTGAAGCCTGGTACAGAGTGCCATCTAAAGTTCTAATGTGAGCACCTAAAAACCCTACTTAGCTCTCTCCCTGTTCCAGTTAGCAGGGACAGGACTTTAGCGTTTTGGTCCATATTACTGTGAGAAGGCTGACTGAAAAAGCAGGTTTTGCATTTTGCCCTGCATATGCTGAAGTTTGTGGTCATCTTGATATTTCCTGGAAGTGAGATCCACCTTGGAGGGCCAACCACAGACAAAGAGCTCTACCTCTTTTGTATGAGCATTGCCTGAAACACTTTCAGTTCTCTCAGCTCAGTTGACCATACGATGCAGTGGCATGGGAGACCCTCTTATCCACTCCAGGAGCCTCCCTCCCCTGGGGGTAGGAGGGACACTTCAGGGTGCCATTAAAAGGCAGGGTACTTAACCAACAGCCCTAGTGTATCCGCTTAGGTATGCTGGGTCCTTTGTAGTCTTCTCCTCATGCCACAGAGGCCTTTATTGGGCTGCTGTTGGTGGTGGGTCCCAGAGCAGTGGGTCTTGGTGCTAACACCCCATTGAAATACATGGTGCAGTTCATGCCTGTCAGAGCTATTGCTTCAGTCTGTCTGCAGACTCAGGCAGATGTTGCAGCAATGGTTACACTGGGGTCACATTTAGAAATTAAGCCCCAGAGCCAGAAAGCTTTTGGGGGAACAGAGAGCTTCTTTTTGCTTTAGGAGAAAGGGGGAAAAACTAAGTCTGACAGGTTAAATTTATGTAAGCAGTTCTGCAGAGCATACTATGTTGTTTTATTTGGAGTTTGTGTTCTGTTTTTGGCAATGATATTTAATTGTGCATATAAATATATTTATGAAAGGGTGAGACACTAGGAAGCTATATCCTGAGGAAAGTGGGGTCTCCCTGAGCTAGCAGGGAGTGTATTCTGAACAGTGAGCCCAAATTCAATAGTGAGACCAGGATTTGGAGAGTAGAGATTCTGTCAGAGCAGGGTCTTTGTTGCTTGGTTTCCTGCCCAAAGATTCTCGACCCTATATGGATCTGCCTTTGCAGGACCAGACCTGCTGTCCGTGAAGCTGACTTTGAAGGGCTGGATTTGGCAGCAGCTAAACTGGTGGCACTGACTTCACTGAATGAGAACCTGTCAGCAGCAGATTGGAATGGGACATGGTGGGTAGACAGGTTGAGGAGAACCATGACCAGGCACCCACTTTATTATGCAAGTTTGTATTTATCTTGCCTTCCCAAATAAAAGGTATTTGTGGTTTCATATTCCTGAGGACTCCTGAATGCTTTCAAGGGGGAAAGAAACTCCTTGTAAAGGTGATCAGGGTAACCAAAATCTGGGCATGGATAAGATTTTAGGTGGGGCTTGAGCCAATCATTTCATTTGTTTTAATGGAATCCTTAAACATCATGTGATCCTAGCTCTTTACTACTGCCAATAACACCTGGTGTAAGGGGGGGAGGGTGAAGAATACATAAGCCTTCCTTCATATGAAGGTTAGAGATTTAATTTGTCTTTAAATGAAAGCTGAGATTCTGACCTCCTCACATAACCTCAGGAGCTAAGGCTTTAGGCACATCCCTGCAGTGCCTATATCTTGATCCAGCCCTGATCCAATACATCCTTTCTAACACTAGACAAGTCCACAGTGAGCTCCAAGTCTACTGCTACACAAGACTGCTCTTTGGCTCATGATGTGACTGCTTCTGTCTGTCTAGGGGAAAGTAGTTATCCATTAGCCTCTTTCTGACAATGCCTACCTTGTTTGCCCCATCCCTGCTGAAGAATGATTAATTAAAGCTGTACACAAAACCATCAGATCATTCACAGGAAGCATTCTGCTGTCATTCTGAATTAAATGCCTAGGTAAACTGTCCAGGATCCTACAACTAGCTTCTGGGGAGCGATGCAAAATATTTATTGTGTGCTGCAAGATGTCTGATGTCAGTCAGAAAAGAAGAACGCCTTCTCCCTTGTGTAGTCAAAACAAGACATTCCTTCAGGGGAAGGGGGGGGGAAACTGGGAGAAATATAAATATCTATAAGCAGAATCATACAGCACCGTGATTTAGTGAGCTAGGCACTCTCCAACTCCAGTCTTGGCTCTGCTGCTGATTCAGTGTGTGGCTAGGATAAACCTATTAATCTCTACATATCTTGGCTTCCCTGAGAATTATTATTTACTATTAAACTCGAGCGTAGGGAGCCTAACTGAGACTGGAGCTCCATTGTGCTAGGCACTGTCCATATGCAAAGAAAGAGATAATCCATGGTCTGAAAAAGTTTGTCTATTTTCTCTGTTTAGACTAAGGGTGAGAGAGAAAACAGAGGCACAGAGAGTGACTTGCACATCATCACAAAGTAGGTTAGTGGCAAAGCCAGGATTAGGATTGAGATCTCATGACATCCAATTCAGAGCTCTATCCAATAAAGTGTACTGCATAAGACTACTTACTATCTGACAGGGATGTTATGAGGATTAATTAATTAATCTTCACAGGGCTCTTTGAAGATGTAAAGCTGTGTTTAAAAAAAAAAAAAATTCCAAGTATTAATAAACAATGTCAGAGGAAAGCCGAGAAACAGATGGATGCTAATGAAAAGGAGAGAAGCTGACATGAGCTTAAAAGGTAAATAGATGTGTTTGTAATTTGCATCAAGACTTGTCCCAGAAGTTATAAGCAGATACATTCAGATTCTTGGGGTTTAATCCTATAATATAACAATTTTGGGTGGGATTTCTAAAGTGCTGTGCTCACTGAAGTCCATGGGATTTTTGCCAATTACTTCAATGGGAGAAAAGCCAGGCCAACACTGCGTGCTGTTGAAAATACCACCCTTCATTGTCAAAGATATGAGCTAGGTTGACCTTAAAAAACAAAACAAAACAAAAAAAAACACACCAATGGAGTAAAAAAGCCTCATAAGAGAATAAAAAGAGTGAGCTACAGCTGGTGCCTTAGGTTCACATTTTTGAGCCTCATAACAAGATATGAAATAGGGTCTACAAAGATGCATCTCTTTCCTAGCATATTAGATGCACTGTGCATGCCTTGACTCCTTAAGGAAACATTTGTAAAATTCCCGTGCTTTTGAGGCTCTCACTATTTATTGGCAAATGAGATCTTTAGCTGTTATGAATTCAGTATAATTAAGTTAAATTATTTTCCACTGAAATAAAATATTAATTCTAAAACCTCAACAAAGCTGGATAATTATCAACTAAGTAGTAGCTAATTTAGCATCCTGAACCAGGTGTGGAACTTTGCCAGGCCTGGAACTTTATCCACTAAATCACTGCACTTTCACTTCTGTAGGGTTGCCAACCTTCTAGGATTGTCCTGGAGTCTCCAGGAATTCAAGATTTATTTTTAATTAAAGATTATGTCGTGTAATGAAACCTCCAGGAAATATGTCCAGCCAAAATTGGTAATGTTATTTCTGTGGACTTCCATGTGGTCCATCTTAAAAAATCTAGGCTAATGGGATCCTTTATTTTTTTTAAAAAATAGCCCGTGTAGAAGTCTATTCACAGATTCTTAGGGTTGAATTCTTATACCTCCCTAGCTAAATAGTACAGCAGTTGTTGCTCCTAGAAAACTACACAGTTGGGTTGACTTGACATTCACAGATCAAAACTTCACACAAATCACTGTAGTTTTCCTTTAGGACTGTGTACAGATTTATATATTAGACATAAATGTGCCTGTCAGGCTCCTTTGACCTTAGACGGGGCTTTTGCTTCTGTATCTCTTGAGGAGTATGCTTCAAAAACCTTCCTCGACATGTAACAGGAAGGTCACTCTGTCTCTGAGGTACTCGGAGTAACACCAAATGATAGCCTTGATGAGCTGCTGCTTTGAACATAGAAAGCTTTGCTGTTCCATATATGGAAGTCAGGGGGTTGTGTTTTATGAAGTTAATACCCTAATGTAACCACTTACACTAGTTTGTAATCTGTCTCTGGGGTTCATGGTTTCCTGGCTGTGAATATGTATCCTTTGTTACAAGAAAATTCTGCACCTTATAGGCCAGATTGTGCCTTCCAGGGCGGAAGAAATCGTAGACTTCCCTTATGGCCCCCTATTTGAACAGTTTAAGTAGGATTTGTGTTACATAGGCATTGCGCTGCCCTTCTGCGTGGGGACGAAATTCATCCAAAAAGTTTCAAGATAAGCACTACTCTGCAGCACCATCCTGTGATATTGGGCCTGATCCTGGCCCCATAGAGTTCAGCGGGAAAGGTCGTGCTGAATTTGATGGGAACAGGGTCATGTCCGCTGAGAAGTGCATTAGATCCAAGTTTCCAGAGCTATCACTGTAACTCAGTTACAATATTAAGAAGGTCTGTGTTTAGCTGTTTTAGGAACCAATGTCTTCTACCATTGCAGGATATGTTATCACTTGTTGAATACAGTCTCCTCCTCAAATTAAAAGAGGAGGGATGCTAGTGCTGAGAACAGTAATATCCAGATGCTGCAGGAAGTGGTGCTGGTTACTCAGTTGTTGGAAGTCTTCCCTCTGAAACAGTTACCCAATATGGTGCCATTTTTCAAATGCAATGAAAGACCCTAACCACATCTAGATAATAAAGAGCTCATTTAACTTGTTTTTGCAAGAGATGAGGTGTTAGAAAAGGTGGAGGGAGGAGGAAAAAAGAGAGACCAAAAATGTCAAAGCTGGCTGTCTAAAATCAAGCATCTAAATAGAAGGTGGTTTCACTTTCAAAGGTGTTTATTCTGAGCAACCCCAGATGCCACTAAGGTCAGTGGGAGCTGTATATACTTAGTATCTTTGAAAATCCATCCCTGTTTAGGTGCTTAACTTTACCACGCAGTTTTGAAAATGTTTGCCTTAGAAGATGATAAAAAGGAGAGAAAAGAAAAATTAGATGAGCGAGGTAAAAGAGGAAAGGGGGAAATAAGAAAAGGAGTTACAAAAATGAGGGGCAGGTAATATTTTGGGAAGAAAAATAAATTCTCCCTAGATAAAATAGAAATAGAAATGGAAAATATGTTCATCAGATTCAGTAACAAACAACTGCTATATGGCTTTCATGCATCTTGCCTTTTAATTCATGAATGTATTTTCCCACAGATTTCTGAAAGACCACTTGTGGTATTTTAAGGTGTATTGTCTGTTTGAATAAGTAATTTGGACGACAATTTCTTAAGTGTGAAAGTGACTTAAGTGCCTAAGTTCTACTGAAAGTCAGTGGCTAAGTCACCTAGACACTTGAGAACATTTTTATCCTAAATCTTTCACAGAACTATCTGCCTATCAATTCTCCACAAAGTCAACATCATTTTTCCACAAATTTCTTCAAGAAATGGGACTAAATTTTATATCCCTCCCCACTCTTTGGCAGTTTCCTAACACCTCTGCTAAGGATCGGGGGGGAAATTCCTTGTTCGCTGTGTAGGATGGATCTTGTGCTCTGAAGACTCTTGGTTTTGTATTGAGAGATAATCCTGGGCAACAGTTAAGAAATCCCCTGGAAAACTGCCTCTGTAATTCTCTCCAGTGAGATGTCTGGAGTTTGAGGGAGTAATTAACAGTTTGCCGTCAGTGGTTTTCTCAACCCTATTGTTAGCTTTTCTTGATTCAAGATTTTTTGACATCTTATTTTAAATGACAAATTTAACTTGGTGAACTCATTCAAGGTCACAGAACACATTTACTACATGTGGAGAAGGATCTAAAGCCCCAAATTATTTGGGACCCAATTTATTAGAGACTTCCATTGCCACCTGTTTTCTGAATGGTAATTAGAATCCAATGGGGAGCTCCTGTGACTGAACTGTCCAAGGCCTGCAGCAGGCACTCTTATTGTTCTTACACTCAGAACTTGCTTCTTGTGATGATCTATAGGTTTTCATGGCACAAATGCCAGATTTGCTGTGTCTCTTTGACTGACCGCGGTATGGGCTCTCCTATAATGATGGACACCAAAATTTTCAATTTTTAGATGCCGAAGTTTAGGCATCTATATAAAAGTCCTGCTGGCCCACGACTCTAGCTGTTCAGCGCCTTTGAAAATCAGGCTACTTTTAAAAATAACAGGAGTACTTGTGGCACCTTAGAGACTAACAAATTTATTAGGGCATAAGCTTTCGTGGGCTACAACCCACTTCTTCGGATGCATCCGAAGAAGTGGGTTGTAGCCCACGAAAGCTTATGCCCTAATAAATTTGTTAGTCTCTAAGGTGCCACAAGTACTCCTGTTATTTTTGAGGATACAGACTAACACGGCTGCTACTCTGAAAGGCTACTTTTAGTTAGGGGCCAGCCTTTCCATTTGAAAATTTTGGCTTGAGGTCTGAGCAAGTATTTAGTATCTCTTATATGGTGCGTGATGTGTTCAGTTGCCAAATAATAAATATCTTGTGTATTTTAGATATTTATTTTGATCGTTTGTTCAGTATCTATTGCTATAGCAGCTATGCTAAATATCTACATGGAAATAATGCTGGTGTTTGTAGGGGACTGGCAAGCTGCATAGGGAAATGGAAAATCCCTTTTCCAGCTAGGACATTCACAGATAGGAGCAAAAAGACACATTCCACTGACTTAAAGATGAATGCTAATTGAAAAAGGTAGGGACCAGATTCTTAAATTGGTATGGTTCCATTGACCCCAGTGGTGCTAAGCTGACTTATATCAGCAGAGGATCTGGTCCTATATCTCCCAGAAGAAAAAGCAGCACATATAGTATATTAGTAGCCAAAACCCTGTGACCTTAATCAGACTAAATCTAGCAGGAAAACTGCATTCAGAACTCTACCAGAAATGACTTCCCTGCTGCAGTTATAACTCTGAACAACTCCAGCACGCTCCACAAGCTAAAGTAACACTGGACATTTTTCTGAAAGATCTGCTCTAGTTCAACGACACATTATTTTGGGAAAGTCCCAGGGGTGTGTCTCAGACTACATTATCACAGTGGTCTCTTCTGGCCTTAGACTCTAGGAAGTGACTACAGTCCACAAAAGTGGAGAAAGGAGAGGTGCAATAATGGTGGTAAACATGTTGTGAAATAAACAACACCTACTGTAAACATGAGAACAATGTACATTATTTTATATTAACTGTTACCTGAACTGACAGAAGGACTGTGAATCCATCTCCCAGATGATTGCAGCATGCTGCATTATTTTTAAGGCAGTATTGAGAGAGTCAAGCATTTGCTAATAGAATTGTTAATTTTGGAATGAAGTGTAGGTGTTTATAACATCTGGGCAGTCCCCTGACTAATGTCATGTCATCAGCTGATTCTCCGTAGACTTTCTGAGAACCACATCTGAACCCAATGATCAAGCAGAGACACAGCCATAAGGGAAAAATTAATGAACCTGCATATTTAATCATCCTTTTCTTGTATTTAAATACCTTGAGGAGGAAAGCATTGCATATTTAGTGGGATTTTTCTTTACACTGTAAATAATATACCAACATAAGGAGCGTGAGTGACCTTAAAACTCCCATATTGACTTCTGTGGGAATTTTGCCTGAGAGAGGAAGTTATCAAAGAGGCTTTTGCCTGAGTAAGAGCTAGAGAATGGGGCTTTAAGACACTCAGAACTTGCTTCTTGTGATGATCTATAAGGTTTTCATGGCACAAATGCCAAATTTGTGGTGTTTCTTTGACTGACCGGGATATGGGTTCTCCTATAATTATGGACACCAACATTTTCAAATTTTAGATGCCTCAGTTTAGGCATCTGCCTGTGCATTCTTTGGGCCAAATCCTGTTTGCATTACTCATGCAAATAAATCCCATTGACTTTAGTGGGAAAACTCCTATGAGTAAAGTGGGCAGGATTGGCCTCTTTGAAGATGTTAAGGAGGGGTCAACATTTACAGACAAGTTTCAAGAAGGGCAGCCATTATTATTTTATTAGTTGTTTGTTTGTATTGCATAGCACCTAGAGACCTGCAGCTGAGACTGGAGCCCTTTGTTCTAGGGCCTATACAAATACAATGAGAGACAGCACCAAGGAGCTTGTACTCTAAACGGAAAAGATAAAGGGGTAGGGGGAGAGGGGAAAGATGTGAAATGACTTGCCCCAAGCTCTCACAGCAGGTCAGTGGCAGAGCTGGCATTAGAACCTAGGTGTCCTGGTTCCCAGTCCAGGGTGCTGTCCGCTAATTACACTGCTGCCCCCCTTACTTTAAAGGTGAGAAATACAGATGGAAAGAACAAAGTGATGTTACATGCGTTTTACAGCTACCACCATATTTCATACTGTCCATTCTTTTTAAAATCTCAGCCATCTCCTATGCAAAAATAATTCTAGATCACTTGAAATATTTGTGTTAAATACTTTGAATGGCTTTTTCAGATTTTGTTTGCTACATGTTTCCTCTAAAAACAAAGAACCTAGCTGTAAATCAAATTAAAATTAATCTGAAACTGGATGATTTTCATGGTACACTCATTTCACCCATTATACTGGCTGACTTTTTATTTCAGGGTGGATGAAAAGCAATGACTTAAATCCAATTTTTTATTTTTTTCATTTCAATCAGATCTTTGGATTTAAATTAAAACCAGGTTTATTATTTTTTTTAAAAAGTCTATTTAAAGTTTGAAATTGCCAGCCTATGTTAAGGCCTAAACCTATAATCTGTTAAAATAGTTTAAATAAAAAAAATTGTATGTGTTTGCTCCCAAGTTTTAAAGATCGTCAGACTATTGAACTGGTAGAAATAAATGGCTAAGCACCTGGAACAAAGTTTGCTAAAACACTAAATCAGTTTTTGACAGCAGTAGTCTCTCCTGCAGGTGCAGAGAGACTATTTTCTTCATTTCCTTTTATTCACAGTTAAGAAACCAGTTGGAAGCTTAAAAAGCAGGAAAGCTTGTTTTCCTCTTCCAATCTATGAATAAAAACTAGGTCTGAGAGGATGAGAGCTACAAGAGTTCGAAACTCTTGAAGGATAAAGTGACCATAAACAAAAAGTTCAATTCACTAACTAAAGATTAGATTAAATAATCAGTTATTAAAAAATGTTTTGCACTGAAAACTAACTTCCCCCCATGTATCCAGCACACTTAAGGTAGTTTTATTTAAATATATAAATAAAATCCTGTTTTTATACATTATTTATTGAATTTGGATTTCCATCCAAATAGAGCTTGACACATATCACAAATAATAAAATTAATCATCTAATAAATAAGAAACGTGTCATTCATCATTTTCTAACAGGAAAGAAAAATAAAAATCAAGAATCTGAATAAATGTAAGTTAAGTTATATAATTGTTTATATGTGTGTAGATGTTGTGTTCTCCTGGTTAGCAAAGAAGCACCAAATTTAGTATAAAAGCTATATTTAGTTCCAAATCAACATGTTGTAATGGTGACTAACCAATGAGAATCTATCTATCTTTAGGAAAATATCTAAATGTACATTGCTCATAAGTATGGTAATTATTCTTAATTCTACCTGTACCAATGACCAGAAACAAATTAAAACCAAGGGACCCTGCAACATTCTTATCATTTATTTATTTTCTGTAGTACCCAGGATGTTGCTAGGTGCAAACACAAACGCAGCCTCTGTCCCTATGCCAAAGGGCTTACCCTCTGAAGAGACAAAGCAACCAGACAGAGTAGTGCCGGGCAGAAGAAAGTGGTCTGATGCACAAGTAAAAGTGGCCAGGTGGTAATTGAACACATCCTGATTTTTTTTTTTTTTAAAAGACAAAAACATAATATTTTTTTTGCATGGCAAAGAAGTGAAGTGAACCAAAGATACAGAGAGGGTATCTTTGTGGCTGGCCCAGGTCAGCTGACTCGAGCTCGTGGGGCTTAGGCTGTGGGACTGTACCATTGTGGTGTTGACATTTGGGCTCAGGCTGGATCCTGGGCTCTGGGACCCTTCCCCCTTTGCGGAGTCCCAGAGCTCAAGTTCCAGCCAGAGCCCAAACATCTACACTGAAATTTTACAGCCCTGTAGCCTCAGTCCCACAAACCCAAGTCAGCAGACCTGGTCCAGCTTCTGATTTTTAATTGCAGTGTAGACCTACCCAGACTCTTGCAAAAACCTTTAATTAGCAACAAGCTACAACAGCAGGCCCCTAGCTTAGGACAATGTACTGTGCCAGTGTTGGAAGAGGCCTGTGCAGATTCACTCTAAATTATGCTCATTATATCATTTGGTAAGTGTCCGCAGCAAAGCTGCCGCTGGCCAGAGGAGGGGCTGACACTTTGAGAAGGTGAGAGATGATGATGGTGGATTCGCTGTGATGTGCAAGCATATGGCCAATGTGCAGTCCAGGGGACCTGATCAAAAGCCCAGTGGAATCAGAGACTTTCCATTGGCTTGGATAGATTTTTGGATGAGGCATTTGGGGGGATAGTGAACGGGGGCAATGCCCAGAGATGACACTTGTGCATCCACCCTGGATATTGTTTGTTTGCTCTGTTGACCTGCTTCCTTTGGATTTAGTCTTTTCTCCTCTCCATCCTTTGTCATCTTAAATTCCCTGTGGTTTTGTTTCTTTACTTGACTTCTGCACCCCTGAATGGTGAAACCAGCTTCCTCTTTAACAGGCTCCCTTCCAGTAGATAAGCGAATAATTTAACTGCTAAATTTTGCTGCATTTCAGTGCACAGGCAGTGCATCTAGCAGCTACTTTTAAGCAACCTGCTTCTGCTGAATTTTCATTGGCCTTTCTGTGTCTTTTATTTTTCACTGCTCTCTGCTGGACCTCATTTCCTTTTGCCATAGTGCATGCTGCTAATCTTGGGGAGAGAACTCCTTTCCTGTCCGTCAGGCTGTTCTCCAAGTTTACAGTACATTGGCGGGGCAACACTGGGAAAGCTTGCAAGCCATCCACTGACCAGGCCATACTTTGCTCAGTAAATAACAAGGGCTTTGTTGTGACATTCACAAACAGAGCCTTGCGCTGGGGTGGTGCAGCTCCAAACTGTCCCAGTTGGAACACCAGGAAGCTTTGTGCACAGGCGAAACACTGATTTCTGAAGTGCCATGCCATGTATGGAAAGTATGCTCACTGCCACACCTCTTCTGGGGAGGGGTTGAGGCACATGCTTTATTGTACAACTGCCGGACTCCAGTGTGCAGGAGCTCCATCTCCCCTCTCTTTACCCCCATTGGTGTAGTTGATTTCCACAGGGGGCACACAAGGGAAGTAGTTTCAGTGCTCTGTTGGACTTCAATTGTGGCTGGCTCCTGCATGGGTGCTTGCTATGTTAGAAAGAGTAACGTGTCGCTATCAGTTCATCTCGGCTTTAGTTTCAAGTGATGAAAATTTTATGCCTTTGGGACCATGAAGTTTGTGTCAGTAATCCCCTTTCTACCCAATGTTTAAATAACTACCCCATATATGACCCATCTTATTATGGCCACGGAGTGGCAATATTACAGTTACTTGACACAGTTGCCCAATGGCAAGACACTGTTCTATCCATGTAGTGAGTGAATGTGTAACTTTGGATATAGCCTCATCCTTACAGTAACATGTTTCTGCTCTAACTCCATGATCACTTGTTCTAAAGTGTTGATTTAGCATACTGTAATTGGGCCTTTGATCCCGAGTAGTGCATGATTTATATTTCAATTAATTTTGCTTTTAAAGGTTGTGTTGTGTTAAATGAAAGATTCTTGAATAACAATATTCGATGATAACATTATTTAATATATTTGAAAGTCATCTATGATTTGCATAGATTCAGGAACAGTGAATTTAATATAGATATAGATGTGGTGAGCTTACTATTACAATAAGCTCCGTAGTGTTGATTCCACAATTAAGTGGACAGAGGTATGAATAAAGCCTATGGCAGAAATTTTCACAGCCAGGCACAGGACTCACCCACCCATCTTCCATTTAAAATAATGGAAGATGTGTCACTAAATCCCCTGCACTGCTTGGAAAATTTCAACTTGGAATTCTTCCCTGAAGTTCTGTAAAAGCTTTCAAATAGCCCAGAGCTTGGATTCCACTACCCTTATGCCAGTGTATTATTGCAGAGCTGGAGGGGTGGGGGGGGGGATGTTTACTCAGATATATTTTCAGTCTATAATCAACAGGGAATTAAGATACCGTTAATAAGGTTACAAAAGAAGGCTATGGTAGGGCAAACATGTTTATTTCAGATAGTGTTGAAAGTAAGTTGTGTGTTTCCTCAGTATCAGATGATACTAAAATGGGCACCATTAAAACTTGGGCTGCTGGTCTTGTAGTTGGGAGGCATTGGTCCTTTTCTTGGGTTTGCCACGGTCCTGCTGGTGACCTCGAGCAATTCACTTCACCTCTGTGCTTCTGTTCCACTTCTTATACTTTGTCTATTCTGTTTGTTTTATTTGCATTACCACATCAGGTTGTAGGCTCTTAAGGGAAGACTATAGATATCCATAGTGAGCGACAGTGCCTAGCACAATGGGTTGCCATCTCAGTTGGAGCCTCTAGGCACTACTGTACCATAAATAATCTTGACATTTCCCTTGCCGTGGGTATTTTCATTTATATATATTTAGAATAGAAAGATTCCCATTGGTTTTAATGAGCTTCTGATCACACCACTGATCTTAATTTACCAGATTTTACTGGGGTCCAGAGAATATTAATGTTGGATGTTATTAAAAGGATCACCTTTCCTCTTTGTTATAATGGCCAGAAGTACATGTAACATCGCAAACCATCTTCCTGCCTATAAGTGTCTAAATTAGAATGTGCTCTTTGTATACAGGCGTTTTGATGTGCAAAATCCCTTAACAGTTCTATGAGAAGCTTCACAAACTCTGATGATTCCATTAAGGTTTTACAGAGAGCTCCATATTTAGTGTTCTCTAGTGGAAACATGTAACAGTTTAATTAAGATCTGCACATGATTAACACTAGAGCTATATGAAATATTCACTGAGAAAGTAAAAAACCCACAACATTAAAATGGGCCTCTTCTTTTCCCACCTTTGCAGAGCTTGTGCAAAAATGCAGTGCTTTCTGCAAAATTGTTTGTATTAGTGGAGCAAGCACTCTATTTTATTATTATTATTATTATTTTTTAGCACTATCTGGATGTCAATGCAAATTTCCAAGCTAAATTTCCTGTGGTGCTTTTCAGTTTTGAGATGGCTTGGTTGGTCAGAGTGTGGTTGAAGTCCCATGATATTTCTTGAGGATTCCAGATGATGTAGGTCTCCCCCATGGCTCCAGGAGGACAAAAAGGGGTCAATAGAAGCCATTTTGATTTGTTGCATAAAGCCTGTGTGCGAGGAAGTGAGACAACTGATATAATAAAATTTCAAAGATTGTGAAGAGCGGGAACAGAGCAAGTATTGTCCTTGTAGTCCTAGGAGGAACATAACTATTATTTAAACAGGAAGGTGAAATTACTGCTTCAGTTTCGAATCACAAGTATTCAGGGAAAACTTTGAAAGTGCAAAATACTCTATGGTCAAGATTTTTGAAAATTAGGCCCCTGAATCCAAATTTTGGCACCTAATTAATAGGTCTGATTTTACAAGTCCTCGGAATGCAGCAGCTCCCACAGAGATCTCTAAGGTTGTTTTAATTCATTAAATGGGTACTCAGCACTTTTGGGGAAATTAGATTACCAATGTGGGTGCCTAAATATAGACTCAGGAGCCTAATTTTGGGCATCCATTAAAAAAACTTGTATGCTGGGAATCCATAACCAAAACCACTTCTGTTAATCTCATCACTAGCTCTTTAGCTGATCCTTTTTTAAGTAAAAATTGCCTTGCACAAGTGAGTAGGTACCAAACCTAGTGCCCTGCTGGTTACTTGGTTCTCCCTTTTCCCCCACTGGGCTACGCTGACTAGTAAAAGCAAAGAGAAAAATTTGCACTATGTGTTAAGCATTCTATAAGCACAGTGGACCAAGTTCATTCCTGGAGTAACTCCATTAACTCCACTGTGAGCTGCACCAGGGAAAATTTTGGCCTAACTAGACAAGTCATTGTGCAAAGCATAGCTAGCTGGGCACTGAGCTTACATCCAGAGAATACTGACTCATCAGAAAATAAATCCCAATCTCTTTACTGCCAAGCGGTGCTTTCCCCAGTATTTTCTCCATTCATGTTTACTATGTACTGGATCTTTGCTCTTATGTGTAAGGACTATAGCAAATAAAATTAATAATAATAATGCCCTGCATTTCTGTGTTGAGTCTTATCTGAAAGGATTCCAAAGAACTTTGCCCATTGAAACGCAGCTGGTGATAAGTCAATGCTTCTGTGAAGCTATAACAGCTTACACCAGCTGAGGATCTGCACACACATTCACTCACCACTAAAATGCAGGGACATGTGGGGTAAAACACAGGAACTGTTCAATGACATGCCACAACTACACAATAACTGAGGCCTGAAAATTGGGTTGGGCATGTCATGTCCAAATAAAACAGCGGGGGGGGGTTTGAGAATTTAAGTGGCTGGAATGTAGTCACCCAAATGTGACCTGAGTACAAAGAATGCAATCCATCCCCTTGGTGTGTGCTGCTCCGGTGGTACAAAAGGGCCAGAATCTGAGTGCTAATGGCCAGCTGGGAATTCAGTTTGCATAGATAAACTCCCTATTGGTGTAAAACTGCTGTAGCTGGCTCCTGCACCAGCTGCCCACGCACTCCCATATTGGGGGAGGAAGGGAGCATGGCAGTGCAGAGCTCCACTATGCCTATGTCCACTTGCTTGGGGTCCATTTAAGGACCCTATACCACCGGCATGTCAGTCCCTTAGCTTCTCTAAACCTTCTCAAGTTTAGAGGTCTAAACCATAACTGACACCTTGATGGCCCTTCTCCTCGCCACCTCTCTGGTTACAGAAGGTAATCTGGCCAACGCCTCTACAATTGTGGAAAGTGCAATGGATCTTAAATGACTACAATTGGGCCACCATTTTTGGTTTTTCTGTCTCCTCAAAGAAAACACCACACAGGTCAACTAACACTCTGTGGGCACAGGAAAGCCTCAAACTGAATGAACTCAGACTCGAAATGAAGTAGACTCTCTGGAAGATAAAGTGAGCTGGCTGAGCAATGCAGAGAAACCTATCACTGTGCCAACCTTCTGATAATTACAATTTCAGTTCAATGTACCGTAGGCTCTCTCTCTTAATCTTCTAAATAGGAAGTTTCTCAAGAAAATTCAAATTTCTCTCCTACTATCTGTTGCCTGAATGGTCTGGAAGATTTAAAACAAAAATTAATCATTTTCAAATTCTTGAACCCGCTGAGTGCAAGTCATCAGCTTCTCCTTAACCATTTTATAGAGACATATGTATCTGGGGATCACTTAGCAAGAAAATATTTTTTAAGTTTGCTCAAGGCCAATTTATCCCAGGCATTGAGTCTATTCAGCTGTAACTGCAAAAATAACTTGGATCCCTTCCTATAATCACTACCGACTAACAGCACTTCAACCAACTGATAATCAAGAACTGTGCAGCCATATTTACTGTAAGCTAGGGCCATGATTCTTCTCACTTATACCAGCCTGTGTCAGTTTAACTCCATTAGCTTTGGTGAAGTTACTTACATTGGTGTATGTCAGGAGTAGAGGGGCATCAGACCCGGGAGGCCAGTTCCTCCATAAGTGTAAGTCGAGTTTCCTTCATTGACTTTAATGGAACTATGCCAATTTACATCAGTCAAGGATTTGGCCTTAGGCATTTTTTCTTGACCACTAGTGAAGAAGGGATTTATGAAGTTTAAAGTTTTTACCTAGACCCTTATTTGCCCCATCTTGTCATGAGGCATGGTTTATAAGGTGAATGTTGATGGTTCATTTTAGTGGCATAAAAATTGACCAAACACAGTTGCACAGTGTGAGAACCTAGGAATATAGGGCTGATTTGGAACACACATACACCTCTTTTTCTGAAGAGGGTGGGCACTTGCCTATTGGTTATATCATTTTGAACAGTGGAGGACCAAATAGGATACTTCTGTTGGAAGATGTTAGGCCACCAGACCTAGAACTGGAATGACAGCAGGACATTGGGGCTCACAGTCCCTCCACTGAAATCTAACCAAAATCTGAGTAAAATGTGCAGAGGAGACGGCCCTTAAAAATGCCTGAGTAACTCAGGGTTTGAGTCAAAGATCATTTGAATCAAATGAAAGAGTTCCATTCACTTCAAAGGCCTTTGGTTCACAATCTAGGATTCCTGACCGAATTCCCCAATTTTATAGATCCAATGTATTACACCAAATGGTCTAGTGTGAAGGGGCTGGAGAGGTTTTGTATAAAGGCATAGCTCCCAAATTTGCAGTGGCTACTCGAATGACACTTTTGCAGGATTGAGTGAGTGAAGTGATCTTTTTTTCTGATTCAGCCTGTCTCCCCCTTCTAATCACAGTACTTTAATGATGGCACTTCCATCCCAGGGTCACAAGAGGCTTTCATCTTCCTGTCAGGTACATCAGTATTAGTATACTCATTTTACTAAATGGTTGGTAAAGCTGAGGCCTAGGGAACTGATGTGATTTCCTCCCCTCCCCCCGGTCCCACCGCAAGTCAGTGGCAGAACTGGGAATGAAACCCAGGAGACTTGACCTCCGTCCTAAAGTCTTGTGCATTAGCCACAACACCATTCTTTCTCTTTGTCCCTGAAGTGTTTCCTTCCCTTTCCCTAGTTTGTGCCTAATCTCTCTCCTATCTCTTTCTTAATGGTGGTTTTCCCTTTGCTATCCCATGGGTCTTTCCATGCCTTTCCTCTCCCTCATCCTTTTCCGATGACGTTTTTCCACCAGCGGTCCAGTCTCACTTTTAGTCCCATCTCTTCCTGAATTTCTTTGTAACCTCTCTGGTCCTGTCTCCCTCACAACATGGCTGCCCCTGCAGGTAGAATTCACTGCTGCTTAGGGCCAAGAAGCAGAAGTGCTGGCCTATTCTTCCCCACTGTGCTGCAGAGTAAGACCCAGTGTAGGTGAAGAAGCTGCCAAAGGAAAGGGGGAAGAAATCTTGGCTGTCTACTCATAAACCTTGTGAGTAGCCAAGTGGGGAGGAAGAACTGAAAGGGAAACCTTGCTCACTGCCTGCTGCCCTGCTCAGGAGCGACACTTCAGATGGCATGAGCTAGTAACAGCAGGGGTGAATGTGTGACTTTCCCTCTAGATTAGAGCTGGTAAGGAATTTCCCATTGAAATGATTTTTTGACAGAATACTCTGCAAATATTGAATTTTTTTTCATGGGAAAAATAATAATTTTGCAAAAATTGTTTGATTTTTCTGTCAGGAAAACAAAATATTTCATTTTAGGTCAGTTCAGCCTCAACCAAAATGGTTCAGTTTAACAAACTGAAAAAAACCTTTAATTTGTCAGTCTGACATTAAACTGCAATGGCCAAAGGTGCCCCCGTGCTTCGTGCCCCCATACACTCCTATGGCTCCTTGGCCAGACTATATCTCCATAATGCACCTTGGTCTCTCCTCTGACCAAGTTGCATTATGGGAGTTCCATGATCACAGTGCATCACAGCAGATGTAGCCCATAGTGGTTCTTTTTCAATCTCTGTGTGAAAAATGTTTCCCTATAAACAGCCCTTCTACTACATCCTAGCCTATCTCTTCTTCTTGTTTCCTGACTCAGAGAAAGAAGGGGCAAGGATGTGCCCCAAATTGTCCTTTCATCCCACAGAGTAGCCCATTTTTAGAGCTTTAAAATGGAAGTGGAGAATGAGGTACAGGGACCAGTCCTGTTTTGTCAGGGGGATGCATGAGATGACCTAAGAACTCTTTGCCAGCTCAAATTTCTGATGCTGTGTCATGTTATGTTGAACTTTTTCCTGCCAGCATTTAATACAACATCCTTACATGACAGATGCAGACTAGAGGAGTGAAAAGAGGGAAAATGTGTAGAATATTAAAGGGAGAGAATATTTTTTCACTGTGGTGTGTGTGTGTTTTCCTCCTCTTGTCTTTCATTCACCCCTATGTCTCACTCAACAGGCATGCTCTATGCTGGGCAGATGGATTGGTGTTGGCACATGGAGTACAGCTGTTTGTACACGACAATCTGTTTTTTGCAGTATTTACTAGCTAGTCAGCAGCCAGACTGTAAATAGAATAAATAGTTGGAGGTGAAGGGTCAAGATCATGTATGGCTGTTTCACAGAAAGGGAGAGAGTATGTCCTTGACCTCTAGCACTGGTGACGTTTTATAACTTGCTTAAGAGGTGCTTCTTACCCAGCAAAAATTACAGCAATGAGAAATTAGTGAGAAGGGGTCATTACAAAGGCCTAATGATTTATTCTTGTGTTATCTCTAAACATTCCCTTGCATGTTCATTTCTGTATGCGATTGTCCATCATTTATCCCATGCTCTTCTCCTCTTCCTCCCTACCATGTGCCATGGTTGATTGTGCTCATGCTCCTTATTTAAAGCATGCTGCATGTAGTGCACCCTGTACTGAGAATGCATTTACCCTGTTAGCCTAAGAATTCAATCCAACGCAGGGAGAGCCAGTGCTTAAACTTTCCTCGGGGCAAGTTATCTCATAACCTCCTGGTGCATGGTTTCTTGCAACTTCCTCAGAAATAGCTGGTACAGGCCTCTGTCAGACACAGGATGCTGGGCAAGATGGACCATTAGACTCATCCAATATAGCAATTCCTATATTTCTCAGGAGGCTGGAGCTGAAGTCCAGAAGCCTTGCAATAAATTAGAGCTATTCAAACTATTTCATATCAGTACAGAATGTCTGTCTTTTCCCCAGAACTGTTTGCATTTTTCTACTTTGGTGTGGGTTTATTTGCAAATACACACACTATCTTTGGCCTTAATTTTCCTTTCCCATTTACCTTTGTATCCCTTCCACATGTTGACACAGGGCAGTTAACTTTTTTTAACTCCCACACATCAAGACAAAACTATACCCTGCAACTGATAAAAGCTCTTCCTGTCTGCAACCACATTTTAGTCTAAAATGAATCTGAACAGCTTACCGACTGGGTAATTTTGAAAAATGAGGATGTTGTTAATGTGGTTAAAGCCACTCAAGAAAGCGATAGCCCTTTTCAGAAGAGTTGTATTGAACTTCCAGTTAAAACCCTAATATATATATAACTTGTACAAGGTCACAGTTTCCAGGTAGCGCAGGACATGATGGGACTTCTCAGATGCAAAGTATTAAAGGGCTGTTAAACAAGCCGAAGAACCAAAGGAGTGTTTCCCCTTTCTGTTCTTCAAGAAAAGGGAATGCGTATGCTGCCCATTCCACAGAACATAATGCCTGCACACCTTGCAGGAGAACGACCTTATCTTGTTTGGTTTCCAAAGGAGCAGGGTAGCTTGGAATGCGGATAGCCACCTGGCCTCTTTCCTTCCCCAAAAGATGGCTAAAGATAAGGGAGGGATCTTATTAGGAGGACAGGGTTAGTAAAACTCACTAGCTTAGTTATGGAAGCCCTTGAGTCTTGCCAACTTTGCATCTGTCTAATCTAAATGCTATGCCTATCACCATAGTATCTGAGTGTTTGGAGTGCTTCAGATTTGCTGTGGGGGTATGAATTTGGACTTTCAGAAAGCCTTTAACAAGGTCCTTCCCCAAAGACTCTTAAGCAAAGTAAGGAGTCATAGGATAAGAGGGAAGATCTTCTCATGGGTTAGTACTTGGTTAAAAGATAGGAAAAAGAGAGTATGAATAAATGGTCAGTTCTCACAGTGGAGAGAGGTAAATAGCAGTGTCCCCCAAAGATCTGTCCTGGGACCAGTACTCTGTTCAAAGTATTCATAAATTTTCTGGAAAAAGGGGTGAACACTGAGGTGACAAAGTTTGCAGACCGTACAAAATTACTTGAGATAGTTAAGTCCAAAGCTGACTGTGAAGACTTACAAAGGGATCTTGCAGAATGGGGCAGGAAAATGGCAGATTAAATTCAGTGTTGATTGGAAAACATAATCCCAACTATTCATGCAAAATGATGGGTTCTAAATTAGCTGTTACCATTAAAGAAAGAGAACTTGAGGTCATTGTGTATAATTCTCTGAAAAACATCTGCTCAATCTGTAGCAGCAGCCACAAAAACTAACACAATGTTAAGAACTATTAGGAAAAGACTAGATAAGAAGACAAAATATCATAATGCCACTATATAAAACCTTGAATACTGCATCCAGTTCTGGTTGCCTCACCTCAAAAATATTAAAATTAGAAAAAGCACAGCGAAGGGCAGCAAAAATGACTAGGGGTAGAGAATAGCTTCCCTGTGAAAAGAGATCAAAAAGATTGGGACTGTTCAGCTTGGAAAAGAGATGACTAACTGGGGATATGTAGATACAGACTAACACGGCTACCCCCTGATACTTGGGGATATGATAGAGGTCTATAAAATCATGAATGGTATGAAGAAAGTGAATAAGAAAGTGTTATTTACCCCTTCATATAGCACACAAATGAGGGATCACCCCATGAAATTAATAAGCAGCAGGTTTAAAACAAACAAACAGAAATTCTTCACACAATGCACAGTCAACCTGTGGAACTCATTGCCAGGGGATATCATGAAGGCAAAATGTATAACTGGGTTCAAAAAGGACTTGGTCCTATCCTTCATGAACTTATCTATTAATGGTTATTAGCCAAGATGGTCAGTGATGCAACCCCATGCTCTGTGTGTCCCTTAACCTCTGTTTGCTAGAAGCTGGGACTGGACAACAGGGGATGGATCACTATATACATTGCCCTGTTCTGTTTGCACCCTCTGAAGCATCTGGCACTGTCGGAAGGATACTGGGAGTATCCAGTAAGTATTTGTCTGACCCAGTATGGCTGTTCATATGATTTTAGGTGACTTCAGAACTTTAAGTGAATCTCATAGCGGGCAAATGTATGTGAACTGAACTCTCTGTCAAAGCTTGCTGAAATAAGGTGAACCCAAGCTCATGATTTTCATGCAACAATATTTTGCAGCTTCAGGTTACAAGAGTCATAAATTCTACGTACATACAATACCCTTGGTGTATAAACAGCATCAAAGCACAGCTAGAGATTGCTCTGAGATTAAATAGTGTTTAACAGTGAAATAAATTCTCTATTTCTTGGCAAACCTCTTGATGCTTGTCATGGCTTTTCTGCTGACTCTGTCTGCTGTGGAAGGTCAAGCAGGCTTGGGTAGTAGGGCAATAATAGATTCCAAGAGTAGTGCATTTCAGAGTATTTGTGTGCACATACTTTAGAAGTCAGAACCCACTGAGCATTTCAAAAGATGCATTACAGCCCTACTTGTTCATAACTCAGTAGACTTTCACAGTTTTGCTGGGCAGAATGTACATGGTTATCTACAGACTCAAAGGCTTCAAATTTTCAAGGTAGTAAACAGAGATTTAGTAACAATTCCCATTTGTGTCATCAGGAATCCATCCAACCAGTGTGCACTGCTTTGAAAATACAGCTGCAGAGGCTGAGAGGAAGTGTTTTGTGATTAGGACACTGGACTGGGGGTCGAGATCTGAGTTCAGTTTTCAGCTTTGTCACAGATTCCCTGTATGACCTTGGGTAAATCACTTAACCTCTCTGTGTCTCAGTTACCAATGGTAAAATGGAGATGATAAACTTCCTTTATCCCACCCATTGTCTGTCTTGTCTACTTAAAGCGCAAGCTCTTTGCAGCAGAGACCATCTCTTACTATGTGAGTCCCCGGTACCTAGCACAACAAGATCTCAATTTTGGTTAGGATCCCTAGGTATTAATGATATATAAATAATAGTAAGCCATGTGTTGGCTATAATGCTGGTTGGGAAATGGCATTTACGTCCTTCATGAAGTTCTGAAATTTTGAGAAAAAAACCTCATGCTGAATCTGTTTGAAAAGTCAAAAATGCAAAAATAGTAGAATGGAAATTCCAAAATATTTTGACTAGGAAATAGCAAAACAACCTTACTGAGATGTTTCATTTTCATAATGTCAAAGTGGTTTTTTATGTCAAAACAGTATATGCTACAAAACATTATATATATTTTATAAATAAAAATTGTCAAAACAAAACAATCATGGTAATGAAACCAAAGCAGTAGAAATGAAACAAGAAAATCAACATGAAATATTCCATTTGAATTTCAACATTTTTTTCAATTGAAAATTTGTATTGAAATGGACACTTTCCTGCAAAACATTTAGTTCTATGAAACAACATTTTCTGATAGAAAAATATTCCATTTTTTTTTTAACCACTTCTCCTTGGCTGTAAGAGGAAATCATCCAAATAGCTTTATACTAGTTACTTTTTAAACACTGAGATCATGCCTCCAGAACAACTTGATATATCAAAAAACCCAATCTCATCTACCTTCTAATAGAGAAGGCACCATACCAAAACCCTAGATCTAAATATCTCCAAATTTTCAGGAGATTCAGTATCAAAACCCGGATTGGCATCTGGCATTCACAGTTCACTCCTTTTTCCACAATAGTCCAAAACAAACCCTGTATCCAAGCCCCCAGACATTTAGGACGTAGGACTTGGAAATCCTGATCGGCTTGGATCCATCTCTACTATTTAATAGTCCTTTCCCACATGCCCCTGCCCATATAAATTCACTGCATTATGTTTTTGTTTTTATCAGTGAAATCTGATAGTGATAAAATTCACTGTGCAAACCTCACTGCGCAACTTTCCATCCTAGGCACTTCATCATTGTTGTTATAGGCCTTGATTGATAGAGTCAAATTTTCCATTCCATTGCAGCCCCTTTTTGCTATTAATTGAAAGTCACTACAGCCCTGAACCTGAAACAGCTCCATGCGAGCATACCCACTCAGAGTTGCTTGCAGGACTGGGGCCATAGCTTGCATTGTTTTTAGCATCCGAGCAGCTTAAACCCGTGGGGTTCTACGCTAAACCATATATGGCCAATATCATATTATTCGCCTTCAGCCTGATATGTGATGCCTGTCACTTTTCTGTTGATAGCTTTGGGGGCAGCAAATTTCCCTATTCATCTTTGCCAAACTAAGGAGCAAAAATAACAGCACAGAATTCTCTGTGGCAATAAGAATTATTAAGAAAAGGAGAAAGGAAATGTTTTTGTTCTAACATTCAGTTTCTCTAACATTATTTTAGCACCAACAAATTTAGCAAGGTGATTTTAAAATTGTTGCTTAGTTTTTGAAACTGCAGCTTCAAGTGCATCTGTTTTGACTCTTGACCTGGTCCTGGAAGTTCCAGTTTCAGAAGCAGCAGATGTTCATTTTAAAATATAACAAAACCAACAAAGCAAGCTAGATCATCAACTGGTGGAAATCACCATTATCTTCAGTGCAGCTATGCTAATTTACATCACCTGAAGAGCTGTTTCAATATTTTGTGCCTTTCTAAAAAGAAGCAATTTATGGAAAAGAAAATCAGATTTGATCTTGGAGTTGAAATATTTAGACTGTTGGCAGCACGGAGTCCACAGTTAATATAGTCATTTTGCTCTGTAATTATGATGTGCTGGTACTTCAAAACATAAATAACTTCTTTTAAAAGACCTTTATTAAACCCTTTGAGCATTAAATGGATAATGGCAAACTCAGTTTCTGTGTATCAATTATGCACATCCCTCACTGGGATATACTACTCAGTCTTTCAATTAATATTTCTATTTTCCTCTTGTTAATTAAATAATCACCTCATTAACCAGTGCCTATATGGACAGGTAATTTCAAATTTTATTTGTATATCCATCAGTTTGATGTCTTACCCATTTTTCCTCCTATGTTACTAAGATGGCAATGTTGTCTAATGGTTAAAGAATTAGTGTGTGAATGAATGAAGAATGAAATCAGGACTGTTGAGTTGTATTCTCAACTCTGTTACATTAGTAGGATCAGAGTCAGTATCTTCTTTGTGCTTTAGTTTATCCTTCTATGAAATGGATATAATATCACTTACATATCCTACAGGGTCCAATTAGTTAATGTCTGAACACAATTTAAGGTCCTCAGATGAAGGATTCTAGATATGGTATTATTTTCCAAGATTGTGTTTGTGCAGCCAGTATTTTTTTAATAGGTTCCATCTCATCTTTTTGTATTGTACTACAGTTCTAATATACTGTATTTAAAGGACAAAAAAAACGACAGTAACACTGTCTGCATGCAGGAATCACTTTGCCAGGGCACTTTTTTGTCTAATAAGTTAATGTAAAGTTGAATTACATGCTCTAATCTTTATTCTGCTTGGCCTGTGTTTATGACCCAGGTTGACCTCTCTCTATCACCAATTCTATTTAGTTCTCTGTTAAAATTCTACACTGGATTCTCATCTTTTGTACTGTTTGATCTGTGGATTCTTTTTGTGTTTTAAATCTATTTCTAATTTCAGTCTCGAGTTTCCTATGTTAATTACAAGTACAGTGTGCATAGGAAGTGCAGAATGATTGCCTTTCAAAGGTACTTTATCCTCACATTGGCAATGTCGTCTTTGACATGTTAATGTTTTTAGGAATAGTCTCCAGCTGGATAGGGAATTGCACTGCTTGTGTGAGAGGAAGAGGTGCTTGAAGGACAACTCAAAAGCCCTTTTCATTCAGATTAGTTGAGTATCGATTATCAAAAACTCTGCTCCCTCAGAAATCTGCTTCAGAACAAAGTGAGGTAGGATAGTAACAATAATTGTATCAGATCCTTTGAAGTTCTGATATTCCATAGCAACTTCACAACTACTCCAATCACAGTGGTGGTCTACCAGAAAAAGAATGACTAGCTCTAATTCAATAGGGATCTTGCAATGAGACAGTAGTTGACTGCATTAGAAGAGCATAGGACATGACCATGTTTCTTCCACTGCTATCCTCTCAGTGGAGGACAATGGAAAACAGTTTCTCCAAGATCAGTGGCATTTCTGGGAGAACAAGTAGCTACCATGCATGCATAATAGTAATCCAGTATCTTCATCATATAAAAATTAAGCTTGTTCATCTCTCGACATAAATGCAAGATCATTTCCTATACCAAAAACTATGGGCTGTATTGTCCCTTTGCAGAAAGCCCTGCATATGGAGCAGTGAGTATGCTCCAAAAGGGAATCATACCTCAGACTCACAATTTCTTCCCTGCTCTTCCATTGCTCTTGGAAGAAGTAATCGGCTACTGGTCCTGACCACTAGAGATTGCTACCCCTGTTTTGGCTCAGTTGTGCTGGCTGGCGCATTGGAGAGGATGAAGCCAATTCCCTAACCACCTGTGTTTGTGTCTGGGAAATATCTGGCTCATAGTCAGTCCCTTGTTTTCCCCACTCAGAAGTTGCTCCAAACGGAAAAGTTGTTAGTTACCTAATTCAAAAAATACTTCACAAATATGGAAAAACTGAGGTTGTATTAATAAATTTACAAAGTATATATTGAATAATCTTGTTCATTGATTATATTGGCAGCAATTTTTGAAACCAAATTGCTTCTGTTACTTTTGTCCTTTTTTTATCGAGATATACTTAGCTGCAATAGAGACTATAATAAGCAGTTAGCAGATAATCCTGTGCTCACACTGGGACCTTGTTTCCAAGAGCTATTTATCACCAAGAACAGCAAAAAATAAAGCCTGAGGATTCTAGTCGGTTTCTGGTTGCATTTCTGAGCACATACAGCATCCATTTTCCAACTGCAGATCTTGTGCAGGTGTGTTCACCTGACGGAAAAGCTCCAGAGTACTCTTCCAGAATAATCTCTGTAATGCATGACCATGTGATCCAATATAAAGCCAACTGAGTTCAATGGAAAGATGCCTGTTGGATCCGGTCCACTATGAAGTAAAGCAAGACCAACCATTTAGTGGAGCAGGGATTTAAATAACTGGCACAGCGATCTCTCCTTTATTAGCCATGCAAGGGGCTTGCACAGGTATTATGTACACAAGGTAATGTCCATTGTGATCACTGACAGATAGTGCCTCCATTACTGGATAGTGCACAGGAAAGGATATTAGAAATGTGGAGAGAATTGTCAATGCAAACTTTTCTCTTGGTGGTAATGCTAGTACTGACATTTCTGCTGCCCAGAATAGCTGCTACCTACACATCTTCAACTGTTGATGGCACAGCACTGTCCTGGCCACATGCCAAAACAGAGAAACTAGTTTCAATGCCCCAAATATAAACATTTTTATTATTAGCACTTACATGGTACTCTTAATCTTTAAAGCACTTTACAAACAATCATTAATCCTCAAGACTCTCCTGTGAGATAGGTATTTTTCCCCATTTTGCAGGTGAGGAAATCAGGGAGAGGGTTGAATGGTCTGTATTTCAAAGATTCAAAGGCCTGGTCTACACTATGGTGCTAAGTCGACCTAAATTACGCAACTCCAGCTACATGAATAACGTAGCTGGAGTCGACGTATCTTAGGTCGACTTATTGCGGTGTCTACACCGTGCTGGGTCGACGGTTTCGCCCATTGACTTACCTTACGCTTCTTGTTCTGGTGGATTACCGGAGTCGACAGGAGAGTGATCTGTGGTTGAGTTAGTGGGTCTTCACTAGACCCACTAAATCGACCCCCGGTGGATTGATCGCCACAGCGTTGATCCACAGTAAGTGTAGACATATCTTCATTCTGAGCATCTGTGAAAATTAACCCATAAGTGGCTTGGCTAAGAGGGACAAAGGAGGTCACGGTCTGAGTCAGGATTAGAACTCAGGAGTCCCTGAGTCCCAGGACTATGTTCAGGCCACTAACCTATGTCTCTTGTGGAGCTCAAAAGTAACTTGTTACCTGTTGTATACTGGTGTGAAAGACTGATAGAAAAGCTTTGGATTTGGAATAAAGTTGCTTTGCTACTCTGGTGGGAGAGAACTGAGCATGGCTAGAAGAAAACATTTAGATACACTATTTAAATTGAACGACATACCGCATGTGCACTTCCTTAAGGCCCATATGTAACCAGCATTAAGGTTAATGAAAGATTCATGTTACAAATAAATAGTGAATAGCAACTGAACACGAATAGTTGAAGACAGTTCCCCTTATAACCTTCCCCAGCCGATAAGCCTTCTATAATGCTTATTTCCATGGTAATTCACTAATTGGTGTGGATTTGTCAGGTTTTTACCTTCACATTTGTTCTCCGTTAGCTAATTCTTTGTTAACAATTGATAGCAGCAACGTATAGTGATTTGCTGACCTTCAGTATTATACTGAACACAAGATAAATACAGTATAGATCTTGCTTTCATTTTAAGCTGTAGTATTGCTGTCACTTTCTTTGGGGCTGATCCTATAGTCCTTACATAAAATTCCTGTTGAAGTCAACGGAAACAGTGATTGCAGGACAGGGCCCGTTAGTTGACTTCGTCCCACACAAGATGGGGGTGATTTTCACAGCTGTCTGCAATATTAGAGACAAGGCAATGATAAACTCGTCAGTACCCTTGCTCTGGAGCAGTCATATAGGTAAAGCTCCCATTGTGCCCAATGGTAGCTTTGCTTGAGAAAGGGGCTATAGGATGAGGTCCTAAGAAATTAGATATCTAGTTGTGAAAGAACAGAGAAAAATAGGTACCTATATTATTTGGTCAGTTTTGTTTTTTCCTCAGAGATCAGAGGCTTTAGACCTATTTTACATATTTTACAATTTTCATGCTAATTTAGAAAAAATCATAGGAAGTATATTTTGAGTTTCTATGTAATATTTGGTGTCAAATGCTTTCCCTTGGAAAGAGCTAAAATTGAAATAAATTATGTAAATTTTATAGTGAAAAACATTATTAGGCTTCAGGGAAGAGTAAATGTAAGTTTATTTGACCATGAGGATGACTAGAATTCTTATCTTCTTTCTTAGATATTCTGTCAAAGTATGTAACTTCCTTATTCTAGGGCTCAGTTCTGCCAGATACTGAACATTCGGGTCCTGATCATCTCAAGCACATGCTTAACTTTATGTACTGCCATTATCTTTAATGGTACTACTTGTGTATTTAAAGTTAAGCTAATGCTTAAGTGCTTTGCTGGATTGAGGTGAAAGTTGTATGCATCTGGTTGAATCAAGTCTTTACACATTTATCAGAAGGAGTAATTAAATCTTCAAAATTGATGGGAAGGCAAATAATGATCAGCTTGTTTTCTGCTGTGTCGTAAGTGGCTTGATTCTGTCTAAATCACAGTAATTTAAAATAATAATAATGTAAGGTATATTTAGTAGAGACTGTCCAGGAATTGCAGCTCTACAAGTCTGGTCTGGAGAGCAATAGATTATTTTGGTAGAACTGCATGTTCTCTGAAAGCCAGTATTGGCAGGACTTTTCCTCTTAGGCCCTTTGGAATCAGCAGTGTTTTCCCTTTTCCCTTTATGAGTTGGAGGTTTTCAGGTTTAAACACCATCCCATTTTATGCTGATATTAATTTTGGAGCTGAGGAAGCCATGTTCAGAGCTGGATCTTTCTCAGGTTCAGAGCAGGCTTCAGTTCTAAAGCTGGATCAGGTCTGCTTTCACTTTGGATGTGAAGGAACCCAAATCTTGCAAGCTAATTTTTTATGAGGTTTCTACTGAACTGGGGTAGGAATCTCATGAGATCAATTATTCTCACAAGATTTCTGAATCCAACCGGAGGATCCCTTCTAATTTTGGATCTGACCTTGAACCAGAATTGTAGTAGGGATAGTATTGGATTTGGTGATTCAGTTCCAATCCTCCCTGAAATTAAATGGGTTGGTATTTGAGGTTCAGGATTATTTTTTGGCCTATCTCTAATTAAAACGAGAAAGTGGAAGTATTTTGTAATAAAGGAATAGAGTTAAATCCCTTTTCACTTAGGTCATGACAGTTATAATTCCCAATGTCTTATCTCTGATGACCTGGTCTACACTTCAGAATTAGATCAACTTAGCTACGTCAGGACTGTGATTTCACATCTTGAGCGCTGTAGTTAGGCTGAACTTATCCCTCCTCCCCATGTACATGCAACTAAGTGGATGGAAGAATTCTTCTGTTGACCTAGCTACCGCCTCTCAGAGAGGTGGATTAACTACGTCAGTAGGAAAACCTCTTCTGTAGATGTAGGAACATCTACGTTACAGTGATGTACCTGTAGCTGTGCCACTGTAGCACTTTTAATATCGATGTAGCCTAATTTAGGGTTTATCTACATGGGGACATGCAGGACAAATAATCCAAATTAAGTAGTGGTGTGCATTTAAACCAGGTTAGATAAACGGCATTAAACCCCTATGTGGACATTCTCATTCAGAATTAAAGTACCCTTAATTTGGTTTAGTTTCATTCACAAAGAACTGAAATGCTAACCATATGAACTGAAGATGTTATGTTAGTGATATCCCAGGCTATCCTGATTGCAGATCTTGTTAACTCTTTAACACTTTTAGTATTACGAGAATTCAAGACTAATAAAAAGGATTATTTTGGTTGCACTCATGAAACAATTGACTCAACAAATGAAGAAACTGAGTGCATTAAAGCATCTATCAAGTTTAAATAGCATTTATATGACTCCAGAAGGGAGGAATGGAGCTGGATGGTCATTTAGAGCCTAAATGTCTAGGGTAAATGGTATCCTATGAACCGTTTAATGGTTTGGCAAGTTGTGAACATTTTAAAAATATTATTATTATGTGCAGTGAGGGTTGGCATGAAATCAAAACCAGTGGAGGAAAATAAAGCTTAAGTTTTACCTTTTACAATCTCTTAAAAGCAATAAATGTGTAACAATATTATTGAGTCTCAATGTCAGTGATTTTCATTATGTGATAATATATAAAATCATCTCAAAACATAACACTGGCATTTCTGTCCACAAGAATAGGCATATTTGCACAGAAGTACAGCAGATGCCACTGGAGATGGGACTGAATCCCAAATCCAGCTGACCCCATGATACGAAATGTGTGAAATTTCAGATCACAATCCAACTGTATTGCCTAGGCCCATCTCTAGATTTGCAGTGGTGACTAAGGGAGTCAGGTACCCATCTTCCGTTATGCACCTTTATAAAGTCCACCTTCCCACTGGGGTGAAATCCTGGCCCCACTAAAGTCACTGGGAGTTCTGTCATTGACGCTGATGGAGCCAGGATTTCACCCTAGTCCTGGGATTCTGAAAGACAAGAATACAGAGCTTATCAAAATAAACCTATGATGAAAAATCTCATCTTAAACATATACATGACAAAAGGAATAAATCTGTGTGTAGTGTCCTGGAGACCTGGTTTATTCTGGCAAAGCATTCATTGAATTTAGGACTACAGGCCATAGAGGAGAAAATGTCCTGAAACCTGGCCTATGTGGAAAAGAGGTCTGCTATACATACCGGTAGATATATACCTGTTGTACATGAAGTGTTTCCTCCGGATCATCTCTGACTTGTCTACAATGTACAATGGCTTCTTTTTCCCCTTTCCAACTCCATCTTGACTATCTTTAGTCAGTTTTCCTAAGCATGGCCACAGTTCTATAACTCCTAACACTTACAGGAATCCAGATTCCTCTACAGGCTACTTACAGCACTACACAGCTTACATTTACGACTACATTTTCAAAAGTAGCCTCTAATTTTTAGTGCCTGTTTTGGGTGCATGATGTTAGACATTTAGGTCTTGACTGTCAGAAGTTCTCAGCAGGTACAGTCCCCACCAAAGTTAATGGGAGCTGTGAGGGCACAGCACGTCTTGCAACAATGCTCTAGGGACAATTTTTTTTCAAATTTGGTGCTGAAGGTTAGATAACTAAATCCATACTTCAGCATCTAAATGAAAGTTGCCTGATTTTCAAAGGAGTTGAGCATCCACAAACCTCACTGATGTCAGTAGGAGCTGCAGGTGCTCCTTAGAAAATAAAGCTACCTTTTATTTAGGTGCCAATGTACTTATATTGCATCAACAGGGGAATCTCAAGCAGGAGTAGAGAGATTATTTTACCTCTGTATTTGGCACTGGTATGACCACTGCTGGAATACTGTGTCCAGTTCTGGTGCCCATGATTCAAGAAAGATGTTGCTAAATTGGAGAGGGTTCAGAGAAGAGCCATGAGAATGATTAAAAGCTTAGAAAACATGAATTATAGTGATAGAGTCGAGGAGCTCATTCTGTTTAGCTTAACAATGGGAAGATTAAGTGGTGACTTGATTATAGTCTATAAGTACCTATTTGGAAACAAATATTTTGTAATGGGCTCTTCAATCTAGCAGAAAAGTGTATAACACAATCCAATGACTGGAAGCCGAAGCTAGATGAACTCAGACTGGAAATAAGGTGTAAAGTTTTGACAGTGAGAGTAGTTAACCATTGGAACAATTTACTAAGGGTTGTGATGGATTCTCCATCACTGCCCATTTAAAATCAAGATTGGATGTTTTTCTAAAAGATACTCTAGAAATTATTTTTGGGAAATTCTGTGGCCTGTGTTACGGAGGAGGTCACATGAGATGATCACAATGGTCCTTTATGGTCTTGGAATCTATGAATATGAATTTAGGTGCCTGCCACTGGGTGACTGGCCCCTTAAGGTAGTGACGGGTTCAGCCCCACCTGTGATGGATTATCTGCCTTCCAGCTGAGGCTGCAGGACCGAATGGGGCACTCCTGGCCCTTTTAAGAGACATGGAAAAGCTCAGTTTAGAGGACAGAAACTACAGGAATTGGGTTGGGTTTCTGTGCTAGGTCCTGGCGCACAGTGACTCCCAGGCTGGAGGAGAACTGGGAAGAGTTGCAAGGAGCAGAAAGACTCACAGAAGCCCTAGGTTAGTGGAAGACTCTGTAGAGCCCAGGGCAGGAGTCTGCAGAGGGCTGAGCACAGAAGGGGTGGTAGAGTGTGTGGAGAAAGGATGGATGGGCCCTCAAGGAAGAGGGGCTGTGCCTGGTCTGAGACTGGGGACAAGATTCTTTTGTGTTTGGGGTTTTGGTTGGACCTTAATTCCCCAGGAGAAGTGGACTCTTATGTGACTCAGCCTGAGGTCTAAGTCACCTCAGCAACTGAACATGCTGAAAGCTGTGCATGGCATTGAAGGCTCAGGAGAGAGACTGAGGCAGGGTGTCTGCAGTAGCATGTCATGCCACAAGGGGGTGCATTCAGAGTCTGCACCCTACTGCATACCTAAATGTTCATATCTAGGCTTAGAATTTTGGCCTGGGTGTCAAAAGCAGGGTACCTAAAAACTGAAACTTGCAAAATTAAGGGCTGGTTTTGAAACATTGCAGCTTATCCTCTGCTCAGCTTTCATGTTTAACAACAATTTCCGAAAAATTATAGTGAAAACAGGCCCTGGCATCCAGGGGAAGGCTGTAAAACATTTCCCACTTTCAGGCCTTGATATCCAGCAAAGCACAAATATGGGTATCACCATAAGCACTCGGTGACTTCTCACAAGCATAAAGTTATGCGAGTGCTCTCCTGGATCAAGGTTCTTATTCTTTCTACTCTAGTGCAACTGCTCAGTGAAGGCATTTGCAATGCCATAGTGTAAGTTGCCATTTTCTAGTCCCCTTTTTAACAGTCACAAACTGATTTCTTTTCAAAGATGAGTAACAATTGGCCTTAAATTTCATGTGGACATTGGGAGATTTTCACTAGTTTTTCATTTGAAAGGAATAAATTGAAGACTTTGTTTTAGAACCCCAGGATAATTGGCTCAATTATTTTTCCTTGTTGGTCATGGTATCTTCAGTAATCATTATTTAGTATTTAAAATGGTTCATAAGGTCAGAGAGCCCTTGTTATTTCATTAGAATGAAACTAAGACTACAGATAAGTCATTAAGAAGGCTATAAATTCCCATGCGCGCGCGTGTGTGTTTGTGTGTGTGTGTGTGTGTGTGTGTGTGTGTTTTAACAATGATTTATAGTAAGCTCAGCATAATATCTTTAGAATTTTAAGTAGAGTAAATAGGAACTGCACTGGACACTTCACATTTCAGTAGAGTTTCCAGATTGACGTCAGTGGTGGTACACTAGGCATGAATTTGGCCACTTTGTTGTGGAGTATATAATAATAAAATGTAAGAGGGAAAAAAAGATCTTGGACTTGATTGCTTTCCTGATTCACAGTGAAATCAGAATCATCTAAAGTTGCTGTAAACGTGATCTAAGAACAGATTTAGATCCAGTATCTCCAAATTACAATCACTATGTTATAGTGTACAGCATATAAGATTCACAGAAATAATCTTTTAATTACCTACCAACCAGTACCATTTTGCTGCGTTTTTGATCACATTGTTCAGTGGAACGGTACTCTAAGGAGTGGTGTATGTTGTGAACATAAATATCTAACAATTTACCAAACACAAGAATACTGCAGGAAGTACAGATGTTGTCTAATAGCATTATCATTGCCGCACACGTAAACAAATGAAAATTTAGCATGAAGCCTGAAGTCAGGATTGGATCATATGCATGAGAAAGAACATAGGGTCGAAATAGATTATAGCATTTTCTATTGTTGGAAATGAACATGTGTGTGAAAATGATACAATCAATTTCCTTGCAAGGTTACAAAATATTTAGAATGCTAAAACGCACTTTTCCTATGTCCTTCTTAAAATGTTTACTTTTAATCCAATTGAATTGGGTGGTTTACTTAGCTATAATTTTGAACCTGGTTGCGTTGTCATTAGAATTATTATGTGAATACTCTGTCTGGTCTGGTGAAATGGGCTTATTTTTGAATGTCAGTGTTCTTATTTGGCTGTTAACAAGCTGTCAACTTCTTCCGTGAATTAGGAGGAGCAGACATGAAGGGGTTGAAGCTACAAGTTAAGACATGTGGTCCCAAAACATTCTGAAATGTATTGTTGGATTTTCAATGGTGGCTTATACCCAATTGGTCCTCTTTCATATTAAATGGGCACCGTTAAAACACATTATTCCTTGTTCCATGGCTTTGCAGCCAGGGCCGGCTCCAGGCACCAGCTGAGCAAGCAGGTGCTTGGGGCGGCCAAGGGGAAGGGGCGGCACGTCGGGCTCTTCGGCAGCAATTCGGCGGAGGGTCCCTGTCCCTCTCGGAGGGAAGGACCTGCCACTGAATTGCCGCCGAAGAAGAAAGCGGTGTGGTGGAGCCGGCCCTGTTTGCAGCCTGGAACCTCTCTGCACTTAGAATACCATAGGTGCTCCTCTGATCACTACAGAGTGTCAATGCCAAGAATGAAATCCATTGGGTAGGTCTACACTGCAATATAAACCCAGGGTTAGTGGGACTTGAATTAGCTGACCCGTGTTAGGGAAGCAGAGGTGATGCATGGAGAGGGGACATGGGGGGGGTCACGTGCTGACATGGAGTGAGCATGCTCAGTAACACTGCTGAAGCTACTGCCCTCACTAGCTGCAGGTACGGGTTGTCTCTGTAGAGAACCCTGGGCTTGAGCATCTTCATTGTATTTTAACCATGTGTTAAGTCTTTTCTAACCTGTGCTCAAACCTAGGGCTCTGGCATCCACATTGCTGTGTGCAGACCTGAGTCAAAGTAACCATATCACAGAGTCCATAGCACCCTCTACCCCCCAAATTGTGGCTGCTCTAGCCTTTGGGCAGTGGTGCACTGGGGGGAACTTTACTGCGCACCATGCGTACTATGAGGAAGCAGCTCATTTTGCAAAAGGCTTGATCAATTCGCTCTCCATTGCAAACCCAGGCAGCTCTCTGATCGTGTGCTTGCAGAGAGAATGGGTTAACGTTGACCAGAGCTGTGGCCATTTGCAAAGAGGGCACGGCTTCCATTTTCAGTAGAGTGGATTGCAGATTGTTAGGATAGAGAGGACTAAGGAAGTCATCCCAAGGAATTGTGGGATACTTCCTTCTGACTCCTGGGACCCGAGTCAAACGAGGTTGCATCTATACTGAAAAGCAATAGGGCTTGGAGCCTGGGTTCTGGTTTAACTTGAGCTCAGACCTTCCAGCCCTGCAGGATCCTGGGTCCAAACCCTGGGTTAGCACAATTGTAGTGTAGAGGCAAGGGGGGTTAGACTTGAGCCTGAGCTCAAGCATGTTCTTACATTATAGCATAGACATATCCACTGAAGTCAATGGGAGCTTTGCTGTTGAATTCAGTGGAGCGAGGATTTCATCCCAGTTGGCTAGTGATTAAATCACTTTCAGATCTACCACCGATAAAATTCCACAGGTGATAATTCTACTCCATAATTGCTATGACAAATGGAACAATGTTTACTACATTAAAACTGGCATTTCTCACATGAATGATGCTGTAATTTTTAGCAAAGTATAGAAAAACACAGCATTTCCACTGGCTTTGCCTGTTCCATGCCCATAACCTTCTGCACCAGCCCAGTTCTTATGCAGGATATCTGAGAAATTGAGTCATTTTTAAGATGTTAAATGAACCTGGTTGGAATTAATCTGAATGTAGCATTTTCATCTTCTGCTTCTGGAAAACACAACTTCTCAGCTCACAATCTGGCCCTCCTGTAGTATTGCTGAGGTACTGTGGAGATGGGCATGTTTGAAATGCCATAGAGAGGGAGAAATTGGGGTAGTAGGAAAAAAGTATTTGGCTACAAATACAATTTGTATTTTACAGCCCCAGAAATCCCATTAGCTTTCTATCTGAATAAGTGGGCTATCCCCACCTAGTTTCCCAAAGGACATTGCCCAACTAGAGACCAAGATTCCCCAGTCACATTGGGTGGGGGAGTCTCAGTGGCCATTTATTCTTTTACTTCTGACATTTTTACAAGATGATCAACTGCTCTCCCCCTCCTTATCTGATGTTCAGGAGATGAGGAGGGGTCAGTCAGTCCGCTCTCCATACTGCTCCTTTGGAGGGCCAGCAAGTAGGTCCATTCTCGCCAAAACAATTTGATAAGGATCTTCTGAGGACTAGCTGGCCGGATCATCCCCCGCATCCTGTATCTGTGGGACCAGAATATTCACTGTTGGGTCTGAGTGCTGCCATTGTCCCTTTAAACTTAAAACTGAGATTGTAACCCACGTTGGACCAATGCCCCATTGCACTTTGGAGCCATCGCAAAGGAGATATCCGAAACTAAAGCCAACAAAAACAGTGTTTCTGAGTGAGTCACTGCCCCTACATTCAGTATTGATTCCGAACAAGACAGGAGGGAGAAGGAATTTGCTCCTCAGTCAGATGCTACTGTCAGTGACCCCTTTTGAAACCATTTAAACTAGAAGTGGATATTTAAAAAAAAAGAGAGCTACAGGACTATTCCATTCTGCTAATGCTTGGAGAGGAAGAATTCTACAGATAAATTGGTTCTGGAAAACAGTATGGCTACACCGTGGCTTTTTGCTGGGGAAATTGGCTAATTACTAAACAGGACAACAAGCCTCATTAAATTAGAATGAAATTAAACTGCTCTGGTTCACTCTGACTAGACATATTTTAGATTATGCTATTTTATTGGGGGGAGGGGGGCTAAGCGAGCAAAGAACATCTTTCTCAGTCTATTTTTTCCCCTTGATATTTATTTACAAGCCCTGTGAGAGGAAGAACAGTTTGAGTCTTGTGCTGTTCAATGTCACCTTTCTATTAAATCTGGCTGCATTTTGCCTTAAATATTACAACACAATAAGAGGCCTATACTATCATTTTCCTCACAAAGTAAATAAAAGGTTTCTTGCTACCCAGTGGGTTATCTCATTTTCTCCCAGCAGTTCATAAAGCTGCTGCATGTAGAAAAAAGTGCTCTTGCTGTATTGACTTGTTTGTCATAAAAAATTAATCACTTCCCCTTTGATGAACGGTGATAAATAATGACCCTCAAAGTGTGCTGTGGTCTCAAGTGTACTTAATGCTCTCAGCTTTGACTGGAGGAATTGAATGGGATATCTGTAGGTCATGATTGCACACTGGTATCATAGGAACAAAGCTTTCTGTTGAACAATTCCACCTAGAATAAAAACAATAAACCCACAGTATGTTTGAGTAACCTTGGCAGAAGGGTTGACTGAAACATAGTTGTCCTAAACAGCCCCTCTCTCTCTCTCTCTCACACACACACACACACACACTTTACATACAGAGGCCTGCTGCATTTTGCAAATTAGATACAGAAATCCATGTGCAAAATGCATGAAATCTCATTGTACTTAAGTTACATGAGAGCCCATGAGCAAGTTGGAACATGGCCCATGCAAATGCAGCCAGTTATTTGCACTCACACTTATTCAGTTTGCACTTGCAATTGAAATAATTGCACATGTCTGTTAAGCATGTATATGTATGTCTACACTATTGGAAAATGAGGCTCATTATTTCATATCACTATCAACTATAGTCAAACACATTTTTGAAGTATTGGACCATTCCAATATTCCTCTGCTTGTTTAAAACCCTCCAAAGTCTTATAGACAATGTCTGTAAGATAGTTTGGAATATCTACTCCCTTTCCTGTTGTCCTAGCACTGGCCTGTTTTCTGTTGCTCCATGCAATCTATTGGTATGAGAGCATTTCCTCTGCACCTCGTGTCATTTGGATCCACCATCCTGAATCTGTCTGTCTTTCCATTTAATTTCAGAGCTCAGCTGCAAAACCTCTTTGTACATTGTCTATATTTCTCCTTTTTTCCTTTCTCCATCTGCCTGCCTTTTTACATTGCTTTAATTCTATAAAGCACTTTGGAAGACAATTTATTAAAGATACTATGCAAAACAATTGATATTGTAACTGTCTGTTGTCAAAGGGCAAAATTCTCCTTTCAGGTCTGCTCACTAGGACAGAAGCCCATTATTCTGCTCTTCCAACTTGTGTGGAATGTCCACTGATGGCACTGGGAGTTCTGCATAGAATCATAGGACTGGAAGGGACCTCGAGGGGTCCTCTAGTCCAGTCCCCTACACTCATGGCAGGACTAAGTATTATCTAGACCATTCCTGACTGGTATTTGTATAACCCGCTCTTAAAAAACTCCAATGATGGAGATTCCACAACCTCCCTAGGCAATTTATTCCAGTGCTTAACCACCCTGACAATTAGGAAGTTTTTCCTAATGTCCAGCCTAAACCTACCTTGCTGCAATTTAAGCCCATTGCTTCTTGTCCTATCCTCAGAGGTTAAGAAGAACAATTATTCTCCCTCCTCCTTGTAATAACCCTTTATGTACTTGAAAACTGTTATCATGTCCCCTCTTGGTCTTCTCTTTTCCAGACTAAACAAACCCAATTTTTTCAATCTTCCCTCATAGGTCACGTTTTCTAGACCTTTAATCATTTTTTGTTGCTCTTCTCTGGACTTTCTCCAATTTGTCCACAACTTTCCTGAAATGTGGTGTCCAGAACTGAACACAATACTCCAGTTGAGGCCTAATCAGTGCAGAGTAGAGCAGAAGAATTACTTCTCATGTCTTGCTTACAACACTCCTGCTTATACATCCCAGAATGATGTTTGCTTTTTTTGCAACAGTATTACACTGTTGACTCATTTAGCTTGTGGTCCACTATGACCCCCAGATTCCTTTCCACAGTACTCCTTCCTAGGCAGTCATTTCCCATTTTGTATTTGTGCAACTGATTGTTCCTTCCTAAATGGAGTACTTTGCATTTGTCCTATTTACTTCAGACCATTTCTCCAGTTTGTCCAGATCATTTTGAATTTTAATCCTATCCTCCAAAGCACTTGCAACCCCTCCCAGCTTGGTATCATCCGCAAACTTTATAAGTGTACTCTCTATGCCATTATCTAAATCATATGTATGAAGAGCAGAATACCGAAGTCAAGCTCTGTGTATCTCTGAGAGGAAACTTTAGTCTTAAAGTGGTAATATGTATTAACTTGTCTAGTGTCTCGCTGGATGATTGTTTAAAAAAACACAACAAATCTTTTTTGCGTGTTTGTGTTATGAGCTACTTATTTTATGTGGAGGAACTGCATAATGGATTAGGAGTGAGAATGCTGTAGTTGTCATATTAGGGTAATCTTTACCAAGGGTCATTATAGAGCGGAAAATCTAAATGTAAAATATACAATTATTATTTAAACAGCTCTGTGCAGAATGTGTCGAGGAAAGCAGGTAAATCAGGGAGAGGGCAAGAACTTGTGTGTAAGATAATTCATGCAATGTGGTTGCCGCTATAAATATTAAGGTAAAAGGCAACTTTTGGGGAATTTCCAATCTTTTTTTCTTTTCTTCAGTTATGCCCTAAATAACTGAGGATTTTATAGTACTTTTGTTCTCACTCATTGCTTTTTTCTTCTGCTCTGGGAATCTGCCAGCTGCTCTTGGATTCTTGGTTTGGGTCATGATTCATCTGGCTTTTAAATCCTATGAGATTTATTGGTTCTAGATTTTGCTCGGGGTCATACATCCTGGAACCTTGCTGCTATTGCTCGTTCTTAATCAACCATTACCTCTTTCCTCTGTTTCCCTATTCTTGGTCTCTAATAGATGTGAATTCACATGGCCAAACTGGATTTTGACTGTTATCTTATGTAGTATTAGTGGAGCACAGAAGACTATATTACCATTCCAGACAAATTGCCAGGATTCATCTGGCTTAGTATAATAGAGAATGGAATACAGAGGATGGGTTCTATTCCCATTGCAGTCAGGGGCAAAACTCCCACTGACTTCAGTGGTATAGCACAACTAATAGATGTGAAATTTAAAATCCACTGTATCTTGAACTGTTTGTTGGTCATTTGAAATATCTGCTTCTCCTTTCCGCTTGCTTGATGAAAAAGATTCATTTCATTAGCTCTGAGTTGTGACACTGACATTATATTTGTCACTGTCTAATCCTTACAGTAAATATCAACCAGGAGTTAACATTATCTGCTGAACTATTTGAAGATAATTCAGAATGGCAGGTTATGGGCTGTTTAGATGAATGATGCGACATGATATGACTTCACATAACTAAAGAAAACACAGATGGTACATGCATTGCTCTTGACATGGTAAAATGCAGGCTAAATAATTAGCATGTTTGTAGTTGACACACAAACTACATGTTTTTCTGTTTTACAAAGTTTGTTGACCTCAGTAAAAATCACCTGCAGCTACTCATAAAGAATTTTTTTCTTTTATTTTTCATGTGGGTTTTAAAATAGCTATTGGTAAAGCACTGAAGTTGCTGTTGTGTGGTTGAAAAAGCCTGCAACACACAGGACCAGATTTTTAAAGGCATTTAGATGCCCAACGATACAGATAATCACCTAGTGGGATTTTCAAAAGCACCTCAGCAGGAAAGGCACCTGATTCCCATTGAAATCTCTGTAGTTCACTATTGAAATCAATGGGAGCTAGGCACTTAACCTCCTTAGGAGCTTTTGAAAATTCCGCTAGGTGCCTAATTCTCTAAGTCTAGCCCACAAAGCCTTCAATAACTTTCATGGACAACCCAGCAAGTACAAGGCTGTGATTGAGCACTAAGCTGTTCATGACAAGCTGCAGCTTTGCTCAGTGGCTTGTCTAAGAAACAGAATATTACCTTGAGACCTCGGGACATCCAAAAGAGGTGGCCCGAACCCAGAGGACATAGTATAATGTCTTTCCTGAATGCAGGTTGGCCCCCTGCCCTTGTGGGAAATCTGAACAGTGATGTTGGAAATTCAGAGCTGGATTCACCTACTAGCACAGTAACTTTGCTGCTGTGTCTCCTTCCCTGTAGGCTTGAAAGTTGACAGTCGATCATAAGGCAGCATGTCCAGCATAAGAGCTGAATCAATAGGTTAACCAAGCCCGGCCTTTCACATTCAAGCAGGAAGGCACATGAGGTCTTCCTGCAGCTGAAGGGAGGGGGGAAGGGAGAGACTGGAGGAGCGGGGAGGAGGAAAGGGGAAGAAAGTGGGAAATTGGAGAGGGAGTAAGCCAGAAGGAGAATAGAGATCATAGGGTTCTACAAGAGAGCCAAGGCGAAGCTGCAGAGAGAAACATTGAGGAAGTGTTCCTGTCCCAGCTGACACATGGCAGATGTATAGCTGTAATTGTTTAAAAGGAAGCTAATCCATAGGGGACATCTTCAGTGTGGCCTTTGGGATTTTGTGTCTTTCTAGTTTTTTTGCCAATTGTCTGCAGTGCTGGGCAGTCTCATTGCTTCCGCTCTGTTGGCTGTCACAGCCACTCTGGGTGATGTCAGCCTGTCGCCACTGGAACAGCTGTTGAGCTGCTGTCTGCCTTGCAGGGGGCCTGTCCCTTATTACTAGGCAAGGCGGACTGCAATATGCTCAGAGTTCTGCAGCAGTTCTGGTGGTGACATGCTGACATCACCCAGAGCAATGACAAGCAGCCAACAGGGTGGTAGGAATAGCACTTGCCTGATGTGAAAGAAAACGTTAAAACCATAAAGCAGCACTGCCTCGTACGACAGCCCTATTGACTGCATCTGGTGTGTATCAGAGTCTCTCTCATTTAAATTAATGGCATAAAATATAATGTTATATGTAGGTTATAAATGCAGCTTCCGTACATAGAGACCTTCTTGGATTATTTGAGTGCTGCAGCAGAGTATAGAAATCTCCATTACAATGCACTGACTCCATTCAGGCACTGCAGCAGGGGCAGCTCATTTAAGCAGCCTTCGTAGTATTTGGGTGCAACAGGAGAACTGCTGGGACTTTCAGACGGAATCCCCATGGTATATCTTTCTAGGCTGTACAACCAGTACAGTAAATGGTGTCCATAATAGATGGCTCAATCTTGCTCCCATTGAATTTGGGAGTGAATCTATTATTGACTTAGGTAGGAGCAGGTGTGGGCTTGGAAGAGTTAGCAGGTGCAGAAGTGTTTTGATCCATTGGAAGGCTAGCATCACTATTTCACTCAGTCATTCACTCAGGCAGGACAATTGTTTGGTTAATAATTCTGTAATTATGGCAGTTCCATTTAAATATGATCCTTAGGAATTGGACTATGAGACCTAATAGAAGTCTCTGAGCAAGTACTGGCACTTTTAAATAGGATACTGACAATCTCCCTGTAGACTCATATGCATATTGTAAAACAAGCATGGGCTCTGATGAACGTTATTAGAAAACCAGTTCAGGAGTTTAAGTTTACCTTTGAAAATCGTTTCAAACTCATTTGTCTTCCGTCTACTGTAACTTGCATGACTGGACAAATTATGCTGTAGCTACAGGTCAGTGAAACCTGGGAACTCTGAAGAAATTTAACAAACCAGAGACTGGGTTTGAAGCTATTACTACATCTGCAGCATGCCAAGTTAGTGTATCTGCCAACTCTTCTGAGAATATTCTTCTAAGTAGAGCAGCGGGGCCAGGGGAGCAATAGTTTGATCCATTGCAAACTTGTTTTCAAAAGGCAGTTTGAGTTGCCTAAGGTTTTAAATTCTGTGCACTCAAATTCTTAACTCTGAATTTTAAACTGCCCTTTTATATGGAGCCTGATCCTCATCATCTTTTCTTTTCAGTCACTTTGAAGTGCTTGCATACGTTTGGCATCCTGCCCTGAATTTACTTCCTGAGATAAATACACACATCAAACCTCTTTCAATAAAAAGGGAATGAAGAAGAGTTTCTCTTGCTCTTATATTTCATTTCATTGCATTTTCTGTCTCTTTTATTTACTGTAGGTAGCTAGTGTGTGTGTGTGTATGTATGTATGTATGTGTGTATGTATATATATATATAAACAAAGAAATTGCTAGGTGAGTTGTGATTTAACTATTCCTCTCCATAAAGAACAGCTTCAGCAATGAGAGGATCTAGCTCAGGGGTTCTCAAACTGGGGGTTGGGACCCCTCAGGGGGTCGCGAGGTTATTACATGGGGGGGTCGCGAGCTGTCAGCCTCTACCCCAAACCCCGCTTTGCCTCCAGCATTTATACTGGTGTTAAATATATTAAAAAGTGTTTTTAATTTATAAGGGGGGGTCGCACTCAGAGGCTAGTTATGTGAAAGGGGTCACCAGTACAAAAGTTTGAGAACCACTGACTAGCTCTATTCTTTTGAAGCTTTCACAGGTTATCAAGAATTATTTGGGGTTTTTTTTCCAAAAGATTTCTATTTAGAAGTGTGTTGGCCAGATCCTTAGCTGGTGTCAATTGGCATTGCTCCACTACTTTCAATGGAGCTACACTGATGTATACCAGCTGAAGATCTGGCCCATGTGTTTCTAAGTGAATTTAGGGTTGTGAAAGGCGCTAGGTTGGGAACATGGGAAACCTAATACCTGTAGTACCAGTGCAAGCAACGCTTCTATCCTGGCCTGGAGTAACCGCCTTTGGGGGGCATATGGTAGTTCAGTCTCTAATGCCCATCCATTCTTTTAACTTTTTATTGAAACTAACTGGATGGATGTTTGGTGAACCTATCTCTTTCTCTATGTTAGAGTTTTATATCACCATCCATCACTTCAGGATCTGAGAATCTTCTATGTAAAAGTGGTTAGCAGTCTCTCAATCCCTAATGAGCTTCATGGAGACACTGGCTCTTCTCCCTTTGGGGGGTATTAAAGCTCTGTTTGCAGTAGGGTTATGGTTCTATTTGAGGGAGGCCAAAGGGAGGGGTGAAATTGGGTAGGGAGAAGGGGGTGTTATTGTGTTGTGAATGTCATTCTTGTTATGGCAAAAGGCTTTGTCAAAGATGGGGGTTTGTGGTAGAATGGGCAGGATTCAAATTCACTAATCCCCTCTGGAATCCCTTGAAGATAGAGGTGAAGGGATCTGTGTCATGTTACCAAAACCCATAGGCACCCAGTACCTTCTTAAAAGGATTTATAATGTTAATCAAATGCTAGATCCAAGTCATACAGTCAATGGGAGTTTTATCTAAGAAAGGAAAATGATCAGACCCATGGTTAGTACTAAAGGAATATAAATAGAATGATCCCTGAACCAACTTTGGAAAATTATTCATAGGTTCATTTTCACTAACTAAAATGTCTGCAGTACTAGATATTCCTAATAGCTGTGTTTGCTTCTGCTGTGGTTCTAGTCACCTGCTTTTTTACTGTTGGTTTATTTCCCCTCTACCCTGCTCTCATGGCAGGTACTCTTCTAACAACTTGAAGCAAAATAGTTGTTTAATACATTAGAAATACCACTGCTCGCCAAGTCTACAACTGAAAACAAGCCAGTTATTATAGCCATTTGTCTGTCTCATTTAAAATAAGAAATATAAGGTTGAATTAGCATTAAACGTTTTCCTGCTGTGACTGTTTCACTGAATGCGTGCAACAAAAAAGACAAACAGCAAATAAAATGAGCCATTAAGAAAATTTCAGAACGTATATAGATTCAGCTGCTTAGTGCGACTTCCTGCGTGCTAAGCCCACGTAATGCACTGGTGATGTTTAGTGTTGGTGAAGGCAAAATCAAGTCGATTATTTTTTTTAAATCACTCTCTAAATTATTATGGTAGAAAAGGGACAGGACTCAGCTGTAGTGATTACAAAGATGATTCTTTATTCCAGCTGCTGCACACAGACAGACCCTGTGGTTCTCTCTAGCTCACAGACTCACCCAGCCTGTGATACCTAGTGTCACCACACAGGCGCCCCCCCCCCCCCCCCAAATCCTGGTCTGGATTGTGTATTTCTAATTTTAAATTACATGAGTTTTCCCTGGACAAATAAAACCCCTTTGATTTGGTCCCAAGTTGACAGTGCGTTTAGGCATCAGAGAGATATGGTGTATAAAGTGTGCCACATAGATTGTACAGTCTTTGAGAGAGAGACTAAAGTAAATGCAAAAAGCACTATCTTTTTGTTCTGTCTTTGTACAGCAACTAGCACAATGGGTCTCTGGTCTGTGATTGGGGCTCCTGGATGCTCCCACAATTCAAGTAATACGTAATTTTTAAAAGGCAAATTCAGGGATGCCATACTCTGTGACCCAGTAAATATCTTTTAAAAATGCATGCCACTGTATCAAAAGGAGTGTGTGTGCATAAAGTGCACCAAAAGGCAGCCTTCACTTACATGCTATCAATTTACACAGATTTTATGCCACCACTTCCTCCACTGTTCATTCAGTCGTTACCATAGCAACTGCAACAACACATGGCAATAGAAGATGCAGCCCTCCTTCATTAAGAAAGACAACCACTAATGTACAAATTCTGTCCATCTGCTCATAGGTTGGGGAGACTGAAAAATGCTGGTATAGCAGAGTCCCACAATCCTTGGTAGGAAAACAGTTTTGTTTTATATCCATTTGAACACACTATGCAGTTAAGATTTTTGCCTAAACCTCCCTCTTGTGCCACTATTAAATTAGGAATGAATGCAGATTATAGAGCTGGATGGAGGCCTGGAAGATTCCGGATAGAATTGCCTACCGCCCACAACCTATCTTTATGCATTAGGTTAGGGGGTAGGGGATCCTGTTATCCCTGTGTGGGTTACTTTTGCATAACCATCCCTCCGGGTGTGTTTAAAGAAAGGAGGAGGAAAGTGGGTTAATGTTAACTCAAGCTCCCCAAATAGGGTTGCCACCTTTCCAGGTTTTCCCAGGAGTGTCCCTTTTTGAGGTAGCACCCTTACAGATTTTCCTAGGACATACCGCCAGATGACCAGTTAGGGGCTCAGGATCAGCTCAGATGTACCCCCTGCTCCCCTTTCTTTTTGTACTTCAGGGGTGGCAACCCTAACCACAAGACTGACAGGGCAGACAATGCTGGGGATTGCTGCGGTTGTCCCAGCCCCTGCCTCTCTACACCCTCCTCTTCCCCATCCATGAAGCTCTCTCCTTACGGTTTTGCAAGCAAGTACGTGTGAAGTGAAAATAGGGTTTTCTCACAGCAGTGGATAGAGGGTATACTCTGTCTGACATTCTAGAATCTCCAAGTAGGTGCAAACACTGGACAGATATGGAGAGGGAAGCCACAGCACAGCTTTAACCTGGGCAGGAATGTTGTGTGAATCCCCTACACAGGTGCCTCCAATTTTGTCCATCTTCTCTGTTTGTGTGATAGACCCACACTGATTCTGTCGTGCCCAAGTTTTTATGGAAACCTGGAGGAGGCAAAATTAGCCTCTTGTCCCGAAGATTTGTCTGATGCTACTCCTATTGCAGTCAAGGGAATTTTGCCATTTATTTCACTGGGAGCAGGAGCGGGCTCTAAATGTAATGTGTGTGTTTGTATTCTGAGGGCACCAATATCTCTGCCAAAGTAGTGACATATAAGAGATTGTATTTAAAATACAGATTGTTCCAAAGTCAATTCTCTTTTTCTGGCACCCTTAAACAGATGAAACTAAGATCCTTACAAAGTGGTAATTACTGGTAGGAGGGGAGAGGAAAGGATATGTGCCAGTGTCATTACAGTGTGAAGTATCCTATAGAGGGCTTACATTTTTATGGGTTAAGAAATCACTTTGAGGGCCATGAATGAAGGCCTCTAATTTTTTTCCTAAGGAAATGGGTTAGGTTGGGTTATGTTTGTGGTGGTGGTTTCTTGTTTGGTGAATGCCAGACTGCATGATGATGTTTTCTGTGATAACGTCTCCTGGGTGCAGAAAATTTAAACAGAACTCTGCCTGCAAGCTGCTCCAGACGTCTGTCTCCTATTATACTATGGCTTCAAATGGAGACCTTGATATCAATCAGCCTGTCACCTACCCAACTACCTGCTTCTATTAAACGATTGTACTATCAGCAATGATAGAACACACCAGTGAATAGCAAATTACAAATACCTAGAGAGATTAGGTATAAAGATTATATGGATAACATCCTGGATACTGCACTGGAAGTGACAACTGCAACTCGGTGGTTGCTAATGCATTTTGCTTTGGTTAAAAATGAAGAAACTGCTTTTGGTTTTATTGTTTGTTTACAGAGGGATGCAAACTGGAGACGTGTGTAGAGTGAGTCTCCTGAGAAATATCTGTTTCAAATAGCTTTGTATAATGTACAGGTAATGTGATGTCTAATTCTTTTATATTGTTGTACAGTCCTTTGGAAAATGGAAAGAACTATATAAGTGCTTAGGACTATTCCTACATTTTCCAAATAAACAGAGCATTCTCAAGACCCTTTGGGAAAAATTTAGCTCTAACATAACCCAACTTCAGTGGAAGTTCTTCAATCTTACTCCAAGTCTTATATATTCATCTATCCAGCCTAATATGTCATCTATACCAGGTGCAGCTGCAACCTCTAAATTGTTATAGTTAAAAGTAGGCAAGTAGTTCCAGTTTTCAGTTGCTTAAAACTTTAACTTTTCAGCTTTAATGTTTCCAGGCCTTGTCTCTGCCTTAAATATTAACAAAAATTGGCCAGCCATTTTTTAATATGAGAACAGTAGGGGGTAATCTCTAGTTAGACAAAATACATGCAGTGTTGTGATCACCTCTAGCCCTGAGGAGGCTTGAGGTAGAAAACTGAAATTTGCCAGGATAACAGCCCTCATTGAGGAGAAATGTCTCTGAGTGTCCCAAGGCAAATTGGTTTTGAATTGATTGACTTATGACCAGTTTAAAACCACAGTACACACACAGGCAGTACTTTTTACACAGAGGTTTCTCCCTAAGCTTGTAAAATGTTCTGCTGAGGGGAACCAAGACTGTGAATGCATGCGTACCTAACTTAGTTGATCAGTGAAAACTTTAGTAAAGGCATGCAATGAATGAAACAGATCTACAGAAACACTTGCCTTATTTACTGTGCATCTTGCAAGGTTACATATACCCCACGCCTCAGGTCTGCAAGACAGGTTCCTTCCTATGGACTTTGTAAAGGGTTTCCAGCAAAACAACTCCCCATTATGGAATTTCTCTTTTCTTGTTTAAAATAAATAAATAAAACAATCCACACCTAGGATATTCAATTTAAAAATCTTTTGGAGGAAACATTACATTTGCATGGTTACCTTGCGTACTCAAAAATCAGGAAATAACAAAGTTAAGAAGGCATAAGGACTTAGCTCCAACCCCTTGTTTGTATACTGTTGGTATGTGCCAAAGAAACACAGAAGTCATTTATATAAAAAAAACCCACAGTAAACTGTACTTAAACAAAACACTCCAGATTAAGTGGAACAACACTGGATAGTCAAAATTTGCAGGCATATACCGGCCATCTATGTACACATTTAACTTTGTAGCTAACTGCCTCATCTCCTGAATTGCACCTACGCCGATTTATATTTCTCATCTATGCGCAAGTTAGTTTTATATTAACTAGACTGTCTACTTAATTACAAGTAAGGAAGGTTTTTCTGCTAGTTGAAACAAAAATATACCAGTATATGAGTGCTGAAAAATTATATATATATATATATATATATACACACATATATATATACACACATATATATACACACACACCTATGAGAAATAGGGCATTTTGGCAATGTTATTTTCCCCCCACCAAGATCCATTTCTTTTGGTGTGTGTGTGTTTGAGAGGGGGGGAGAGAGAGAGTGTGTGTGGAAAGACGTGATAGTTTGGTATGCTATAATGACTGTATCTACATGAGTAGAATATCCACATATTTTAGTCAAAAAGTAGCAAAGTTACGCCAGTCATCCCAAGTAAGTGTCAATAAAACCTTTACATCAGATGGATTCTATATAGATGACACATCTTAGAAGACTATTTTAAGAATGTTTTAGAGAGCTCTACAATTTTTTAGGAACTATTTGTTATATCACTCCACCTGTAAAGGCTAGTCCCTTAATTACCATGAGTCCAACTCTTCAGAATTCAGAAGGAGCCAAAAAAAACCTCCCACTATAAATAATACAAAATAGTTTTTCTATATCTAAATATGTCATGATTCTAAGATGCAATAAATATCTGAAGACCATTTAGGGCTACAAGTGAATGCTGGGACCCATCAGAAAGAAGAGAATCTCTTCTCTCCATTGGTATAAAGCTCCTATTTTTAGCCCTGAAGAGCTGTGAGAAACCAACCTAATGCTGTCACTGTTGCAGGATTGAATCCTACCTTTCCTGGGTCTTAGGCAGTATAATTTTGAGGGCAGGAGAATTCCACATTTGAAGGAAAGAAGGAAATATTTCTCGGATAGGTTAGTTTTTATAAAAGTCATTGCCTGAATCTGCTAGTATGGAGTTCTTTAGAAAATCTGACCCTCAACTTCCCTGTGCCCTCAGTTCCTCATCTACAAAATATGGGCAATAATACTTCTTTTCTTCCACTTTTTGTCCATCTTCGCTATTTAGACTGAGAGTTATTCATGGCAGGGACTGTGGCTTATGTGTACCTAGCACAGTGGGCCCAGATTTTCAATTAGAGCCTCTGAGTACTACCCTAATACAGATAATAAATAAAAATAACCATCAGGAAGAGTGATTTATATATATATATATATATATATATATATATATATATATATATATGCCAACTTCATGATCAGAAAATTACTAGAAAGATTAAAAAAAAAAATCCAAAACCATGTTGTATCCCCTTGAAGGAAGAAATTATTTTACATCTTTAAGTTCAGAACAAAATCAAATCCTAAATTGTAAAATCCCAATGCTTCCTTAAAGTGAATCCCTTGAAAGGCCAACACTGGGGGGGGGGGGGGGGGGGAGGGAGGGAGGGGAAGGGGGGCGAGTGGAAGGGGAGGGAGGGTACTATGCAGGGGAAGGGAGAAGAACATACACGAACTTTTCTTCAGCCTTCCAAAAAGCCTGGAAATAGTTCCAAGATGGGGTTTACAGTGCTAATGATACAACGTTCATGTAGTGCTTTTCATCCAGAAAGATCCCTAAGTGCTTTCCAAATCATACAGAGGAATCACTCTATCCACCAGTGAAGTACCAGCCCCCTCTGGGTGAAAGGAGTTAGCTGTTAAACAGAGTACAGCAAAAGTACTCAAGAGTTGCAGGAGATGAAGTGTAGAATGCTTTATCCAATTGATACATTCTGCCAACCTAAAATTCCTGCTGTAGTATTTGCCCAAACTGCTCTTTGGTAATGGCCCTGAGGTTTAATGGTCCACGTGAGCGAGTTGTTCCCAACTGATAAACTAAAGTAGGGTTATAAACATTTGTGCTGGCAGCAACTGAAATGAATACAGCTGTAAATCCAAAGTATGTGGGATTTAAAATAGATTCCTTCGGAAATCTGCTTGTACAATCTGCAGAATGAAGATGAAGGTATTTTGGTGCCATTTAATGTTCTTTCTTATTAGACAGGAAATCCCTTGATGAAACAGAAAGTTCTGTTGGATGTTTCCGCACATACTGGACTTTAGCTTTTAGACTATGGCCTTCATTCAAGCACTTAACTAGCATGGTATGGGAGGGACCAAATTGCAACTATGATTCACCAGCAAGGGGGTGGGGGTATCTGTATCAGTGGGGCATTCATGCTGGGGAGAGAAGGGGTGATAGGCAATGTTTGCACTACAACCCTCCTGGGGTGTTCTGCTGTCACTAAAGTTATCCGATATGACTGATTCCTCCCATGGAGAAGGTCTGTTGACTAAGATGGTGCCACTTTCATGTTTCTTTTTTCAGAACAGAACATCCCCAACTGTGGTGAATTAGCAGCACATCCCTTGAGTGCCTTGGCCAGGCCACTTCTCTGGTCATCTCTGCCCACCTTTGGGGCTGTATTGGCCAGTGGCTCTTGGCCTCCTGCTGGAGCAGCAATGGTGAGGGGATTAGTACAGTCCTCGATAGGTGCTGGAACGAGGGGTGTCGAAGGTGCTGCCTCACCTCCAGCTTGAAGTAGTTTCCATCAGATACAGGGTTTACTGTTTGGTTCAATGGTTCTTAGCACCCCCACTATACAAATTGTTCCAGCACCTCTGCAATCCTCCATCCCTAGGCCTTTAGCTTGTAAAGGTTGGATGTCCCAGGGTACAAATTGTTTTGTTCATAAAATGAATCTAGGATGTTTACACAATAAACTTGAAGGAAGGTGGGGCAGGAGCATGTCATCTGCTATGACCATGGCAATTAATCTGTAAATAATTTTGCTTGCGTTTCCACAGCTTAGTTTATCCCTTTATTTTCTAGTGAATAAAAACAAATATTTGGAGAAGGAAGGGCAGGACACTGTGGGTCATCCTAGAGCAGGGATAGGCAACCTATGGCACGCATGCCGAAAGCGGCACATGAGCTGATTTTCAGTGGCACTCACACTGCCTGGGTCCTGGCCACTGGTCCGGGGGGCTCTGCATTTTAATTTAATTTTAAAAGAAGCTTCTTAAACATTTTAAAAACCTTATTTACTTTACATACAACAATAATTTAGTTATATATTATAGACGTATAGAAAGAGACCTTCTAAAAACGTTAAAATGTATTACTGGCACGCAAAACCTTAAATTAGAGTGAATAAATGAAGACTCGGCACACCACCACTTCTGAAAGGTTGCCGATCCCTGTCCTAGAATGTGTGAAAGTTTTCTACTGTCCTTTCATTTGCAAATAGGAGGAGGAACACTAGGTTTTTAGAGCACTGTTCATCAGAATTACACACTGTACAGAAATCCTAGATTTGGATTTCACTCCTCTTGAACTATTTAGCAGGACACTAGTAATGTCACCGTAACACTTCTGCTGAAATCTGTGGTTAGTGTGATGATTTGAAACAATGGGACTAGAAGTCAAGATTCTATTCCTACCTCTGCCCATGATTTTTTGTATGATCCTGGGCAAATAATTTAATCTCACTGTGCCTCAGTTTATACATTTGTAAGAATGGGCAAAATAATACTTATCTACCTCACAAGAATTTTGTGAGAATTAATATAATGTTTGTAAAGTGCTTTGATCCTTGTATAAAAGGCATATAGAAGCACAAAGGATTATTATTACATCACCGTGGAACACTAATACTAATGAATCAAAGCTAAACAATTGCTTTGTTCACCAGTTTAAACTTTTTATAATGCTTAACCCATCTCTGAGAACTCCTGTGGGAGCTATGGAATCTCAGTCCTGACATTGCATTTCTACTGTGAGAAATTATTTTGTTAAAAATATCATGGAATTCCATATTTCGAGCCAGATCCTTAGTGGGTGTAAATGGGTGCTGTTCCATCAAACGTAGCAGTGCTATGATTGCTCACACCAGCTAAGAATCCTGCCCTTATTTTTTCTCTGCCTTCCAGAACAAAGCCCTCAGTTTGGAATCTGAAAGCTAGGTTGGGTTCTTCTGCAACTCTTACCAGTAATAAAGATTCCGCAATGGGTATTTACTTAAGGGTTCTGCTGCTGATACATAAGAAGGAGTAGAATCCATCTTATCCCTGCTCAGCTATGTTGGTTAGTGCAGTGCTAACAGGAGTAAATAGTAGTAAAAACTTACCTTAGGGCAGGTCTACACTATTGCTTAAGTCAATCTAACTTATGTTGCTCAGGGGTGTGACACCCCCCCGAGTGATACAAGTTTCACGCTGTCCACATCGGCACTATGTTGGGGATGGGAAGGAATTTTTCCCTTGCCACCATATTGGCTTAGAAAGATTTGGGTTTTTTTCACCTTCCCCACAGCAGGTTCAGGTGGGCTCTGTTCATGCATGGCATGACAGGCGGTAGACTATATGTCGCAACTCATTATTTAAATGTAGGGCGGATGTCCAGTGCAGGCACTCCATAGGAAAGGTATACAGTGACCAGATAAACGGCTTGGAAAAGGACTTAAACAGAGGTGTTTGGTAAAGGAGCAAACGGGGGGTGGTTGGGGACTCCTATGATTGGTACGGAGGGAGCCAACCCCCATTATTATAGCCTCCTTAATCCTCCTACGAGGTGGGGGGTGGATGGTAAGATCCCAGCAATGAATTCGCTAGAGGGACCTGGATGGAAGAAAGGGGGAGCTGGTAAAAGCCCCCAGATAATTGTGGAATAAACATGGGGTTACCTGCACTGTACACTTTTATCTGCTGAGTGGTCCCAGACATCTAATAATAAAGTTGTGGCCTGATTAAACCCATGTCAAGTGTCTCCTGTCCTTCTTTCCGTATAGCCAGACAATCATGGGTTTTGATGATTCAGGCACAAATTGAATGTTTCTATAGTGTTCCCTGAACCTGAAATCTCTGTTCCATTCCTATAGGCCACAGCAGAAGGTGGGTCAGTACACTCAGGAAGAAATTTTTTTAGTCTCATGGGACTCCTCTAAACTAGTCCAGCTGCAACTATGAAGGCAGACAACATATGGCATGAACAGAGTCCTGTTCATCTTTATTTTGTGTCTGAGTTTAAAATACCCAGATATACAGGCAATAATTTCCCTATGCTTAGACAAGATAAGTGGATCTTCTTCTGTGTATCCCATTTCCCTGACTTCTTTCTTCCTTTCTCATCTCCCAGTGAGATATGGTTTAATAGACTTATCAATGATCTTGTCATGTAGAGTTCGGTTGCACATGGAATATCTTGCTACAGTGATTCTTCCTGTATGTGACGCAAAGAGACTTCCTTAAGTTTGAACTGTGGTTTGGGAGAAGGCATTATAGGCATAATCTTAAATGTTCCTATGATTAACATACCTGAATTGCTGTAGGCTTTGCTTTCTTGTTTGTTGTCAGTTTCTCTATTGTAGGGGTGCTGAATATTCTGAATGAAGTAAAGATAAAAGCTGCCTTCTGGTGCCACTGATTTATTTTGAAAAAAACTTTAGCTCTTCCTACTGTCATAAAAAGATGTCCTTGCTTGACCTGCTTAAAGCAACATAACACTGAGAGTAAATATGTTGTAGTGCTATTATATCTCCAAGTTACTGTGCCAACATTAACTAAGTAATTCTCACAATACCCCTAAGAGGTAGGTAAATAAGTATTATCCTGATTATACAGATAGAGAACCCAATACCAAGAGGTTGTGCCTTGCCAGAGATCATGTATCAAGTTAGTGCCAGAATTAAAACTTGGAAGTTCCTGTCTTTCACTCCCCTGCTTACTACGCTGCCTTTCAATTGTTACCATAGCTCTACCTTGTTACTATAGTAGGTGCTGTATGCAATCAATGAAGTTCTCGTCTATCAGATCATAAGCATATATTCATATTGAAGCCCCTAGAGAAGGGAATGCATATAATAATCACATCATTTCATTATACTAATAAATCCTGAATTAAAGATTAACAACTGTTTGCCCCAGACTCGTTTTTTAAATGATATTGGTTCTAACCATGTGCTAAACTACACACAAGTGTGTGATAAATATTTCTGGATCTCACCTGCAATGAGAACCCGCTGGAGTAATACTTACTGGGGCTGACATTGCTGCTCTTGTCATCTCTCTGCTTTCAGAGGCAATAACTGTCTTCTCTCTTAGCTACGGCAAGTACATGTGATGTGTCCTAGCATCCTGAAGATACAGCGTCTTTGCTGAGAAAGACCTTTCCCTTTAAATCTCTCTTAAGATCTTTCCAAATATGATTCAGGGCCTTGGGTGTGTGGTGAAGGTCATAGTTCGTACTTGGGATTTCTGAGCACAAAGGGCATCATAGAGCATCAAAGTCCCTCTGTATGTGTTTGAGCTTTTGAGGAGACAAAGTTGGCCTCATTTTTCTTACCAGGTTGGTGTCTGTCCTTCATGGGCCACAGAAAAAATGAATGCATCAGAACATGTTTGCTGGAACTCCAAAATGTCCTTGGACCATGTCCTTCCAATGCAGCCAAGTGTCAGATATAGTACAAGTATTTTTCATTTGCACAGGCCGATCCTCTATTCAGTCACAACCTTACAACAACAAAACATGCTTCTGTGACCATGAAAGTTAATATTACAGATCCCCTCTTTGAAGGGCTATTAGTCAGGCTGTTCTTTGCTTGCAGCAGGTTCAGAATGCACTGGCATGATTGCTCACTGATTCAAACAACCAGGATTACATCATCCCCACCGTGCATTCTTTATACTGGCTGTTTGCAAAGTGATTGATTTTCTTTAAATTGGCTGAATGTGGAGATTAAAACCTATGTTGGTCTCAACTCTGCACTGCTGGGTATCTGACATAATGCACCAATCCCCTTTCAGGATCCCAACCATTGCTTCTGCACTCAGCAGGCATGTTTGCTTTTTTGCTGTGATGGCCACTGCAATGTGGAGTTCATTCCCCTTGACATGCATCTGATTTTGTTCCTCGTTCAGAAAAAGCTTTCCCCTCTTTTCCCTAATGTATCTTTAGCATGGCTAAACCTCCTTCCCATTATTTCAATTGGACCGTCTGATTTGTTTTTGTGTTTCTGTTTTAAGAGGCTGTATTTGTGAAGTTTTTATGATATTGTGTTTGCAATTACTCTGCTGCAGAGCACCCTAAACGCTTTGGGAGGGAGATTAGCTATATAAATAAAACTAGTGTTACTGTTTCCTAATAACCAAAATTTTCACCACAGCCTCTGAGTAAGAGGCAAAGTACCAGAAGCAGAGATTTGGATCATTCAAGGAGGAAGATGTAATAACACCATGCAGCTAGGGTGACCAGATGTCCCGGTTTTATAGGGATGGTCCCGATATTTGGGGCTTTGTCTTATATAGGTGCATATTACCCCCCACTCCTGTCCCGATATTTCACACTTGCTGTCTGGTCACCCTACATGCAGCTAGGTCAAGGTTTGCAAGTGTGAAATTTACAAAACACGCACATATCTTCCTGATCCATGTGGAAATTGGTTTCCACACATACCTGATTAAAAAGATTATAAACTTTGTGATATTTTTGTAGCTGTTCAGTGAAAAGTGTGCTCTGTGTAGAAGCTGATTGAAAAATAGAAAACATTATTAGTGAAAAAAATCAAAAAGTGTTTAAGCCATTTTATTTCTGCAGATTTGGAGCTGGAGAAATTTCTTGTTCAAATTTTTTTTTGTAAAAATGTCTATAGAAAATGCTCTTCTCCCCCAGATGCTTCGTTTCCTTTACTCCTGTTCTCCCCTTACCCTTTTCCTCCCTTTCTTCCTCTCTACTCCTTTTCTTTTTTCTAATTTTGCCTCTGAAAAAAGAAGGAAGTGAAGGAAGAGGGAGAAGAAAGGAAAAATGATGAAATAAAATATTTTTTTTGTTTTATTCTCCCCCCCACCCCTCACCAGTTTCACAGAGAAAAGGGAAATTTTTGAATAAACACTTCTTTGAGGGGAAAAATCTGACTTTGGAAAATAGAACGTTTTTTGGTTTAAATAAAAGTTAGTTAGAAAACTTTTGACCAGTTCTAGTTCTGAGATGAAATAGTAGGATACACACAGAGTAATTGTTACTCTAACAATCTTACTTCAGATAAAAAACTGCACCCAAAAGATCTGAATTTCAAAGCCAAGGGGCAAGATTTTGAAGTGACTAGTGATCTGGGGTGTATTGACCTGAGACCCCTTAAAAGGGCCTGATTTTCCCTGGGTGGGTGCTCAGCACTTTCTAAAAATTGGACCCCTTTAGGAGTCCCAAGTCAGGCACCCAAATCACTAATCGCTTTAATACTTGGCCAGGGTGATGACATTCTCATGAAAATGGGCATACTCCTGCCTGCAGGTGTCCAGTGGGTGTTATTTTAAACAAGTTGAAAAATTCATAATTGTTGTTTTGCGAATAAGCTAAAGGACCTTTCCAGTACAGAGTGCAGGTGAATTTAATAGCATGTTTTCCCATTAGCATTAGTCGGAGTTATGCCGCTTGATCTCTATGCACCATGCTGAAATTCTACCCTATTGTGATTAATATCATGTACAGGGCAGTGCAATGGATGATACCTAAGTTTCCTCATCTGTGTGCAAATCCATATCCCTACACACATTAGTTTTTGCTCTTTGTGAAAACATGACATAGGGCCTGGGACTACTGTTTCCCTTTCGCTACCCTCATCGGCCACAAACTGTCTTGCGAGGCTTTGAGCCTTTTGCCATCTGTGTAGATGAGTTTCTTTATGGACTCTTCAGTTCAGAGTTTAGCTGTATGTCTGGGTAATCTTCCTTTCAAACATATGGAGTGAGGCCTGTTTTCATGTTCCAGAGAAGCCTAGAATTGTTGTCAAACTGAGGAGCAAGGGACCGATTCCGAAGAATGAGATTTTTGTCTCAGCTTCTACAGATACCAGAACTTATATTCACAGTATGTCTGCAGCTACTACCAGTGAAAATCACATTTGCTGGATTGGGCCTGCTTGAATAAAAAACACATGGATTTCTGCCTCAGGTAATGTGATTAATCATTGTGTGGTAAAAAGGAATGTTTCTATTGTACCTATCTGGAGCTTATGTTTAAATTTACCATATCATGCACATACTTGTATGTGTGCATTTTATTTGTAAAACTAGGCCTTAAAAACATGAACATCCATTAAAGGGAGACATCAGGCCAAGCTGGTGTAAATTGGTGCATCTTTGCTGAAGTCAAAGGAGCTGCACCCATCTACAGTGACAGAGAATTTGGTCCAACATCATAGTTTTTCTTGCATGTCATTGTAACTGCATCAAACTGTCATGCAGTTCTCTAGAAGAGAAAAATAGAGGAAAAATGCCTCACATTGGTGTAAATAGAATCATAGAATTGTAGGACTGGAAGGGACCTTGAGAAGTCATCTAGCCCAGTCCCCTGCACTCATGGCAGGACGAAGTATTATCTAGACCACCCTGACAGATGTTTGTCTAACCTGCTCTTAAAACTCTCCAGTGACAGAGATTCCACAACCTCCTTAGCCAAGTTATTTCAGTGCTTAACCACCCCGACAAGAAGTTTTTCCTAATGTCCAACCTAAACCACTATTGCTGCAATGTAAGCCCTTTGCTTCTTGTCCTATCCTCAGAGGTTACGGAGAACAATTTTTCTCCCTCCTCCTTGTAACAACCTTTTATGTACTTGAAAACAGTTATCATGTCCTCTCTGTCTTCTCTTCTCCAGAATAAACAAACCCAATTTTTTAAATCTTCCCTCGTAGGTCATGTTTTCTAGGCCTTTAATCATTTTTGTTGCTCTTCTCTGGACTTTCTCCAATTTGTCCACATCTTTCCTGAAATGTGGCACCCAGAACTGGACACAATACTCCAGTTGAGGCCTAATCAGTGCAGACTAGAGTGGAAGAATTACTTCTCATGTCTTGCTTACAACACTCCTGCTAATAAATCCCAGAATGATGTTTGCTTTTTTTGCAACAGTGTTACACTGTTGACTCTATTTAGTTTGTGATCCACTATGACCCCCAGATCCCTTTCTGCAGTACTCCATCCTAGGCAGTCATTTCCCACAAATAAAAGCAAGAGAAAGTGTCATCTGAGTTAGAGAAGCCTGATGATGCCTGATTCCTCTTCATGGAGAAATCTATAGGAAATATTGACCTCACTACCCAAATTCCTTGCTATTAAAGGTGAACTTCACCCCAGCGTAGGGCTTGGCACAAGCTCTGTGCACCAATTTTAAGTCCTATTTAAGCCCTTGTCGGTTTAAGAAAGAATTAGGAGATGCCATGTGTTTTGTGCTGGGTTTTCTTCACACGGGTGAATTTCACTCTAATTGACTTGACTATTGTGGACTTGCTTGTTACTAATACTTTGCACATATATATCCTTGTGTGGCTGATTCCCAAAGTGCTTTTGGAAATGGTGACTTATTAATCCTCATGACATCTTTGTGATGTAGAGAAGTATTAGCATTATTAGTTTCATTATCCAGACTGGTAAATTGAACAAAGCATATGAGGCCTAAATTGCCAAAGGCATCCACAGACTTGGGTGCCTGACCTGATTTTTGAGTGGTGCTGAGTACCTACAGCTCTCATGGACTTCAGATGAAGTTGTGAAAATCGGGCCCTAGGGCCAGAATTTTCCTCCTTACTCTGGCCCTTTTTATGAGCCTGAATTTGGCAGGGACAGAGTTTTCCAATCACTGGAACTGAGCAACGCAGCCACAGGCTTAACGGGCAGGGGGGGCCATAGCAGATGCCACTACGGGGATTCTAAATGGCATTGTCACCCACAAGCAGCTCAGCTTGGTCTGCCTGAACTCACGTAGCTCCCCTGCTTAAAGCCACCATCGTCCCACTTGTCTGCAACTTCTGTGCTGTGCCTCTAAGGATATGTCTACGCTAGTCAGAGGCGTGATTGCAGCCGTTGTAGGCATACCCACATGAGCAGTAATCTAGCTATCCTGGCTAAAAATAATAGTGAAGATGTGGTGGCATGGATCCCGGCATGGGCTTATAATGGAGTACCTATCCAGGGTTCCAGGTGGGCTTGTCCTGGCACTGAAGCCCACACCGCTGCATCTTCATGGCTATTCTTAGCATGCTAGCTAAATGTAAAGCTATCGTGGATACTCCTACGCTAGCTCCATTCACGCCTCCAACTCCAGTGTAGACAGACCCTCAGAGGCCAACGCTGAATGCTTTTGAAAATCCGACGCTAGTTGTCTGAAAGGTAGGAGCTCAAAAAATGCGGCACCCAAAAGTAGTGGATACTTCTGATACTAAATGATTTCCTCTTAGACAGCCAGTAGCAGAACTAGGAATACAACTCAGGAGTTCTATATCCCAGCCCTCTGCTTTAACCATTGCACACACTTTCCTCCTATTAATTGCAAAAGAGATGCTGGAGTTTTCAGCAAGACTTCTCCTGCATTTACATCTGCTTTAGATTCCTTCTTTCTGCCTTCCTAATAATTCTAAGAGACAGGATGACAGCATTGGTTGGGGGGGGGGGGGAATCTATAAATAATACAGTATGTAAAGTGGCATTTACCCAGAGTCTTAAAACTCTCATACTCTGATTTGATTCTGTTATTTTTATAAACTTCATCTTTCTTGTCACTGACAATGATTCGTATAAATATTAACTGTTCCATTTAAATCAGCTGCATGTAAGAGTGAGACTGAGTTGTAGGATTCTTTGGGGCCCTACCCTGCAGTCCTTACTTGGGCTAACCACACAATGAAATCAGTGGGAATTGTGCCTGAGTAAGGACTGCAGGACTGAGTCCACTAATCCTTTCCAAACTTGCCACACTCTCAGATATCCTAACCACTGGATGGCAGATGCTGTATTTTTGATTTTCAGCAACACTGATATTTAAAACAGAAATAATATTACTTCTTTCTCCCCTTTCTTTTGCAATATATAAAACAAGGTGAGTTAACCTGAATTAAAATTCTTCATCTACCCTAATCTGAAGAGTATTTTTGGAGTGCAGGGTGATTTCTTATCTGTGCCTCTAGATTGTCTTGCGTGCTGTTTCTATTTGCACAGTGTGAGCACTTCTCCTTCCTTATACTTGGTCGTGTGCTCTGTCTTGATTATCAAAAAATGAATAAGTAAAACATTTTAAAAATTGAAATTTGTCCAACGTTGTTTTCTCCCTAGTCTGTACAGAGATGCTCTTTTGACAGTAAAAGAGGACGATTCCTTGTGTGCTTGTTACTTCTCAATTGTAATAAGATTGTATCTCTATTATAGCTGGAATGGACATGACATCAGATAGTCAGTAACACTAAGGAGCTGCTCCTGCTTTCATTGAAATCCAATGGCAAAGCTCCAGTAACAGATAAATGACAGCAGAGGGGGATCTTCTGCAATCAACCCTGCTGAATAGTTCCTCTAAGTAACATTTGGACAAGCATACCGTGCAGGTTGCAAATCTAACAACTGCAACATTTAGTGATAGCGCGTGCGGTGCTTGTTTATGCCATAGCTATAGTGCACATGCTGCAAAAGGTCAAATTCTGCTCACCCTGGCGGTGCTCCTTAAGGCCACGATCCTGCAAAGACTTGTTCATGTGCTTAACATTATGCAGCAGGAGTAGTCCCACTGAAGTCACTTTCATAAAGTGGTGACATTCCACTTTGCAGTATGAAAAATTCTATTTATCAACTTCCACTCAAAGAAAATTCCTGTTATCATAAAATATTGATGACTGTGACAAAAGTAGCTTTCTGAGGTTTCAAAGACTCTTGCCTTTACACATAGTGTCTGAAAGGTGACAGAATGATAGCACTGGGAAATGAGTCTCTTCAGGACAGGTTAACTAATGTGTCCCTGCCCTGACTTTGGAGACTACCTGTAAGGCTGAGAGTGTTGTTCAATCTCTAGGGATGAAAAGCCCATCTCCTCCTTACTAGGATGCTAACTCTTTGTGGTGTAAATATCTACCCAGTAGAAACTGTACTAAGATCACAACTCATTTCATGTGCCATGCCCTAAAGTCATCAGCTGGCAAGGAATTGCTTTGAGCTGGTGATTTATAGCATATTCACATGGTGATACCAAACGAGTGAGCTATCCAGTCCCTGAACTATAAATACATGACACTACAGATATCTCTCCTCCGCTATCAAGCCAGGGCCTGCTCCAGCTAAAGTCAACAGTGAAATTGTCATTGAATACACTGGAAACAGGATCTGGCCCCAACTTGTTGGGAAATGTTGTCTTGCTTTACATATATTTTATTGTTATGTTGATTAGTCTGGGGAACTCTTTGCCACAATATGTCACTGAGGACAAGAGGTTAGCAGGATTCAAAAAAGGATAGAATGTTTATCTGGATAACATAAATATCTGGTTATAATAATTTTTAAAAAGAGTTTGGAAAGTATATAAATGTGCGTGCTTTAACCTTTTAAATTATGAGTATTAAGAAGAAATTTTCCCTGGGGACAGTTATTCCATTACTGACTAGGGCAGAGGTTTTTTACATCTTCCCTTGAAGTAGCTAGTACTGGCTTCCAGTGGAGACAGGATACTGGGCTAGATGGACAACTGGTCTCAATGAAACTGGAAATTCCTGTGTTCCCATGTGAACAAATCTGAGATGGTTTTGATTCTGGCTGAGATGAAGATCATCTTGTTGCTCAGTGATACTCAGACTTCAGTGGTTCAGGAGCCAAATTAGCGATCAGCATTACCCAAAAGACCCACAGTCGTGTGAATTCGTTTCATTTACTATTTATATTTATATTATTCTCACAGCAAAATGACTGACCAAGTATTATTATTTTATCAACTGCAATTGGTTATTAACATAGTAAAAGCATCCTGATTGGGTAATAACTTACATTGGTTAATAATTAAATCACACCGTGTTTTAATATCACATGGCTGCAAAGAGCTGCAGGAGATGCATTAAAGAGCCACTTGTGGCTCTCGAGCCTCAGTCTGGGTATCACTGATCTTGCTCTATGGGTGAATGTCAGCTAAACGGAGGCCAAGGTTAGGGGAGTCATTTTTTCCTTGACATTTGGTAGTTTGCTTACGTTGTTTTGTGTGTTTAGCGCAGAGGGCTGGCAATGGGCAAACAGTGCATATTAAAGCACAAAACAATCTGAGAGAAATAGAAGTTCCGTGGTTTCACACTGTCACTTGGACAGTGCAGTTCTGTACTTCATCAAACAACTTGGGAAACGGGAAACGCTTGTAAATAGTTCACTTCATCGTCTCTTTTTATTATGATTATTATTTATTATTTTATTAAGAATTATTAGAAAAGTACCTGCTCTCTACAAGGAAGAAGGTTTAAATGGATGAACACCTCACATAAAGGGACAAATTGTTGCCACCTGTTGAACTGGGGGGCGGGGGGAGGTGCAAGTAGCTTTCCCTCTTCTTCACGCCCCTCATTCAGGCTGGTTACAAAAGCAGTTTGTCTTCCCAAAGGAGGTATTACTCCCATTTTTACAGCTAGGGAACTGAGGCACAGAGAGACTGCAATTTGCTCAAGGTCACATAGGGATTCTGGCAGAGTCTGGAATTGAACCCTGAGCTTCCGAGTCCCAGGCCACAGCCTTAAATACAAGATCTGCCTTTGTCAAAATAGGGCATAAATTGGTCATGAATGGTGCATAAGCCTTGCATGGATTTCACCCATGTAGCGTACCTAGGCTATCCAGAGCCACAGGATGAAATTTTACCAGGGTCAATTCAGCCCTTCCTACTTCCCAGGAAGTTTCTGTGTATCTGTATTTTAGGTGGGACCTAAAATGCTTCTGCTTCTTGCAATCTTACTGACATCTGCAGCTAAATTAAACTTATTTTGATTCTTAATGGAGCAGACTTTCTAAATGCCCTTTTCTCAAGAAGAGTGAGTGCACTTTTGTGGTATTGATTTATTGCTGTTTAGACATAGCTAACACTTCAAGTAATCCATACTGGTTTAAATGAACATAAGCTCTTTTAATAAAACTACTTGCACCCTTGGGATTTTTAGAAAGTATAAACATCTAGGACTAATCAACCAACCACCCGATGTCGCTTGCTTAAGCAAAACTCATATAAAAGTGCCTTCATTTTGCACTGAAAAAACACCTGACACTAAAAGACACTGGTTAGGGTATCAAAGAGCTGGTTAAGCCATGCTTGATTTGTCTGGAAAACATAAGTTAAAAGCAATTGTGTAGCATGTGGGCCAAATCCTGAAAAATGCTGAGAAGCAATGGGAAGGTCTTCTTTAAAAAATGATGGCCCATTACGGAGATATACCTATCTCATGGAACTGGAAGGGACCTTGAAAGGTCATTGAGTCCAGTCCCCTGCCTTCACTAGCAGGACCAAGTACTGTCCCTGACAGTTTTTTTTGTTTTGTTTTGTTTTTTGCCCCAGATCCCATAATGGCCCCCTCAAGGATTGAACTCTCAACACTGGGTTTAGCAGGCCAATGCTCAATGGCCAAGGTTATGATGATGTGGTTATTATAGTACAGACTAGAGGCCACAGTCAAGGTGTAGTCCTCATGGTGCTTGGTGCTGTACATACACAAAGCCAGAGACAGTTCCTACCCCTAGTCTAAATAGACAAAACATACAAAGAATGGGAGGCAAAACAGGGGCATAGAGAGGTGAAATGACTTGCCCAAGGTCACTCACACAAGTGGCAGAGCTGGGACGAAATCATGGCCCCATGGAAGTCAATGTGAGTTTTCCCATTTGCTTCAGTGGGCCAGGATTTCACCTCAGGTCTCCTGACTCCATCTCCAGTGCCCTCTCTATTAGACCACACTGCCTCCATGCCAGTGGCAGTTTCCAGGTGTTCAGCACCTCTCAGGATTTGTCCCTGTATGTACTAGAAGTTCTCCTGAACATCTAATTCCTAATGTTGTGCCTAGAGCCTTTCTTTATAATTTATAACTGGACAAACCAGAACACTGGATCCAAATGCCAGAGAGTCTCAGATGTTATGGTGAGGAGGGCTGTGTAAGAACCTGAATAAAATAGAATAGATTGGTGGAAATTCAGTTTCAAATTGAAATCTTTCTGACTTGTGTAAATCTCTATAATACATCAAACAATACATGATGTGGACTGACCAGGGCTCTCTCTATTTGCATGGGAAATAAGCACATAAGAATGGCCCTATTGGGTCAGACCAAAGGTCCATCTAGCCCAGTATCCTGTCTGCTGACAGTGGCCAGTGCCAGGTGCCCCAGAAGGAATGAACAGAACAGGTCATCATCAAGCGATCCATCCCCTGTCACCCATTCCCAGCTTTTGGCAAACAGAGGCTAGGGACACCATTCCTGCCCATCCTGGCTAATAGCCATTGATGGACCTATCCTCCATTAAATTATCTAGTTCTTTTTTGAAATGCAGCTTTATGTTTTCTTTGTTGCTAAGGTGTGATTCAAGAACTTCTGGATGCCCTCTGGAGGGCACAGGGGAACACAAGGGTACAGGGACCAAAAGAGTGTAATGTAAGGTCTCTAATGAAAGCCAGTGTCACACTGGTCACCAGAACCATTGGAAAATGTGTGGATGGATGTTGTGAATTGAGATGTTCTTAAGGTTTGTGACTAGGGACTGGTCAAAGGAAAGGCAAAAAGCAGGTTTTCTTTCATGTAAGAAGTTTTTATCTATCTGTCTGTATACATGTAAATGAAGTATTGTCTAGCTCACAATGGGCATCCATTTACAGACTTAGCCCAGTGCTAATGAAGGATTGGGAAATCTTAAGGGAGGAAATTTACAGGAAGAAGTAATACAGCACAGGAGAGCCCTGTTTACAAGAAAGGACAATATACTTTTAGGGGTATAACCAAGGGGTATGGAGGAGCAGCCTCATTCATGTAATCTGTGAGGACAAGCCACCAGCAGGCTTGATCTTATGAGAAGGGGTCTCAGCCAATTTGGTTGAAAATGCTGGGGAAAGGACGTGGAGTAAGCCGTCTTGTAAGAGAGAGGGGAATGCCTTGTTAGTTAAGTTTAGACTCTAGAATGCATATTGTGATTTTGTTTAATGTATAACCATTTGTTCCCAGTATTCTCACTCTATCACTTGAATCTCTGTCCTGTAATAAACTTAGGCGTGGTTTACACTATCAACTTATGTCAGTATAACTACGTCACTCAGGGGTATGGAAAATCTCCCACCGGTGTACGTAATGTTTTCACTGAGCGCTACAATGGTGCAGCTGAACTGGAGCAGCTGTGCCACTGCAGCACTTGTAAGTGTAGACAAGCCTTTATTCTTGCTTTCTCTCTCTCTGTATATATGAAGTGCTGTATATTCCGAAGGGTGTGGATCCTGAGTTGAATCTTGTAAGCTGGTGTGTGCTGTTCCTTTGAGAGTAGTGGCTCTGAGACTTCGGGGGCTTTTCAGGGGAACAGGGATTGAGCACTCTGGGGACACTCTGAGGACTCAGGGGTCGGTGTGCGCCTGTTGCTAACCGGTAGAGAGAGAGAGCGTGAGGCTTGCAAGGCAGTGCTTGTGTTGCCTGAGGCTGGTGGTTTGAGCCTGTGAGCTGATCCACAGCAGGTACAGACAAGGCTTTCTCACACTAAGGGCAGGTGGTGGCAAGATGCCTTACAACATATCAAACAATGCATGATCCGGACTGATCGTGCTTTCTGTATTTGAATGGGGAACGTAGCTATATGTTGGTGGAGCATGATTTTCTGTTTTCTTTGATGCTAAGGAAACTAGGAGCTATTACATCTGATAGAATTCTGTACCCATTTGGAAAGACTTTTTAAGTGAATGTTGAGTTGATGGCCCAGGAAATGAAGGAATGTATATGTATCTGCCCAGTCATGCAGACTGAAATGCCTATTTAAGTCACGTATGTCCTTGGGATATTGAAGAATTCAGTTAGAGCAGATCTTGTTTTTGTTGCTTAAAGAACTAGCTTTCTTCTGACTGGCTGGTGTTGGTGGCTTTTTTTTTTTTTTTTAAAGGTTCTCTTTCCATCACTCAAATGAAAGTCCAGAAAGATGTTTTAAATTGTTTTATGCTATCACAAAATCATGACTGTCTTGACCTAACCTTTCTCAGTGTAAATCAAACAGCCCTCTGGTAAGATTTATCACTGCCAGGGAAGTATCAATATAATTACATAAGAGCATGCCAGCAGAGTGTGCCTGCGTTCTAAGAATGTGTGCAGCAGATATGTAGCTGGCTCTCTGCAGTACGCTGAAATCAGAGATTTATTGCATTTAACAGAGTCATTACAATGCAATTTTAACTTGCTGTTATTAAAGGGTCTTACATCATAAGCAATTACTGTAAAAAGCTTTGGATTTAGCTTTATTCATAATTTTTATAGCATGATTTATTAGAACCCCATTACATCCCATAAATCTTATCTGAAGAAAATGAAAATCAGTTAGGGCCTGATCCTTTTTACCTTTACTCATGTTGGGTAGTACTTTATTCTGTGTCTAGTCCCCCAGAAATCAATGGGACTTCTCAGGGAGTAAGGTACTACTCAGTGTGAGTAATGGTGGCAGATTGGGCCCTTAATGAGCATAGAAGAGGAATATCAAAATTGCACTAAAACTGTCAGCATTCAAATTTCACTGTGGGTTTATTTTATTTCATGCAATTCACTGATTCCCTCCAACTTTTTCATTCAACTGCTGTACATAGGAGATATATATGTGTCATATTTTTATATAATGCAGTGTTCAGAAGAGAAAGCCAAGTCAGTCTTCTAATACTGTTGTTTCTCCCTTCAGCCTAGATGCAGGATATAGAAACTGAGAAGCTAATTGCAGTACAGTTGCAGAGACCTCAAAATGGCTGCTCTGTTGTTGATTTATTCAAGAATGCACTGGAATTGCATAAAATCAAACCTGTACAAAATATGGCCCAATCCTGCATCCCTTATTTGTATGAGTAAGGAATACGCACTTGATTCAAGGATTGCTGGATTGGCCCCTGGTTAACAATCTTAACAGTCCCCATTTGCCCTTTCTCTTTACTAAATACAGCACTCAGATGTCATTTCATCAGAAATTGTTCAGACATAAAATTAAGTCTTGCAGTCTGAATAAAGACCTGATCCTGTACTCCTTATGCAGGGAAAACTCCCATTGACTTCATGAGTTTTTTGCCTGCATAAATACTATAGGTTTGAGTACATGTATTTAAGGTTTTGTTGAGAGACTTTTTTTAATAATTTGGAAAATTTTGTTCAACTTCATTGCCAATAAATTACCCAGAGAGATTTATTTGTATATTATGCCATAGTGCTTCAGAATCAATGTATATAATGTATCTATTCAAGAAATATACTGTAAATGATCTTTTGTTCTGTTCAACACTCTCAGACAAATTAGCCTTTCTTTTTGAAGTTAATGGGAGTTTTGGCATTAATTACAGTAAAAGTAGGATTGGGCCCTTTGTAGCTGATTTCATATAATTCTCAGCTTACATTAAAAATGAGGCAATACATATACACTTTGTTATTATTTGTTACTTAAATAGCACCATAAATGTACACAACTCAGTATCTAATATGTGTTTTGCAATGAAGGCAAAACAATATTCTAGAATATTAGACTGTAGATGGAAAAATAATTTTACTATGTATGGACTAATTTGTAACCATCAGTTGTATGTATCATACTTTAAAGTGAACATAAACTATAAATATATTATAAATAAAAGTTAACTGATCTCATCTCTCTTGCCTTGCCTTCCACACACAATGTGACACCACAGAACATCAGTATTTTATTGCCTTTTCTCCAACCAACACCAAAATAGCAAAGGTCAGAGTACGGGCAAAGAATATGTTTAGGGCTATGGGGCATAAGAGGAAAGACTGAAAAAACTAGATGCCAAATCTGACCCAATTGAAGTCAGTGGCAGCCCTCCCATTGACTGCAGTGGGACTGGGATTAAGTTTTAGGAGTACTGCAGGATGGTCTGATCTTGGAGTCCTTCCTCACACTGAAATGCCATGCACTTTAATGGGAGTTGTGTTTGTGCAAGGTCTATAGAGTCACAACCTCTAGGCTAAATCCAATAAACTCTTCATAACATGAACAGCCCCTAATCACATGAATAGCCCCATAGGATGAAACAGAAGCATAACAATAAATAAGAAACTATAAATACTCAGAGTGTAGCAGAAGCAGGGGGTGTTTTAAAAATGGAAACAGGGTGGAGGTTTAAAATAACAGTAAAAAGACGGGAAATAGGCAAAGGGAAGAAAATGTCCTTGAATCAGAATTGTCAGGTTGTGCACTAGCTACCCGAGGTAGACATGCAGTCGTACCATTGTTATCCTCATCTGTCCTCCCACTTGAGACATCTTGACTGAAATCAGATTGTAAGCTTTTTGGAGCGGGAACCATGTCTTCCTATGTGTAAATACAGTGCCCAGGAGAATGAGGCCCTGATTTTGATTGGGTGCTACCATAATATAAATGATTTACAAAAATAATAATTGAAGTCAGTGGAACAGCTCACATGAGTATATGTGTAAGTGTGATGGCTGCCATCTTGACCAATGTACCAGGGTCTTCCAGAACTGAAGGTATGAGCTACTACAGCTTGAGCTAAAGCTCTTTAGCTGGGGCTACAAAAGACTCATGCTCTGTGGATTGGGCATACAGTGGGACACATAACACACACTCACCAGTGGGTTACATAAGCATTTTCAGGAATGGCTCCCTTGATGGGAGAGAAAAAGGTTGAAAGGGGATATTAAAGAGGGGTATGAAATAATGAATTGTAAATGGGTGATTAGCGAAAACCTGTTGCGCACCATGATTTAGTCTATGCTGTAATCCAAGAACAAGGGAACCTCTTGTAACATTAAAAGGCAATACTTTTTACAAAGCTACAATGCAGTGTACAATATAATAAGCCTGTATCATTTTCTACCAAAGTATGGGCAATGAAAGGTTCAGGACGTTTAATCACAGGGTTAGACAAGCCCTTCCAGGGGAAAACCCACAGGGAGGGACAGGGCAGAAAATAATGTTGTAAGGGTTCCCTTAATGCAGTTTCTTTTAAATTCTTCTAGGGAGGTGGTGGTGGGGGGGGGGGGGGGGGGGGGGGCTTGGGTTTGCCATGCTCTGAAGGAGCCACCACCCACAGCAGCCCTTGGTAACCTCTTTTTAAAGGGTGGCCTTAGCATGAAAGGTGCTCTACAGGAAAATTAATATAACTAGAGGCAGAAGCTGGAACTCTGGAACCCCTGTAGGTTGGTCTGAAGGATAATGCATGTCTCCCCACCACACTTTGCTCTTGCTTTCCTGGCTTGCCCCTCCCCATGCCCAGATGGATTTCTTCCAGGGAGGGGACAGTTCCCTGGAGGTGGCTGATTCTTCCCTGCTTCTAATTAGGAACAAATCCACATAGAAAGGGTCCCTTGCAAGTGTTGCTTCAAGAGGCCCAATTTTTTTTTAATAAAATTATACCAACTATGTTATAAAGTTACAGGGACTATCCATCCTTCCTTCTAGGATTGCCAACTGTGACTGAGAAGAAAACTCCCTTCTTCCCTCCAGTAGAGCATTGCAGGACTTGGAAAGATGTTTATTATGAGGGCTGTCATCTAACTGTCTTGTGTCTGGCTGGAAGCAGGATGTTGAGCTAGATGGACCAGTGGCTGTTCTAACTTGGCCATTCCTAATTACAAGAAGAAAATGTAAAATGGTTGCAACACACACACTCAATATCAGTAGCCATATGATAATAATTCATTATGCAACTTCATTAAACAAAAAGAAAAGGTCCAAGAGAATACCCTGAGTTTCCCTAAGGAGCCTCCCGGAGTTTCTTTTGGGGGATTAGAATAGATTCCTCTGGGTCTTCAGATATTTGTGGAAACCAGAGCTAACAAGGGCTCCTAGTGCACCCAGACCCCATGGAGGAAGTATGGCTCCTTCTGGATCCATGTTGTCATGTGCTCCCCATCATCTGCTGCACCATCAACATTCCTGCAGGGGAGGGTTCTCTTGGTGCAGGATGAACTACCTTAAGTTTAACAAGGTTGACAGTCCTCTTGGGTTTGCAAAGAGAAAGTGAGGGCAACTCCATGAACGGTCTCACTCTCCCTTCCCACTTTGATCTACCCCTTCCTAACACAAGAAACCCATTCCTCAAGCACCACCCATGGAAGTAAGCAGGGGCTTCCATGGGGTCAAAAAGAAATGTGGGGACCATGATGCAGGACCATCACTCACCCTTACCATAAATTTCCCATAAGTCTCTCCTCCAGTTCACAACTGCTGATTTTCCTCGCTCACCTCTGCTCACAGGGAGTATCGTATGAGCCTAGGATTTAGAAGCCAAGCCGCTGAATGCTGCTTTCCACGGAACGCCATCATAGCTGCACCAGCTTTTATTTAAACCTTTTATTTAAAAGCAACAATAATGTTTATTCGGAAGTACTATAAGAGCCCTCAGCATTGTTAATAAAGAGTTTAAAACAGTTTAAGCTAGCATGAGCACATGCACACAAACTCTACTGAAAGCTCCAGATGCCCTGACATTGGCTAAGTTAACAACTGTCAGTTTAAAAAAAAAAAAACCCAGCTTATTAGGGATGTAGGAAACTGAATCCTGCAGTGCTTGTGTAGGCAAAACTCCCAGTTAAGTCAATGGGGAATTTGCCTGAATAAGGGCTGCGTGTTCAGACACTATACAAGGAAACAACAACTAAAAGGAAAGAGGCAGAGTACTAGGAAATTGTTTTTAACAATTCATATATAAAGTTGTCTTACAGATGCTTATGAGAGGTCCACGCTCGTTGTTACAATCGTGCCATCAGAACGCCCGGTAGATCTGAATAGCTTTTGTTTCACATAGTGCCCAGCCCTCAGCTGATGTAAACTGATGTAGTTCCATTGACTTCAATTGAGCTGTGCTGATTTACACCAGCTAGGAATCAGACCCTCTAAAGTTGCTATGTAGATTTTTTTTTTTTTTTGTGCCTATACTTACTAGTTTTAGGGCTAGATTTACAAGACATTTGGTTGTATAAAGATGCGGATAGACCCCTACTGGAATTTACAAAAGTGCCTAAGTGAGTTAGGTGCCTAACTTCTATTGGATTTCATCTAACCTGCTTACGAGCTTTTGTAAATCCCACTAGGTCTCTCTGCCTTCTAAGCACCTAAATACCTTTGTAAATCTGGCCTGTAGATTCTATTTTTCCAGTGATTATCATTACCCTATTTTCTCTCAATCCTATAGTGAGCTACTTCCCCCACCCCCCCTTCTTAGGCTTAAAAAGAAATGCCAGTTTTCAATCCATAGGGTAAACTATTACTGACCAGGCATATATGTTTTAGCGACACAGACATTTTTGGGGTGTGGAGGGAGGGAATGAAGATGTGCATAGTAGCCAGCCTTGCCAGGAGTAACATAATTTCCCTCCTTTCTACAAATGCACATCCAATCTGAGAACAGACACAATAACATGTGACCTAGGTGATCAATCATGCATTTCAAATACTGAATAGTCAAACTCTTGCTTACTCTAACAAGTCCTAAACCGTCCCTATACTGAAATATGGCCCTGATTACGCAAGAGAAGAACTAATACATTTTTTTGCAAAAATGACTAGATTTGTGTGTTTTGATTTTTTGTTCATGGATAATTCCTGGAGAAAATAGCCAAACCTGATATATAATAATTAATAATTGTATCAGATCTTATCCAGAGAACTGTTATTCTATTTATATATGTCACTATATGTGATCTATAGGGTTTTTTTAATATATACTGAATAGTTCAGTTTGTAAACTGTATTCTTTTTCACTTGCTGGTATTACAAGTACAGCTATAACAAGGATTTTAATTAAAATTTGTAAGTTTGTACTACCATGTTAAACATGTAATTTTGGTGAAACAGGAAAACATGAAAGCATTTATAAATCTAATAATCATCTTCACACCAACACTAACAAATATTATAAGCTCTAATTGGCTTATTTAAATGATTTAGTTTTTTAAAATAACAATTAATTTAAGCATTGGTGTATGACTAAAATATAGGGAGTAACTGAAAAAATAGTACAGTTGGTTACAATTCAGATGGAACTGTATTCATGTGTTTGTTACCTGATTATATTACTGTACTTTGCTATTGACTTCTTTAGCATACTGTCCATATATTAAAGAGGCTATTGATTATTTCACTGCTAATTAGCTATAGTGAGTTTGAGGTATTTTGTGATGTCTGTCATTAAATTACCACAGTATAGATCAACCTCTCTTTAGCTCCTTTACACACACAACCATTACATTTTGCTTTTATTAGAAAATGTTGAGTATCTCTTGGGGCTGGTCCACACTAAGCCCCCAGTTTGAACTAAGATACGCAACTTCAGCTACGTGAATAACGTAGCTGAAGTCGAAGTCTCTTAGTTCGAACTTAAAGGTACTTAACGCGGGTCCACACGCGGCAGGCAGGCTCCCCCGTCGACTCCGCCTACTCCTCTCGCGGAGCAGGATTACCGGCGTCGACGATGAGCACTTCCGGGATCGATTTATCGTGTCTAGACAAGACGCGATAAATCGATCCCAGAAGATCAATTGCTTGCCGCCAAACCAGCGGGTAAGTATAGACGTACCCTTAATGTCTTCTTAATGGACAGGGTGCATGTGTTGGTGGTGATAGCCTTTATGTAAGTTGTTAAAATGCTTATGCCGTATGTGATTGTAGATCATTAAATGGTTCTGTTATTTAAAACATTAAGTGTACACCTTAATTTTGTGTAATGACTAGAATTCATAATTCTCCAGTCTCATCCATAGCAATACCTTAAGGAAAGGACAGCTTTAAGGCCAAGTAGAAGTTGAAACACAGAGAAATGGGTATATAATTATGACTAAATTGTATAATATCTGCAGAATAACATGAATTCCCTTATAAAAGAACTATCACCATGAGCCAGTGTAAAGGGAAAGTCCTATCCCACTGGAATTCAAGGTTGTGCAAAGTCTTTTAATGTTGATCATAAACTTCAGCCTCCAATCTAAATCACATCAGTATTTTCATGACAAAACGTTAGAGATGATTTTACAAACTCTTCTTCATTTGCATCATTTCCCATGGGAAACATTGGCAGTTTGGCCTTAAGGCCATGCCATAAAATACGGGGCAGGTGCTCCATTTCTTATTGGGATGCTCTTTAGCAGCACATGCCTGACCACAAAAGAAAGCTGTTTCTAAAATCAATGTGTGTTAACACTTCGGTTCATTACAGGCAGCTGACGAAGCCTTTTGAAAGATATCCTCTAGCCTTCCCTCCCCATTTCCATGTTCTCTTGGCAGATATCAGGAATTTGAAAGCTGCAGCTCAACAGCACTGTCCTTTTATGTTGTGGTAAATATTTCATTAATCCCTGTACTATTTAAAGAAGCTCCTTTTAAATGTTAACTTCTTTCTTTCGCAGGAAATCTCAGAAGAGTATGTGAACAAAAATCATAAGAATATGCATAGAAACTACCTCAGGCTCTGCCCCATTCATTGAGTGTGCAGACGTGGCATCTCAGCATTAGAGATCTTTGCTGAGCCTTCACCGTCTGTTCACATATTGATCTACTCTATCCTTCTATCCCTTTTCATCCACTTATTCCTTTTACAGCCATTTATTTTTCCTCTAGTTTTATCTCATTCCTTAAATACACACACGAAACACTGATTATCCTCCCACACCAGTAAACCAGCCATGCCCATTTAGGGCTGGCAAGAGTTGTCTTAATGGTGCATTTGTAAGATAGGGACCACATCAAGTTGAGCTGTCTTCCCATGCTCCTTTCTATCATCCATTTCTCTCGCTTATCCAGAAAGATACCTGAGGGGTTGATCCTGATGCCACTGAAGTCAATGAGTGGTTTACCACTGACTTCAATAGGGACAGAATCAGTCCCTAGATTAGCATATGAATGAGTGATTATCCTTATACATCACTGCTCCAGAGGTACCTGTTTGGAGGAGTCAGTTGACTGTTTCAGAACACACTCACATCTAGCTATGGTGTGGATCACACCAGCATTCATTTGCATTAAAACTGCATGCAGGAGGGAGGAGGAACTGTCCTTCAGTATCCAGGCAAGAAACCCATCAAACACATCCCTTCTCCATGCACCTTGTTCTAAGGAACACCTCTCCCTTTCCACATGGAAAGGAAACAGCGGTTAGGTGGATCAGGGACACTGAAGGACGTTTATCAAAGAGTCACGATGGGAAATATTTAACACTGCATGTATAAGGAAATGGTACATGAGAGCTACCTTACAACCAGGAAACTCCCCAAACCTTTCTCCTACATTCGCTGCTTGTTTTAATGACTGCTTCTCATGGAGGGGAAATACTGGCTAGGTCAGCAAGGAGGATTGAAGGGGGAGCCTCTTCTGATTGGTAGGGTATAATTGTGACCATTTGGATGCAAGGTGGTGGGGAGGGAACTCATTCTCAATCTTCTGTGTACCTGCTCTAATGAACCTCTCTCCTGTCTCCATGGAAGTGAGAAAGGGCATGGGTCCATGCACGTGCTCTAGAGTGTAGGTCTCCATGTGCCCACGCATGTATGAATGCTCTACACAGCATGTGCCTGCTCTGGAATGCACATCTCCACGCGCCCATGCATGTGTCTTCCCTAAGCCACATGTGGCTATGCATGTGTGCCTGCTCTAGAGTCCAGGTCTCCATGTAACCATGCGTGTGTGTCTGCTCTAGAGTGAATGCAGTGCAATAGTGCCGAGGGTAATGAAGCTAGCAAGGACTGAGGTCAGGGGACTGTTCTAGGCAAGATGTAAGCATGGTGATTAGGGTGCTGATTGTATAGTTTACCCTTGCATATCTGGAGAAATAAGGGTCCTCAAAAAGTGCCCAGATGCAGGGCTGCCACCTTCTCCAGAAGCTGCCAGACCTGCCATCTGGGGCCCATGCATGTGTGTCTGCTCTAGATTGCATATGTACCTGCTCTAGAGGCCAGGTCTCAAGGTGACCATACATGTGTGTTTTCTCCAGAGTGAGTGTAGTTCAGTAGTGCTGAGGATAACGAAGTTAGCAAGAAGGACTGAGGTGAGGGATTGTCCTGGGAAAGACGTAAGCGTGGTGATTAGGGTGCCGATTGTATAGCTTACCCTTGCATATCTGGAGGAATAGGGGTCCTCAAAAAGTGCCCAGATTCGGGGCTGCCACCTCCTCCAAAAGCCCCCGGACCTGCCATCTGGTGAGTCACTGAGTGCCAGGCGTTTAGTCATCTCCAGCTCTTCCTCGCCATCCCCGGAGTCTCCGGTGCCATCTGCATCTCCGTCGTCAGCACTGCTATCCAGTGGTGCCCCACCAAAACTGTCAAGTGCCTCCTCGGCGTCCCGGTGCTGGCGGTAAGTCATCCAGCAGCAGGGCTCCACATCAGTCTCATCAATGCCCCAGAAGGCCAGCTCCTCCTCGTACAGAGGCCCACACACATCCGCTGGGCAGTGCAGCTTGCCTGTGCGGTAGTAGTTCAGGATGTGGGCAAAGACGCCCGGGTGCCGGTCGAAGAAGAACTCGTCTGTGCGTGGGTCATAGTCAAAGTGGCTGTGGGCATCGGGCTCAGCGATCCAGGCCAGCCGAGTGCCGGGCAGGGTGCGCAGGGTGCTGCGGTAAGTCTGGTGCCTAGTCCCTCCCACGTTGATCACGATGCGATCGCTCTCGTCGCCCTGGCCCATCTCGTCTCTTATTAGGCATGTCGCAGACTCATGCAAGGAAGCACGGCACACAGCAAGCACATAAGGGGGTGGCTTCTTGTCTGCAATAGATACCTAAACTGATAATTTATCCAGCTGGTCAGGAATCACCTAGGCAAAGGGCACCCAACTGGTGTCAGCCCCTTGTGCCTCTTCTTCCAAATGTTACAACCCCAAGGGCACCCCTGAAAATTAATGCTGGCAGTCCTAAGATTCCTTTTATTTGCAGTTAAAAACTCTTGTACTGTTTTATTTTAAGCCGGGGTTTGGAGAGGAGAGAACACCCACTCCCCAAGAACAGCAGTCGCAAAGGTCTGCCAGGTACCTAGGTATGGTGCAGGGGGGGGGAGGTTCTTTCCTTAGTTAGATGTGGCCAAAAAAGAATCCAGTGCTGCACATTTGTTCAAGGAACCTCTTAGTTGGGAAGGGGGCGGGGGGTTGATGATGGTGGCAGCAGGGTCCAAAAACAAACGGAGGGGGGAGGGGAAGGTATAAGGGGATCGCAGACAGACAGACACACAATGAGGGATGGAGGGGGCGGATACTATCGCCCAGCCGCAGCCACAGACCAGATCTATTGATGAAGGGTTGTTGTTGTTTTTTGAAATCTCTCTCTACTTTAAGTCCTTCAGAGACAGACAGAAGCAGAGGTAGCTGTCGTTGGGGAGGTCAAGACGCAGCGATCCTGATTTTAAAACCCCCAACCCCTCCCCCCCAAAAAACCCCCAATTCTTTGGGGGCGAAGGTAAAGCCACCGAAATATAGAAGCAGCAGAAGGGGAACAAAAAATCTCCAACTGCAGATCTTGAATCCAGACAAAAGCGACGGATCCGGCAGGGGACTCCCCTCTCGGCTCTCTCCTTGTTGATTCACATCACATTCTGCAGCAGTCCTGCCGGCAGCGGCAGGCGCCCCGGTACCTGCAAGCTGGCTTTGCCTGTCCTTGCTCTGCTGCTGAAGGAGGGATCACAGAGCGGTGCTGCCCAGGGGCTGCCCGGGCTTGGTGCTGAATGGACAGCGCTGCGCACAGAGCTCCAGCTCCCCGGCTGAGCTTTGGGGGGTTGCTCCTATGCAGAGAGTGGGGGGACTGCAAAGGGGGGGAATAGCAGTGCTGGTGGAGCCCCTTTATTCCTCCATCCCCCGCGGCTCAGGCAGCAGCAGGAGATCCAGCCGGGCTCTCTAACACCGCTGCCTCGGGTGGCTTGTGCTGGTGATGTGGAGATCAGTCCCCAACCCCACGGCCGCCGGCCCTGAGCTCGCAGGTGGTGCTGGAGGCTGGGTGCCAGCAGGGAACTAGCGGCTCAGTCCAGCCAGCCCGGTCTCCGGACACTTCAAGACGGCGCAGGCGCATTGGTCTCTGAATAGAGCAATTCTCCCTGGGTCCTAATGCAGAAGACGAGACTCACACATACACACGCAGAGACACAATCACCTGAAATGCAAACCCGTTGAAATGACAATCTCCTCCTCCTTCTCCCCGGGTTGGCTTCCCGGTGTGTGGGGTCGGTGGGGGGTTGTGTGTGCTCTGGACAGAAGAACAGCAACAGCAAAAAAGCAGCTGTGTAGTATCTGCTGCACAACCCTTGTGTCTATAGTCCTCGGTAAAGGTCTAATATGATCCTGCAGGGAAACATCCCCGTTATTCAGCTGTTTCTAGTTCTCTTCCCGCCCCCTCCCCTCTCTCTGGAAACCTGAAATTAACAACTTCAGTGGCTGCTGCAGTGGCTGACTGTCTGACATTTTTATTCTCCAAGAACCTGGTCCCAGGCAAATCATGTGGGAGGGTTTATTTGCTTATTTGTTTGCTTCTGGTTTTGCCTGAGGACAGTGAAGTGGAAATCTCCATCTGCTTGGTGAAATATACAGGAAAAAATTGCGCCTCCTTCAATGTAATGAATGGGCTGAATCAGCTGGGGTGTGTGTGTGGGGTGGGGGTGGGGGGTGATGTAGAGTCAGAAAATTGCCTCCCTATAGATTTTGCTGCTGGTAGCAAAATCTGAAATTAGCTACGAATAATTTTGTGTTCCCTCGAAAGCATTTCCTTTTAATTCTGTGGCACAGGTATAGAAACTGGTGATGGATGAGAGGGAATCCTGCCATAAATTGCTTCCCCTCATCTTTTCTCATGCCCTGATGCTGGAGTAGCAACTTCTGACATATGAAGGTGACCGTGGCAGCAAAATGCTTCCTCTTGCCTTTCCTCCTTCCCTGACATAAAGGCAGCATCTTTTGAGGGCAGAAAGACACCCTCTGCAGAAATGGCTTCTCTCGCCTGTCCTATGCTATTGTCCAGTGCGGAGCAATTATTGACAAGTGTCCCTCATTGATCAGGGAATTGGGGAATGGTTCTGAAGGAAAAGAACTTTCATTCTCTATTTAGTTTTAAATATGATAAGAATGTCAATTTATTTAAAATAGTATCCTGTTTGGAAAAGCTGTTTGGTGAAAAACAATATGGTACCTAGACCCCTGTTTGTTTCTTTCTCTCTCTAGTGCTGGTCCACTTCAGACTCTAAACTGCTCTGGAAAAAAGTTTCAGTCAGTTAAAATTGCTATGTGACAGCCGTGTACATCATTTAGAAAGGTGAAGCATTGAAATGCTAAGGAACTCATCAATCTTATGCTGCCCATGTAATAAATATAAATACATTGAGCCTTCTCCCTGCCTTATCTTGTACCTTTGTGCAGTCATTTACAAATGCAAGCGAAGTGGGTGTAAAATACTAACATTCCAATTTGCTTGTTGATTAGGCCCAACTATTATATAAACTAGTAATTGCTCAGCATCATGTAATGGTTATTCATGGAGTACATGTGGCCGGGGCAGATGTACACCCCACAGAATGTACCAAGGTCTTCTCATCACTATATCAACAGGACTGGCCTTTGCCAGGATTCTTGATTCAAGGAGATATAGAGCTGGTCTATACTACAAAGTTAGATCAGCTTAACTACATCTCTCAGGGCTGTGAAAAATTTCATGCCCTGAGCAATGTAATTAAGCCAACCTAAGCCCTGGTGTAGACACTGCTAGAGCCACAGTGTAGTAAGGATCTGGCCTACAGCACTTCGGTGGCAGAGCTGCAGCTGTGCTGATGTAGCATTTCTAGTGTAATGATGTTGTTTTGTATGCCTTCTCCCACCCCCCAGGACAATCTATTGGATGATTGTACTTAGTGTTAAATAGTTTGTGTGTATGGATCCTTTAGTCTTGTCTGTTTGGAAAGACATATGTTGATGACATAAAGTTAATAGCTGCGATTTGTAAAGCAGACTAATTCACTGGGATATGGGCACCTGCTCCTTTGAAAATCCCAGTCAACATACCAAAGAGATTTTCTCTAAGTTACTCCAGTAGGGCCCATTCATATGTGGAGAGGGACAGAAATGTAGGTAAGTTACCAATTTTTAACATGGTTAATTGGAATGACCCAGGTTATTATAGGCCTGTAAGCCTGACATTGATCCCAGGCAAGATAATGAAATGGCTGATATGGGACTCAGTTAATAAGGAATTAAAGGAGGGTAATGTAATTAATGCAAATCAACACGGGTTTATGGAAAACAGATCCTGTCAAATTAATGATATCTCTTTTTGATGAGTTTACAAGTTTGGCTGATAAAGGTAATAATGTTGACATAATATACTTTGACTTCTGTAAGGCATTTCATGTGATATCACATGACATTTTGATTAAAACTAGGCTGATATAAAATTAACATGGCACACAGTAAATTTATTATAAGCTAGCTAACTGATAGGTCCCAAATTGTAATTGTAAGTGGGGAATTGTCATTGAGCAGGTGTGTTTCCAGCGGGGTCCTACAGGCATCAGTTCTTGGCCCTATGCCATTTAACATTTTTATCAATGACCTGGAATAAAACATAAAATCATCACTGATAAAGTTTGCAGAGGACCCAAATATTGGGGGACTGGTCAATACTGAAGAGAACAGGTCACTAATTCAGAGCAATCAGGATCTCTCGGTAAACTGGGTGCAAGCAAACAATATGCATTTTAATATGGCTAAAGGTAAATGTATTCATCTAGGAACACAGAATATAGGCCCTACTTACAGGTTGGGATGCTCTATCCTCAGAAGCACTGACTCTGAAAAAGATTTTGGGGTCATGGTGGATAATCAACTGAACATGAGCTCCCAATGTAAAACTGGCCAAAAGGGATGCAATCCTGGGATGAATAAACAAAGGAATCTCAAGTAGGAATAGAGAGATTATTTTACCTCTGTGTTTGGCACTGGTACGACTGCTGCTGGAATACTGTGTCCAGTTCTGTTGCCCACAATTCAAGAAAGATGTTGATAAATTGCAGATGGTTCAGAGAAGAGCCATGAGAATGGTTAAAGGATTAGAAAACATTATAGTGACTGAGCTCTTTGAGTCTATTTATTTAGCTTAACAAAGAGAAGGTTAAGGGGTGACTTGATTAATCTATAAATACCTACATGGGGAACAAATATTTAATAATGACTCTTCAATCTAGCAGAGAAAGGCATAACATGATCTAATGGCTGGAAGTTGAAGCTAGACAAATTCAGACTGGAAATGAGTGACAGTAGTTAACCATTGGAACAATTTCCCATCACTGACAATTTTAAAATCAAGATTGGATGTTTTTTCCTAAAATATATACTCTAGGAATTATTTTGGGGAAGTTCGGTTGCCTCTGTAATACAGAAGGTTAGACTAGGTGATCACAAGGGGCCTTCTGGCCTTGGAATCTATGAACTTGTGCATTGACAAGCATAGACCTCAAATTACCCTCAGTAGTATGCTTCAGAACATGGCTGTTAAATGCTTAAGGCTTCATACACAAACCAGTTCAAATCTACTTCATGACATTCAGGGCTCATTACAGCTCCAAGCATGCTGAACTCAAGTCATCTTTCCACTTATTGTGACTGGTGCCTATTTTAAACTTTCTATTTAATGGGATTTTTCAGAGTAAAATTGGAGACTATCTCAGACTTCATTTAGTAGATACTTTTCATAGCTGAGTTTGACTTAATGGATATTTTACCCTATATTTTGTATCTCTGAGACAACCACAGATTGTTTTTGTTTTTATTTATTTTTTTAAATACTAAGCTTCATATTGGATTGACCGGCAAATAGTTGGGACTGTGCTCAGAACTCATGGAATAACCAGTCTTCTGCCTGCAAAGGAGATTGCCTAGCATAATTTAATGTACTTGAAGTAATATATTATTTTAAGTGGTTTGTGAATATGGATGGTGCTGGCAAGCCATAATACTTTCATTTGAAATACCTTGCCCAGTAGGTGTAATTTTATTGTGATAACATCTCCTGGGTCAAACCCTCAGCTGCTATAATTCAGATTACTTCAGTGGAGTTATGTAGTTTCCACCAGCTGAAAATCTAGCCCGCTATTTGCAGAGCAGTTAACGGAGATGATGCCAGGTGGAAATGCTTGTCTCCTCTGAGGCTTTCTAATGACCCATTCACAACAAGCTGCTGTGAACATGTAGAATGGTTCAGTGTTGGTCTTGAGGCCAAGAATTTACCAAGATTCAAAAAGAGGTTGAACATCTATATGGATAACCAGAATTTTCAAATTTCTACTATTCATTTATTGCAAACAAAAACTCTAGAAGTGACATTATACCTCATGCTTCAGGATTAAGATAGTCTCTAACTATTAGAGATCAGATGAGACCTAATGTGGGGAGGCAGGTTAATTTACAGATGCCTACTGCAGGGTTCTTACACCTTCCTCTGAAGCATCTGGTGTTGATCACTGTCAGAGACAGGATACCAGAATGGATGGACCTTGGGTCTGATCCAGTATGGCAATTCCTATACTCCTATGTCCATCTAGTCAAGTGTCCAGCCACCGACAGCGGCCAGACCTAACTGCTTCAGAGGAAGAAACTCTACAGGAAGCAGTTATGGGACAACTTGAGAATAAATAGAGATTGCTTAGCTTCTTGGGCAGGAGCCATGTTTCCTTCTCTTGCTTGTACAGTGGCAAGCACACTGTCAGTGCTTAACAATGAATAAATAATAATCACTTCTAGTTATTGCAAACAAGGGATAAAGTGCTTTACTGTAACTCTGAGAGATTAACTTTGATGAACAAACCATCATTTTATTACATGTTGATGTAGGGTGTGGAGGTGTCATAGTAAAATATGGCTAGTAAGATGTGGGAGAAAACTGTTGACAATTTAATTATTTATGAATTGCAGTTGCATAGTCAATGAAGAATTTTAATGGACCAGATCCTCAGCTGGTATAGATCTGTCTAGCTGCATTGACTTATCCACAAAGTTATTAGAAATTATCTTACAGAATTTACATTTACCTGACATACATATTGAACCAGATCCTCAGATGGTGTAAATTGGCAGAGTTCCATTTCAATAAAGCTACTAGAGTGTTTGAAACTCTAAGCTTTCAAGTTATAAAAGCATGCTAGATTCAGGATAAATTGCTGAGTGCTGAAGAATAGCCATCTTATCACCTTATTAACAATACAAAGACCAAGAGGTAAATCAGGAAATCATTTCTTAAGGACCAATTCTTAGGTTCTTATGTTTCCTTCCCACATAAAAGCACGTGGAATAGAAGAAAATAATGAAAAACTCTGCACTGATTTTGGCACACTGTGGTTGGGCCACATTCATTCCATTAGTAATAATAATATAATAATCCAAGGGATAAGTGGGGATGGATTGCACATGGGGCCTGAAAAAGTTATGGAGGCTGGGGAACCTATGAGGAAAACCTGCTCCAAAAATGAGGCTCTCTGGCTAGATGGTCCTTTCAGGCCCACCCTCAGTAATGGCAGCACTTCTGGTCTTGCCACTATTGACTGTGTTAGTGCATATGCTCTGTGATTTCTCTGATGGAGATCACATTGTGCAGAGGAAAAATCATTGCTGCTTCAGGCAGCATTAACTAATACCCTGCTTTATAAGTCATGGAAGAAAGGGAACATGTTATTCAGAATGGCTGTTTGACTTCTGACCGCTGCCTTGCCATGTCACTTTATTCCACATATCCCATAGGTTTCATGGTGTTTTGGTAGAGGACAGAGTTGACTATAGAAGGAGAAGAGGGACATTTTGTGTCCCCTGTCATGCCACCCTCCGTTTTCTCCTTGGCATTGTGCAGGAATGGGAAGAAGCTTAGCACCAGGACTTCAGAAATTATCTGAAAGGATATGTTGACACACACACAATATGGTTAAAATTGTTTTAGTGGACTCTGGCAGGGGAAGTCATGCTTAGGTGACCTGCAAGGTTTCTTTGAAGATACTGCTGCTATAATAAATAAGGGAATCTCAGTGGATATGATACATTTAGATTTTCAAAATGCATTTGCCAAGATTCCACATCAGAGATTAATGGGTGAGACAAAGAGTTGTGGAATGTGAAGCAAAATAGCTGCTGGATATGAAACTCTCTCAGGAGTAATGTAAAAGTGTAGTTATAAGTGGAAAGTGTTCAATATAGACTATTTGTGTATGTTATTTTGATGCAGGTGTTGGGAAGAGATCCTCAAATTTGAAGATTAATATTTCTTCCCCCTCTAACTTTGTAAAGAGGCAAGATCATATAACGAAGAATGTAGGCCATACTTACACAAGATGGTACTCTAGCCTGGAAACTAGAGACTCTACAAAAGAATTAAGGGGTCATGGTGGATAATCAGCTGAGCATGAGCTCCCAGGGAGATACTGTGGCCAAAAGGGCTCATGAAATCCTGGGATGCATAACCAGAGGAATCTGGAGTAGGAGTTGAGAGGTTATTTTACTGATGTATTTGACACTGGTGTGACTGCTGCTGGTATACTGTGTCCAGTTCCGGTGCCCATAATTCAAGAAGCACGTTGATTAAAATTGACAGGGTTCAGAGATGAGCCACGAGAATGATTAAAGGATTAGAAAACATGACTTATTGTGATAGATTAAAATAACTCTATTTAGCTTAACAAAGAGAAAGTTAAGGTGTGATTTGATTAGTTTATTTATAAGTATCTATATGGGGGAACACATATATGGAGAACAAAGGCTCTTCAATCTAGCAGAGAAAGGGAGAACATGATCCAATGGCTAGAAGTTGAAGCTAGACAAATTCAGACTGGAAATTAGGTGTAATTTTTTACAGTGAGGGTAGTTAGCCACTGGAACAATTTTCCAAGGGTCGTAGTGGATTCTTCATCACTAGCAATTTTAAAATTAAGATTGGATATTTTTCTAAAAGATCTGCTCTAGGAATTATTTTGGAGAAGTTCTATTGCCTCTGTTATATAGGAGGTTAGATTAGGTTATCACAATGGTCCCTTCTTCTGACCTTGGAATCAATGAATTCCTAGTACACTGCTCTGGGGGAACTGAATGACTTAGGCTATCTCCTTTGTGATAATATACAAAGACTTTTGTTTGTACTGTAGGTCAGCGCTTGGGATTCAGTTCAGTTGGGTAGTGACTGACAGTGTTATCATCCAATAAGCGTTTGGTGACATGTAAAATGAACATGTGGTGTCAGTCCAGTTGCTAGTGGACAGGTATCTACATCACTAAAGGTTAACTTTAAACATGTGATTAAGTCCCATAGAAGTTAATGGGACTACTCATGGCTTAAAGTTAAGCACAGGAGTAGGTGCTTTGCTGGATCAGGGCCTATTGCTGCCATTAGACTGGATGTCCTCTTTGCGAATCTCAGTGGAGAGACAACAGATCAAAAGGGCATGAAGAATGAGCTACCCTCTCAGCCCTGTATGTGGTTCCTCCAGGAGAGCATTGGGGCATTAAAGGGAAGTTTGAGCTGCCTGCTTTGCTGAACCCTGAAGAAGACTTAATTCTTCTGGTCTGCTAACCCAGCATCTTTCACGAATTGTAAAATCATTTTTTAAAAATAAAAGGATTGAGTTTGTGTTAGTGGCTGAGCCTCAAGACGTCAAACATAAAAATTATAAGTGATTGAGTAAAGGAATAGTAGGGAATATGACCTAATGGAACAATTACCAAGCATGCTGATCAGAAAAATGATTCAATTAAACAATCACTGACACTGTCAGCCAAAATATCAAAAATGTACCAGACTGCATTAGTAGAGGAATAGACTATGAATCCAAGAGGTGATGCTATTGCTATGAACAGCATTGTTAGAGCTCCATCTAGAATAGGGTCTATCTATCACAGGATATTATTCCCCTGGGGAGTTGAAACATAGGGCAACAAAGATGATACCAGGTCTCAAGATACAAAGGTGAACAAAGTGCTTTCTCTTCCTGCTTCATCAGAACGTTGGAGACATGGAGGTGACTAATAGGACAAATTAGGAAATGCATTGAAAACTTATTCTATTGTATAGAGAGTTTTTAATATTATGACAGAATCCAGGTATTAAAACTGAACTTGTCCAGTCATTAATGAGGCTGTGCTTCAGCACAGCAATTAAGCACATGCTTAACATTAAGCACACAATCAGGCCCACTGAAGTCAAGGGGACTGATAAGATGCTTAAAGTTAAGCACATGTGTAAATGTTCTGTTGAATGGGGGGCCTAATTACATAGGGGTACACAGACGGATCTTAGATCTATGAACAGCTCTAAACTCTACCAACTACTTTGTCCCATCCCCCCGCCCCCCTTTTGAGCATTGAAATTGTTGGATACAACAAAATGTCTCCTGAAATGAGAGAATCAACTCTCTGAAACTAAATCTACTTCCAAGGTTAATGTATTTATTTATTTTGAGAGTTCCTGATGACATTACCTGGTGCTGTGTTACAATCCCACCTGCAAACAGATCATGAACTAAATCTGGCTCAACAAAAAAAATGAAATAAGAATGGAATTCCACCACTCACATAGGATTATCACTTCCAAAACTGCCTTTGCTCTATCTCGCCACCAGAGTGAAAAGGACCAGAGGAATCCACAGAAAAACTGGATATCCCCTGAGCAGAACCAGCTTCAAGACTTTACACTAAGTCCTCCCTGTCTAGCCAATTCAGGTTGTAGAGGAAAACAACGAATAAAGGTACCCTATGGAAATAAAGAGGATTGTTCTCAAAAGAAACAATTGCTAAAGGGACATAAATCTCCTCTCACTTATCTCAATGTACATCAAGAATAATGCATCTGAGTCAATGGAGTTATACTAATATGAATGAAGGGAGAATCAGGCCCAAGACCTTGCTTCTGCATTTTACTGCCTTCTTCTTTGTCTAAAAGCTCCACAAGTATTAGACGACACAAAAGAAGGACATCACTATTTCCAAACCACAAATACTGGAATTAGATATTTCTGAATGTAGCAAAGTCATTCAGCTGCACACCTCTAACCCCCATACACAATTATAGCCCAAATTATTACCCTGAAAGGCTCCATAAAATGGGGAGAGTTAGTTAAGACACGTGCTGAAGGCTTGATGTATGGGATGGCAGATCCTTAAGGGGTGTGGTTCTGAGGGCAGAACACAATCCTCTGAAATGTTCAATGTGGAACCCAAACTAGATATTGTTGCAATTCTATTAGGGTTCAGTAGAGGGGGAAACAGGCCACTCTGCAACACCAGAGTTATTGAACTCTTTTTACCAGGTGGCCAAGTTATTAGTTTTTGTCCAAAACAAAACAAAATCTTGATTTAAAAACTCTTTGACCAGCTCTATCAAATGAATTACAGCAGCAACGGTATTCATGAGAGAAGAGTTATTGAGAAGACAGGGACTTTATTTGCAATAAAAGTAAGAGTGCAATAGAAGAACAAACTCAAAATATTTTGGAGTTAGCTGCACATGGGGGCAGAGAACAAGCTATAGATACAAGCTATAGAGTCGCTCTCGCTCCGAGTTATAATCTCAAAACAAAAGAGAGCCAGGGTCAGAACACTAGTCTTGCAAATGTGTTTATACTGTAATTCAATCTGTGTCCTACTTTACTGTTTGTCAATTACATCATGCTGAGAATTGCTGCTAATGCTGATTCTTGTAACCATTCCGTTTAAGGTCTTGTGATGGAAGGCTGTGATACACTTTAGCACATACTGTACTCAGTATATTCCTGAAACTATCATTTAAAAACAAACAAAGTCATTCTTTTATATAGGGGAGTCCAAAAGGCTATTGCTTTTCTGAAAGGCTAGACATACCACTTCACACTGATCTAGTTAGATCTCACAAATGAAACAAGATGGGACCTACCACTTGGCTGAGAGCTTTCTATGGCTAAACCTCAGGTGCAAGGTGTTGGTGAGTTAGTAGGTGACACAAATCTTTAGGCAAGGCATTGAACTACTTTGGGGTTTGTCTTTCTGAAGAGATGTGAAGCTAAGCCTGATCTTTAGAGGTCATGTAAGTTTTTTACAAGAGCAGTCATGTGATCAAAAGTGTCCTAATCAAATTCCAGCTCCAATATTCTGCCTATCTAGGTTTCTCTTGTTTTCCTAATGGCCTAAGTTTTGACTGGATATAGTATCCTTCACTTCCTGTCTTAAACTGTTGCATAGTGTTGCTGTGCACTGTTAAACATTTGCTACAATCTACCCTAGAGGGTTGCATATCATTCATTATATCATGCCATCCATTCATAATGGGCTGCATTTCACCGGTGAGTGAAGACTCTCTTCATCTGTTGTTATCTATCTTGCAAAGCCCTTTTCTGCTCCTTCATGATGAATGGCAATATAGAACTGTTAGTGTTGTACAGATGCAAATTAAAATATCAGATAACAAAATTACTTTGGAAAAGGATGACCATAATAGTGTTTTATTAGGGAATCTCTAAGTACAGTTAGATAAATGCAGGCCACGGCGTCTGATGCTTAAAAAAGCCCCAAAACAACCAAAAGCATATTTACTGTGGGCCATATGCTTAGTTGTTTAGTTTTCACTCAATCCTGACTCAGGCAAACGCCCACTGAAGCCCATTCAGTAAATACATAGGGCCAGAGTGGGAACCTTTTTTTTTTTTAACTGATATAGTTACACTGGTGTTACCCCTAGAGCAGATGCATTTATGTTAGTAGAAAGGTGCCTTATACCATCATAGCTTATTCCCTTTCCCTTTATACATGCATAGCTGCATCCATACTAGGGCAGTTGTACTGCTTTAACTATACCACTATAGTTAAAACAGTACAGCTTTCAGAGTGTAGACAAGGCCTTAAGTTCCTCAAGGTTTGGCCCTGGATAAGTATTCCCAGACAGAGAAGTGATCATTCCTAGGAAATGTTGTAACTAAACACAGCAAAATATTAAAGAATCCAGTCAATTATCTGAAATACAGAGTACAATTTGTCTAAGACCCTGGTTTGCATTCAGGGGTGGACATAATGGTAATGCAGATTTTTAGCCTGTCTCCAGCTGTTCTGGATTTGATTTAAGTTCAGTGAGACAAGACAGGAAAAATTCAATGTATAAAATTGGAGGATTACTGCTGATACATAAAGAATACATGCTGCTGACATCCGACAAAGAAGTCCTGGCACCACTAGCAAGGTCTGAATATTTCTACGGCTTTAAAAAAGGGACTTTGGAAAAGCATGCTGAGAGGCAGATTGAATTAAGGCTTGGAGCTCCTATAATGTATTATGGCCTAGATTTTCAAAAGTGACCAGTGATTTGGGGTTCCTCAGTTTTGAGGGTACCCACTTTGATTTACGTAAAGAGGCCTGATTTTTCAGAGGGTGAATGCTCAGCACTTTCTGAAAATCAGGATCCTTTAAGGTGTCTCAAGCTGAACACTCAAAAATTGAGATAACCAAAACAATTAGTCACTTTTTAAAAAAACTTGGCTAATGTGTGTGTGTGTTTATATACACACAACTGAACAGGGCCACTAATCATTTCTTGACTTGGCCAGGCATTTATTTCAACCCTTCAAATATTTTCTTTTGTTTACACATGGAAAAGTTTAGGGTCTATGTTTCTGACTGTATACAGTGGAATATGTTATATTTTATAAAATTGGGATGTTTGGCTATCGACTGAATATTTTTCTCGTACATCAACATGATTACAATTTTTCCCTCCTTGGTGTATTTATATTGCATCCAGAGCTGTATTTTTGTTGACTAAATCACCTCCTACAGCTGTTACTGTTCCACCAACCTACCCTGAGGTCACAACAGTGACTGATATGTATTCAGACAAGCAGATGGGAAAACTACTTGTAAAGCATTATAACTAACACCGTATGCGGAACTTTGGACTTTGAAAGGCAAGAACATTGCGAGCAAATCTCAGCAATGTTGATTTAAATAATTAAAGCATTAAGAATAAACCTCTTGATTAATCCCGCTTCCCAATATGTGACAAATCAATAACTCTGTAATTTGTTTCCTGGGATCTACCTGAGTAAATATTTACCAAGCCAGTCACATGGAATGGGCCCATACTTAATCATGTTTAAGTAATTGTTTTGGACACTGAATATGAAGGGATATGAAGTATAATCGTTCCAGCAGAGGTAGCTAAATTGTTGGCATCGAAGGTGAAATTCATTTCTTTCACAAAGAGCCCGAGTAATGGGGGTTAATATGGGAGAAGGGGTGGGTGGGTAGGTGGGAAAGGCAAAATCTACCCCCTCCATTTCTGGGCCCAATTTCTGGAGATGCAATGAAGACTCACTGGTTCCATACTGCTATTCCAGCCTATGGATCAGAAAGCACCAGCAGCTCCTTTGTACCACTTCAATTGCGTAGTTGGATCGTCTCGATCTCGGTAAATATAGATAGTATTGCCCTTCCCCTAGCCTGTCCCTAACCTGTCCACGCTGAAACCCTCTTCACTGTCCTACGCAGACTAATGGGCAGCTTGTTGAAGACTCTCTGCTGGTTCTGCACAGCATGGGTGAATTTCCTTCTAAGCTCTGAGGTTTGCAGGAGGCTTATATTTAAACAGTTCATTTGCTTGTGAAGCGCAGTGATATGCTTGTTCCTAAGACACCACATGTTTAGTCACTACTTACTGATGTAGAGTCTGATTCATCTCTGGATTCTGCCAGATCCCACTCAGCTAGCACATGCCACTGGGCCTCCCAGCAGTAAAAAAAAGCCTCCCAGAGCAGGATGTGGGAGGCAGCTGCAGCGACACAAGGTGCCCAGAGTTGGCCAGTACAGCCACAAAAGTGGGTAGCATGAGCCAGGGAGTCCTGCTTGCAGGCATGACCCTGCCTGATTCCCCCCACCTGACAGATCCTTGGCCTGTGGGGAGGACTCTGGCAGAGTGTGCCATGGAGTGAAGACTAAGGGAAATGTGTGCACAGATGTCAAAGATACAGTCAGGGATTTCTCCTGGTGGAATCCCACAGGAAACACTATAAAATGTAATTAAATTTCTCTAGGTTTTTGGAGCCATTCTCTAGCACTTAATAGAGAATTACATCTCTGCTATAGAATTCCACAGGATGGTATAAAGCGCAGAGAGGGGGGTCTCATTCTCTGTTATATTTTTAGAATTATTTAGCCCCTTATTTGCATCATCCCCACTAAATCACAGAAGACTCTTCAAAAAGGGAGAATAGTGCAGATTAATTTCTCCCAGGGGACAGTGAACCTCAGGGGTGCAGGGAGGTATAATTTACATGTTCTTGCAGCAGTGAGTGTGAATCCAGACAGTAACATTAATTCTGCCATCTTACAACCTAGTTAACTGATTTATTCTGAATTTTATGAGGCACCTAGATTTATTTTTTTAAATACATGGGTTTCTGTAACACAAACAAACAAAATTGGCCTATTGAAAGCAGCCATTCTAAAAATCCATTAAAACAGGCAAAAAAAAAAAAATCAAAAAAAAAAAAAATGGAGCCCCTTAGGAAGAATTAATGAAAAGGAGAAGTTAGAACTGGCAAGGATGGACTGATCCGAGAAGGTAGGCCTTACATTGAGCCTTGAATACAGCAACACAGCACCTCTGGCAGATATCCTTTGGGAAAGATTTCTGCAGATGAGAATTGAGAAGACCTCACTCTTCAAGAGGATTGAGATGGAATCTCAGAATGCACAGCAATGGCAGCCTTTATCTTGTAACTCGATTCATAAAGGAAAACGGTATTTATTTCTGATGTTAGATAACTGTACTGATAAATGGAAAGACCCAAACTTGGATTTTCCTTTAATAAAACAGTGTAAGCTATTTTAAAAGAACATATGATTTACAACACATTGGCTGGCAGCAACTTACAACAAATCTGTGTTTCTGTGAATATACCCAAAGCAGTACTTCTGTGAGTATATGTAGATCAGTTCCAGTTCTATATGAGTCAAGCAGTGGAGCATATGTTAAAAAGGCTGGGCCCTAAATGTGAATGGTGATGTGGCCAGTAGGAGAATACTCTGCACTAAAGTGCATACATCTCTTTCCCCCTACCTTCTGCTCCGATTATTTTGTTTTTAGGTTTTGTGAAAGTAAGAGACTACTAATCCTCTTCAGAGTCAATCAAATTGCAGGTCTGTCCTTTGAACACTTCCTGCAAAGCTGGGCCAGGCCAACTCAGACTTGCAGCATCCCCATTATTCTAGTCCTGTGGATCTTCTGATAAGTGACTATCAATTGTGCAAAAGTATATGGTGATTTTTATCATGTGGACAGTCACAAGCATCTACTGGAGGCTAAACCTCTAAACACACTACACTGAGGTACAAAACTGAAGTCCTAATGATAAACTTAAAAAGAATACCCTGGCAGAGTTTGCAAAAGTACAGAGTGTCAGCCCTGTATCTGGGACAAAATTGGGATAATTACTTGTGGTCATTTAAATTCCTCTTGCAGCTTCCTTGGAATCTTCTTTTCCACATTATGTTGCTCTGCTTTGCTTTTTGACTTCAATGAGATTCCCCCCCCCCCCCCCCCCCCCGAGTTCAGACTGAGTCAGGACTGCAAAATTTGAGTCATAGTTAATGATGTGCAGTGGGATCCTTTGGAATGAAAGACGCTATCTATATAAACATAAGGATCTGAATGTTCACTTACACCCATTTTAAGGTCTCTTTATATTGACACCACAATGCAAAGGGGCCTTAGCTTAACTGAGAATCAGACCCAAAATATTATTATTATATTTTATTTATTTTACCTATATTTGTATCCAGACTTATCAGCGATGAAAAGCTGAAAATTAATCTGCTGCCCTACTTATTCCACTGAGCAAAATATTTTAATTAATTTCAACCTACTAGAACAGATGCATGTGACTTACTGGCCTATATTGGTTTTATACATCACTCAGGGATGTGAAAAATCCACACCCCTGAGCACTGTATTTATACTGACCTAACCCCCTGCATAGACAGTGCTACGGCCATGAGAGAGCTTCTCCCACAGCTACCGCCACTTGGGAAGGTGGATTAACTATGCTGGTAGGAGAAGCTCTCCCACTGGTGTAGGAACGTCCTCACTAAAGCACCTCAGCGGCACAGCTGTACATGAAGACAAGCCCTTAGTTCACAGTGCATTTTCGGGGGGGGGGGAGGGGGAATCGTCATGCACAGTAGATCTAGTAGCTCAGTTTCAGTCCACAACTGTGACAGTATTTCCTTCGAGAAGTTCTGCTAAGCTATTAAAGATTGTGAGGCTGTTATTGAAATATGGTTTTAGCTGCTGTGTGCCACTGAGGAACTGGATCCCTTGGAATTATGGGCATGTGTCCATGTCCGCCATCTTCCAGAAGTAGTGAGCAGGCTTTAGAGATTAACTTAACAGAGAATACATCTCATAACTGCAAAAATGAATGTATTTGGTGTAAACAAATCAGCGTGGATTTGAATATGATATGAAATGAGCATACAAGGCTGCTGCAGCAGACTTCAAAATACAGGCCCTGGAGCAACTGTTTCTGCATGAAAAGCAGGAGCTGGGAGATGGGAAACAATAAGAAATCCCCCTCATGAGCTTTTCATCAAATCTTTCTTTTGGGGGTGGGTTGCACCCTGTGTTGAATGGGCAGGAGCTCTGCGCCAGAGCCCCCTGGATGCACAGAGTCGTCTAGCTGGAGACCAGGTGCTCCTGCACCAGCTCTGCCTTACCATATTCCTGTTGCTGCCTAGCAAGGCAGCTACAATAGAGCTACGCTACCAGCGCTGTCCTTCGATCCTGGCCATTGGGGCCAGTAGTACCAGCAACCTCCCTTCATGGGGTTTCCAAAGCATACAGGGGAGCCATGGTAAATTTAGTACATGCTCAGGTTAAATTGGATATGCCCCCACTTTGCTGACTCCCGGGTTCCTCCCTGCTCATAGATCCCTGGTGTGTGGAGGGCCTGTAGAGTACAGACCTGAAGAAATCAGAGTGCACGCATATCCAGGGCACAATCAGGCCAACCGTTAGTTAATAATAAATACATTGTTATTCTTTCCTAGTATAAACATTGGGGAACCCATCTAGAGGCAGAGTGATGTATAGGAAAAAACACAGGGTTCTGAGAGAGACAAAGTAGCTGAGGTAATAGCTCTCACTGGACCACCTACATAACAGGGTTAAGAGTCAGGAATTCCTGACACCTAATCCCAGCTCTGTCTCTGACCAAGGGTAAAACATTGGGAGCAACTTGTCTGCCTCTATTTCCCCATCTGTAAAATGGGGGTAATAATGCCTACCTCATAAAGGAATGATGATGATTAATTTGTGAATATCTGGAAAGCTCTTTGACCATATAGAGAGCTATACATATCCTATTTATTATTTTCTAGTGGCTACACTTGATATGAAAGTTAAAAGTTGTTTCTGATGTGACATTGGTAATAGAATATGGATCTTTTCACCTCTACAGAGCTGGTTCATATTCAACCTACTCAAGTAGAGATTAGAAGTTGTTACCATCAATCAAGGTCCTAGTGGCTGGATTTTTACAAGATAAAAGCTGTCATTAGAGTTCACACCCTTGCTGGTTGTCTAAGCAGCAGGGTCAAGGACTGTATGAAAATGGAGACTGAACTAATATATGGCTTCCAACTTCATTGCTACAGTTTTGTTTGGAGAAATGGTGTATTGTTAGCTTTGTGGTACAGTTCTTTGGCAGGGGGCAGGGGAGAGGGGAGCTGTTGAAAACAGCAGGAAAGTCTGGTGTCTGCCTTAATCTCTCCATCCAGAGTTAATTCCTGAGGAAGAGTTGCTTCCTGGGAACCGGGCATTAGTGTTTGGGCAGAGATTTCTGAAAGAAGGGATAACCTGGATGCTGTTTGTGCCCACTTCTGTTCAAATACTAGTGTATATAATGTAGATGAACAAGTTGCACTGACTCCACATCACTGATTTATCCTCCCATCGGAAGCCAACCTGTTTTGGTTTCCCTGATATGTGTTACTGCTAGGTAGAGGGGTAAGAATATTATTAATTCCTTTGAGGCCCACTTTTCTAAAGAGGCATCTGTATTTGTATGCCTCTGCTTTAGGTACCAGATTTTAGAGCCAATAAGCACCAGATATTTTTCTTGTTATTATTTCTATTGCTGTCATGCACAGGGTTCCATTGTACAAGATACAAAAAATAACACATCAACTCTCTCACTGGCCCCAAAAGCTTGCAATCTAGGATTCAGATAATATGCAATAGGTTAATAAATAGGCAAATAGGGTTTGGTGGATAGGAAAGGGTAATAGTACAGACAGGTATGACTACATAAGTTAATACTCAGAGGTGTCCGCCAGCCCAGCCAAAGTTCCTATTTGCTTCAATTGCAGTTGCAAGTGGTGAGCAAGTCTGAAAATTAGTGTCTGAAGTTGGGGACCCAAAATGAGAAGCCATTTTTGAAGATCTGATCCTTAATATATGTTTTACAATAACATGCAAATCCTTGGATACCAATCAGAGTCACAGACATTTTTAAATGGAATACTCCTTCTCTTATTGCTTATTTTAAAGCAGCGACATGTAGAAAATATCCTGTGTAAACAAGAAAACATATTGTAGTGAATACTGCACTGGCAGGTGGATGCACTTAATGACCTAATCAATCTTTTCCAGCTCTAGTTTTAAGATCCCATGTCTCTAAAAGATTATGGACTAATGTGTCCCCATACGCATCCTTTAGTCCCTTACAAGGCAATAGAACACACAGCTCCTCCTGCAAAAGGAGGCCACAGAACAGATGACACAGGGTGACAGATTCAGGTAAAACATGAACAGCCGGCTCACAACAAGCAGGTCCAGTGTGTGACTATCTTCCTGCTCTTCCCCAGAGGTCATACAGAATCATTCAGGAAGAATGGATAAGAACAATTGCAGATGATGGCTTCTTAATAGTACTTGAGAGGTTTGAAAGCCCTGGGTTCAATCAAAGTCTGTAATAAGGAAAGAAGCCACCACTCAGCTTCTAGGCATGAGCTATAGAAACAGCCCCAGAACTAAAGAAGTGCTGTGGAGCATTCTCACTAATGTTTGCAGTTTCCATGTGAGGAAATAAACTATGTCCTGAACCTTAACCCCACTGAACAAATGTACGGGAATGTCCAGCTTCAAGATGAAGATCTCATCATCAATATTAGTGGCCATCTCACCTGGGAATCTTCTTTTTATTCGTGGACTTATTAAATACATTAAATCCATGCTGGCAGTCTGTGTGTCTTTGTCCCACCTGGATTGCATGGAGATTTAGGAGTCTGCTACTGCCACTAAACCAATCGACCTTGGCCCTTCAGCTTAGACAGTAGGCACTCATGCTTTTAGGCTTGGAGGTCCAGGTTCAATCCATGCAGACAATCCAGGCAGAGCCATCGCATAGTCTGAGCTTCTTTTTAATCCAAATCCATCTCATGAGACAGAAGATGCATAACACAGATGCAAGGTGCTCACTTACACAGTTACAACTTCATTGAGCAGAACTGAGGGCACAAAAGAGCCATCTACTGAACATGTGCTGTTAACAGCTGTTTGCTCCCTTCATTGGCTTTCAACCCTAGGATAAAAGATAAAAGAGTTTCCAGATCTTCTATTTGAATAAGATTATGCATATCAGAAGCTTGTGAAGCAAGTAGGCTTCCCACCTCCAAACAACATCAAAGCCACTCCAAAAGGCCAAGATATAGAAGGCTTCCGCATGTGCACAAGAGATTTGCCTGAACAAAATGGCGCTACATTTGGAGTCATCAGCAGAGAAAGCCTATAGTGGGAAGATTCTCCAGGCCGTGGTTGCTCATGGTACTAAAAATAGTAAAACCTCACTAGTTTGTCCTTCATGCATCTGCCCACCTCATCACTCATGCCCACAAAATGGCTGCCTCTCCGGATCTAACAGCTGAGGGCACCCAGCATTTAGAAGCAACTCTCTAGTGTAGTAACATATGTTACTAAGACTTCGTGACTTGTATGAAACATGCTACAGCATGTTTTCTCGCATGCTATCAAGAATAATAAACGGCAAAAACTAAACTGTCCTTGTCAATCAAAAAACAAAACGCCAGAGTGTGAGGCGTTACTTTTGCTTTTTTTCCACTGTTTGCTCACATAGGAGTAGATTGTAACGTTATGATCTGTCCTAGGTAGCTGCTCTGCCTCAGGAGCAGGCCAAGGAATGAATTGTGACATCTGGGGTGGGAGTAAGTTACCTCACATCTTGTTGTAGAGCAGCTTACTCCCACCTGCAAACACTTAAATCATCTGCAAACACTTGGAAGGTGGTAAGGTGATAGGGAACAGCCAGCATGGATTTGTAAAGAACAAATCATGTCAAACCAATCTGATAGCTTTCTTCAATAGGATAACGAGTCTTGTGGATAAGGGAGAAGCTGTGGATGTGGTATACCTAGACTTTAGTAAGGCATTTGATTCGGTCTCGCATGATATTCTTATCGACAAACTAGGCAAATACAATTTAGATGGGGCTACTATAAGGTGGGTGCATAACTGGCTGGATAACCGTACTCAGAGAGTTGTTATTAATGGTTCCCAATCCTGCTGGAAAGGCATAATGAGTGGGGTTCCGCAGGGGTCTGTTTTGGGACCGGCTCTGTTCAATATCTTCATTAACGACTTAGATATTGGCATAGAAAGTACACTTATTAAGTTTGCGGATGATACCAAACTGGGAGGGATTGCAACTGCCTTGGAGGACAGGGTCATAATTCAAAATGATCTGGACAAATTGGAGAAATGGTCTGAGTTAAACAGGATGAAGTTTAACAAAGACAAATGCAAAGTGCTCCACTTAGGAAGAAAAAATCAGTTTCACACATACAGAATGGGAAGAGACTGTCTAGGAAGGAGTACGGCAGAAAGGGATCTAGGGGTTATAGTGGACCACAAGCTAAATATGAGTCAACAGTGTGATGCTGTTGCAAAAAAAGCAAACATGATTCTGGGATGTATTAACAGGTGTGTTGTGAGCAAGACACGAGAAGTCATTCTTCCGCTCTACTCTGCTCTGGTTAGGCCTCAGCTGGAGTATTGTGTCCAGTTCTGGGCACCGCATTTCAAGAAAGATGTGGAGAAATTGGAAAGGGTCCAGAGAAGAGCAGCAAGAATGATTAAAGGTCTTGAGAACATGACCTATGAAGGAAGGCTGAAAGAATTGGGTTTGTTTAGTTTGGAAAAGAGAAGACTGAGAGGGGACATGATAGCAGTTTTCAGGTATCTAAAAGGGTGTCATAAGGAGGAGGGAGAAAACTTGTTCACCTGAGCCTCTGAGGATAGAACAAGAAGCAATGGGCTTAAACTGCAGCAAGGGAGGTCTAGGTTGGACATTAGGAAAAAGTTCCTAACTGTCAGGGTGGTTAAACACTGGAATAAATTGCCTAGGGAGGTTGTGGAATCTCCATCTCTGGAGATATTTAAGAGTAGGTTAGATAAATGTCTATCAGGGATGGTCTAGACAGTATTTGGTCCTGCCATGCGGGCAGGGGACTGGACTCGATGACCTCTCGAGGTCCCTTCCAGTCCTAGAATCTATGAATCTATGAATCTATGAAAAACCTATGTGCCTAGCTGATAAGTAGGGAGCCAGGACTCACGTCCTTCTCTGCCTCCCACCCGCCCACTTACTTACAGGTGAGAGCATTGGGGAGCAGCCCCTGGTCTCCAGCACTCTGTGCATTGGAGTCCCAGTCTGAGCAAAGCTAAGCAGAGGAGTCTGTGGAGTCACAATCAGTGTTATATAAGTATGTTGGGTGTAGGTTCAGAGATCAAAGGCCAGCTTCATTTCGGAAGGCAGGGCTCTAGACTGCAGGGCGGTGCAGGCTTCAGTCAGCATCAATTGCTGTTGTGTTTGTTACGTAATGTTTAAATAAAGACAATATCGCTGTTAAACACAAGCTCCCTGTGTTTTAAGAAGAACAATTCAGGGTAGCAGTGCCCTCCCCTTCCTCCTTACACACCTGTGTGGAAGCCTGTGACGATCTAACCCTTAGTCAATAATTTCCCAGGAACTGGTGGGATTGAATGAGATTCTACTGTGCTGGCTGAGGTGCTGTGCCTTGTTTGGCTCCCTATGTTGCTCGCTCCTTCCCTGGAGTGGGGGGAAGAAGTGAACGCTGAAAAGAGCATTAGCCCCATAAGTTAACTTCTTTTCTCAGAGTTGTCCTGTTCTAACACCTCGCTAGGAAATATTTCAAACAAAACTGCTGGTTTCATCATTAGTTGGACTCATTACGTTGATAGTTTGACATATTGTTAATGTAATGGGCATTTGTACAATATTGGAAGAGCAGATTTGGGGCTGAATTTTGTAGAGGTGGCTCTGATCAGAGGCCTGTCTCCTAGTAAGAGTTTCAACCACCTCTGGATCTCCAATAAGGCAGACCATGACAGAGCGGGGCACTCGTGCCCAGTGAATCCCTAAGAAAATTAATGAACAGGTAGGACAAATGTTGCTTCTTTTATCAGATTGCCATTATAATAGTGACATACATGTTATGGGCCAGATTAATCCCCGGTGCAACATCATTATTATTATTATTATTATTATTATTATTATTTTGTTCGTATTATTGTAGCACCTCGGAGCCTCAGTCATGGATCAGGACCCCATTGTGTTAGGCACTGTACAAACACAGAACAAAAAGGTAGTCCGCACCTCAAAAAGGTTAAAGTCACTCCTAGGAATAATTTCACATAAATGCATACACATACGTGATTTCACATGCACAAACACTACTTCATGCACATTCACCGGCCAGAATGTTAATACCTATAGACAAGGTTGAAAACATTGAGTCAAATTCCTCTCTGCCGTAATCGCTGAAGGGGATACTCTATGGAGGAATTTGGCCCATTAACTTGAAGTAATTGTTTTGGTGTGAATGATATTTTATAGCTGAACAATGAAGACATACGATTAGAGTTAAATGAATATTTTTTAAAAAACTAAAGGGACCTTTCTAAGACCTCTCTTTTTCATAGTAATATTGCCCTCTAGTGTTTTTTTCTGAAAACAGCAATTGCATATACTATTATCAATGAACGACATAGAATTTATGCTCGTTTTACAGCATACAGCACCAGAATAGATCCCTGAGCAGCCTAAATCTTTTAACAGCACAGCCCTACAACCAGAATAAACATCTAAGCAGTGTGTTCACAGACCCTAGAATTGGCTCAGTTCCTTCTTCCAATGTGAGTAAGATGTAAAAGAAAATATATGATAACAATAATATATTATTTGTATTACTGCAGTGCCTACGTGACCCATTGTGCTAGGTAATATAAATTCACATAGCAAGAGAGAGTCCTTGCCCTGCAGCATTTGCAGTCTAAATAGACAAGAGAGACAAGGGATGGGGAAAATGCAGTATTATTTTCTCTATTTTACAGATAGAGAACAGCCCAGAGAGGTTAAGTGATTTACCCAAGGTCATATAGGGAAGTCTGTGGCAGAGCTGGGAATTGTACCCAGATCTCTTGAGTCCCCATTCAGTGCCTCATTGCTCTAGGACTAAACATATTATGCTAAATGCTCTCCAAGAGTGAAATGCCTTCACCAAACAAGCGAAAATCTATGTTCCACACTATCAGAAACATGTAACACTTCCAGACAGATGCTGGTATTATTCTTTATTAGTTTATGTTTATTGCAATGGCACCTAGAGGCACCAACCAGGTTCAGGGTACCATTGTGTTAGGTGCTGTACAGACACAAGCACACAGTCTCCACCCTAAAGAGCTCATCTCTCAGGCACTCGCTCACAGACTCTCATGTGAACCCCCAAAAACCAAAGCAACACCCCCCCCACACACACACAACCATCAAAGAAATGCACAGAAATGCCAGCCAATAATTCTGACCAGGAGATGTGACAATTGAAAAACCCAATAACTGCACAAAGTGGCAGAATGTGTCTCCCTGACTCACAATGGTGAGCAGTTACTCAGATCTGTAATCCCACTCACTTCAGGTAGGACCACTCAGCTGAGTAAATGCTCACCAAGATGAAGAAGGGGTTTGCAATCTGGCCAGACTATTTATGTCCCAAATAGCATCTCATTAGCAGAATAACTTGTCACTCAGTACCCTAATCCCACCCACTAATCAAGAAAAACAAACCACGTCCCAGAAGTCACACATGCCAGTCAAACACAGAAGTCTGACTGCACCCACTTTTCTGACAGAGACATGACTGCATGTCAGTAAGGTGAGTTTGTCCCCAAGGTTTATTTATCCCAATCCACTAACAAAATCAACTAAACCCACAGTTGTGCTGCAGTCAACAAAGTTCTGGCAACTGAATCCTTTTAGCTAATGATTAAGAAAACAAACCAGGTATTTAAAAAGAAAGGAATATTGTATTACAAAATATACATTCATGGGTGGTGTGGTAAGTGATACATCACTTATTAGGGTCAAGTATCGGGGGTAGCCGTGTTAGTCTGTATCTACAAAAACAACAAGGAATCTGGTGGCACCTTAAAGACTAACCGATTTATTTGGGCATAAGCTTTCGTGAGTAAAAACCTCACTTCTTCGGATGCATGCTGTTACGTTGTGCAGTCTATATGGTTTTATAAAAACTTGATAATAAGTCAATATAATGTAACTGGGATAGTTTTAGAGAAGATACGGTAATAAGTGAATGTAACGTAACTGGGATATGCTTCATGCAAAAGGTCTCTTGTAAGGTATCATTACAAAGCTTATAATCTACTGAGTATGATCATCTGATTTGTATAAATGTACCACTCTTGTATCTAAAACTAGAAATATAAAATGTAACTCTGAGGGCCTATTGTAATTATGTAAAGTGTGGGCCATTAATGATGGTTTGGAATCTTGATGACTCCCATTAACCAGGACCATTGTCTGCAGATGGCTGTTTACCTGTGAGTCTCCCTGTATATGTGTGTGCTGGCAAGTGAGTAATGAAGTCTTGCAGTGACATGTGATCATGTCACCTGAACTGGAATCCATCTTTAACCTGGTGCTTTTCCAGTGAGGGGGGGTGGAAACCCAGAGGGACAAAGGGTTCCCGCCTTATGCAAAAGATATATAAAGGGGTGGAACAGAAGAGAGAGAGAGAGGAGCCATCATGGAGAATCCCCTAGCTAACACCTAAGCTGGAACAAGAGCTGTACCAGGGGAAAGAATTGTGCCCAGGCCTGGAAGGTGTCCAGTCTGAGAAAAACTTACTGAAGCATCTCTGAGGGTGAGATTATCTGTATTTAGTTTGATTAGACATAGATTTGCGCATTTTATTTTATTTTGCTTGGTGACTTACTTTGTTCTGTCTGTTACTACTTGGAACCACTTAAATCCTACTGTCTGTATTTAATAAAATCACTTTTTATTTAGTAATTTACTCAGAGTATGTATTAATACCTGGGGGAGCAAACAACTGTGCATATCTCTCTATCAGTGTTATAGAGGGCGAACAATTTATAAGTTTACTCTGCATAAGCTTTATGCAGGGTAAAACGGATTTATTTGGGTTTAGACCCCATTGGGAGTTGGGCATCTGATGTGAGCTGTTTTTGGGTAAACTTGCAGCTTTAGGACAAGTGATTCAGACCCTGGGCCTGTGTTGGAGCCAGACAGGAGTGGCTGGCTCAGCAAGACAAGGTGCTAGAATCCTGAGCTGGCAGGGAAAACAGAAGCAGGGGTAGTCTTGGCACATCGGGTGGCAGCTCCCAAGGGGGTTTCTGTGATCCAACCCGTCACACATGCCCAAATAAATCAGTTAGTCTTTAAGGTGCCACCAGACTCCTTGTTGTTTTTGTAGATGCATCCGAAGAAGTGAGGTTTTTACTCACGAAAGCTTATGCCCAAATAAATCGGTTAGTCTTTAAGGTGCCACCAGACTCCTTGTTGTTTTTATCACTTATTAGGGATGACCTACCATAAACCTTCAGCATCTCTGCTTAACTCTGACACCCATGTCTTTAGGAAAGGTCATTCCTACCATTTGAAAATACTTATATCACGCTGCTCGCTATTGTGATCCACATATAATATAGCACATATCATATACCACATATGTGGAGGCAATCTCCCTGTGACACAGTGCTAAACTTTGTATCGGATTGCAGAACCTTGAATTACAGTTGCCATGCGTGTTTGACTGCTTCACCTGCACGCTTGCTCAGGAATCCATCTCCCCCAGGACCACAGCTCATGTCCCACATCCCTCAGCATCTTCATGCACATGCCCTTTTCTCTTTATAAATCAACCAGCCAGAGAAATGTAGAATGTGCCCCCTTCACAATTTACACACTAATAAAATAATACTAAATCCTTTTTATTGCTCTATGGCTACTTAGATGTAAAAAAACTTCAGAGTAGTGCCTGGGTCTTCATAGGTGGGTTTTTTTACTGTGCTTAGCACAATAGGGTCCTGATCCCGATTGTGGCCCCTGAACTCTACTCTAGTATAATAATGATAATACTCTTTCCCCAACCTAGCTATTTTTTCACCAACAAAAACTGAGAGAGAAAAAAGAACGTTTGATTAAAAACACAGTGTATTTGGGGAAACAAATGCAGTTTACATTTTCTCCTGCAGATGCTGCTCTTGTACAGTTGTTATCATCAGTCACAAAAAATATTTCAAGGTCAGTTGAAATGGTCAGTGCTGATATCGGTAACTTCATGCTCTAAGTCTTAGTTCAGTGTGCTAAACAACAGCATCTGTTCCTTCGGCGTGGGAGGGAGAAGGTGAGGGAGTATTGATTTTATAACTTAAAGTCTTATTACTAAAATAATGCTTATACCAAGGATACAAAAATACAGTAGGGGAAATCCTGACCCTTCTGACATCAGTAGGAGTTTTACATTTGATTTCAGTAGGGCCAGGATTTCTCCCAGTATCTGCAGGGTCAGACACCTAGCTTTTGGTAATTTGAAGGCCCATTTTACCACTGTTTTTCACCACTCTGGTTACACTACGCAGGCCGAGCGTACCAGTGATTCTGGCTCTGAGATTTTGAGAAAAGATCTAGTCTATTTACAAACCGGCTGGCTGACTTTGATACATTTTGCTATTAATCTTGCAGAGCCTTAATACATGTTTAGCATTTGGTAGCCTATTAGTGCTACATTTCAGCAACACTGGTCTAATTTGTTGAGGCTTACATAAAATAACCCATTCGTTTGGGCTGCTAACATCGCTATACAGAAAATTACAGCATTATTGACCTTTTGTGAAAATGTGAGCTAAATCCTATACTAATTCTGTTACCACGAGAGCTCTGAGTGATGTTGTGTTTTTTTGAGGTAAATTAATCTCTACTATTACGTCTTAAACACATAGGTTATTATTCAGAAATGACTCCATATACAGTGGGCCAGATCCTAGCTCCCAGCTCCATCTCCTTTGTAGCACAAAGGAGCCACCCTAATAAGTAAATCTCCAGGTAGCATAAAACTGGCATAGAGGGGTCTACACCTCTCACTCAGCATAAGAGGCATTGCTGGGTAGACTGGGGGTGGGAAGGGACTGCCTTAGGTGCAGAGGCGTAGCGAGCGCCCTCCGTACCCTCCGACCGGAGGGGGCCCCGCAAGGAAGGGGCCCCTAAAAGTGGCAAAATAAATACCGCATTCCAGTTTCTGCATTGTAAGGGGCCCCGCCCGGACATATGTTCGGAGGGGGCCACCGTTTGGAGGGGGCCACGTTCTTTGTTGCTACGGCCCTGCTTAGGTGGCATAATGTAGAGCTGCTTTGTTACACTGGGGTCCCATTCAGTTTCTGGTTAGCCCTAATATCAGGGGAGGTGAAAGGTTGCTTAGAAACACACTCCTGTCCCCTTCTACCCCATGCCAGGTCCTGCACCAAATATTTTGAAGAGGGAATACAATTCACACTTAGGGGGAAAGAAAGTAATGTTTTTGCGACAGTTCCTCTCTGTTGTAAATAAAATGGTGATTGTTGAAAAGCAACTAGTAGATTTGAAAGATTAGAAATAAATTAGCTCTGGCTGTGAAGCATTAGTGAGAAGAGTCCAGGTGAGGTAGGCAAATAGATGACATAAATGTGATTTATCACAAGACTGTCACTGTGATGTGAGGAGTAGTGTGTGTGTGTGTGTGTGTGTGTATAAAACACACACATTTATGGAATACAGGATGGTGCTGTATAAATGATCGTGTCATAAGTTTGGGAAGGCTGCTTTACTTACAACTAGCAAAGCCTTGAGTGGTTTATAGAGGTTATGCCAAAAGACCTTTCTATCACTCCCACACCAGCATGTATTCTGTAGATGCCACATATGTTTCAGAAAAAGTAGTTCAGAAATGTTTGAGAGCATGATAAACATTTTGATTGGAGCTAGTTCTGTTTCCTGCAAGGCCATTTTTTTTTCAGGCATGTTGATCTTTAAAAAACAGCAGCTTGTTTGAAGTTGCAGAGGGATTTGGATTTAGAGGCAGTCATGGTAAAGATGGATTAGTGAAGAAAGTGCAGGTGAAATAGGGAAAGGGGCATGATAAAGGCAGTTTATTACATGTCTCTGCAATTTATCCTCTGGACATCACCATCACAAATGTGATCTATAGGAAATTAGTAATTGTGCTTCCACTGAAGTTAAGAGGTTTTCATTGCTGTCCAAGTGAGCAGAATCAAATTAATAATGATGTATCGAGAAAAGCAGACACACATTATATTATTTCTCCTATTATTAATGTGCAAATTGTACCCAGTAACAAATATTTGATTAGTTTACAACTGAATATTTCTCCATGTACTCATATGTGTAGTCATATTGACGACTGTAGTACAACTTCACTGAGTAAAGAGAGCAGTATTTGACCCTTAGTTTTCTCTGCAAAATGTTCAGAGCTTTACATATCTCCCCAGGAGCAAGATATATTATTTCCAAAGGTGTCATTTAAAACTAAAATGCTCTACAAGTTCTAATATCCAGGGTCCAGCTTAATATACTTCTTATTTTCTATTTTTAAGAGTAACCACACACTATTCATATATTTTTATATCTATAGTGGTCTTAATCATTTATTTCAAATGACAAGCCATTTTCCAAAAGGAGCATCTGTTATAAAACAGATTCTAAGTTGATAGTTTTGCGTTCTTTAATGTTTCTGATTAGAGCTGATTGAATTTTTTAAAAAAAAAATCTATACAAAATTTGGACATTAACATTTCACAGTATGAAATTGACCCATTTTCTTTTTAATTTTTGGCATTTTAATTGAAATTTTAATTTAAATGGTTATTTACATTTTTTACTTAAAATAATATTTTAGTAAGTGAAAATTTTCTATAACCATTTTGATTAAAAAAAAAGTCATGAAATTTTGTGTATGAAATCAAAAATTTTGAAAAAATCAACAGCTTTTTGTGATATGTTTTCATTTTCTAAACTGAATGAAAAAAATTCAACCAATTCTATTTCAGGTATTTGTTTACATTGTAAATATCATCACATCATACATACGTCAATGTCCACAGCACTGGGTGGGATCTTAATAAATATAAATAAATAAAATATAAATTTGTTGTATTGTACGTTACCCCTAACAACAATCTGAATAAAATAAACTGTCATATCACATTTGGCTTCAATATAACACTCATGGGTTACGCAGTCAACCCTGATTCAAGAAAATGAAATGTTCCTGGTTCACATATTTACCTTTACATATCCTTAGACCACTGAACAGCCAAAGATCACAGGCTTCCTTTAATTTTTCATATGTATGTGAGTTTCCTTAGAGGAGTTAAATTCCATGAGAAATGTTGGTGCTTTCTAAAATCCATGCCTGAAGTTAGCCTCTTAAATCTATATGCAAGCATTTCAGATAATAGTTTCGCCTGCTTCCCACAAATCCCATGGAAATCAATGGGAGCTACAAGTGCTCAACACCTTTGAAAATCAGGTCATTTTTATGTAGGGGGCTCAATCCTGCAAGATGCTGAACACGCTAACCTGATTGAGTGAAACAGTTGAGTTCATTTTTAACTTTAGGCATGTGAATAATCCCATTGACTTCAGTGGAACTAATCATGTGTTTAAGCATGTGCTTAAGTGGTTCACTGGTTCAAGTGCTCCTTATCTTACACGAGGCAGCCCTGAGATGTAGATTTAGGAGCCTAAACTTAGGCATTCAAGTTTGAAAATGTTGGACCACATGTTTAATCTGCTTTTCACTTTTGCTTATGTCCCCTCTCTCCTGGGCTAACTAAACCCTGAGACTTAAACAGCCATAACTTTGAGGTGTTTGAAATCCAGATCTGAAACCTCTGATAAAGTCTATTTCACTCAGTTACACTGGTGACCTGATGTAACACAGAGCACTATTGGATCCATGAGCATTTTATTTAAGTGTATTACTGTTCAAAATGGAGAGGGAGAAATTACACTGTCTTCAATAGTCCTTATTTAAATTAAAAATTGAACATAAAATTAACCTTAACATATATATTTACATGTGTCAGTGCCCTATTGACCTCATCCCAGCTCCCATTAAGTCAACTGGCCTTTCCCTATTGACGTCAGTGGAGAAAAAGATGGGGCCTTGCATAGTAAAGGTGTGAATAATTTTTCTTTTTTATCTGTCTGTCTATTTTGGGACGTGTTAAGTGCTTGTTCTCTGTTGTAACATTAACGTCAGTATGTGGAAACTTGGGTTACTAAAATAAATAAGTGAAATGTAATATACAAGACTAAACACAGAACTGTGTGCACACTGGCCAACACAAACGGCCTGATTCACCACTGTACTGCTCCAGCTTTACATCAGGGTAACTCTGTTGTGTTGAATGGACCCTGGTGTAAAGCTGGACCAATGCAGAGGTGAATCAGGCTCAAACTTTATCACAATAATTTATGCAGTCTTGTATTTCCTGAGCAGGCAAAACTTTAACTGGCTTCAATGTACATGAGCATAAAATTGCATCCATGATACTTTTACCAGCCTGGGAGTGTGGGAAGAGATGAGACTATAACATCATGCAAGGCATCTTTTTCATTATGGGCCTGATCCATTGTCCAGTGAAGGCAATGTCTGATCATTGACTTCAGTGGGCATTGGATCAATCCTTAAATCAATGTATTTGCTCTTTATAAATTAGGGCTTGATTCTGATCAAACTTACACTGGTGCCATTCTGCTGCTTAAATGGTTTATATCAGTGTAAATGAGAGCAGTCTGAGGTCCATTTATTTTTAATTTTTCAAGGAAGAACTTATTAGATAGAGGGGCAGTATTAACTTCTGTGAGCTGGATCACCCCTTCCCACCGTAAAGCCAATGGGAGGCACCCATGTGGAGGAAAACTTCCTGAGGATCCTCTCCCAAAGTTGCTTTCTGATCGTTGGAACCAGCCCATAAGGCCTGAGAATCACCAAAGATCAGTGGGAGGCTAGGGCAATCCTTGCAGAGGCTGTGTGCCTCCTCCCTGGCTTAATGTCACCACTGTCCCCGCCATGCTTCCAGGAATTTCGCCCAGCTGCTGCTGTCTCTGGAGTCCTTAAAGAAGGATCCCCACTTTAGGTGGGAGGGGGTTCTAGACACACCTCTTCTGGGTAGGTTCCACAGGGCTGGGGTGTGTGTGTGTGTGTGATGCAGCGCTCCATCCAACATGGGGCTACTCACTCCCCCATGTGAGATATGATCCCTACAGGCAGCCCCTCAGTGGGGGCAGGAAGTGGGAGGCAGTTCAGTGGCAATGGCTGTTCCCCACATTCCTGCAGAAGAGATGAGGTCTGCACACTTCACCTTTATGTGATTCTCAGAGAATGTAACGTCTGCACCATTACCCCAATTATTTGGAACATCAGTCATTTGCTTATGGGATTTTCTTAAGGTTTATTTTTTAAATGTTTAAATAAATGCATAAATCACAGTGATGTGAAAAGAATGGGTTGTTTCATTCTGTGTCAGAGCAGTCGGTTATTCTTGCACAAACGTGCATGTGTGGACTAAGGGTAATTTATTGATGTAAATCTGTATTCAGGGCATATAAATTTCATGGCAAGATCACAAGATTACAGATGTTGAAGGAGATTTAGTTCACTGGTTATTTTTAGAGAGGGCTCCAAACCAGACCAGATCCCTGGATTGTAGCACCTCCAAAGACAGGGAATGCGCAAATCCAAATGTCACTTCTTAGGCTTTTCTCTAATTGCGTGAAAGCTGGACCCTCAAATATGAACATCCCTGACCTTAGGGAAAGCTGAGGTGCAGGTCTGAACCTAGCCATGGACCTCAACTCCACAGCTCCAACGGAGCTCCATTTATTTTCTGGTGTCCAGGAATATGCAAATACTGAATGTCCGTTTAGAGTTAGAACATAATGTCTTATCTAAACAGTCATTTGCTAATTTGGTTCCTGATCCTGCATGATGCTGAGCACCTCCAGCAGGGTGCTGAATGACCTTGACTCCCCATTAAGTGCAAGGGGAATTGAGGCTTTTCATAATAATACTTAGCTCTTATACAGTGCCTTATGAGATTGAACCATTATATTGTAAACTCCTTGGGGCAGAGAACGAGTCTTTATGCTTGTAAAGTGCCAAGTACGTCTGGCTCTATATAGATTTCATAATAATCTCAGATTATTAAAACAGAAATAGGTAAGAAAGCACCTCAGCAGGATACCAAAAAAATGGACCCCACTTCAGCACGATAACTGGACTCCGTGGGACACGGCTGGATTGCTTTGCTGTATCAGAGCCTGAATCTTCCTCCTGCCAAGGCAGCACTCAGAGCACCACTCCTAAATGCGGTAGTAATTCTAGAAGCCCTAAGGAAAGTCAGGATAACACCACCGATTTTATAAATAAGGATCTTTATTTAGAATATTGTTGACAACATTCTTGGCAACCACATTGTATAAATATATAAAGTTAAAGTTTGGCACGACAAACCAAGCAACATTAAATATTTAAATTCCTTTTTTTTTTTTTTTTTGTATTTTTGTTTGGGTTTTTTTTTTTTTTTTTTTTTTTTTTGCAAAGCAACTCTTATTTACAATTATACAAAAAAGTATTATAAAAAATGGTCCACAACCTTATTTTGGGCAGGATTGGGGGTAACAGTAAGGAAGTCTCATGTCATTACTCCTGAGATTCATCTAGTTTTCTTCTTTTCAAAAGTGTTACCAGAACTCAAGAGCCAGGTTCCCATTCCCCAAAGCACAGATTATAAACATCAGCCATGTTGTGCTATGCAATTTTACCTCTAGACATATTAAATAGCTTTAGTTCAACAACCAATAAATAATTAAGTGTATTTTGAAGTAACATAGGCTTGAAAAATTATATATTTGAAGGAATTTTCAGAGATATTTTAGAACTGGAAAAAGAAATATTTAGTCTTTTCAAGGCAGGTCTTTGAGCTTGCAGCATATAGCAGTTTGTGTTTGCACAACAGTGCAGCTGGACCTGGCTTTATAACACTTGGTAGATGGGATTGCTGCTGCTGGAGTCATGGGGAATCTGGGTGCAGTTGGTAGGTGAGGGAATCTGGGCTCCACTCTCACTCAGGGTAGCGCCTTCTTGGGGTGAGCAGGGGTTGCCTTCAGCTCCACCTTCCACTGTAGGCAGCACTGGGCAGGTGGAGTTATCTGTGGAAATCCTCTCCACAATGCTTGATAGACAGTCCAGGCTGGAGACAACTGAACTCTTCCCATGTTTTGGATCTAAGGATAGAGGGAAAAGGAGATCAATACAGCCAATGAGTAATTGGGGAAGTAGTTCTTCTAGAGGACCCAAAAAACAACCAGCCTTGCATGGCTCTGAGCACATAAAGGTTCAGTGGAAATGTATACGAAATAAATATTATTGAAAGATGCCAATCAGTCAAAATCAGAGACAATATTAGAACTTGCAAAGTAGTGAAGGGCCCGAGCGTCAAAGTTTGGATGTGAACTACCACCAGTCTGAGGGAATTTGGAGCCAGGGTTTTGGTTCGATACAGAAAGGGGGTTAGTTGCTCTGGATTCAGCGGAGAACTTCTCCAAAGTTTGGATCCAAGGTTTTGGGTGGGTCAGTCTCTGTTGCAAAGCAGTTTAAAATCTGAAGCCTGTTTTCAGAGACGAATATGCATGCCAAAGCACAGTGTAAGGAATATAATTGTTACATGAAATGCACGTACAAGATGTCCCCACATTTGCAAACAGAATCATGGAAACAATTGGGGGAGGGGGTGTCCTGAATCAGTGCCCACAGCTTGCTGTCTGAGCACAAGTGGTGACAGAAGGGGCAGGGGAAGTTTGCTCTGCTGACAGTCTCCACCTCCATACACTTGTCTTTGGCATTAAGGCAAATACTCACCATTTGGTGATTCTGTGTAGTAGTTGCTGTCATAGCTATTCCTCCTGCGAGAGCTGCAAGAGGGCCCACTGTACTCCATCTGGAAACCAAAAGAATGGATGCATATCACCAGCTCAGAAGCAGAATTTTCACAAAGTCTCCAATAACCATCTAATTTCATATTCCAATCTCTGATCTGCACCATAGCCCCAGTCCTTGCTGAAATATGGTAAATTTTTAGCTTCCCAGAATGAGGGGAAAAAACCTTTCCGGGAAGATATTAAATCCAGAATATTTTATATTACTGAATTATTCCAAGGATTTTTTGCCACACACAAAGAAAAATTCATAACATTGTAATCAGTGATTACGCTGACTCTTTGAATTACAGTACAGAACATTTGGTCCTTGATTTGTTAATAGAGTTGGTGGGGAAAGCACTTAATTGTCATAATATTTTAAAAGTGTTTTCCCCATCAATAGTCTTTCTTCTTCACACTCTTTTTATTATCATTTCATACAAAAAAACAGCCTGCCGGATATGGTTTATATTTTGATACTTTCACACACAATAGCAGGGATTCTACCACCAAAAGAAAAGAGAATGCTGCATTTTGAGGAGGGGTTAGGTACATAAAGCTTCCCTCAGCTCCGCTAACTCTATTGTCCTCCCAAACATTCAGCTCCAGTAATGACCATACCCTTCAGGGAATAGCCCTCTGTCCCAGTGGCTCTTAAACCTTTATTGTGATTCCCATCTCAGAGGTACTCTGTGTTTGAGGAGTGGGGGCCAGGGACAGCTAGGCTGCAGCGCTAGCTGTACAATGAGGTGAAGAGATTCCCCTTGCTTCCCTACTCCAGGATCAGGAGCTCCCCTCCCCTTGGGTTTCCCTTATAAGGATCAGAGACTGTGGAACCCAAGCAAGACTTCTCCAGAGCTGCACTACAGGTGAGCAGGAACGTCAGTTCCCCTATCTGCAGCTGCACTATGGTCGCAGAGGGAACCCCTTCCTAAGGGGTGCCCTCATAAGGGCCCCAGCTCTCCTCACTGAAATCAAAGTGCGATAGCACCAACTGTGACTGAGTCGTATCTCTCACCAGCCCTCCTGTGACTCCCACGTTTATTTCAAGGAGATATAGTTAGGATCCCCTAGCTACTCTGCCCCAGGTCTGTCCTTGCAGGGTTCAGAGAGAAGGACAGCAGGCACATCGGAATGGGGATCCCTACCTTTCCTAGGGATCAACCACTCCCCTCCTTACACTCACAGGGGTTTCAAAGACGGGCTCCCCGATCAGGGTAGAAATGGGGACCACATCTCCCACCCCTGGTTCCGGGAACCCGTTGGGACTTCCTGTTTCTTTCTCAGGGATCATGATGGGGGTGGCGGGGCTCCTCTCCTTCCTCCCGAGGATCAGGGTACAGGAGGGGGGCCTCATTTCCCATCTCATGGGCCTGGAAACCGCCCCGCACTCACCATGCCGTCGGAGCAGTTGGAGCGGGGGCTGGAGGCGTCCGACTCGCCGCTGTAGTGCTCCAGCCCCGGATAGTAGCTGTCCTCCTGCTCCCGCAGCAGCGCCTGCAGGCTCTCGATGTAGCGGATGGCGTTGCGCAGGATCTCCACCTTGGGCAGGCGCTGGTTGGGGTTGGTGGAGGTGCAGCGCTTGAGCGTCTCGAACGCCTCGTTCACCTTGCTGAGCCGCCGCCGCTCCCGCATGGTGGCCGCCTTCCGCCGGTCGGCGTTGGTGGTCTTCCGCTTGCAGGCTTTGCAAGCCCACAGCAGGCAGCGGCCGGCCTGGTGGTGGCCGCTGGGCGCCCTGATGTGCTCGTCCTCGTGGTGGTGCGCGTGGTGGTGGGGGTGCTCCTCCGGCTTCAGCAAGCCACCCACGTGCACCAGCCGCGGGTCCAGGTCCTCGAAGAAGTGCATGTCCGAGGTGTTGAAGCAGGGGTCATCGTAAAAGTCATCGGCAGCCGAGAAGGAGCAGAGGGAGCCATCCGTTATCTCCATGGGGCCTAGCAAGTCCATGGGGGCAGCAAAGGGTGGGGTGGGCAGGAATAAAAGCAGGGGCAGAAGCCACAGGAACCCAGCCGATCAGTGCAAAGCAAACTGCTTTAATCAGGGAGTTTATTTTCCAGCCGCCAGATTAATCTAGTTTAACTCCCCCCCAGACTTTTAATGGAGTCGCTCTTACACCACTGTCTCCAATTAATTGGGAGAGAGACACTTTCCTAGGCTTAGACAAAATAGTTCTTTAGCTTTGGCTGGTGATTGTCTCTCTTCCCCAGTTCAGAGCTGCCTTGGCATGACACTCAAATACCCTCCCCTGATGCCCATCCAGATAGCACAATTTGTGACTCTATTTATCCCAAAGCCTTGCTTGAGGGCGGGTGGGGATTCCTGCAGGACGAGCTCCCTTTCACCTGCCGGCCAATCCCTTAGCCCCAAGGAGGCAGCGGCTGGGGTCTTGGAGGGGGTGGGCAGGGAAGGGGTCGCGTCTGATTGGAGGGCAGCTGGAGCCCTTGTCAGGCAAAAGTTGTAGGAAACTTTTTGCAAATGTCAAACTGCAGCCAGAAAATAAGCGTCACAGTGGGATCATCTTTATTTTAACTCTTTTCTGCATGAGCGCTCCTGTTCTCACCCTTGTTCAAATGGTATTTTAGGCTTTTGTATTTATGTAAATGTTTTGGGATATTATTTTTATGTAAAGGCTTCTTGATTAATAATATTGCAAAGAAAATAAAAACAACTATATTCAGGTTGTGATCTGTGCTACTCCTACTGAGTCTTTTGCTACGTGCAAAAGATTTCTGCTGTTAAACTGAACTATTGGCTATTGCAGATGAGATAGAGCTAGCTAGCTAAAATAGATATTTCTCTTTTCTTTTATTGCACTTTGCAAAAGTTCTCTTCTGTTCAGCGATTAAGAAACAATAAAATAAAACGAGAGAACCAAACGATTGACAAAGAAATGAATATACATTCCTTTAATGGTAGCTTTAAAATGTATCTTCACGGTGCTTGATATATTGACTGGTATCGCTTGTAAGGGAACATTGGCCCTTCTTGTAAATATAGGAATCGCAGCTTTTTCGTTCAGAAGAAAATATAGCTTCGCATTGCAGGTTGATTTTTTTTCTTCCTATTGTAATTTGTCTTTTCAGGAAATGCGAGTGAGCTGGGTGCTGTTTTTAGAATCACACAGATGCATTTTATGTGTTTCCCCCCCCCCCCCCCTCTCTCTCCAGCCTTTAGTTTCTCTCCTAGGAACCTAATATTTTCTCATCCAATGATTTGCAAAAGTGAAAAAAATAATGCTGTGTAACTTTTGTAACTAGGAATAGGGTTCAGTTGATTTTCAAGGAGTCCGGGAAGCAGTCTGAAGGCGAAAAGGACTATTGTGTTTTCGGTGTTTTCCCCTCTAAATCATTTTCTTTTACTAAATCAGTTTGTGGTCTGATAGGAGAAAACATTGAATGGTTCGAAAACTTTCCACGTAGACTTCACATCACTTTGAATAGACGTGACTCCGTTGTAATAGTAATGCCATGTCTGGCCAGATAATAGTACTCTTGAGTTTGATTTGTAAAAGAACCCCCTAAAATAATTCGAAATCAAGCTGGAGAGCGTCCCAGCCTTTTCCTGAACACCACGCGAGCCTCCTGGTGTATGCCCGCTTGCCAGCTCCCTATTTAGAAAGGAGGGGACACTGACATTGATCGCCGGCTTCCCGCTGAAGATGCAATTGATTTGTTTGTTACTATCTCTGGTTTGCTTTTTACTGTATGCAAAGCTGTGAGGATAGGGACCAAGAAGAAAAGGCGGGTGGGGGTGGGGGAAGCGTGTTTAAGAGAAAACTGGAGATGTGGCACCTTTAAATAAAGGAAATGTGTTTTAAAGTGGGTGTGGGGAGTTTGTGTCAAGAGTGTATAGAGAATGGCTCCTGGAAGGCAAACATTGCCTTAGATTATCTAGAACAGGGGTAGGCAACCTATGGCATGTGTGCCAAAAGTGGCACATGGGCTGATTTTCAGTGGCACTCACACTGCCCGGGTCCTGGCCACCGGTCCAGGGGACTCTGCATTTTAATTTAATTGTAAATGAAGCTTCTTAAACATTTTAAAAACCTTATTTACTTTACATACAACATTTGTTTAGTTATATATTATAGACATATAGAAAGAGACCTAAACACGTTAAAATGTATTACTGGCACTCGAAAACTTAAATTAGAGTGAATAAATGAAGACTCGGCACAACACTTCTGAAAGGTTGCAGACCCCTGATCTAGAAATATATTCAACCTTCACGTCAGGCGTCAGCCTTTCGGATGACTGGGAAAGGTATTACGTGGGGTTTGTAGTAATGCTGAGTCTAAAATGAAAGAAGCGGATTGTAATCACGTATCGCTGCAATTCTCTGGTGTGGACTTGCTTTGCAGAAAGAGGAGGAGGCCACCCAGCCATTTTTCCCCTTCCCGTCCTCCCAGTGGGTTTATTCCAGCCGTCGTTGACTTTTGGGCTGTCTCAGGCACAGAAATAGTATTTGATCAGCCTGCCCGGATTTGTGCTCCGCTCTCCCAAATCTTTTCCAGGCTGATAACGTGTGGTGGCTGGGCGGAGGGGGTGGGGTGGGGATCTTTCTAACACGACGGAGAAATCAGATGTAAATCTAGACGAGGGAGGAAATGTTGGGGTGGGGGGAAAGGAGAGAGTGGCCTAGCGGTGTGTTCAAAGGACATCACGCACGGGAGGGAGTTCCTGGCAGCCCCGTTAGAGCCCTTGGGGCTGGGGCATGGTGGGACGCAGCGCGAGAAATAGCAGCGGGCCCGTGCAACGAGCCCCTCAAGCTCGTGGATAAAAAACATGCCACCAAAGGCCCACGGAAGCCATCTGGACGCCGGCTCCTGGGGACTGCTACAGCTCTCAGTAGTCGGGGATGGGGAACGGGCTAGATGGGGGTTGGGGGAAGAGGGGAAGGCAGGAGAAATGTGGGGGAGGGGAAGGAATACAGGGGAGTCAGTCGCTAGCGAAGGTTACACAAGCACGGAGCCAGGAGGGGGCGATAAAGCCTTGCCCAGCAGCTCTTCGCTGCTCCATAGGTGGCTGCGTGTCCGTGCAAGCTTAGCCAGTCCAGCCCCCCCCAGCGCGGCGCAGAGGAGCGGGGCGCCTGTGGAATCCCGCGGGTGACTTTGGTTAGACCGAGTCCCACCCGTCTAATGGGGGGGCGGGGGGCTAATCTTCTAAACGCGTAGAATTAGGAAAGCTAGACGCTCCCACCCACCCCGCACACGTTGCACAACTCGCCCGCTAGGGGACGCCCCCTCACTCTCTAAAACTGCGTAGTTCACGCAGCTGACAAAGCTTCACAGAAACCCCGTTGGTCTCAGCCCGCCTCAGGCTCAAGCTGTCTCTTTAAATGCGGCTCCTGAAATATTACTCAGAAGGTTCTTATTGTAATGGTGTCACCTGCAGAGGAAACCCCTGTGCTGCAAGGAACACCTGGGCCAACTTTTTAGGTGAGCAAGTGCAGGGGTGGCTCTATGTTTTTTGCCACCCCAAGCACGGCAGTCAGGCGGGCTTCGGCGGCATGCCTGTGTGCGGTCCGTGGTCACGCGGATTCGGTGGCATTTCTGTGCGTGGTCTGCCGGTCCCGCAGCTTTGGTGTACTTGCTGCTGAATTGCTGCCGAAACCGCGGGACCTCCCACAGGCATGCCGCCGAAGCCCGCCTGACTGTCGCCCTCACAGTGACCGACACGCCGCCCCCCGCGGCTTGCCGCCCCAGGTACACGCTTACTGCGCTGGTGCCTGGAGCTGCCCCTGAGCAAGTGTAATGCCGACTGGATTGAACCTGGGACCTCTGGAGGTTAGTGCCTGAGCCTCTACCGTCTGAGCTAAAAGCCAACTGCCTGTTAGCTAAGGCTGTAGAGCAGACTCATTTTATCTTTCTCTTTCTCTTTGGCCTGGTCCACACTAACCCCCCACTTCGGACTAAGGTACGCAAATTCAGCTACGTTAATAACGTAGCTAAATTCGAAGTACCTTAGTCCGAACTTACCGCGGGTCCACACGCGGCAGGCAGGCTCCCCCGTCGATGCCGCGTACTCCTCTCGCTGAGCTGGAGTACCGGCATTGACGGCAAGCACTTCCGGGATCTATCCGGGATCGATTTATCGCGTCTAGACAAGACGCGATAAATCGATCCCAGAAGATCGATCGCTTACATCCAGACCAGGAAGTAAGTATAGACGTACCCTTTAAGTGGTCTGGGTGCCACTAGATGGGACAGAGCATCACACCCAGGAGGTGTGTGGGTTACATAAGCAGCCTTACCATTATATCCTGGCTATTGCACCAGTTTAACTGGGTTGGCGGGACTTGTGGTGCCCCAACCCCGCTGGAGCCAGGCAGCGGGAAAAGGCATGTGTTGAAGCTGGAAGAGGCGTGCCAAGCCCAAGCAGAGCTATTACAAGCCTGGACAGTTTGGGGCTATGTTTTGACCTTACAGAAAACAACTGTGTGTGTGTGTGGGGGGGGGGGGGGTGACTGCTGGAGCAGCACTTGAGGCCCCATGTTGGTTTAGGAGACACGACCTAACACTGGTTAATTGCAGTCATGTATTTCAGGGACAAGTTGATTCCTCTAAAAAACCAATGGATTAATGCATTAGTAACGAAGCCCCTTAGGAGAACTGAGTTCACAACTATTTGTAGCTATCACCTCAGTGCAGCAGAGCAATAGCGGGTTTGATGTGGCCTACTATGGCATTTTGATTTGCACTGTGAGTTACCCCTTTACATAAGAACATCTGTTTGTAAAACACTGTAAAACGCTGTAATGTGCCTTGTGTGGTCGCAGCACAGCGCTCTAAAAAAAACCCACCTCAACAAGAGGCGTAGCTACCAGCGCTGGTGCACTGTCTACACTGGCGCTTTGCAGCGCTGAAACTTGCTGCGCTCAGGTGTTTTTCCACACCTCTGAGCCAGAAAATTGCAGCGCTGTAAATTGCCAGTGTAGCCAAACCCTTAGAGACGGAATCTGACACCCGTCCTCACTCATCCTGAGTACTCTCTTGCTGTGCATGCACTCCCATACATTTCAGTGGGAGTTTGGCCCTTAGAAAAAAAATGTCAGCACCAAACAAATGCTGGGACCCTCCCTTTACAGAGTTCACATATAACATTTAGAATGCTTTGCTCACAGTTTAGAATATCACTTATTTCCAGCGTTTTAGCTGATGTTAATTCTCTGCTGATTTAGAGGTGTTTGAACAATTTCACCTCAGCTTCTGTTTTAAAGGGGCCGATCCTGCAGACTTATGTATGCAATTAACTTCCCATGGATAAGATTACCCACAGGAGTAGGGATACTTGCATGTGTGTTTGCAGTTAGCATTAACTGGACTTTCATAACCTTTAATCCCACATCTATGATCGGTGATTAGTTGTTTTAATAAATAAAACAAAACAATAATAATTAAATTATAAATGGGGTTTTAAAACTGCTTAGCAGCTTCTGCTTGGAAGGGTGCAACAGTATATGTGTGTGTTTTCCAGCACTCTAACATTGTTCATGAAATAAAGCAATAACAAATATTTGAAATGAACACCCCCCCCCCCCCCCAGTTCAATTCAGAACTTACTTTGCTGGTTTCATGGAATGGTTAGTTCTTTTCCTTCTGGGTACATAAATCAAGTAAGAAATTGTTGCGTTTATGTTTGCACTAACAAACTCAGCAATGTTATGAGAGAATGTTATAGTTAATGTATTTGTGTACATTTCAGAAGAATTGTAAGAATGTAAAAAAAAAATAATCACAAAACTGACAATAAATTTGTATCTAAGTAAATTGTTAATTTAATTCATCTGGTGTAGTGCTCACACCATAGTGGACCTGGTCATCCATGCGGTGTACATCTGCAACTCCCATTGACTTCAGTGGAGGTTCTGGGTGGGCAAGGTGTTCAGGATTAGACCCGCAGTGAGCACTGGAACAAGAAGGATAACTACAGGCAAGAGGTGAATCTTAGCCCACAATAGAGTAATATATATATATATATATATATATATATATATATATATATATATATATATATATATATATTAAATCTAATCTGGCCTAAAATTAGTTTCCCTTCTGCAGTTATAAACATAGTGTGAAATCCTGGCTCCATTGTAGTCAAGGACAAAGCTCCCTTTGACTTCAATGGGGACCTCTATTTTATTCATAGTCCATAAAATCAAAATATTTACTGTAGTCCAATCCTGAATTCCTATTCATACAACAGTTCAATTAGATTATTTATTAATGAGTAATTCTTTTTAATGTAATTTCATTTTTCAAGTTCCCAATTTTCCATCTAAAAAGTCCTTATGCCTTCTCTGATAGAGTCAAAGCAGAGCCCTATTAGTCACATTGTACCATTGCCCCCCAAAAATCAATTTTGTTTTAAACAGAAAACTGACTAGGTTTAATATTGTTCTGACTCTCCACTACCTCCTTCTTTCACTTTGTCCCCAGCGCTGAAAAGCGATATGTCCCAATGAGATCAGCTATTGACCACCCTAACACATTCATAATTATATATCCCAGCTGTTCCTGAGAGGTAAAGTAGCAAACTTGTGGAACTTTTCTTGTTTCAACCCTTTGCTATTCTAACAGTGATTCTTGGGCACAAAAAAGAAATAGACTTTCCTTTTTCTTTGTGAAGTATTTCCCTAGCAACTAAACAAAGTAAAAATATGTATTTTAATAATATTAGATGTGTAATAAACCATATTTATTTCAAATGAGAAATTGGGAAGAAGGGTGGCATATTAGAATTGTTAAGAGTGTGAGACAGGGAGATAGGGCTGCTTGGTTCTACTTCTGGCTATGTCAAAGGCTTACTGTATGACCTTGTCAAGCCATTTAACGTTTCTTTAACTTAGTTGTCCCATTTGCAAAATGGGAATAATTTATAAATATATATATCAGTGTTATCTGGCCCTTTAAGAGGGGTTCAAAGATCAGCTCTAAACCTGTTCCTGGTTCAGCCTTCAAATAAGGCATTCTGGAACTTGCGCAGCTAGACTATTGGAGTTGTAGGCTAGGCAGCAATGACTGCTGGGAAAGGGAGTAGAGCTATAAAGAGTTCCCTTTCCCCAGTAAGGCAGAAACTAGGGAGGTAGCAACTCTTTGTGGGGTATTCCTCCTGAACAGATTTTACGCTTGGTCTCTCCAATCAAAGGTCTTGGGAAGTATTTTGGAAGAATCTTGGGAAAAAGTCTAAATGGAATGCCAAGGAGCTGGTTAAAGTACTGAGCATTTGGTAGCGTTTTGGGTTATTGAGCCTGGGGGAAACCTGGAGAGAGCAGAAGCTACTTGTTGGTTGCCGCCAAAGACCTGTGGCAGAAGTCCAGTGGTAAAAGATGACATGAGAGTCCCTGCACTGTAAATATTGGATTCATTTTGGACTATTTGTTTTGTTGGACTTCCCTTTAGCCTGCAATGGGAGAAGTTTTGGGAGTTGGCTAGGGGACTAAATTAGCCTTCCAAGATGAAAACTGAGTGAGCCTACACCAGATTCTGGAAAGGTAAATGACTCAAATAGCATTGTGGAGAGGTATTGTGAGTATTGTTCACAAACTACTTGAATGTGTTTGTTTTTTGTGTTTTGTTTTTTTTAAACGGTAATGTGTTATTAGAGGAGTAGTTTGGTTGCATTCACAACTAACTATTGTACCAGCATTTTGGTATTTACAAAGGGCTGAAGTCTGTTACCCATGCTTACATTAAATGGAAATCAGAGGAACTAATTATGGAATAAGGTACTGTTCAACATGAGTATGGGTATTGGAATCTGATCCAGAGATGGAAGTATCCCTTTAACTATTGCAGCAGCCTAGGAAAATGATCCCAAACATTGTCATTTACAAGTACAGTGTTTAGACCATTCTGGTGGAATACTGTAGCATTTTTATGGTAGAAGGTAGAGGAAGTTATTTTTTCCATAAGAAGCTGAACAGTCCACTGGAGTAATAGAAGGGAGATTGGGAAAGTGACTTAGATGGAGTAAGGTGTTACCAAAATAAATAAGTGGCTAGAATGTCTGATTTACAGAAATTGGCACTTGCTACAGCTGTGTGCAGCACAGCAAACTAATCAGACAGTTTTCACTTGACTGCAGTTTTCTGGAGTTTTGTTTTCCTCCTTAGCAGATAAATAAAGGGACAATTCTGATATTAAATATGCAGTATGTATGCTTAAAGAAATCTTGCCTGTAGATAAGTATTAGCATATATATATATATATATATATATATATATATATAAAGGAGAGTAAATTGAGAATAATAGCATTATATCTACAAAATGCCTTTTTTTAATCTAGAAATTGTATCTTTTCCAAAGATATTAGGAATATTACTTAGAGTATTAATAACAATTTGAAGAAAATTTCAAATACACTAGCTAATCTTTTGATGTAGGCAACTCCAGTGTCTAAATTTTGTCATACAGTGATTTAGTTTTTTAAAAATAAATAAAATAATGGAGATATCCTATCTCCTAGAACTGGAAGGGACCTTGAAAGGTCATCGAGTCCAGCCCCCTGCCTTCACTAGCAGGACCAAGTACTGATTTTGCCCCAGATCCCTAAGTGGCCCCCGCAAGGATTGAACTCACAACCCTGGGTTTAGCAGGCCAATGCTCAAACCACTGAGCTAGTAACATACTGAAAAGCAAAATTGAGTAGCAACTAAAAGGGCCACTAAAGGAGTGCCCAATGAGCCATAACTATAGTGGATACATTGAGAATACAACATTGGACATTACTATTTCCTGCCTACAGCTAATTTGGGAAATTCTGATGGTTGGTCCACTACGTAACAGCAGAATGTGTATGGGAATTAATGCAGTTGCCTAGGTCTCAATCTAGCCAGGACCCTATGGTTAATACCTCAGTTCGCCCTGGTATCTGTGATGGAAAATGGTAGAGAACTGTTTTAAATCTTATCTGAAAGATGGTTTGACAGCTTGTACATGTATTTTCACCCCCTTTGGAAAACTATAAGTGTTATTAAACATATGCCTTGTGAGGTATCATTTGAAAACTTAATTTATTGATTACTGTTGTCCTGGTAAGATGTATGGCAACACTGTATGTAAAGTTATAGGAGTCTACTGTATATTACTAAAGACATGTTCTCAGTCTGAGGAAGAGTCACAAACAAGGTCCCCAGAGATGAAGGTTAATCTATGCTTCAGCCAGGTGTCAACAAAAATCAAATGGACTCTCACCTGGTTAAGTGGCCATTCTTTGACAGGAAAGAGGATGTGGGTGAAAAAAATTACATCTTGACAAAAAGAGCTGGGGGTTCCTGTCCACACAGACTTTGTCTCCCGAACCTCAGCTGGAGATGATTCTCAAAGAAGAGAAAGACACCCCAAATTATTCCTCCCTACTCATGGCATCAACAAAACTCGAACAAAGGAAGCAGCATGGGAGTGGGGGAGGGATCCTGACAAAGGAATTCAGCCACTAAGACTGCTGTAACATGTAGTGAGAGCCCTTTGCTTCGAATTCACTTAGCTTGTTACATTAGCTATTAGTTGTGTTTTGTTTTCTTGTAACCAATTTATGCCTCATTACGTGTAATCGTTTTATCTAAACAGTGTGTTTGTCATTTTATTAATAGAAATGATGTGTACAAATTCTGTTTTGCTAAACTTTATATGAGCTTGTATTGTCCAGGAGAGCTGGGCAATACAAGATGTACATTTCTGGGGGAAAGTCAGAGACTGGAAATTTGCTGATGTTGATCTGCAGTGTAATTCAAGGGTAGCTGGGCTGTAGCACTCTTGCAGTATAACTGGGAGTAATTTGAATGCTGGAAGCTTGTGTGTGAGCAGACCAGGTGTTGTAACTCTCACAGCAGAGCAGTGTAAAAGGCATCCCATGTTGGAGAACTGAGGGGACACAGCTGTTCATTTGTCCAGAATGTACCCTGGGTAATGTCCCAGTGCCACAGCAATTCTTAAACAATATGCTGTCCAGCCAGTAGAAGGAATTTCTGGCACACTAGTTCACTACTGATTCAGAGGGAGTTGAGCCATCCATCAAATAGCCTTTGAGTGCAAGCAAAGCAGATAACTAGCCCAACAGTCAGAAACAGTGGAATGCCATGTTCCTACAAATAAGCACTCATAACTGTGTACAAAACATTAATATCCTTCATCTTTGAGAAGTGTAGAACTAGAAATAACTTGGATAGAAAGCAGTTTATTGAATTACTCTATTATAATTGCTACAAAAGTTAAGAATATCATGGAAATCCCCCTCATTTTAAGAACAAGTCTCTGAAAAAAATATCCATGTAATATTTACCAAGACAGTAAAAATGTTTAACAATGATTACATAGTACAATCTGTATTGATATAATCTGGAACTAGGGGTGCTGCCGCAGCTCTTGACTTGTAGTAACAACAACCCAAATACATGGTTTCCATATTCAGCACCCCCACTATAAAAGTAGTTCCAGCACCGCTGTATAATATAGTGATTATCTTGTTTAATAATATAAACAGCTATAGTTTCTCCAGCATAGAAATTACTCTGTATTAAAAAGGTTTTTTCTTTAAAAAGTCTTATATACTTAAAAAACCCTCTTTTGCACTAAATAATCCAATCAACCATTTAAGACAGGAAAGAAACCTAGAGGTCTGGTAGTTTCCAAAAAAAGAAATGTTATTTATGGGTAAGAGACTCTGAAAGGTTAAATTAATGTTGACATTCTCTACATCTAGCAGCCTTAATACCTATGATACAAGGAGGCGGTATATTACAGATTAGATTCTGTGCTGCACTTTGGAGGAGGCACAGCCCAGAAAGCACAGCCCAGGAGGAAAAGTGTAAAGGGGGAGGGGGGGGCAGAGTCATGGGGCTTTAAACCATCATTTCATCTCCTGGATTTGAGCCTCAGCCTCCCCTGGGGCTGCCTATAGGTTTCTCCGTGGCCCAGAATGGAGATAGTGCTCCAACTATTCCTTCTCTTGCCTCCGTTTTGCCCCTGGCATATCCTTGCACAGAGACTGTGAGGAGGGACAGCACTGGTTTGCATGCATTGGCCCTATGCTGCTGCTCTTCTGGGAGAATTCTTTTGGGGGCCATTGCAACCCCTTTGCAGTCCCTCTACATTGCTGAAGAGATGTACAAGGGGTGCAGTGGTGCCTAGAATCTGTCTCTATGCCTGTTTTTAGCTCTTCCTGTAACCGTTCCATAAGGTAGTCTCCAAGGTTGCCTCTGCCATCTTGGGAACACTCAAGCCTGTGAGCATTGGTCAGGAGGTCTCCCATCAACTTGATCTTCCGGATCTTGGGTTCAATAAATTGTTTCTTAATAGTACTTGCACTATGAGGGTCTGCATTTTCAATGCTCAGGGCATAAAGCTCTTCAAAATATCCTGTCACTGTTTTCCATTGAACCAATGCTACTTCAAGGGCCTTCACCACATTGGATACATGTTCACAGTTTGGTCTCTGGAAACATAAAAAGCAAGACAGAATTGTCAGTCATTGCTATTTCCCTGAAACACCTGGTTTTCCAGACAAGAAATGCACTGCAGAAGGATACTAGGATTTTGCAACAGCTTCTTCCATTTCTGTGCATTTACTAAATCTTTTCTGAGTCAGTGGTCAGAATCTGCCACTTCCAGTATACTTACTAACAATAACATGTTTCAATTCAGACAGTAAGGATTCAGATAGCTGCAGCTATAACTGAGGTTCATTCTCAAAAAACAATACCCCCACCCCCCCAAAAAACCCCTCTCTACAATCTGGAAACTGAATGTGTTACAGTTATTTAAGGGCAACTTTTTTACTCATGGCTGCTATAAATGAATGCTGTGAAGGGCATACAGTAGAAATACACATTTAACTGTTTATAGGACACTAGTTTGATACAGAAGTCTGAGGAGCCTGAGTCTCCTATAAGAGTTTACACACGATTTCACTGATTTCAAGTTACTCTTGATTTATACTTGCGTAGGGAGATTAAAATTTGGCTTAAAATCTTCTGGGCCAAATTCTATTATACCAGTGTAAAACTGAAGTAACTCTACTGAGGTCAATGGACTTGCACCACAGAGAACTGAGGCCAGAATCTGGCCCTCAGTTTCAGAGTCAGTAGGCAAAAGTTCTGCATAGCTACCTCTACCATAGCAACAAACACCAGACTGACTAGGGTAGCAAAATGTTAGAGAAAAATATGAATGAGTGCCCTCATTTTATCTTTGACTAGACAAATGCAAACCCTAGAGTCAGGGTTTGCATTTGTCTAATAAAAAAAGTCCCTAAAGAACAAGAGTATAAGTGAATATGATTGGGGAATTAAAGTATTTGGAAAGCTAATGGTGTATAGACCCAAAGGTTGGGAGTGATAGATATGCACAAGAAATGTTTAGAGGAGTTTGCTGATTATGGAAGAGCAGATTTGTCTGCTGCACACCTGGATGATTCTGGTACAGTAATGGCCTCCTCTCTCTTGTAGGTATTTCAGCATGGCCTCTGCAGCTTCCTTCTCTTCTTTAGCCTGGTGCCGGAAAAACTTTGAAAAGTTTGGTAGAGCCACGTCAGACTGATCAAAAACTTCACCCTACATATTTAAACAAAAATTGCTGTTAAAGTATGAAAGCCTGGAGTTGGGAAGAAAGAAGGGGGAAATTAATATCCAACAGAATACAGGTCAATCAGATCTAATATTTAAAGAATAAAAGGAGAAATTTTTCAATAGTGCTTGTGCTTCTAACTGCCTTCGGCACCTCTAAAAACTTCTACCCCAATTATTACAAATGAAGTAAGTCAAATGTTCCTCCAGATCAGGTAGTCGGTCTCTTTTTAAGAATACATACACACACCCCAGTCCTCTGAACATTAGACATGAGACTATTGTATTAGTGACACTGTTTGCTTTGAGTGATATGCTCCTATGACTTCTAGCTTCAAATGGGTTTTTGATTTGGGGAAAAAATTAAACAGTTATCAGAAATTGATGACTGTCTTTATCTGTGGGGAAAAGTATCCAGATCCTTTCACCATCACCACTAGCAGACGCAGAAGGACCCACTTAGGGCACTAAAATCATCAGCTTCCTCTCCCTCTCCACCAGAGGCAATGTGTAGGGGGGCCAAGTGCCCCCCTTAGACTGGCCTGCCAGGGGTGGGGAGGGAGAGGAGCTCTGAGGGGGTCACCCCTGCCTCCCAACCAGGCTCTCTCAGGTAGAAGTGGCTCTGTCCTAGTCCCCACCTAGCTGCCAGGGAGAGCAGCCAAATATGGGGGGAGAGGCGCAGGTAGAGAAGGACAGACCTTGCCCTTCCCCTCCCTGCAGGTAACGTGGGGCTGGGCGCAGAGGACGGTGGGGGTATCACTGGGCAGGGGAGACGTGGGAAGTCATGTGTCCTCCCCTTTAGATTGTGCCCCCAGTCGTCTATGCTCTCCACAGATACCAGCAGCCAGGAGGAACCATCTTAGCCTCCTGACATCCTTGTTCACTCCATTCTGAAACCATAACTCTGGATTTTTTTCTCTCCTTTACTGCATTGCCGTTAGTTGCTTATACACCTTCATCCCACCCCTTTCCTATCTACACTTTAGCTGCCCAGTCTCACTCTTCTTAGCCTTATGTTTCACCCTTCTTCCGTCCTCTCTTCTCTCCTTTCCCTTCTTGTGCCTAATCCTTCATACTGAATGCCCTCACCCCCCCACCCCAAATTGACTTCTTCAGAATGGAAATTTGGGTAACAACAACTCCACAAGACAAAGGGTTATTTAAAAAAATAAAAATAAAAGAATATTGAAACTGCTAAGGGCCCAATCCTGCATTCCTTGCCTACCCAAAATTCCCATTGACTTAACTGGAAATGTTAGGTGCATTAGGAATATAGGATTGGCCCCTTTAAGAGACAGGACTCAGCTAAAACTAAACTTTAAGATACGTAAATTTGGAAATATGAAAGAGAGAAAAGAAAAAAGGTACAACAGATTTGGGTCACACAAGAAAAAACAGACTGCATCAGTTTAGTCAACTTCCTTATAGACAATGCTGACTAGTTTTTTCCAAGGGAAATATTACTGGCAACACAACTATATTATGTATACATCTAATTTATACATATGCCACCCCCTCCTTAAGGGTACCACTTAGATCTATTATAAATATATTACAGGCAAAATTCTGCTCCTCTGAATTAATGGCTTTCTAGAAAAGTACAGTACCTTCAGACACGCCAAGATTTAAACTATGCTCAACTATCAGTTTTATTCATATTGGGTGGAATGCACCCAGTGTGGGGAAAGCCAGTACCAAGATCTCTTCACCATTTAAGTTCCATAACAAGAATGTGCAAGGTAGACCACAGCACATGAAGGCCTCTGCACTGTGGAAGAGGATTCTGCATTGGCCCTGCACAGGCTGATTGATGCTTTACACCAAAGCTGATCAAAGGATCTCACAGATACACTGAGGGTCAGATCCTGAAGTCAATCAATGGACATTTTGTCTAAGGAGTGCAGCATGGGGCATGAGATGTAGGGTGCTGATCATCCTTGTTCCCCAACAACTGATTAATAGCTTTTTTGTAAAGTGCACATTTCTTTAATATTTGATATTTCAGCCTAATGTATTGTTATTGTTTGAGCTGTCTGTTGTGGGCTTTTGCTACTCAGAGTAAAACTAAAGACTTGTCTGCTGAAATCCAGGCATTAGTGTAAACAGTTTTTTATTTATTTATTATTAAAGTCCATGTAAGATTAACCTCTTGCTGGTCTTCACTTCAAATATCAGTGATGTTCATAGGAAAACAAACTGTTCTTTCACTGATTCACCAACACAACCAGTTTTCACCACACACAACCTCCACTGCTTCCAAGCAATTTACCCCAAAGCTGCTAGGATTCCTTATTCTTGTCCCCTCTTGTAAACTGATTTTATACACCCAGTTTACCATACGAGCTTTGCAGAATATACATGGCATTGATTTGTTACTGTGTTATTATAGTTTTGTCAGTATATCTCTAGTGATTTTAGTGTAGTTGCACTAGTGTAAAATTGGAGTAACAGTGGTGGAGCAGTCCCATGTATTTTTAAATTTAAAAGCATTCTCTCTTAAATCCCTTAGTACAGAAAAGATCTATTCAAACTACTGCTCTGAAGCCTACAATCAGCCCTCTAACAGTTGTCAATATTAGGACAAATAACTAGTAAGATTAAATTAACAGAAGCTTAGAATTTATCCTTCTTTTGCTTCTACTGATGGACTTGTTCTTCTGGGAATAATGCTAATTTCAGCTGAAACCACAGAGAGAGAGCAGATTCTGGCCTACTGTGAACATTCAAAGTATATATTTAACACTCACTCTAGTAACGAAAAATACCAAGCCAGATCCTCAGCTGCTGCAAATTAGTATATGCTGAACTGCAAAGTTAAACTGCTGTGAGAACCTACAAATTGCACGTCTCTGGCCCATAGTGGTCTTTCCTTTCCCCACCCTCAACCAATCTTCATTCAAACTGGAAAAACAACCTAAACACTGATGTGCTGAAAAACAATTGGGGATTTTGATACTACTACACACGCCAAAACTTGAACCCCATACTTCCATTATACCTCAGCAGTGAGATTGGTGCCTGAGTAAAATTGGGAGTGAGGAATTTAGGATCTGGTCCTATCAATGGAGTTTCATTATAACTAATCTCACTGCAAGTGGGTTTCCCATTTGTGTCTTTAAGACACGGGAGAGCAAACTATGGTCTGCGGGCTGAATCCGTCCCGTCAGGGCTTTCAATCCAGCCTGCAGGATTGCCAGCCCTGTGGCGCAGCAGGGCTAAGGCAAGCTCCCTGCCTGCCCTGGCCCCACGCCGCTCCCGGAAGCGGCCGGCACCACGTCCCTATGGCCCCTGGGGGAGGGGAGGGAACCCTGTGCTGCCCTTGCCTGCAGGCACCACCCCCACAGCTCCCATTGTCCAGGAACAGGGAACCATGGCCAATGGGAGCTTCAGGGTGGTATCCGCAGGCAAGGGCAGCGCATGGTGGAGCCGCTTGCCCCACCCCACCCCCAGGAGCCACTGCTGGGTATGCTGGCCACTTCCAGGAGTGGCATGGGGCCAGGGCAAGAAGGGAGCCTGCCTTAGCCCCACTGCCACCCTCGAGCCGCTCGAGGTAAGCGGTGCTGGGCTGGAGCCCACACCCCAAACCCCTCCTGCACCCCACACTCCAACCCCCTGCCCTGAGCCTCCTAACCTCCTGCCTTGAGCCCCCACCTCACCCCTCCTGCACCCCAACCCTTTGCCCTGAGCCCCTTCCTGCACACCACACACCCTCCCCCTCCATTCATGGCCCTGCATACAATTTCCCCACTCAGATGTGGCCCTTGGGCCAAAAAGTTTGCCCACCTCTGTTTTAAGAGGAGGCTACACGCACAGGCTCTCATAAATTTAGCACAACACAGGGACTGCCAACTATAGCTCCAAGGCACCCATCACCTTGGTGCCTGGGCACGCTGTACAGCTGTTGGAACACATACAATATCAGGGTTGGACGGGACCTCAAGAGGTCATCTAGTCCAACCCCCTGCTCAAAGCAGGGCCAACACCAACTAAATCATCCCAGCCAGAGCTTTGTCAAGCTGGGCCTTAAAAACCTCTAAGGAAGGAGATTCCACCACCTCCCTAAGTAACCCATTCCAGTGCTTCAGCACCCTCCTAGTAAAGAAGTTTTTTCCTAATATCCAACCTAACCCCCCCCCCCCCCCCGCAACTTGAGACCATTGCTCCTTGTTCTGTCATCTGCCACCACTGAGAACAGTCTTGATCCATCCTCTTTGGAACCCCCCCTTCAGGTAGCCGAAAGCAGCTATCAAATCCCCCCTCATCCTGCCCCCCCACGGACTGGAGGGAGGTGAATGAAAGCAGCCACACTATCTAAATTCAACAGGACGCTTCTGGGGGAGGGGGGATTTCTGACCCTGGGCCTGGCCCACTTTTGGCTGGGGAAGGGGTGAGCCTGAGGGAGGCTGGCGCAGCGGGAAGGGAAGCAGAGACGGGGGAAGGGTGCCGTCAGGGCGGACGGGGCCCGACGGGGGAAGGGCCGAGCGGGAGGGGGGCAGAAGGCGGCACGAAAGCGGAGCCCGGCGGGAGGCGGGCAGGAAGCAGCGGCGGGGCGGGCGGTACCGCCGCCTTACCAGCGCCTGGAGGCGGTAGGAGAGCTCCAGCAGGGCGCTGGTGACCCCGCACAGGCCTTCCTCCACCGCCGCCGGGAAGTTCTGCCTCGCCCGGCTGCCAACCGCGAGCCGGTGGCCGGGGCACACGGGCAGGCTGCCCCGGCGCTTCTTCAGCCGGGGCTCGGCCATGGCGGCGGGACGAGCCCCCCCGCCACGCGGCGCGGAGAGGCCGGGCGCTCCGCGCAGGACTTCTGGCGCGGCGAAGTTCCCCCTGTTACGACACAAAGAGCTGCGCGCCGCGCGCTCTCCCGGCTGCGCTCGCTCTATATAGCCGGCGCGTAGGGCACGGCAGCAGCCGCTGGCCTCTGGGTGGGGCGCACCTTGCTGCACACCCACAGCGGTACCTGACACGCCTCATCGGCGGTTATCTGCCCCCAATGCAACCCCTCCCTCCTTCGCCTCCAGCGCGGGACCCGTCCAGACCTGCCTTAGCCCGGGGAGACGGTCACCGCTGCACCACGATACATGCACGAAGAATAAGGCTTTGCTGCAAGGCACCAGAAGAGAGCCTGCTGGGCCTTACAGAGCAAAGAGACTGTCATGAGCCCCAGCTGCTCTGCTTGCTTTGTGGGGTAACTGACCCCAGCACGAAGCCCGTGTGAAGTTAGGGTCACCAGATGTCCGATTTTATAGGGACAGTCCTGATTGTTGGGTCTTTTTCTTGTATAGATTCCTATTACCTCCCACCCCCGTCCCGATTTTTCACATTTGCTGTCTGGTCACCCTATGTGAAGTGCTACCCTTCCTGTTTGAGAGTTCTGTATTGCACTCCTGAGGATGGCTACACAAGGTGCAGGGCAATGGATCATCAGGCCTTGCCAACCCTGACCCACGAGTTTGCAGTCTGAAAAGAATTCACCCTTTCCTGAATGCATGGCGCAAGTATTAATAACTTTTACAACATTTGAACTCAAGATGGGGCCCTGAACCAAATTCCCCAGATACGGGCTCAGTTTTGATTTTTTTTTTTTTGCAGCTCAATCCTGTTTCTGTAATGGACCAGATGAAAACAGAGCTTACATTAGGAAAGTTTTGATTCTGATTCATCCTTTGAATCCCCAAGTTTGACTACTTTTACACTAACAAGAATGTGAAGATTTTGACTGCAATATGTTGACTCATTTGAGTTTGTTATCAAATGCACATTTTCTAACAGGCTGAATATATATGTTTAAAATAAACTCCACAAATATACAGTGATAAAATAAACAAGAAAACTGAACATCAAACAAACAAACCAAGAAACAAAACAAACAAATAAGGGTTTTAATCAAGTATGTGATAGATTTGGGCCGGATTTTCAAGTTGTGTAAACTGGCATGGTCTCACAGATACCAACAGAGCTATGCTGATTTACACCAGTTGAATATCTGACTCATTACATCTGAGGTTCTGGTTCAAGCCCATCTCCAACTCTCATACAATTAAAATAGCGTGCATGCTTATACCTACAGCTGTGAGTTTACAATAGCAAATGATGCAAGAGTCAGCAGAATCAACAGTCAAAGTTCTCAGCTTCAAGTCTTGCCAAGATCATGCACACACACATTTGTATTGGATATATGTCTATTAAACCAGCTACAGGATCCAATCTATTTATGTTTTATTTACTTTACATTTAAAACTTGAGCAAAGTGGTGGATAACAGAATTGCTAAAGACAGCAGTGCCAACTGAAGAGACACTTTAGGACATTATCCTTTGAGGTACATTTGTCCACTGAAGCACGCATTTTATATCAATGGATATTAAACACGGCGTGTATTGCTAGAACTGAAAACAGCTGATCATAACTTGTGCAATCAGAAATATTACCAGGAACAGAGGTGATTTCCAAAAATTCTGGGAACCAATTGATTTATTCCAATATGTGTTTTGTCATCAGAATTAGTCCTTTTGTCTTTGGTAATTCTCAAACTATTGTCTGTTAAGGTAACCCTATCTGGCCAGATTAAAATATCACTGATTTTTAATAAAAGTCTAATCCTCTCCTTTCTAGAATAACTTTAAAATATACTCATAAATTTCTAGGGTAACTTCTTGAGTTACTTTATCATATATAATGATAGCTGCATCTCTGTACATTATTAAAGGTAAACCCTTAATTAATATGTGCAGAAGTCAATGAACTTGAAGCACAATTAATCTCAGCACCTTTCAAATTTGATAATTTTCTGTTCAGTGATTTTCTGTTTAGTAAGCTTAATGTCACATTTTATTCTATGGAATATTTTTTCAAGCAAATCAGGTGATAGATTAAATAAAATACTACTCCCCCAAAGTCTATTCATACATTTTCCATTGGTGTGAATCTTTATTCCATTGCACGTTCTAATTGTTATTAGATGTGACTACATAAGGCAGATCACACATAATTTGAGAATATTCACGTAAAAAGGAAATGTGGGAAAAATGTGAATCTAAAACATATGCTGGTAGTTCAGTATTTACAGCTTTTTAAGATATTTAAATAATCTTTATTCAGACTTCCAAGGAGTGACCTCAGATTCTTCAATTTTTATTTAAATTAAATAAAAGGTTCCAACAAGCAGAATGGGAATTAGTATGTCAAACCCTTATCCTGCAAACACTTAAGCACATACTTAATTATAAGCACTCGATTAGTCCTATTGAAGTCAATAGAACTATATACAAGTAAAGTAAGTATGTGTTTAAACATTTGCTGAGTCTGAGTACGACCTGGTACATACTTAAAAACTTTGGTCAATGTAGAAGCACACCCCTGATTGCTGTAGCTATGGCGACCTGACCCCCAGTGTAGACACAGCTAGATCGACAGAAGCATTGACCTAGCTACCGTCGCTCAGGGAAGTGGTGTTCCTATAGCGACAGAAAAACCTCTTCCATCTCTGTAGGCTGTGTCTACACTATGGGATTATGCCAGCATGGCTATGGTTCCGTAGTAAGTACCTTACTTAATAAGTTACAGTAATTTCAAAAGAAAGGTGGGTTTATGGCAAAAAAGAGAAATAAGTCACAATATACCACAATTTTTTAAAGTTCCTGGTGGAGAAGTGGGTGTTCCCTCTAATGGTCGGAGCAGGGTTCTGAGAGTTAGGACTTTTAGGATCTATTCCAGGGTCTCCCACTGACTTGCTGTGGTACCTTGGGCAAGTCACTTGGGATCTCTGTTTCAGTCAAGGACTGAAATGGGATAGCAGGGAAGGGGGAGATGGGAGTGGTACTCTTCTAAATTCCTACTTTAAGCCAATGTGACACCACTTGCAGTAGACTGCATGCTCTGCTTGATTTCTCAGACTGGCTCCCCTTTGGTAGGGTTCATTCCATTAGCCTTCCCTCTTCAGCTGTGAAATAAGTGTCAGTATTGCCATAGAATCATAGAAATGTAGGGCTGGAAGGGACCTTGAGAAGTCATCAAGTCCAGCCCCCTGTGCTGAGGCAGGACGAAGTAAAGCTAGACCATCCCTGACAGGTGCTTGTCTAACCCATTCTTAAAAACTTCCAATGACGGGGATTCTACAACCTCTGTTGGAAGCGTGTTCCAGCACTTAACTATCCTTCTAGTTAAAACGTTTTTCTTAATAGCTAACCTTAATTTCTCTTGCTGTAGATTCAGCCCATTTCTTCTTGACCTACAGTCAGTGAACATGAAGAATAATAGATTGCCCTCCTCTTTATAACTTCTCTTAACGTATTTGAAGACTGTTATCAGGACCCTCTTCAGTCTTCTTTTCTCAAAACTAAACATGCCCAGTTTTTTTAGCCTTTCCTCATAGGTCAGGTTTTCTAAAACTTTTATCATTTTTTTTATCTCCTTTGGATGCTGTTCACGTTGTCCATATCTCTCCTGAAGTGTGGCACCCATAATTGGACACAGTACTTCAGCTGAGGCATCATCAGTGCAGAGCAGAGTGGAACAATTATCTTTTGTGTCTCACATACAGGACTCCTGTTGATACATTCCAGGATGCTATTAGCTTTTTTAGCCACTGCATCACATTTTTGACATATTCAATTTGTGATCCACTATAACCTCCAGATCATCTCATGATGAGCATTCAGAATATTTAAGACCCCAGCTGCTGAACCTTATTATATGAGAAGCTTTTCTTCCATTAAAAAAAAAAGTCTAGCCTTCCTGGTTGCAGAGAAAAGCCTATAAATGTGAACCCTAAAGTCTTCAGAACCAGAAGGCAAATAAAAAGAACCAAAATATGTTATAAAATCTCATGATTTTCAAATCAGGGTCATGATTTCTGGGGGACTCATTCATGATTTTTAAATGCTTGGGATTGGTGGGACAGTATTGCAATATGATCCCAAGTGTAAGCACCAGAGTGAGATGTTACTAAAGTAGATTGTGCAGCTCTTCCTGTTATGTTTGTCCCTATCCTTTCTAATCTGCTTTGATCAATAGTAAAATAATTAACAATGTTGATTCTTCAGTTATCATATTGTTAAATTGTATAGTCAATTGCTTGACCGCACTTTGGTTGTTATGAAATATACTCAAGAGACAAAATAACCAATATCAGTTAGGTTTATTGCTGTAAGCCATTAATTATATAGTGTGGAAAAAAACATTCTATACCAGGGGTGGGCAAACTGCAGCCCGCGGGCTGGATCCGACCTGTGAGCCGTTTTAAGCTGGCCCGTGAGCTCCCGCTGGGGAGCCAGGTCGGGGGTCACACTGGTGCTCCAGCTGGGGCACCGGGTCGGGGGCCGCACCATACAGCTCCCGGAAGCTGCGGCATGGCCCCGCTCTGAACGCCGGGGGCCACTCCACACGTAGGAGCTGGAGAAGGGACGTGCCACTGCTTCCAGGAGCCGCTTGAGGTAAGTGCCGCTCAGACCCTGCACCCCTGAGCCTCTCCCCACGCCCCAACCCTTGCCCCAGCCCTGATCCCCCTCCCGCTCTCCAAACCCCTCGATCCCAGCACGGAGCAACCTCCTGCACCCCAAACCTCTCATCCCCAGCTCCACCCCAGAGCCTGCACCCCCAGCCGGAACCTGTACCCCTTCCTGCAGTCCTGCCCCAGCCCTGATCCCCCTCCGAACCCCTTGGTCCCAGCCCAGAGCACCCTCCTACACCCCAAACTCCTCATCCCCAGCTCCACCCCAGAGCACGCATCCCCAACCAGAGCCCTCACCCCCTCCCACACCCCAACCCCAGTTGTGTGAGCATCCATGGCCCACCATACAATTTCTATTCTTCAGTGTGGCCCCAGGCAAAAAAGTTTGCCCACCCATGTTATATACGATACCGGTCTCCGGGATGCCATCTTATGCAGTGTTGTTATATTCACTTTATGTGAAAGGTTGCTCCCAAAGTTACACTCCTAATACATCTTTTTATATAGAACCTGTTTACAAGTGCAAGGTTCTGTGTGCGCCATCTGAAACTACCTTTAATAAATCAGCTTTCTACCTTGTTTTTGCGATCTTGGGATGCGTTAGGCGAGGTATTTCTAGTAGGGACAAGGAGGTGCTGCTTCCGTTATACAAGGCGCTGGTGAGACCTCATTTGGAGTACTGTGTGCAGTTCTGGTCTCCTATGTTTAAAAAGGACGAACTCAAACTGGAACGGGTACAGAGAAGGGCCACTAGGATGATCCGAGGAATGGAAAACCTTTCCTATGAAAGGAGACTCGAGGAGCTCGGTTTGTTTAGCCTAACCAAAAGAAGGCTGAGGGGGGATATGATTGCTCTCTTTAAATATATCAGAGGGATAAATACCAGGGAGGGAGAGGAATTATTTCAGCTCAGTACTAATGTGGACACGAGAACAAATGGATATAAACTGGCCGTGGGGAAGTTTAGGCTTGAAATTAGTCGAAGGTTTCTAACCATCAGAGGGGTGAAATTTTGGAACAGCCTTCCGAGGGAAACGGTGGGGGCGAAAGACCTCCCTGGCTTCAAGATTAGGCTAGATAAGTTCATGGAGGGAATGGTTTGATGGGATAACGTGATTTTAGTCAATTAGGCAATAACGTGCCATCGCTGGTAAAATGAGGGTCCGGCTGGAGATTCTTGCCTGTATGCTCGGGGTTCTACTGATCGCCATATTTGGGGTCGGGAAGGAATTTTCCTCCAGGGTAGATTGGCAGAGGCCCTGGAGGTTTTTCGCCTTCCTCCGCAGCATAGGGCAGGGTTCGCAAGCTGGAGGATTCTCTGCGACTTGAAGTCTTTAAATCACGATCTGGAGACTTCAACAGCTGAGTTAAGGGAAAGTAGGTGGGTCAGCTTTTGTGGCCTGCATCATGCGGGAGGTCAGACTAGATGACCACAATGGTCCCTTCTGACCTTAAAGTCTATGAGTCTATGAGTCTATGAGCTTTCTACCTTGTTTTTCTGATTCCTAGGTTTACCCTTTATGTCTTTGTTCTGAACACATGCATTCCAAATACCATGGGATGTGAAGGCACCTCCTAGGTTTGTACTAGGGTAGAGTAATCATGTTTTGTCCTCTTCCTTTGGGACATTCCAGTACCAGCCTATGAGTACTCCCTACCAGGTGCTATGGTAAAATAATCATGTATCATGAGCCTGACAACTTTCCTCTCTACTTAAGCCAAAGCTTACTTCAGCTAATGCAAGGTGTTATGGGATACTTAATATAAATGGACAGGATTATAGTGAAAGTAAAGGCCAATTTAGGTTATATAACTGCTATAATATTTGTACTTAATGCTATCTATGCTTAATGCATACTAATGTGTGTGTGTGTGTGTGTGTATATGCTCTAACCAGCATGTATTGGTCAACAATATTTAAAACTGGCTGGCAAATGACTTTTCTCATGCAAAAAAATGTCCATGAACATTTAAAATTTTTCATAGTATTCATCTAAATATGTCTTTAAAAAATTTAAAGTTTTCATAGAAAAAACAAATCATTTATTTTTAAAACCGAGTTTTTTGGTTTTTAAAACCCCAAGATATCTTGTTTTTTTTTAATGAAAACCCAGATATTTTAAATGAAAGATTCCATTTAGTCAAAAAGCCATTTTCCATTGAATGCTTCAGTGCAAATTACAATGAACAGGGGCAGTTTACACCTTTCAGAGCTATTGTCTCAGGCAGACCTCACTACAAATTACATTCAGCTTATATTTTGAAATTTATCTTCATGACGAGATTTCTTTCCCCCTTCTTTTTTTAAAAAATGGCAGCTGAAATTTTGGAGCACTAGACAGCAGCACAGGAGATGTGGTATCACATGTACATGCTGCCTCCTCCAATTGAAGCTACTCTGGTTACCTGTTTGTAAAATAGGTATAATGATGCTTAACCATTTCACAATAATGCTTTGAAATCTTCTGATAAAAGATATATACTCTGCATTTATATCAATGAAGCAGTGTTCCTTTAGGTCAGTAATACAGAGGGTTAAAATATAAAGTGTTGATATTACAGGATAATGCAACCTAGCTAGTTTCTCAGAAGAAATGTTGCCCTTTCTTTCTTGGTCTTCTTTTTTTATGGCAGTACCTTACATATATTAGTGAATTAATTATCCTACACCACTCCTGTGAGGAAGGGAAGTATTATTATCCCATTTTAATGATTGGGAACTGAGGCACAAAGAAATTATATGACTTGCTCTGGGTCACCTAAAAAGCCTATGGCTGATCTGGAAACAGAATCCAGATTTCTTAAGTCCCAGTTCACTGTCTTAACAAGACCATCTTTTAGTAGAACTCTCAATACCTATTAAGAAAAGTTAAACCAAGTAAATTGCACTGCAATCAAAATTAATATGGAAAAGCTCCATTTCAGAATAACCTCAGGACTAACTACACAGGATGCTGTGGGTGTCAAAGAGTTGATGCTATTCATATCCGGAAGGGGGGATAGTGAGCTTGCATCACTCCTCCAAACACTCTTATGATCTTATGGCTTGGTTTTCAAGTAGTACTGTATCCTGTTTGTTTTCTTAGTTACAGTATTTCCACTTGGCACAAAATAAGTGCAGCTGTTCTGTGAAGTTGGGCTTTTAGAGGAAGAGAAAGTCCATCCTCCAAAATTGAAGGGAAGGATGAAAATCTTAGGAATCCCAATATCTGTATTCCTCACTTTGGGAAAGTTAGAACCCACTTTGTAATCTCCGTGTATGGGTTTCCTGGATCAAATGAGTCTAGGTCAGATCGTTGCCCACACTAAATCCAGCAGCACAAAGTAATCTTAAAGCTGCAATAAATGCACAAACTGGGATTTCCCTAGCATCAGAGAATTCTCAGCTGATGTACAGCCAGCTCAACACCAGCTTCCTCAAAGCATCTGCTGTAGCTGGTTTCATAGGGCGTCTTTACAAACTAGTACTTGTACTGGGGGCTGGTTTCGCCTCAGACCATTCCCATAATCTGGGGCTATTTACAATCTTAAAATTAAGCACATGCCCAAGTGTTTTATTGAATCGGGGCCCTTGAGGCTAGATCTGCCCCTGCCCCACGCCCCCAGAAAAAAACCAAAATCAAAAACCAAACCAAACCAAACCACACCAAAACCCACCCACAACATAGGCTCAGTTTTGCAATATCTAATTTTAAATACCCTGCTGCCTACTGGAAGCCACAGCCCATGGTTAGGTGCCCAGGCTTCCTATAAAATGCTTGGGGAAAGTTAAGTGCCCAAGAATGAGATTCACAAATGCCCGCATGTTGAGTGGGGAGCCACCCAAGCTAGCCAAAAAAGAAATGTTGAAGCGCTTGGTGTGGCCTAAGCCTCATCTCGCAAGGGAGTTAGGCGTCCACCTCTGGGCTGGAGGGAGATGCCTCCCTGTGCTCATATTTAAGGCCATGAATCCTCTGCTGGAGTTATGGGTCTGAGCCAGTGTGACGAGTTGGGTCACAGAAACCCCCTTGGGACTGCCACCTGATGTGCTGAGACTACCTCGAAGCCTGTTTTCCCTGGTAGCTTGGGACTTCAGTACCTTGCCTGGTTGTGCCAGACACACTAGCCTGCTACAAACACAGATCCAGGTATGAACCACATCCCCCAAAAGCTTCAGGCTTAACTGAAAGCAGCTTAAGAAATTCTCCTGTCTCCAACACCCAGATACCCAGTTCCCAATGGGATCCAAACCCCAAATAAATCTGTTTTACTCTGTATAAAGCTTATACAGGGTAAACTCATAAATTGTTCGCCCTCTATAACATTGATAGAGATATGCACAGCTGTTTGCTCCCCCAGGAATTAATTACTTGCTCTGGGTTAATTAATAAGTAAAAGGTGATTTTATTAAATATAAAAAGTAGGATTTAAGTGGTTCCAAGTAATAGACAGAACAAAGTAAATTACCAAGTAAAATAAAACAAAAACACGCAAATCTAAGCCTAATACACTGTAAATACTGTATGTGATGGAGACCACTTCAAGCCAGGGGGTGCAGTGGTGTCACAGAGTCACCTGGGCAAAGCTCTGGAACTACTCCATACGAAGCCAGTCAGGACTCTGGGGGAGAATACCTCCTCTCTCTGAGCATATTGTCTCCAGGGCAAGAAGCTTACACAGCGTCGACCTTTCTGGGTCCGACCTCGGAGCATTCAGCATCCCCTTCCCGCAGGGAGTCCACGCGGGCGGGGCTCCTGGGGAAGTTAGAGGGCCCTGCACCCCAACTCCGCAGTCAGACATGACTCTCAGCTAGCTGGTAAAACAGAAGGTTTATTCGTCAACAGGAACACAGCGTAGAACAGAACTTGTTAGCACAGAAATCAGTGACTTTCAGCCAAGTCCATCTTGTGGGGAGGGGAGCCCAGAGCCAGGGCTCTGGTCCTCCCCCTGCACCCCAAGCCAGCTGAGACTGACTCGCTTCCAGCCGCCTGGCCCCTGCCCTGCCTGTTGTTCCTCCTCCGGCCTTTGTCTCGCTTCTTGGGTCAAGAGTCACCTGGTCGCATCCCCCTCCTGGGTCTCAGGTAATGAAGGGGCGGCCATAGCATCTGTGCAGGCAGCTGGAGCAACCCCCGCAAAAGTCACACACCCTTATTCCCACCACCTAAACTTTGGTGCAATACACAGGGAAACTGAGGCACGCACAGCATTCATGCAAAACAGTAAGACTCACATAGGCTCACATATAGCATAACAAGGGAAAATCCCCATTATGTCACAGGTGGCATCCCCAGAAACCCTAGCTCCAGCACCTATGATCATAAGCTAATATGTACTCAAAAGGTATGCATGTAACCCACACACTTTCTGGGTGTGGTATTCTGTCCCATCTAGTGGCACTGAGACCACTTAGAGAGAGATAAAATGAGTCTGCTCTACAGCCTTAGCTAACAGGCAGTTGGCTTTTAGTTAATGCGGTAAAGGCTCATGCACTAAACTCCATAGTTTCCCCGGTTCAATCCTACCTGCCGACGACTGGGGGTCTGTCAGCGTTACACATGCACTATACTTGCCCCATTTTCTCTGTGTTTGCTTTCCTTTGTGCAGCAGAGAATAAGTTAACAGACTACACTTCCAAGTTGTTTCTTTAACTGATGACATTATATGACGTGACATGAAAAGCACCTTGGAATTTGAGGGGATTACTGCCTAGCAAAACATAAGGAAAGAATTTCAGTCCTCTTTAAAGTAAAAGTGGTCATCAACAAAATATGGTATGACAATGAGATGACCAGACGGGTGTGACTAAGGCTTCAAGTGGAACCTACTGAAAAATATTTTTCTGTTGTGTCATCTAAACTTTTGGGAAATGCAAAAAGTTCAGAAAAGTTAACACCATATGTTTATAATGCTGCAAACATCAGTATGTGTTAGCAATGCTAAAGAAAATGATGATGGCTTCTTTATGTTAGATCCTGATCCTTTTGAAACCAATGCCTTTACTCTCATTGGATCAATGGAAGCTGGTTTGTGCCCCAACTTTTGGGCTGAAATTTGTTGAAACTAAGGGCTGATAGATTGTACGGGTGCAAACATACAAGTAGCCCTTACTTAAGTATGTTTAGAAGCTCTAAATTTCTTTATGATGGCATACAAAATATCTTTACTTTTCCCAGTCCTCCTCTGAAATTAGGCACAGATCTGTTACTGAAGGTCTTCATTAACCCTTCAAAAGTTTAATTTACCATATTTCCATCTCCTTTTCTAGAGGATGTTAGAATTTCTTCTGTTCCCTAGCGGTCATTGATTTTTTTGCATGCCCACAGCGTACGTTGTCCTAGTAAGTAATGAGACTCAAGACTACATAAACATGTTCTTCTATTGTCCTAAATTCTTCATTGTCATTATTAAAAACTGAGGCAAAATATTTGTTTAGGTGTGGGGCCGTGCCTAGATTATCTTTAATCATCACCCCATCCTTAGTGCTTAGCGATTCCATTTCTTCTTTCTTTGTTTTCTTTTTATTTATATGGTTTTAGAACCTTTTACTATTCATTAATTCCCTTTGCAACGTCCAACTCTGCTTGGTTTTTGGTAGTTCTCACTTTATCCTTACACTTTCTGACCTCCAAGAAGTAGCTCTCCTTGCTGACTTTCTGATTTCTCTTAATCACATGTTTGAGATGCTTGGTCTGCAACCCTTCCCTCCAATTTTTCCCCCTTGCTTAGGATGCAGGCTTCAGACAGTTTCTGCAACTTTGACAAAGTAATTCCAAGCCTCCTCCACATACGGATCCTTGAGTTCTTCAGTTCAGTCCACTTCCCTAACTAATTCCCTTAATTTTTTAAAGTTTGCCATTTGGATATTAAGGGCCCTAGTTGCTGATCTATTTTTGTTTATCCTTCCATTTAGTTTAAACTGAATTAGCTCATGATCCTGCGAACCAAGGTTGTCCCCCACAACCGGTTCTTTTGGTGGTGCTCACTACTCACACTCACCTCTCCAGAGGCTGATGCACATGCATCTCCTTGGGAGGTAGTGCCTCCCTGCCTGCACAGGCTTTTGCACATATATGCTGGGTATTGCACAAGGGCCAGAGGAGCCTGTGGCCTGTGAGTGATTCTTGGGGATCCCAGGTGCCGGAGCCTTTAAACCAGTGTAAAGCCAAACAGAGAATGGCCCACCATTTTTGCCTTCTGTTCAAAACATTTCTCGCAATCCATCCTTTGTGGCGCATTATTCTTTAAAGTTCAGGTATAGTGAATCCCAAATCCACCCTGTATTGGGATTATATACACTGAGAGCAATACATTGTTAAGTTTTGATAACCAAGTTACTTCAATATGCTTTAAAGACAGCGACTCTGAAGGTGAACGCTGAGTTATAAGTTACAATTAAAGACCTCTGAGACACTCTTCCCAGTCAGAAACAGAATCATTGCCTTGACTTTGATGACTTCTACTGTAACCATGGGCCAAATTTTGCTCCTTTACATTCCATTGATTTCAGTGACATTGCAAGGTACAACTGAGAGCAGACTTTGGCCTCATGTCCGTTGGGAAGTTGTCAGCTACTGTACTGTTGTCACTAGGACAATGTTTATTACATTTCACCACCCATAGTGGTGCTGTATAAAACTTTACTTTTTAATTTTTAAATTACTGACCTAGTCTAGAAAGCATCTATCTCTAAATCCTAAAAAGCTAAGAGTCTTTCTGTCTGAGCCAGCAGCATTTGCACCACTTCTGAAGAACATATGTGTATTTAGATGTTTATTAAGTACTTGGAAAATATTTTGCTGGAGGCCTTGCATACAGTGCCTGTTGATAGTAGAGTTGGGAGATTAGCTAGATATCCACCTGTATTTTATTCTAAGACTATGTCTATGTGGGGATGAAAAACCCATGGCTGGCCCAGGTCAGCAAACTCAGGCTCACAGGGCTCCGGCTCCGAGGCTGAAAAAATTGCTGAGCAGAAGTTGAGGCTCGGGCTGGAGCCTGAGCTCTGGGATCCTGTGAGGGTGGAGGGTCCCAGAGCTTGGGCTCCAGCCTGACCCTGAGCTTCTACACAGCAAATTTTAGCCCCCTAGCCTGAGCCCCGCAAGCCTGAGCCAGCTGATCTGGGCCAGTCATGGCCGTGCGGTGGGGCTTTTACCCTGGCCACCCTCTTTTGAAACTACCCCACCCAATCTGTGTGTGAGAAACCCGTCTTTAACATGTAGTAACTTGGGGGAGATTCGCAAAGGCATCTCACTGTCATTTGTGCCTTTGCAAATCTCCCTCTTGATCTTTTGCATTTTTCCCTCAAAACAGCAAAAGCAGTTTGTCCACATCATTTTTTGAAAGGCCTTTTGGAGATGAGTGCAATAATAGAAGCATTTTAAAGCACTAACTCCTGTTGTTAGCATTCTTATAACTCAAAAGTGGCCAAGCTGAGTGTTTGCAATACAAATCACTCAGAGCAGTTTGCTCTCTGATTTAAGTCTTGCATACCAAAAGTCCACCCGGAGAGGAGGCAGAAGAGGAGAAGAAGAAGAAGGAAAAAAAAGGTTGAATAACTCAGACACAGCTGGTTTGCAGGAAGTGTGCATGTCGACTGGCAGTAGTAGGAAGAATTCTGCTAAGCAATTTTTGCTCTGTTGTCTTTATATTGTCTTCCAAATCAGAGTACTGCACTTCACCGACCAAACTTTCAACTGTGCGTACAACAGGTGCACCAGAACACAATGCACACACACTTGTTGCTCACACAGAACCCTGGGGCTAGGTTGTGCCTGTAGACATATGTGACTCCAACAGTCCCTCATTGCCAACCGGCAATAGGTTCACTGTCATGTATAAGCAACTCTTATCAGGCCTGACCAACTCACAACACTTAACACATTATAGACAAATACTATGACAGCACGTAGTGCCTTGTAAGGTATCAAATGAAGCACAGTAACACACTGCTCATCAATATCATTGTGAAATGTATGTATTAACACTATATAAGGAATTATGGATACTTACTGATATTATGCTTTAATGCCTGTAACCAAAGGGAGAAATCAGTTTTCTCCCAGAGAGGACGGAAGGTAGTTTCTAATGTAAATTGAGCATTTTGGAGCCAAATACAATGTGAGCTGCATTTGCACAGAAGTCAACAGGAAAAGCCAGGTTGATGGGGAGCATGTGAAATCAGTATGGAGTCTGAATCCCAGGGGTTCATCTTGATTCTGGAAACAAAGACAATAAAGTTCGGGAAATATAAGAAGATGCAAAAGTCCATTTTGTTATCCATTTACTGAGGAGACCTCTGGCAGGGCATAGGGGAGTCATAAAAATCTGAATCCTGATTTGACTGAAAATTAGCAAGCTCTACACAAAAACTTTGAGGGTGAGAAAACTGCTTTAGCCAAAGTAATGTAGCTTGCTAAAGTTATGTTTAGTTTCTCTGAAGCAAGTTATACTTTTGTTTTTGTAACTGATTCTGTTTTCACTAGCCTTATTCAGTATCACTTAAAACTCTGTCTTTGTTAATAAATGTCTCTTTATTTTATCATAGGTAGATCTCAGTGCTGTAATAATAAACAAAGTGTGAATTCTTAGTTGAATCAAACAACCTTGTGTGTACACTGTCTCTTTGGAGATAGTGGACTTGGTAGTTTCTGTGAGTATCCAGTTACAGGGATGGATGTTTCAGGGGAATGCTCTTCCTAGTGGATCAGGAACTGGAGTGCACTAAGTGCTATCTGCAAGGCAAAGTAAGGGCTGGCAGTGACCTGAGAAGTTTGTCTGAGGTGAGAGGGAGTTGTCACCCAGTTTAGCAGGGGGGTTACACACTCACCTGAAGTTTTGGGCACCTTGAGAAAGTGCCAGCGCATAGCCCTGAGCAAGGGACAGTGCATAAGGACTCCAGGCTAAGGGCTGCATTTTATTATATGCTTGTATATCTATCAAAATGGAGCCCAAACTGGTCATGGCCTACAAATGCTACCTCAATATAAAGGTTTAATAATAATAAGCTTCACTGCCCCAACAGATACTGTGCCTCAGAGACACCCAAGTGACTCACAATTCTCTCCCTGCTTCCCCCTTGCTCTAAGAACAGTAATCTAATGCTCTCTATGAGCTCAGTTGCACTGGCAGGCACACCTAAAGTCTGGGTAGGCCACTCAGGAGTGGAAAGGAGGGGACATGTAGTCCAAGTCACAACTTAATCCTTCATTTGGGCACAGATTGGATAATTGAAAACTCGTAATTGGGCTTGCAATCCTCCTGATGTGCATTTGCACAAATTTGGCGGTTTGTGGGCACAACAGGTGCATGACTAAACAATTTGGCCTTCTCTGTACATCTGCAAAATGCCACTTGCTGCTCTGATTTCTGACTTAGCACTGTGGTCAGCATTACAGTCAGAGCTTCCAAAGGAATTCAGAAGTCTAGAGAAGCTAAGGCCAATCTCCCAACAGTTGTATTTATGAATTTGAAGAATCCTTGGGTTTCGTCAGCTGAGAAGGCTGCTAATGCACTCTGTACTGCTTCATCATGATTGCTATTTGCTTGAGTTCCTCATTCATTCTGTAAAATTGAGCTCTGTATTTTTAGAAATACAATTATGTAACATTCTTGTGCCAAATTAGTTCTTCAGTTCTCTGAACCCCTCTGGTAAAGTATCAGGACTTCCTAGTACATACCACAGTGTTTAGTAAATAAAATGCTTGAAGACTCAGTATAATGGGAAAACAAATACAATACAATTTCTGAATCTATGTACCTGTATGTAAAAATATCAATGCTTTCTATGACTCTCATATTAAAATAGTGGTCCATAGCAATTTCCCATTGTGTTAATTTGGCTGCAAACTTCACTAGTGCAAAACTCTTTGGTTTGCTTTCTTGCCTTTTCCTCTTATAGTTTTATAACTCAGTGGAGATACATTCTTAAAAAGAGATGCTTTCTAAATGATTGTAAGCAAAGCTAGGTTACACGTAATCATTAAGGAAAAGATGAAGGGCCGGATGGCTGAGGATATTGGTACTGGAATATGGGGCTAGATTTGCTGTTGTGGCTGAGATTGCAGCAGCAGAGAAAATAAGTTTTGGGTCGTTGGAAAGCTGGTTATGGCTTCCTGATTTTCTGTTTGTCTCCACTTTAATCCCCATCTTAGTGGATATTAAAACAGTCTAGGGGCTGCTTTAACTTACACCAGCTGGTAATAGTCCTCAAAGGGCCATCCACCAGCTAGGGGTAGCTGGGGCACAGTGTACACTCTCTCGCCTACACTGGGGCTGCAGGGGGAGGTGTAGGAGCTGACTACATCAGTTCTGTGCCTTTGAGTGGTGCAAAGGGAGAAGAGCAGGGCAGTGAATCCGGCCCATGCACCCTTTCAGCTCTGTGTAACTAAATCTGAATCCAGTACCGATCAGTTGTGGGCATCTGGCAGCAGATAAGTGGTGTATGTGAAATGAGTTGTCACCTCAGTGCACTTCTGAGAGGACAGGTGTCTGTGGCATTGCAGCTACCACCACATTTGGCACTTTTGCTAGAGGTCGGGGTAGCAAGACAAGAAATTAAATGGGCATGAAGACTGGATTACCCACTTTCTCACCCTTAGAAGTGATCCCTCTAAAAGCAGGTTGAGGCAGATAGTCGGGAGTCTTGATCCTGCTGCTGTTTTTCTGCTGTGTCTGTTCCACAAGTGTCATTTCCAGTGCTGATAACCTGGTACTTTCCATGATCACGACATTTACTTTATTTAAACACAAAAATCTGTGTCTGCTGAGAGATGCAGGGGATAGAAGAAGAAAAGGAGCTAGGGCCCGACCCAAAGTCCATTGAAGTGAATGGAAAGACTCCTGTTGACTTCAATGGATTTTGGATCAAGCCCCTAATTAACAGGTGTGTAAAGTGTGTAGGATACATGGTGTAATACCACGCCCCTAGAGGGTCATTAGCAGCAGGGATTGAATCTGGGACCTGTGGATATAAAACCATGAGTCTGTACTGACTGAGCTAAAAGAGCAACTCTGTTACCCACGTGTGCTACAGCCGTGGCTCTGTCTAGACTGCAAAGAAAAAGCAGTGGCACCAAGTCTCAAAACCCGGGTCAACTGGCTCAGGCTGCAGGGTTAAAAATAGCATAGATATTCCCACCCAGGCTGGAGCCTGGGCTCTGAAACCTGGCTCCAGTCAGAGCAGGAACATCTACACTGCTATTTTTAGCCCCAAGTCAATTGACCCGGGCTCTGACACTCGGCACTGCAGGTTTTTCTTTGCAGTGTAGACATGCCCTGAATGGCGTGTTCACCACTCCCGGGGGAGACAGAGCACCACGATGAGCGGGTGGATGTTACAGTGGGATTGGAGGCAGGAGCACATTTCCTCCTGGCAATAAATGAGTGTGGCAGGGTGGATTCTAATGTCTTATTCTGAATGTTTATCTTTAAGATGAGTGCTCTGGACAGATTCTAAACAATGGAATCTGTTTCAGTTAGGCTAGGCGTTCAGACACGGCAGTGCTGGCAGCCGTATAAGTACCTAGCTAGTTCCAGGCTGTGATATTCTGGTAGCCCCTTGTATTGAAGTGGAAAATAGCATAAGTGGAGGGTCTTGGATCAAATCTGTGGAATTAGACTATGGAACTCAAGGTACAGTGGGGCCAATAATTTAGCAGGATTAAAAAAATACAGACAAAACAAACAAGCAAACAAAACCTGGAGGCTTCACTAGGTATTGGAAATATCCAGAAATGATATATCCATAGCTAAAATATCCAAAGCAATGCCTGAATTGTCTAGAAAAATTTCTGTTGAAGAGACATACCTCAGGGGACATCAACTGTGCTGGATTATAGAATGTTTATGAATGAGAAATTCTTTCCTCCCATATCCAATTACCACACCATTGTGATTTGTGCACCAGGGCACACCCGGTGGAATTGTGGGGGACATCCTGTGAGGGATGAGGAAAGGGGGCAACAGTAAGAACATTTAGTTGGTTGGAAGGAGGAGCTGACAATGTGGCATGTATAGCCCATGACTCGGAGCCAGTAATTCTAAAGAAAAGGGTAGAAAGTTTAAAGAAAAAAAGGTTTAGAAAAAAAGACCAAGTCAGAGTAAAAAGAGAAAAAAGAACAAGGAGGGAAAAAACAAGCAAACAAAACCTCCCCACAATCTCTTGTGAAAATGGAAAACCAAGAAAAGCACTATGAAGCGAGTGGACCGGACACACAGCTGGTGTAAATAGCTCCCTGGAAGTCAATTGCACTGTGTTGATTTACACCAGAGGAGGATCTGGCCCATAGTGTCCTTTATAAAGCTATGATTCTCCCCAGATATTTGTATCTCCTCTCTTCAAAGAGGCACCTGTTGTTGGTGGAGGTGGCAATGGGGCTGGATTAATGCACATGCAGTCAGTCTGCTTGGCCCCATCCCTTTGGCCCCAAACTGAACCCCAGCTGCTGCTCACCACAGCAGGTGCTTCGTACAGGCCAGAACAGCTGTTTGAATGCACATTGTTATGACCAATAGGAGGGAGGAAGACCCTGAAAAGTGTACATCACATTAGCTGTCTTTTGGCTACCTCACTGCTCAGCCCAGCCTGAGGGAGGAGACAAGGGTATGCAGAGGAGTTCAGATTTGGGAACCCAGCACACAGAATAGAACACAATATTCTAGCATCTCCTCGTGGAAATGAATGCTAGAAGAAAATATAAATAGAGGCAGTCATACTGTTCAGAGCATGCCAGCTAGGCACAGCCTAGAGTAAGGGGCGGTGCAGAGCTGCACAGCTCTGTGGAGAGCATTAGGAGGCTTCCTATGAAACCCTCCTTGAACACCCTGGCATGCAGGGGATGGGGCCTTCCACTACACTCCATTCTAGGGTGCAGCCAGTTTCCCTATTTCCTCTTCTACTCCCCCCTTCCCTTCCAGTCCACCCTAGATCCCCTCCGATTTGACTTCTACCCTCTTCATGCTACTGAAACAGCTCTCTCCTAAACCGCTCTGACCTCTTCATGCCCTATCCAGACTATATCCAAACCTTGTTGCTTCTGATGCTTCCATCACATCGCCAAGAGCCAGGCTATTCTATCGGTTTGCACCACAAAACTCTCACATACTTCAAGTTCTTAGAGCTAAATCCTGAGGTCCTTACATTTTTTTGTTTGTTCTGTGTATACTCAGTTCTTACTCAAGAACTTCTTCCATTGAAGCCTCTGTAAGGACTGAGGAAATGCTGAGCAAGGACTTTTCCCAGTGTCCTGATGGCAGATGATTGTAAGGGGTGATTATGCAGGCCATATTTCATTACAGCATAGCCCAGCCTGAATCAAGGAGAAAAACATTAATATTGGAGGCCTCTATTCATCAGGAAATAGGATTTCCGCAGGTGCCAAGTCGCAAATGCTCTGCGTGCCTTTCAGGCGTGGCACACAGCACTGCTAAATCCTGATTCAGGATGCAAGAATGTCTTGCGACCCCTGCCATGTAAACCACTGTCTGACTGTGTTTGGACATTGGCCGTCAGTGCTGACAGCAGGCAAGCATGGACGAAATGAGCAGCTTCTCTTCCAGGCTAAATAAGCCATATTAAACATCCTAAGTATCCTAACTCAGTTCATACCTTCTGTAACAAATACAGTAGGTTTTTTTTTGTAATGAGATCTGACACGCAGTTGGTAAGAACCTGGACTTTCTTTTCTTGCCCCAGCCACAAGGTCTAGGGTCTGGTGACAAAGGACTAGAATCAGTAGCCATATTCTTCATGTAGGATTACATAGAAATGTATTAATCTGAGATAATATCATATACCAGCAAGGCCACAACACCCCCCCATAAGGGGTAGACAGTGTTATCTCCATTTTGTTTGTTCCACCTGTTGTCCATAGTCTTATATTTGGATTATAAGATTTTTGAGGCAAGGACTGGCCCTTTGTTATGAGTCTGTACAGTGCACAATGCAGCCTTGGCCTCCAAGCACAACAGCATTATTATTGGTATTGATGATGATATTATAAATAGGGAAACTGAGGTAGAGAAACTAAGGGAATTAATTGCTCAAGGCCTTTGAGGGAATCTGTGTCAGAGTCCAGATTGGAGCTCAGGAATTCTTGGCTCCCATACCTGTGCTCAGGCCTCTAGACCATACCACTCTTTCATACAGTTAGACACCTGGAAGTGACACCACACACCTATCTGCATCTTTATGTATCTACAAATCTTTGAGAATCTGTCCCTAAGTATCTAAGACATGTTTGAAAATGGGACTTTAGTGCCTAAATTACATAAGCACTTTTATCCATGGTCAAAAGGAGTGGGGGGAATGACAAATACACTTTGTGGTGAGGAACAAAAGAGAGGAGCATTTTTGGAATATCAGCTCACATGTTATTACTTACTGGTCTGAAGGTAGGAAATGCAGGACTCTGTAGCAGCTGCACGTGTTTTCAGGGATCTGCACCAGAGAGACTTCTACTTTGTCTGAGATCCTTGTTAGGCTACGAGGAATTCCCAATCCAGTACCAAAAATATGAAAGGTGCCCTTTACTGTATTGCCTACAATTAGCTTGCTGCCACTTGGAAAAACAATCATTAAGTGGTGAGTAAAAGCCATGTCAGAAATGGAACTTGACAAAGTGGTAACACATAATTACACCGAGTGACATTCTTCACACCTGCTGTGGAGCATAACAGTAGCTGGCTGACTTAACCCGTGGCACTACAAGCAAAGCATTGTACTGGGACACAGCCCGGACACCGATTAAATTACACACTGATTAGGTCTTCAGCTTCTCTCTGTCAGTGCGGACAATGAAGAATCAGAGAAGGACATTAGAGCTTTAGCAGACCTTGCGCTCTCCAACTAAGGAGGATTAGTTTGTAAATGGTAAATTGTGTTGGGGCCAACAGTCACAAAGCTGCTGTGTGCTTTGCCCTTCTGCTGGCTCGAAGTGGGAGGTTTTGTGGAGAAAGAAACCCACCGGCACGATCTGCATGGAAAATAAAGGTCAGCCCCTTTCTTTCTCGTACAAGCGCAGGAATAAAGCTGTGTCGATGTGCTTTTCGGAATCACTCTCAGCACTATGTATCATCCTTTTATACCGGGGTGGCCAACCTGAGCCTGAGAAGGAGCCAGAATTTACCAATGTACATTGCCAAAGAGCCACAGTAATATGTCAGCAGCCCCTCATCAGCTCCCCCGCCCTGCTCCCAGCGCCTCCCGCCCACCGGCAGCCCCCCCAATCAGCGCCTCTCCCTCCCTCCCTGCACCTCCCGATCAGCTGTTTTGTGGCGTGCAGGAGGCTCTGGGGGGGAAGGGAGGAGGAGCAAGAGCACTGCAGGCTGAGGGGAGGGGGCGGGAAGGGGTGGAGTGGGGGCAGGGCCTGTGGCAGAGCCAGGGGTTGAGCAGTGAGCACCCCCCAGCACATTGGAAAGTTGGTGCCTGTAGCCCCAGCCCCGGAGGCGGTGCCTATACAAGGAGCCGCTTATTAACTTCTGAAGAGCCGCATGTGGCTCTGGAGCCAGAGGTTGGTCATCCCTGTTTTATACAAAGGGTTTGGGGCCAGATTCATCCCTGTGCAGCTCTTGACAGGGGGACAAAAGGGTTGCAACTTTTGCCTCCCATATACTGAGGCTGCTGGGGGCTGGTCCAGTCCCTGGCATAGGCTAGGTCAGCCCTCAGGGCTACTCTAAATGGTACCCCTCCCTCAACAGCTTCTGTGGGCCATTGTAAAGCTGCAGAATTATGTGGGTCCAATCAATTCTTGTCACACCAATGCTCTACCTGTACCCAGCCTGGAATACTCCCTGCAAAGGGGACTTGTTTGGATACCCTGTGCTTGTGCTAGTCACTGGAGTTGGAGTGGAGGGCTTTATTCCTGCCTAATATCCCATTTGGGACCAGCCTAACTGTGAAAAGGGAGTGTAGGGTGACAATGAATCAGGTCTTCTGTATCTTTTTGTGACACTCAATCTAAGGGACACATCCCATTAAATATCCTTTGGGCCATTTTTTTTTTTTTTTTTTTTAGGGAGATCAAATCCCAGGGAGAAGCACAATAGCATGATTTCTTCCCTTGCTACATGAATGCAACACAGCTTCTTTGCTTGTACTATATATCCATTGTCTTTACATTTCCACTCCCTGTGCATCAGAAGTACAACAGTTGTTAAACAAGAATCTAAACCAAGGGCTGGACTAAGCCAGTACTTAATACCACCCATTGATCAGGTGGTTCCAACAGGTTCTATATAGAATTGAAGCTTTCTTTAAGTAAGGCTGAGATTTTCAAAGCAGAATGGGAAATGTGGACATCCAATTCCCATTAGGCTGAATTGGCCTTGGGAATTCAAATACTATTGGCAGCTTTGAACAGCTCAGCCTAAAAAAGGCAAAGGCAACCATCTGAATGTGACCCAGTGTAATGTTGCCTTTCCAAATCTGCAAATACAAACAGAATCAATAGCCATGGGAGTTGTGACCACTCTCTATTCATCTTAATATATGTTGACTCTGAAACTTAACGATGGCATCTACATTGACAGTATTCTTAGTTATCTCATTGGTGGCTATTTTAGCAGAAATATCTAGATACTGTAGGACTGTGGGTAGGGCTTGGTTAGTGTACCACTTTTTTTTTTTTTTTAAATTCACCATGTTCTGACTCCTAATCTCAATTAAGAATAAATTACCTGGGTTCCTTACTCCTAAATGTCAGGTCAGTTTTGCTACAAAATACCGGTTATTAGAGTAACTAGCACATAGTATGTCATTTCTCCAAAAATACCGTGAGTTTCCAAAATCTAGTTTAATCCTTGCAGTTTCATAATGCTGTACAAGGTGTGACTTTTTACAAAAGTTCAGTTAAAAATGACTCAATTGCAAATAAATTTAGCAGCTGCTTGACATAAAGTAACTATGGCTTAGAGTGGGGTTGGTCCTAAACTGAAAAATTAGAACTACTTTGAACATCCAGTGCCATGTTTAATTCTGTGGATGCTTTCAAAAACATATTTTAAGAAAAACATTTAAAAATAGTTATCCACAGGTACCAATACAGGATTGACAGGGGTTAACATCACTGACATCACGTCAGAACTTCATATTGTTTTAATGGTTATTAATGCCCTGCTGTTGGAAGACAGACGGTGCCAGCTGTCAATTAGAATGCTACCTCTCCACTGGTGAGCCTAGGCCTACACTTGGAATGGGGGGGCTGTTAGATTCTCCACCCTGCCTGAGCTCCAACTCAGATGCAGTGTGTGTGTGTGTGGGTGGGGAGTTGTATTGAGCCAGTTACAGTTCCCTGATCCCAGGCCACCTGGCCCCAGAATGAGCCAAGTAGCCATCTGCTCTAGAGCCATGTTCTGAAGACAAGGGCAGTTTTGCCTGAGCCTGATCTCCATACTAGGCCCACATAGTGCAAAGTTTGGAAGAAAACAGGACAGGAAATGCAAACAAACACATTCTCCCATTGACTTCAATGGGCTTTAGATCGGTCCCAGATCACTGTTAACAGCACCAGCCCTGAGCAGTACATGCTTTGCTTTCAATATTGAGCGTCTCTGGGCACCAATAGGGGAAAGCAGAAATGGCAGACAGCAAAGAGGAAAACTGTTGAGAGGAGAAGGGGAGGCAAAGCAACTTTGCAATGTCAGGATGATGATGAATATGGAGCAGTTAATTAGCTTTGACTACATGATATTCATTATTCATCCAGATGTGCTTGTCCAGCGGCCCCACATGGGGATGGCTATTACTTTGCATAATACCCTTTGAATTACATCCACCATTAAGGGAGTGAAACAGATACCCAAAGGTGCAACACATCAGTGTATTGTATCAAATTAAGAGAGGCACTTTTTGGCAGGCTGTGATAAACTCGGGTTTAAGGTGGCATTAGATTAGGCTTTAAATGTATTATTGTTTTGAACAGAATAACACAACTGAAAAGAGCTAAAAGCATTTCAGCTGGTAAAAAAATGAAACAAAACTCTACTTCCTTTCCTGCAGCCTGGAACCAAAACAGGATTGCACAGCCCGGATAAAATAGCATTGGCTCACAAGGGGAGCAATTGATTGGATCGTGCCAGTACTGGAACATGCTGAGAGCAGTTTTGATTCATTGGGAGGAATGGCTTGGGGGATCTGGCCAAATAATTTAGGCTCTCATTTGTCAAGGGGTATTTTTAAACGACTTATGTTGGTTGGGATTGGAAAAAAGCTCTGGTCTCTTCACCAGAAGGACTCTCAACACCAATGATGTCTCTTATTGCGCTTGCTTTATGGAGAATAGTTTGTCTTGGCATAACAGGTATTCAAAGAAAGCATCATATATATTCATCTAGCATCCTACAAAACCTGGTTAGTGATGTGATCTTGTCAAAGGAACAGGTTTATTTTTATCCATTCCCTGCTAGCAAAAAGACCCGGGAATATATTATATTCGGACAACTAATTGAAGTTTCCTGATCACAGGCCCTTGTTCTAATGGGGGACTTCAATCACCCTAACATCTGCTGGGAGAGCAACACAGCAATGCACAGAAAATCCAGGAAGTTTTTGGAGAGTGTTGGGGACAACTTCCTGGTACAAGTGCTGGAGGAACCAACTAGGAGCCGTGCTCCTCTTGACCTGCTGCTCACAAACAGGGAAGAATTGGTAGGGGAAGTAGAAGTGGGTGGCAACCTAGGCAGCAGTGACCATGAGATGGTTGAGTTCAGGATCCTGACAAAAGGAAGAAAGGAGCGAAAAATACTTCAGAAAAGCAGACTTTGACTCCCTTAGGGAACTGATGGGCAGGATCCCCTGGGAGGTTAATAAGAGGGGGAAAGGAATCCAGGAGAGCTGGCTGTATTTTAAAGAAGCCTTATTGAGGGTGCAGGAACAAACCATCCTGATGTGCAGAAAGAATAGAAATTATGGCAGGCGACCAGCTTGGCTTAACAGTGAAGTCTTCAGTGAGCTTAAACTCAAAAAGGAAGCTTACAAGAAGTGGAAATTTGGACAGATGACTAGGGAGGAGCATAAAAATATTACTAGAGCATGCAGGGGTGTAATCAGGAAGGCCAAGACACAATTGGAGTTGCAGCTAGCAAGGGATGTGAAGTGTAACAAGAAGGGTTTCTACAGGTATGTTAGCAACAAGTTGTTCAGGGAAAGTGTGGGACCCTTACTGAATGGGGGAGGCAACATAGTGACAGATGATGTGGAAAAAGCTGAAGTACTCAATGGTTTTATTGCCTTGGTCTTCACAGACAAGGTCAGCTCCCAGACTGCTGCACTGGGAAACACAGTATGGGGATGAGGTGAACAGCTTTCAGTGGTGAAAGAACAGGTTAAGGACTATTAGGAAAACTGGACATGCACAAGTCCATGGCTCCCGATCTAATGCATCCAGGGGTGGTGAGGGAGTTGGCTGATGTGATTGCAGAACCATTGGCCATTATATTTGAAAATTTGTGGCGATCAGGGGAGGTCCTGGAGGATTGGAAAAAGGCAAATATAGTGCCTATATTTAAAAAAGGGAAGAAAGAAAACCCGGAGAACTACAGACCGGTCAGCCTCACTTCAGTCCCTGACAAAATCATGGAGCAGGTCCTCAAGGAATCCATGTTGAAGCAGTTGGAGGAGAGGAAGATTATCAGGAACAGTCAACATGGATTCGCCAAGGGCAAGTCATGCCTGACCAACCTGATTGCCTTCTATGATGAGATAACTGGTTCTGTGGATATAGGGAAAGCAGTGGATGTGATATATCTTGACTTTAGCAAAGCTTTTGATACGGTCTCCCACAGTATTCTTGCCAGCAAGTTAAAGACGTATGGATTGGATGAATGGACTATAAGGTGGATAGAAAGCTGGCTAGATTGTTGGGCTCAACAGGTAGTGATCTATGGCTCGATGTCTAGTTGGCAGCCGGTATCAAGCGGAGTGCCCCAGGGGTTGGTCCTGGGGCCAGTTTTGTTCAACATCTTTATTAATGATCTGGATGATGGGATGAATTGCACCCTCAGCAAGTTCACAGATGACACTAACCTGGGGGGAGAGGTAGAGACGCTGGAGTGACCTAGACAAATTGGAGGATTGGGCCAAAAGAAATCACACGAGGTTCAACAAGGACAAGTGCAGAGTCCTGAACTTAGGAAGGAAGAATCCCATGCACCGCTACAGGCTGGGGACTGACTGGCTAAGCAGCAGTTCTGAAGAAAAGGACCTGGGGATTACAGTGGGCGAGAAGCTGGATATGAGTCAGCAGTGTGCCCTTGTTGCCAAGAGGGCCAATGGCATATTGGGCTGAATTAGTAGGAACATTGCCAGCAGATTGAGGGAAGTGATTATTCCCCTCTATTTGGCACTGGTGAGGCCACACCTGGAGTACTGTGTCCAGTTTTGGTTCCCCCACTACAGAAGGGATATGGACAAATTGGAGAGAGACTAGCGGAGGGCAACGAAAATGATTAGCGGGCTGAGGCACATGACTTACGAGGAGAGACTGAGGGAACTGGGGTTATTTAGTCTGCAGAAGAGTGAGAGGGGATTTGATATCAGCCTTCAACTACCTGAAGGGGGGTTCCAAAGAGGATGGAGCTAGACTGTTCTCAGTGGTGGCAGATGACAGAAGCAGCAGCAATGGTCTCATGTTGCAGTGGAGGAGGTCTAGGTTGGATATTAGGAAACACTATTTCACTAGGAGGGTGGTGAAGCAGTGGAATGGGTTACCTAGGGAGGTGGTGGAATCTCCATCCTTGGAGGTTTTTAAGGCCCATCTTGACAAAGCCTTGGCTGGGATGATTTAGTTGGGGTTGGTCCTGCTTTGAGCAGGGGATTGGACTAGATGACCTCCTGAGGTCTCTTCCAACCCTAATATTCTATGATTCTACATTGGTGATGGGCCAGGGCAACTGCGGGCCTGGTTTTTACATAGTTTTTTTAATCAATGTAACTCAGTGGAGTTCTTCCTGATTTACACTTCAAAAGAGAATTGGATATTTTATATGGAAACCAAGAATATCCAAAGTTATCATCATTACTTATAACAAATTTAGGAAGGGGTGTTAAATCTCATGCTATAGTCAGTCTTTAAGTATTAGAGACCAGGAGGCAGATCATCCCACATCTGCCTACTGCAGAGTTCTCATACATTCTTCTGAAGAATCTGGTGCTGGCCATAGTAAGATACAGGATATTGGAATAGATATCTGAGTCTGATTCCAGTCTTTAAATGGCTATGTTCCCATGTACACTGGGGTAAATGAGAGTAGAATCGGGGCTTAGGTAGGCCAAGGCTTTGGTTTCTATTTGGAGCTAAATCAGGACCATTGTTCAGGTTTAGATTTAAGAGTGCTGAAATTTATTAAGCTATTCTTAAAAGATTTTGGCTGTTGGAAACTTGTACAGAAAAAGAAGCCCCTTGTGATTTTTGATCTAACTTGCAACCCATGTCACGCAGATGGATTCTGATGGAGGGATTCAAATTACACTCCTCCAAAATTCAAGCAATTTAAAATCTAGGTTACAGTTTTCACCCAACTGTATATATTTAATACCATTTACAATTTGATAGCATAAAAATGAGAATAAATTAGTTATTTTCCACACATAAAACATATATACAATAGGAACTCGAATTATTTATTGAGTTGGAGGTACCATGAAATGCTTGATGGTACCTTGTAATCACTCTGCAGTCATAATTTTTCATATTCGTAATTTTTAGAAACTTCAGACTGACTTGCCATGTGGACTATTTTTTAAAATTATTTTGTGGTGATGAGGTAAGTAATTTGTATCACTACTGAGGAATACATTTTAAAAGGGAAGACACAGGAGGTCTGGCCACATGAAGCCCACTAACTTTGGGACACTTTTAAAAAAAATGTGCACACACAATTGTAATAATAAATAACCGTTATGACATCTAACATCACGACTGTACAGTCCAGGCAGGTGATTAGATGCCTAAATGCCATCATTTGCACCTACACTTAACTGGGCCATAAAATTAGAGAGAGAGGAGAGTCCCCATAAAATGGGGGAGAGTCGCCATTGCTGCTTTAAGCCACTTGCCTGAAATTCTTTGTAATACTTTAAAATTAAAACCTTAAACTGAATTGTTTTCAGTCAGATTTTGTTCTGCCATGAAACACTGATTATGGAACCAGTACTACAAGTGGAGATAGCTAACTATCCTTTTATATTTAATATCAGAAGTCTTTTTTTCAGCTGCTAAGCTTAAGTATCTTAAATATAATATACTTGGAACAGCAGAAATGTTAATTTAACCCTTTAGTTCCCATAATGGTGACTAAAATATTTATAAGGTTTGAATATGGAGGATTTTTCAGGAATCATTTTAAAACTAACTAATCAAATTAACCTTCTTTACCCCCAATCTAGAAAAAAGTATTTATTTCACAACATTAACATTTGTTTTATTGACAAAACATGTATTTGTAACTGAGTTATGACCCAAATGTATGCAATATACTTTTTTAATTCACATACATTAGTTCAGTTTCATGTGGTTTGCTACAAGACAGGAACGTGTTCTTTATTTTGGTGAATCATTATTTGTGGATCTAGGTATTGGTACTAGGTACACTTCAAAACGTTTATTATACTTTAATGAGATGTTGCTGCAGATTACCTGGAAATGAATTTTAAAGCTACTGGGTCAGATCCCCAGCTGGTATAAAGCAGGGAGACTCCACTGAAGTTAATGAGGCTATGCTGATTTGTGTCAGCTAAGGATCTGGTCCATTATCTAAATTACTAAAAAAAATTGTATAAAAGTTGTTTCGGTTCTACTTTAGAAGAAATAATTTAGGATGTTCTAATTCAGAAGAAATAAATAACTACATACTTACTTTCTGGGTACATGGCATATACAACAAGCTGTTACAAAAAACATGACATTATTATTTGTACCACGTCAAATAAAATGGTATGAAAAAAAAATCTTTTGAGCTATCATCTGATTTAGTTTTAAAATAAAATGAGCTAAATTTCCCCCCCCCACCTTTTGATATAAATGACAATATAATGAGAAATGATTTTCCGCCCATGTATATTGTATATCATGTTTTATAGGCAGGCGACACAGGTATTATTGGCATTTAAAGTTTGATAACTGATAATGAAAAAACTATACAACTTCACTTCCAAAACTTATTTATATTCTCAGGGCCAAACTCTCAGCCATAGGCTCAAAGAATGCACCTGCAAATGTATACACATCCTATTGTGTCCTATTCCTGCAACTGCACCTCCAGACCCACATATTTACATCTGCAAATAGACATCTGTGCTGTGCCAACATCTGTCTTCTTTGCACATGCGTGTGTCTGGGTTTGTATATGAATGAGTGTGCAACTGGGAATTTGGCCCTTAGTGTGTTTATTCAAGCATGAATATACTTGTGCTTATTTCTGACTAACTGTGTAATAGTCACAAAATTTATGAGTACCATCACACCTCCTCATATGTGCATGACTATGCCAGCCTCTAGTTGCTGCCATACACGATGTATAAGACGTAATACTACTACACACCACACAACAAAAACACTAACCCAGGAACCAATCCCTACAACAAACACCGTTGCCAACTCTGTCTGAATATCTATTCAAGGGACACCATCATACGACCTAACCACATCAGCCACACCATCAGGGACTCGTTCACTTGCACATCTCCCAATGTGATATATGCCATCATGTGCCAGCAATGCCCCTCTGCCATGTACATTGGCCAAACCAGACAGTCTCTACGCAAAAGAATAAATGGACACAAATCAGACATCAAGAATTGTAACATTCAAAAACCAGTCAGAGAACACTTCAATCTCCCTGGTCACTCAATAACAGACTTAAAAGTGGCAATTGTTCAACAAAAAAACTTCAAAAACAGACTCCAACGAGAAACTGCAGAACTGGAATTAATTTGTTCCGTAACCTTTAATTTTTGATGAAATGGAAAAGTCAGAGCAAGACATCCAGGGTGTCCTACCAGAATACAAGTAGAATTCTGCATCACAGTTGGTTTTGATTAAAAGAGCTTCAGGAAACCATTCAATTCATTTGAGTATAATTAAAAACCTTTTAATCTGTATATATTTCTGATAAAATTGACTTTATCAGTCAAGTTAACCTTGCTGTTTTTACTAGTTTTGTCATGTGTCAAGGCTGCTTCCCCACTCTGAACTTTAGGGTACAAATGTGGGGGCCTGCATGAAAACTTCTAAGCTTAACTACCAGCTTAGATCTGGTCCGCTGCCACCATTCCCAAAGCTAATTCCCTTCCCTGGGAAGCCTTGAGAAACTCTTCACCAATTCCCTGGTGAATACAGATCCAAACCCCTTGGATCTTAAAACAAGGAGAAATTAACCATCCCCCCTCCTTCCTCCCACCAACTCCTGGTGGATCAAGATCCAACCCCCTTGGATCTAAAAACAAGGAAAAATCAATCAGGTTCTTAAAAAGAAGGCTTTTAATTAAAGAAAAAGGTAAAAATCATCTCTGTAAAATCAGGATGGAAAATAACTTTACAGGGTAATCAAACTTAAAGAGCTCAGAGGACCCCCCTCTAGCCTTAGGTTCAAAGTACAGCAAACAGAGATAAACACTCTGGTAAAAGGTACATTTACAAGTTGAGAAAACAAAGATAAACTAACACGCCTTGCCTGGCTGTTTACTTACAAGTTTGAAATATGAGAGACTTATTCAGAAAGATTTGGAGAACCTGGATTGATGTCTGGTCCCTCTCAGTCCCAAGAGCGAACAACCCCCAAAACAAAGAGCACAAACAAAAGCCTTCCCCCCCCCCCCAAGATTTGAAAGTATCTTGTCCCCTTATTGGTCCTTTGGGTCAGGTGTCAGCCAGGTTACCTGAGCTTCTTAACCCTTTACAGGTAAAAGGATTTTGGAGTCTCTGGCCAGGAGGGATTTTATAGTACTGTACACAGGAGAGCTGTTACCCTTCCCTTTATAGTTATGACATCATGTTTAGAATAAAAAATAATTCTCTCCATTGTTTCTAATGGCATATTATGTTGTATAGCATTATTCAAGTTTACATGTGGCCCTTTTCTCTAAAATTAGCCCTAAGGAAAAAAGAACCGTAAATTGACAAAGGACTAACCAGTGTCATGTCCCCACTTATAATATGAGACCCAAGGAACTGGCTGAATCATACATTTGAGAGCTGAGTTAGTTTTCCAAATTGAAGGTCAAGTTGAAAAGCTTCAATTCCAAACCCTTCCCATTTGAACAGGAAAATGTGGCTCAAGAAACACACCACTGGTGGCAGAAAGTCTATAGTGATCTAAGCAGGACTTCCTGAGAACGACTAGTTGTAGTTTACAAGGTTCTGGTGAACTGAGCTGGTGGCAATTTTTATAACAACGGTTAAATCACTTTTTAAATTTTTTTGCAAATTAATCATTTTTTGTGAAATATTTCATGTCCTTTTCAGGATTTTTATCAAAACCTTATCCAGAGTTCCCTTTCACTGAAAACTCTTTCAGTAAATGTAAATTTTTATAAGGTTTTTGATTGCAAAAATCTAAAAATTTGTGAAATAATGAAAATTAGGTCCATTTTAAACACTTTGAAATGACAACTTTAGAATTGTGTGTTTTTTCAGGAAAATATGCTTTCATTTTTTGGCCACATCTGCTAGTGAAAAGATTATGGTGCCCCCCCCATATGTAATTCAAAATAAAAACAATACTATACCGTAAAATAAAATTTTATTTTTCGAAATGACACAAAACTTACATGTATTTTGAAATTAAAATAGTTTCTTTCTAGATTTTCTGATTGCAAAATTCTGGATAAGTTCATCGAAGCTGACTCGACGAAGCGTGTCTGCTTCCATACACAATAGGGAAAGTGAATCAAGTCTGTCCTTACACATTGTTGTTCTCTGAGAGTTTTTTATTCTTTTCAGCTGAGAAAAAGAGCGTTCTGCGAAGCAGTTAGTAATCATCAATGTTAGAAAAATACGTAGTGCGATCTCTACATTTGGAAATACGCATTGTATTCTGTCTTTCAATATTGTGTCATGAAAATCAATGTGACTGAATTTCATTTTTCCTGTTTCATTAAACTTTGCATGCATATAACAGTGGAACTGCCGTACTTCTCCACAGAGATTCATGTTCAAGTCAACAGGGTATGAGTCAACTAGCTTTTGGGAACCTTGTGAATATTGTTCATCAGATAAGTCCATATTGTTTAGAAAAGAAAATCTACTTGATACTTCTTTGTACACTTCACCTCTCCTCTTCATATGAGCTTCAAGTGTATCAATTATAGCTTAGTAAGTAGATATGCGAAATTTGTCTGTAGGATTCAGTGCTGTTTCTGTTCCACTGCTATCATTTGCTTGTTTTTTCCTGATTCACTTGCGGGACTGGGTTTCTTTGTAGTTAGTATCAGGCAAGATATTTTTTGATATATGTCTTCACATCTTTTGAAATCATTCCTCAAAGTGTGTAAGTGGTCTGCACATGATTGACAGAGGTCTGCACATGTTTTCAAATCCAATTCTTTTTCTTGGAGAGCTTGACTTGTGTGGTAAAAGTGTTGTAAAATTTCATTCCACATGGTCAACATGAATATAAACTCTAGTTCTTGCATCTTGTTTGCAATGTTTTCTGCCTCTCGTATAGTTTCTCCCTTTTGTGATTGGTCTTCAGCTATACTTTCTAATGCGTCCACAATCTTTGAGTAGGACTCCAGAATTGCACTTGTTGCCACTGCATGTGCCTCCCAGCGAGTATTAGAAAGAGATTCCAACACACGATCATTGTCCAAATATGTTTTGAGAACTGCCCATCGGTGTGTTGAGGCAGAGAAAAATGTATAAAGTAACTGGACTGTTGAGAAAAACCTTACTGCCACTGGACAACAATCAGCAGCACTGCGGCCAACAAGATTGAGAGAGTGTGCAGCACATGGTATGAATATGGCATATTTGTTCTGCTCTAAAAGCTTCTTCTGCATTCCTTGATAACGCCCTGACATGTTGGCAGTGTTGTCATAAGATTGACCTCTGCACTTTGAGAAATCTATTTTGCAAACTTGGCACAGATAATGCAGTACTTGATTTGCCATTTCTTCACCAGTGTGGCTTTTCAAATTGAGGAATGTTATAAATCGTTCAACTGGTTTTCCATCTGTGGGAGACACATATCGTAGTACAATACTCAATTGATCAATATGTGAAAGATCAAGTGTAGAGTCGACAGATAAACTGAAGTACCCAGCAGTACTTATTTCATCCACAATAGCTGAAGAAACTTTGTCACTCATTAGACCAATGAGTTCATCACATATTGTCTTGGATAAGTATGATGGGTTACCTTTGCCAGCATTCCCATATTTTGAGATATGGCCTGCTAAAAATGGGTCAAACTGAGCCACAAGCTCCAACAATCCCAAGAAATTTCCATTCTGCAATGATCCAAATGTGTCATTTGATCCCCGGAAAGGCAGACCACATTCAGCTAATGTTTGAATAACAGCTATAACATGCTGCAAGACATGTTGCCAGTATTCATGCTCCCCTTTAATTTGTTCTTCCAATTTTTGTGTCAATCCAAAGCCCTATCTTTGATTTAAATATGTCAACATTGAATCTCTGTGAGTAGTGCTATTTTCATGTTCAATTAAAACAGTATTCCGCCAGTCACTAAATCCATCTGCAGCAAACCGGGATGTTGAAGGTTTATATGCAAAAAGTTTGCAAACAAAACAGTACACAGACCCTGTTGATGGTGAATACAGTAGCCATTCTCGAGTGTATTTCTCACCATTCGCTTTCATGCTGAAAAATATTTTTTGTGGACAATATCTTGTTTGTTTGCCATTGGTAAAAGTCTGACGTGATTTCTCAAATGGCCCAGTGTGGTGTTGACAGTCATTTGGTCCACGATCTATCCAGTAAGCTACATCATTGGTACTGAATTCAACCCACATACCAGGATCTTTTCTCCTATTATTTACAGCATGAGCAGGTTCGGTCTCTGACACATCCACACCTTCTAGAACAATGTCTGTTTTACCACCAGGAGTAGGATGATCAGTTACAGTCTCTGATTTCCTCGCATTATTTCGATCTACATTAGTACTAACCCCCCTGGTTTAGGTGGGGATAAGTAATAAAAAGTAATAAGGGGGAAGAGTAGGTAGTGGAGTGTAAGGAAGTCTAACAAAGTTCTGATTTTTCCCATGAAGACTACTTTGATTCTTTTTTTGAAATATCAAAAATCAAATTTTTTCAAAAAAAAAATCTCATTTTGTTTGGTGCCCCCTGCTTTGCTGGTGCCCTAAGCACGTGCTTAGTCTGCCTATTGGGTAATCCAGCCCTGTTTGGAGGTAAGTTGTATGGGGTGTCACTCAGCAACAATGCATCCTTCTAATTAAAGAGCAGTGTAAGCATGTCAGTACAATCCTCCTTGTGTGGAAAAATGATGGTTAGAGTAGATAGCTTTGGAGAAGAGGACATAGGGGGACCCCACAGCTCTTCCAGGTATTTAGAAAGATGAATCCTCCTTGTCCCACGTAAAAAAAAAAAAAGTAGCAGTTCATTTTAAGATAGAAAAATGGCAGTTAAGCCTTTAATTCTGAATTTAAGGAATTAAGGAAATATTCTCAGATTCATTTTTCTTTCTTGTAATGGCTATTAACTAACCCCCAAGACTTGATTTATTCCCTGAAATTGCATGTGGTGAAAGAAGAGATAAGAAAAAAAATCCAAGATCCAATTTATAATATCTGGACTGTTCTTTTGTAATAGGTCCCTCTACATCTTAGCATACAGAAACTTTGATTTTTCTCCCATGAGTCTTGTCTGATAGATTCATTAAGCATTGGGTCTGTCTCAGGTTGCAGGCATGCTGGTATTTCTTTCCAAAACTAGAAAGCCACATGAGCATTAGTTAATAATCCTTTACTATGGTAAATATAAGCAGTTTGTCTAGAAATTTCAGTTAAGTGACCAAAATAATCTGGTTAGGATTTATTTAGCAGCATATGCAATACAAGTGCACATAAGAGATATGCTAGATCTTTTTTATATGTCTAGGGCTAGATCCTGAGGCCCTTAGTTACTGAATTTCAGTTCTTCAGCTGATGATGGTGGAGTTTTCCTCAGTAAAGACTAAATAAAAATTGAGTAAGGACGTCATAATTTGGCCTATTAGGAATATTCAAAGCAAGACAACAATCCAGTGATGTCATACAATAAAAATGGCATATTTCCAATACTCTATCCTCATTATCTATATACCAAGCAGAACAGTATGTTCTTTCGAGCAGTGAGGGTGGGATTTTCAAAAAGCACCTTAGCTAAGCTTGTCAAAAAAAAACAGTCAAATAAAAATTATCACGGAAAACTTTTTATTAATTTCTAAATTGAAAACCAAAAAAATATTCGTTTCCCAAGGAATTTTTTTGAGAAAAAATATGTTTTGTTTCTTTCAAAAATTTTAATGGAAGACTCTAAGTATTTTCCTTCCAGCTCTATGGGAGACTTGTGTTCCTTACTCACTTTGGTGATTTTGATAATGTCACCCAAAATGTCCATGATTCCGTATCAAATTATTGGGAGAAACTAAGAGTGGAGAAAGGTATAACAAGTACCACCGGTTGGAAGTTAAAGCCAGACAAATTGAAATTAGAAATAAGGTTCAATTTTTTAACAGTGAGGGTGATTAACCATTTGGGTCAAACTACCAAGGGAAGCAGTAAATTCTCCATCACTTGATGCCTTCAAATCAAGACTTTCAGGAAGATATACTTCAGTCTCAATACAAGGTTGTGCTTTAGGCTCAATGTTTTAGAATATGCTTTAGGTACAATACAGGGATAACTGGATGAAGTTCTATGGCTAATGTTGTACAGGAGGTCAGACTAGATGATCATAATGGTCTCTTATGGCCTTAAATCTATTAATCTAATGATTTTGGAGGAACAGTTTCCTAATATATTGTGCACACAGCAAACTGCTACTGCTTTGTTTCAACACAGATCATGGCTAGCTTCCTTCCCCTGTTCTCAATCATGTGCACACAACCTGTTCAACTTATAAGTGTGCTCAGTATCAGGAGAGGATCCTCTTGAAATGCTAACATACCCTCACTCACGTTTCCTTCCAATGACCGCAGTATTAGGACCAGTAACTTCTTAATAGGTGCCAATGAATCTTTAAGCATTTGATGTCTGTTGGTCAAATTCTACTATATTGTAGGCATACTTGCTCTGTTGGCCTTAGGGATTCACCCATGCACACGCATCTGAGGACAGAATTTGATTATAATTGATTATAAAATCATACATATCGTAGGAAATTTATCAAAAGGGTTGGGTGAGGGAGAGAATCCTTTTTACAGTATTTCAAGCACATGTCTTTGGAAAAACTGAATTGGACTTGAGAATTTCTGGCTACCTGTTTGGTTATGCCAAGACTGCCAGATTTGCGGGCCAGTACGAGTGTCTTCTGTTGTTGTTTTGAATCTGCATGCACTGGATTATCAAATGGCAGTAAAAGACTCATAAAACAGACAGTACGTGATCTTGGCTTGTAAAGGTCAAGGAGGAGGCAGCTCATATTCTTCAGAGACCTCTTTTTGATTTTAAGTCCTGGCAGCAGAAACTAAACCTTCTTTAACCACCCTCTAGCCAACAGTACCACTCCAGCCTGATCTATTGAACTTAAAACACATTTGATATGTATGATGGGGCTTACTACAAGGTCCTGCCACTCCACCTGAATAACTATAATGTGCTCATAAATCAGAGGAGAACATTCCTCTGTGACACTCTTCTGAATGGCCTACTGAGCTTACGCCTGTGTTAGCCATCAACGCCTCTTACATAAACACACATAGTACTCTAAAGTAGGGTCTTAGAAAAGCACAAACAATACATTGGCACAGAGAGGCCACACAAATTCAAGAGCTGCCAAGTGGAAACAAAAAAGCTCTTGCAGATAAAATATATTCCTAACAGATATATGCAGAGAGTAAATAATTCATCCTGGATTTCATTCCTCACAACATGCAAAGGCCAAATGCAGAAACAACTCCCTCTCTTCTCCCTCCCTCTGCCCCCACCCACCCAAAAAAAGAAAAGAAAAAGAAAAAGGAAAATCAGGGACTTCAGCAAAATAATGGTGCAGGAAACTTCAAATAACGTGAGATTCATTTTAAGCGTAACTAACATTTTGTATAAACCTCAGTTTGTACAGTTCAGCATTTCTAATTGAAGTAATTTAAAACCAAAGAACACCTCATTTGCATGCAACAGAGGTCATTGTTCATTTAAATTAAAAAATGGCCAGTTGAGACCCCCGATGGAATTGATCCAAATGGAAGACCAGGGATCTAATCGAGCAAAGCACTTAAGCATGTGCTTAAAGTTAAGCACGTGCATAGACCCACAGAAGTCAACAGGGCTATTCAGATATTTAAAGTTAAATGTATGCTTTGGTGGATCAGGGGCCAGATGAATTAATCCTTTATTCTTGACTAGAAAAGCTTGTTACATTTATTGATCTATTTAAATCTGAGAGAAGGATGTGCATCTGATTATGTGATAATGATGGCCGAGATGCACACAGCTTTTACTCTAAACTGTGTAAGGTTGCCATGATTTGGCCTTAAAATGATAAACATTCAAACTTATTTATGAAATAATCTCACTTATATAGTCACCTCTCAAAGGAGTTATAGTCCTTGCCTTTCCAGGTACCTGCTCTTTATTTTAAACATAGGCTTTTGTGTGTGCTAGAGAAATGTAATAGAAAGCTCAGCGCAGCAAGAGAGATGTTAAAGAGCATCCCCATCACACACATACTGGGCTGCCCCACTATTACTCTTATAAAATCAGTGCGCTCACACTGGCCTGTGCTTTGATCTTAGTCAGTAAGGAAAATGCTCCAAACAATAGCAGATGGAACACACACAGTCAAAAGTGACAACAGGCCATGAACAACAGAAGTGCCTGCTGTATCTTTCATGTGTGTTACAAATCACTGGAGACTGACAAAGTTAACAGGTGCCCTGAGAGATACGTCCCACCAGCCGAATATCGACATGTTGTAGAGGTGGCCAATGTTTGGAGGAGCAGGTAGGAAAAGAAACAAGGAACAACCTTTGTATGGTGGGTGGTCTGCTTGTTATCTTGTTACAAATGGCAATGTCTTAGTGCACAACTGGGTGCCATAACATAAGCATTTGAACACATGAAAGTTGGGCCCACAGTTGAGACTAGACAGTAGTAGGACTCGGCATTGCTGTGCACCTGCATTGCAAACCTTCTGACTCTCCATTCCCATTGAAGTCAATGTGCTCAGCACCTTGCAGGATCCAACCCCAGATGACCAGTGATATTGTTCTGAATATAATTTTTGTACATGCAATGGATTGCAATGCCATTTTGCTCTAAGTACCTTCCCTAGTAAACATAACTGACCAAGTCCTGCACTCCTTATTCAGATTTACTCAGTCCTTAGAGGTACATTCCTATCAGTGTCAAACATTTTATAATAATTCAAAGTGACAGTATAGTTCAGAGGATGATAAACTAAGCAGGGTGCAGAAGGAAATCTGGTTGTAGTATTTATTTACTTTTCAAAACTTATTTTGATTTTTTAAAACATGCGAAGAGTGCCCAACCTATGCTCAGGATGCCCCATCCAATGTTTAGATCAACATTTATAATGACCTCTGGACTGTCTACCACCTGATACAAGCATAATTCATTCCACTCCATTCTACCACATGTCATATACCCCCCGCATCGCTCACCCCATATGCTCACAAGAAAAGGAGATAATGGCACTGAGCTGAGCTCTCATAGATGGGTCTGATGTCTCTGAACTGAACTCTTATGGCCGACTACAAAATAGAGGTTTTTTATTCTTTGATGAAAATATTGGCAACTTGGATTTAGGTCTTGTAATGGATATTGCTTTCTGCTTTTGTTGTGGTGTTTTGTTGTTGTTTTTTGTTCAATTTACCTCGCCAAAGAATGGGAATAACACTCTTCCTGAATAAAATCTAAATAAGGACTTCAGGATTTGAGCCAAAGAAACCAATTTGGATAGCTTCGTTTTTAATTTCAGTAGTGTTACCTTTAGATGATGTTAATTGAAGGCAGCAGACATTTTAAACAAAAAGCAATGCAGCGGGCCTAGCACTGGGTTGCTGATTTGATGTCATGGTCTCTACTGCGGTGGATAAACCTTTGGTCTGAGTAAATATTACTAAAAGATTTTTACATCCACAAAAGCAAAGGCTGAAACAGCAACTTGAGACATGTGCTGCCCTTGGTAGTGGCTCATCACTGTGGTGCAGCTGTCACTTTACCAGTGACAGCATCTGCTGCAATAGAAAAGTGACATTTAGGCTTAGAAGCCTTTGAAAACTGACAATCCTGTTTTTTTTTTTAAAAATCAACCTCTATTTACACAGTGTTTCCCAAATAGTAATTTACTTAGGGTTCAATCCTGCAAGTGCTGAGCACTGTGGCTGGGCTGGCAAAACATGTGCTTAACCTTTTTTGTTAGTGGAACTGCTTATGTGCTTAAAGTTAAACACGTGCTTAAGTGCTTTGCAGGATTGGAACCAGTATGCTCAATACCTCATAGATTTTCCTAGTTTCTCAGTTCATAGGCAGTCTTCAAAATGGTTTAATTGCGGCCCCTGGATCTGCATAATCATTGAGCTCTGACAGATACACATGCATTAAAAATCTCTTAGAAATAAACTGTCTGGAAGCAATTTTAAAATAAGTAACTTCATGGGCATTTACATGATTGCATGTTACATGGTTTACTTGTTATAGTCTACAGACTACAATGATCCTTGACTAGTTCTTTGGCAGAGGGGGGGAAATCAACAGATAGTAGAAGCAAAATATCCATTACAAAACAAAAACAATTTGCCCTTCTTTTCTTTTCAGAATAAAAAGCCTCCCTACTTTAGACACTACCCTCCAAATGAAAAGTTCAATACTACCTCACTCCAACTGGACTGCGCTCCCCAGCCCAGCACACTGTTATAGGAAGCATGCTGCTATTACCTTTAGTTACTGCTAAATGTTTATTTTAAACCAGAAATAGAACTGGAATAATTTATGTTAACAGGATCTGAAGGAATTCTACTTATTTATCGTGGACTTCTTTTACTTAATAAACAAATCAATAAATCTCAGTTTTACCCATAATGCCACTGTCCAGACTAATTGACACCTGCTAGGGTTGTGACAGTAGCATGCACCTGTCTCAGTCAGCAGGGCACATTTTATTTTTCGCTGGAGATGATGGCCATGATAATCACCAAGAACGACCCTCCCTCTCATGCTTGTATGATAGACCTAGAAACCTACTACAGTGTCATGAGTTTAAATACACAGCTGGTTCTCAAATTATAACACTTAAGTTCAGGGGTCAGTGCAGTAAAAGCAGATGCAATTATGCTTTTACCGATCATGACTGCATCAAAATGGTGATTTCTATGGCAAAAGAACTTTGTTCATTATATATCAGGTCTGGCAATAATCTATTTCTCTGCTCTATAATACACATGGGCTTTTTATCCTTTAAAGCCAACCTTGGATTAACAGTAGCATCCTGAAAATCAGAAAGGATTTTCCCCTCCTTTAATTCAAACTTTGAGTAATTTTAAGCAGAATTTTTGTCCCATCCAGTTGTCCGCCACTTTCTTAGTACTATAAATAGCTCCAGAGAAAACAGAACTATTTAGAGTTCATAAAGAGTGGAGTAAAATCAAATTGGGACAAAGGAGATGCCACAATTCCGAGGTTTGGCTCTAAGAGTCCAATAGTATGGCTAAGGGTGTGTGTCCAGATTGCTACACCCACACAGAGCCATTGACTTCATTTGCATTCTGCAGGGTGCAGCAGTCACATGCTATCCATTGCAGGACTGGAACTTGAATCTCAGCTATGTACAGATGGTTCTACTACAATTTGTCTCCTTACAATAAGTCAACTATTTTAAACATAATAATGTAGCCAATGAAAATGTTGGCCATATTTTATCTCTCTGTCTTTACATTTGGCTACTGCTTTCTCCCTCTGCTTTCATTCATTACCCATGTGAAATTATTTTTTATCGTAGATGTATCTTTTCATTTTTCCAATCTGAATTCCACTCCATTATTTTCTGCCAGTGTTTCCAGTCTCATTAAGACTCTTTGTATTATTTCTTTGTCTTTGCTGGTGTTTGCAACTCTTTCTAGATTAATGGAATTTGCAGATAAACCTAATGTCTATTATCTTTCTCAAATTACTCATGAAGAAACTCATGATACTTTTATGCAAGTCAGGTAGCACTTTACTTGACAAGCCATCTTATTGATTTCACTGGGACTAATTGTGATGCGAGATAAAATTCAGCATAAGTAAGGGCATTAGAATGTGCCCTAAAGATGTTAAACAAGACCAGATCTATCACCAATCTACAGAAGTTGTATCCAACTAGACACCACTAGACACCACTCTCAACACATTGCTGTTGTTTATTATCTTTTTTTAAAGCTTTTAAAGCAACTTTTTATTCCTATGAGAGTGTGAGACCCATCTCAAATGTGACCCTTGTATGCTATAGGCCATTCCTACTCAGCAAAGCATTTAAGCACGTGCCTAACTTTAGGAATGTGCTTAAGTACTCAACTGAATAGAGACGTTTAAAAGCTTTTCTGAATTGTGGCCTAATTTTGTAATTTTATTTTAAAAAGAGACTTTTTAAAAAAAACCTCTAATTTGTTTTTTGAAATATTATTAGGGTAATTACATTAAATAAATCCAACAACCTCTGTGACACTGGAAAAAAACAATATGAATACGTCTTTACAAATCTATTGTCCTTTTAACCTCTAAACGTTTAATCAGATATAAAGGTTTAAAGGTGCTACACAATTGCAAGACAATCTGTGTAACAATATTTACACAGTATGCACAACAGAATAGTGCAGATACGATGCAAGATACAGGTATGGAAAGTCATGCTAGTTCAGCCCAGTGGCACAGCAGCAGCAAAATGCAAAACCATGGACCAACTCTAAGTCTGGGTGTCCAGTATGGATGAGAGAGAGATGACACACTCGAAAAAGGAGAATGAAATGAAGCGTATTAGCTGGTGGAAAACCAACCTGAAATTAACAGATGTCTGAATGTTGATGGCAGGGTCAGAGAGAATAGGGGAGAAGGCAAGAGGAGTTTCAAATAACACTGCTCTACAGCCAAAATGCTTCTGAAATAAATGTAGTCAAACTTTACTAATTCTGGGTCACTGAGAACGAAAAGGATGCTTAAAATTGTTGATTGGCTCTAGTTTTCAAGATATGCTATTGGGTCAGTATATACGACCCTTGACTTGGGATTGGCGGAGGATAAGTGAGTTATAAAGGGAAGGGATCTCAATTTAAACCAGAAATGACTAAAATACATCTTTGACTGGATCTATGAATAAATCTATGACTGGGTTTGGACAGTACTTGCTTTTTAGGCAAAACAATGAATGATACAATCTGAAGCTGGTATTACTCATAGACTCATAGACTTTAAGGTCAGAAGGGACCATTATGATCATCTAGTCTGACCTCCCGCATGATGCAGGCCACAAAAGCTGACCCACCCACTCCTGGAATAATTCTCTCCCTTGACTCAGCTGTTGAAGTCCCCAAATCATGATTTAAAGACTTCAAGTCGCAGAGAATCCTCCAGCAAGCGACCCCTGCCCCATGCTGCGGAGGAAGGCGAAAAACCTCCAGGGCCTCTGCCAATCTACCCTGGAGGAAAATTCCTTCCCGACCCCAAATATGGCGATCAGCTGAACCCCGAGCATACATGATATGAATTGCATCATGTTATTCCTAGAAGTCATGGATGATGCAATCATAACGAAGCTTACATCACTCTGCTGAACAAATTGCCTTATATCAGCTCTAGAAATCATACAGTGTCGTGCTTTCTTATTTGTCAGTGTTTGATTTTGCAAAGGGACACATTTCTGTTTAGCCGAAGTGAGCAGAGATGTCTCGTATTTGTGTGAACAGTGCAGATAACTTCTGCTATGTTTGTGGTGAAGTGACTTTTGCATCACAAAAGCGCAGTATAACCACTATGGTTAAGAAAGCCTATCACCTTTATTTTGGCTGCAAAATTGGAGATCAGGACAAGAGGTGGGCCCCACACATATGCTGCAACACTTGTGCAACAAATCTTCGCCAGTGGTTGAACAGGAAAAGGAAATCTATGCCTTTTGCAGTGCCAATGATTTGGAGAGAACCAACAGATCATACCAGCAATTGTTAGTTCTGCATGGTGCCTCCAATTGGGAAAGGTGTGTCAAAGAAGAAAAAGTGGACTGTGCATTATCCAAACATTCCATCAGCTATACGCCCAGTACCCCACAGAGAAGGACTGCCGGTTCCTGATGCACCAGAATCATTCTCACTGGAGTCAGACGAGGAAGAAGAAGAGGATGAAACTTCTGGTCCTGAACCATCAATGTCACAGGACCCACATTTTCTCCCATCCTCCTCCTCTGAACCACACCTCATAACACAAGGTGAACTGAATGACCTTGTCAGGGATTTGGAACTACTCAAGAGTAAGGCAGAGCTGTTGGGCTCCAGACTACAGCAGTGGAATCTCCTGGCAGGTGATGTTAGGGTTTCCATGTTCCGTGACCGTCAAAAGGATCTTGTCCCATTCTTCTTCATGGAAGGTGATCTTGTAGCCTGCAACAACATCGATGGTGTGATGGCAGCCCTCAACATCGTTCACGATCCAGATGAGTGGAGACTGTTCATTAAAACTGTTTTACTGCATAATGGCAATGTTTTGTCATCAATTCCAGTTGGTCATGCAGTCCATATGAAGGAAAGCTATGACAACATGAAACAACTTTTGAGGTGCATAAACTATGACCAACATCAGTGGCAGCTTTGTGGCGATTTGAAGGTTGTTGCTCTCTTGCTTGGTCTGCAGACTGGATACACAAAGTACTGCTGTTTTCTCTGCGAATGGGATAGTCGTGCAAGAGATTCCCACTACATCAAGAAAGATTGGCCACTCCGACAGTCATTGGAGCCTGGGAGGAAAAGTGTTCAGCATCCACCACTTGTTGAATCAAGGAAGATTTTGTTACCACCCTTACACATCAAGCTGGGTCTGATGAAGAACTTTGTCAAGGCCATTGACAAAACACAAGCAGCTTTCAAGTACCTCCGTGGAAAATTTCCAAGGTTAAGTGAAGCTAAGATAAAGGAAGGTGTCTTTGTTGGTCCTCAGATTCATGAACTTCTTCGAGATGATGCATTTGACCATGCACTGCGTGGCAAGGAAAAGACGGCATGGAAAGCCTTCCAGTTAGTGGCAATAAATTTTCTCAGAAACAACAAGGCAGACAACTACAGGTTGTTGGTGGAAAACCTCTTCAAGGCATACAAAAGCCTTGGTTGCAACATGTCACTAAAGATACATTTTTTGCACTCTCATCTAGATTTTTTTCCACCGAACTGCGGAGCAGTGAGCGACGAGCACGGCGAGTGATTTCACCAGGTCATTGCAACGATGGAGAAATGCTATCAGGGCAAATGGAGCCCATCAATGCTTGCAGACTATTGCTGGACAGTGACAGGAGATGCTCCATTTAATGAATACAAGAGACAAGCCAAGAAGCGCCGAGTAGACACTGAATAGGACTAAACGATACATAGTAGTTTTTTGCCTTTTGTTTCATAATAAATTTTATTTATATAACCCTTTTGCTGATTTTTAAAGTGTTACATAAACAGGACAGGTGAAATATTATCATGTAAAGCAACCATAAACACATGAAAAGACCTAGGTTTACAATTTATGATTAAAACTCTACTATCTACACAATATACATAGACATAAAATGTAAAAACTTAAATATCTTAGAAACAGTAGCCAATCAGTTGTTTTAATTGTCATATTTGAATTCAGCACATCAAAATACATAATAAATAGCACATTTTATCTCTGAAGCAGATGACTTCTCAAAAATTGTAGACCAGTGTAATCAGATCAGAAGCAGGGAGCTGTGTTGACAGATTGTGAAAACCCAAGAATACCTAAGAGGGAAAAGAAATTAGAAGTGAATTGGGTGGGAGGGGTCACTGACATCGATAATAAAGTTTCCAGTTATAAGGAGAATAGGGACCTGAATCAAAGCACATGGGATTCAATGGAAAGACTCCCAGTTGCTTCAGTGGGCTGTGGATCAGGGCTTGGAAAAGCAAATCCAAATATAAGGAAATAAAATCAAGTAATTTGCATTACGTGGACTATAGATTCCCCACCATTCTGACAGCACACTGGGATAGAAAGACAGAAGTGTAGGAAGGATTCATTATTGTCTGCAAGGGGAACATTTTAAAATTAAGTTTCGTGATGCCACCTGCCCTTTCAAACTGTAGCAGCAAATTAGCGAGGAATTTTGAAAGATTCTTAAGCCATGGTTGGAGGATAGATAGCAGGATATGTGATGGAAGTGAACCCTCCTCAGTTCGGGATCAGGGGAAGAAACCAAAGATCCCAGGATTCATGTCCCATGCTGCTAAATGTTTGGTGTTTTGTTGAGATGATGACTTTAGTCTGTAGTCTTAAAGAAGGCATCTAGGGGACTTTGGTTCCCCTCATGTATATCTACCACATGGTGGCCACAGATGAAGAAATGCTAGAACAATGACAAGCCTCTCATTATGTGCCATAGCACAGTGGGAAAATAGAAAACATTCCAGTTTGGTCTTAAAGAGAATATTGTCTAGTAAAATGAACTTGAAAGACAGCAACAGGACTATGTCCTATGTCTGTCATTTTCAAACATGTTTTTCCCCCAATATCCAATATTTTAATATACATCTCAGTCATAAATTTCAGAATGGAAGATACCTCTAGCAAGTGATGATACTTACATGAAATTATATTTGGACTAATAGCTAAAACATGTTAGAAAAATACAAGAAATCAAATATGATTAGGGGTATACAATAGATTCTCCAAGTTTCTGGTTTTGTGATTTTTTTATTGAGCCACTTTTTTATTGTGAACTGCCAGTTAATTTTTTGTTGTTGTTAAATTCTTTGTTTAACCATAACTGTGACCAAAGAGAGGAATGCATTTGACAAGTGCAATAAAGCAACTGCTCAATGTTTATGGCAAGTGCTATACTTTTACACTATTAATTCAAATTGCCTGGAATCTTATAAAACTGTGAACAGTATAGAATTACCTACCTTGCTAGAACACACTTGAAATGGATCATACTACAAAGTAGCACACGTTTCCCTATCAAATTTTAGGGGAAATATTCTTGAGGATATTCTTGGAGCACAAATACTATACTTAAATTAATTCTGCATTGATCCTAAAACTATTCAGACAAAACAATGTACCAAAATGATGTTTTTAAGTGGAATGTACAATATTTCAGAGGTGGATTGAAGTGTGAAGTGCATAATAACCTTTTGTTCTGGAGTTCTTTTAAACTAATGAATTTATCCCACTGGATGTAGCAGCCTTTGCTATAGCATTAACCTTATCCTTAACACTTCTATAAGTGAACATAACCAAAGACACTTGAACCTATTAGAAGATGTTGCAATGAGGAGGAAGTAATCCAGAACCAAAAAGGACAAATATTTTCTCAAGCTTATGAAAGATTGTATAGGAAATTTTACTACTCAAGGCTAATTGGTGAAATTTGCTTTGAGCTGGTCGTTCTACAGATTTTTGCTGAAAACTAACATTTTCATTTCAATATTCAAAGGGCTGCATCTGCAGATAAATTATTTATGTTGGTATTACAAATGAAAGCCCAGATTCAGCAAAGTACTTAAACACATGCTTAAGTTTTATAGACTTCAGTGGGATTTAAACATGCACTTAAGTGATTTGCTGAGTAGGAGTGGACTGAAGCACATGCTTAACTGCTCTACTGAATCTGGGCCTAAAATTCCAATATTAATGTTAAGTACTAAAAATCAGTCCTAGATTTTAAACTATAGTTCAGTCAGTATTCTTTAACTGAAGTTCTGACATAAACAGTGGTTGTGTAATGGGGCATCTTTGTGTTCCATTTGTTTTTTTCTGCTCAGTGACTGCCATAGTAAATTTGGGGGCAAATTTTGCTCATCGTCTTCTTGCAAGTAATTCAACTGAAAAACACCAGGAATAGTCACATGATAAGAATAGATTCTTAGGCGATGAACTGGGACTGTGGAGATCTGGATTCCATAGGCTGCTTCCTATTTGACTCCTGGCAAGTTGCTTAATTATACTGTCCTTCACCTCCCCATCTATAAATGAGGATATGAGAACCTCCTTTGTCTGCCAACCTTATTTAGATAATTGTCTTTGTGGAGCAGGGACTGTCTTTCACTGTATATATGTATAGTTTCTAGCATGGGGTAGGCAACCTATGGCACGCATGCCAAAGGCAACACACGAGCTGATTTTCAGTGGCACTCACACTGCCCGGGTCCTGGCCACCGGTCTGGGGGGATCTACATTTTAATTTAATTTTAAATGAAGCTTCTTAAACATTTTAAAAACCTTATTTACTTTACATACAAGAATAGTTTAGTTATATATTATAGATTTATAGAAAGAGACCTTCTAACAATGTTAAAATGTATTACTGACACGCGAAACCTTAAATTAGAGTGAATAAATGAAAACTCGGCACACCACTTCTGAAAGCTTGCCAACCCCTGGTCTAGCACATTGGGGTACCTATCTCAGCTGGAGCTTCTAGGCATTATTGTGATACACATAATTAATAACAATGAGGGTGAGTAAAATTAGCCTTTACTCAAGCTGAAACCTGATTTTTCTAAATGCAATCACAGCAAGTCAACTCAGATATTTGAAACATTTCCTTTTCTTTTAAGTTCTGCTCATCACCACCAAATTCATATTCTTCAGTCAGAACTCACCCACTACTACAGGTATTCCAGACCCAAATAAGACTTTCTTCTCTTCAATGGTATTGATTCTTCAGGGCTAACAATACTGAAAACTAGTGTTTTGTTAATAAACTAAGGAAATATGACTTGGATGACATGTGAGGCCAAATTTAACCCTTGTGTAGCTCTGTTGTCCTTATGGGATGGAGGTAAGAGTTTATTTTAACAGAGGCAATTTTCTGACTATTCCCCCACATTACATATTATTTGTTTTCATTCCATGATTTAGGTAAAATTTGTAATTATCTAAGATATGACCACCATTCTACTTGCCATTAAGCATCTGCGCCAGCCCCCATTGAAGCCAATTGGAGTTTTGCTTCTGACTTCAGTGGCAGCAGAATCTGGCCCATAGGTGCCTTCCAAAAATTGGTTGCCTTTGGTTTCACAGAAAGGTCATTGTGTTTTTGAATGCACTCTAGGGATGATGTTGACATTTTCCAGCTGTCTTGCTACATTATCCCCATGAATGTGGGAGGTAGATTTGTATTCTGGTTTTAAACTGCACTATTCTTCAAAAACAAATCACATCCCTAGTGAGGTTTGGTAACTTTCATCCTTTAAGGAGATCCAAACTATACTTTTATTTTTTAGAGGATTTCTTTTGGAGGGTATGGCTTGAAATTATATAAATGAAAGAACTGTGTTTAAGGCTGGGTGCAGATTCCTTTACCTCTACATGTGCTTTTCCCCTTCCCAAGCTCATTGTAAGATGCTCTGCAGAGCGCAGGAGGAGAAGTTTATCACATGCTGTACATTATTCTGTGGCTAATGCCGGCTATAATTTCTTGCGCTCCGCTCACTAATCTCTTCCTCTCATGCATTATTTCCTGGTACAGCATTAGCAAACCACATGCTGATCCACTGGTCCTTCATGGATTTGGAAAATAATCCGTGAGCCCACAATGATGTAAAACATTAAATATTGTTTTAAGTATTGGAGGCGCCATCCTGCCTGCACGGTACTTAAGGTGGGCAGTGGGCCAGCATGTCTGCTGGCATACAGCTGAGAAACAGAGCATGCCCACTCGCAGCGAACAAAGCAAAGCCCAGGACAATAAGGCAATCATGATGACAGACAGAAAGGGGCTGGTATGTTCATGTGCCGTTTGACCATTATATCAGCTTTGGAAATTATACTGTCTAGAGGGCTAAGAGTTTCTTTCTACACTCCTGCCTTACTGCCTGCACCTGCACATCTAAGGGGAGGCAAGAATGAAAGAACACTTTATTGCTCTTCCAAGGGCTCTTCAAAGTTATTTATCACATACCATTTTTGTACTAACTTTTTAATACTTTGCAGTTGCAAAATGAAAAGGGAACAGAACCAAGAAAAGACACATACAACCTGGTGTTATTTGACAGGGCCATGAGGCAAAAAGCAAAGAGGTTTCAGCTCTGTGTGTGTGTGTGTGTGTGTGTGTGTGTGTGAAACCAAGTGACCTAAGGACGTTTAAAATGCCTCCTTACTGAATGGCTGCTGACTTTGATACAACAGAAGTGGCCAAAAGAAACCAGAGGTGGTTTGATCACAGGACTGGGAGCTAGGAATTCCTGAATTCTAACCTTGCAACCTCGGTGACCTAGGGCAAGTCACTCAGGCCCAGATTGTGCTTTTACACCCAGCCCTGAGCAAGAGGCAGTGAGTAAACTGCACCATCCTAGACCAGCCCCTGGAGATACTGTAAATCAGAGCCACTCCCATGAGTCACAACTTCTCCCTGTGCCCTGGGGGAAAAGTAAGTTATTTCATCCTTTCATCCGCATTGCGTACCAAGGCAGCTATTCTGTCTGGCAAACAGAGGTAGAGACAACACCCCTCCCCACCCAGTTGCTTACAGAAGGGACTATTGGGCAAGTAGTCCTGACTCTCTCCACTATGGTAAGAGTCACAGTTTGAGTAGATGGGCCAACTAGGGACCTAAGGGAGGAGGGGATACACCATCTTCCTCATCCATGCTACCGAGTCAGGATTGTGACAATCTAGACCCTAGTCTCTCCACATGTAGGATGCAAGCTAGCAATTCTTAACTATCTCTCACGGGTGCTGTGATGATGAGCCTGAAAAGAGGCTTTGAAAATGATGTGTAGTGAGTGTTATTTCTTGAAGTGGGGCCAGGGCCGGCTCCAGGCACCAGCGCAGAAAGCAGGTGCTTGGGGCGGCCAACGGAAAGGGGCGGCACATCCGGCTCTTCGGCAGCAATTCAGTGGCGGGTCCCTCAGTCCCTCTCGGAGGGAAGGACCCGCCGCCAAATTGCCGCCAAAGTGCCGCCGATCGCAGCTTTTTTTTTTCCCCCCACCACTTTGGGCGGCAAAAACGCTGGAGCCAGCCCTGGGTGGGGCTGGGTGCTATAGGTGTTTGCAGGATCAGATTGAGAATTTTTGAGCTCAAGGGATACTTGAGCTTCCTTGGCCCCGCTACCTCATCCGTTCATGTTCCTTGCTCTCTCCCTTGTGTCCTTTTCCCTGCACACAACCTAAACCATATTTAAAGGATGTGTTGCACCCTTCCGGCACCCTTCTGTCAACTCAACCTCCTTCAAAGTCATCCTGATTGGTGAGACCACTGGTGGTGCTCCTTGGATGCCGACTGGCCAATGCTTCTGTTTGCCACTTCTCTTTGGTATACGTATTCTATATTCAGAGCATATACAGACAGCGATGAGAATCAGCAGCTCAGCTCGGAAGCATCACCAACTGTCTCAAAACCTAGGCTTGAGAAATAGGAGCTCAAGGAGGCACTGTGGAGTATTTCCTGGAAAGCTAAAAGTGTTTCAGATTATAGTAGTTTGTAAAGGGTAGCTCATCCAATCAGGGAATAGAAACAAAACCATGTGACTGACATTACCAATCAATTAGCTCAAATACCAAATTGTGAATATTGATATTCAAAGGAGTACTTCCCAGGAACAGTTCTCAAGTAACCCACATCAAACAAAAATAGGTAAAATTACAGTCTCTCTTTTGCAGGAAAGGTCAGGGGAAAGGGCTATCTTCACAAAATCATTTGTTGTGAATTTTGTCCACTTCTACTAAGTACTATAAATAACACAACAAAAGTCATCATGTGTTGTGTGTACACACACTTCACCTATGTAGAGTTGATATCTTTGTGATAAACTGCAGAGATACAAGATGGATATCTTACATCTCTGATCATCTCACCTGCCCTTTTGACCACTGATCCATCTGTACCAGGATTCATTTTAACAGCTGCAAACAGCTACCATTTTTAAAAAATCCACCAATCATAAAAGCATGTTCCCTTCCTCCTTCCCTTAAAATAGCCTGGCTCACGGCCCTGGATGGGCAAGATTCAGTGCTGGGCCAGTGACAGATTTTCAGGATATAAAGAAGTGTTGCAGTTTAAGGTACAATATGTCAAGATCCACCTGGGCTAGAAACAGGATTTTAATCCCCTTGGGAATGGGAGATTTTTCAGTTTCCTAATGGGACTCAGCACCTGCTTCTAGCCCTGCAAGAGCTCTAGAGTAAGGAACATAAAAGTTATTACTAGTAATTGAGCCCCATGAAAGGCACATGTTCTTATTTCAATTATGCCAACACTTAAGTGAATGTCACATCCCATGCCCTTGGGAAGTTATTCTGCCTTAACATGGCTGTGGTAACCCTTAAGGTTTTCTGTTGGAGTGCAAGTTTGATGAAGTTGGGCTATGTATTGCTCTTTTGCCAGAAGCTGGGAATGGGCGACAGGGGATGGATCACTTGATGATTCCCTGTTCTGTTCATTCCCTTTGGGGCACCTGGCATTGGCCACTGTTGGAAGACAGGATACTGGGCTAGATGGCCCTTTGGTCTGATCCAGTATGGCCGTTCTTATGTTGGCATCTGTTGGAGCTGGAAGTGAGCCTGGTGGAGTGGAGGGCATTATCAATAGCATTGTAGGCAATGTGAAGGAGAGAGAAATGCTGGTGTCTTTCCCTTTAACTTCCTATTTCCATACTGATGTAAGCTTAACTGTCACTAAATATAGGTTTTTGTCTGTTAATATTCATTATACATGTCAACGCACCAGCATTTTGCAAGTAGCATGTGCAAATCAGTTGTCTCCTCCCTTCACACCTTGCTTGATCACTGCTGTTCAGCCTGATTGGCTCAGATTGCAAGTGAACAGGTTCAGGACTCCCTTTTAGCTTGATTGCTAAAACAGGTAACACAAGTATGTGTCTGGTGGATGTGTAACCCACTGGTCCTTGTGTGTTGTGTGTCCCCTTTTGCACCTGATCTATAGGGGATGTCAGTCTGTTACAGCCCCCAAATACAGGCTGGCAATTTAGCTTCAGCTGTGGAGATTTGTGCTTCTAGTTTTGTAGTTCCCCAGTGTTTTGTCCACAATGGCAGCTTTCACGTCTGTAGCTACCTAAAGGGAAGGGAGATAGTTACGATTCGGTTTTCTGTGTACGTTACCTTTTAAATGTAAAGTATCCATTTTGTCGTCTCTGGGCTGTGAGTCATCTCAAGACAGTGGTTCTTGGGGAGTAAGAGGCTCACATTATACCATTCCTTCTGGAGAGCTTGTACCTTTTTCTGGGCCCATTGTTTTTCCAGACTGACAGTACTTTTTTGCCTTTGTTGTAGTGGAAAACAGGACAATGTGTATAACTTGAAATGATGTGGGAAAAATGTGAAGAAGGGTGAGATGATGAAATTCCACAGGGTCGATGTATAATGTTAAATGAACCAGGGAAATTCTCATCAATAAATATCATTTTAATGTGGTTTAATTTTTTCCATTGGTTGTTGTAATAGGAAAGTACAGATTTCCCACATAACAACAGGAAACTTAGTTCCACCAACAGCAAGCAACCTTGAACTGGAGTGTGCTGGATTACTCACAGCAGAAACATGGCTGTTATGTGCTCATTTTTCTGTGTCCTGCCAAGGTCCGTTTGTGGGGGTGAGATGAAAATTTGTGTGTCAAACTGTGAAAAAGATCTAGGGTGTACACAGTCTTATGGAATGTCTAGAGGTTTTATGGATTCTCTCTTCTCTACTTTCAGTTCCCTGACTCCTCTATTAGGCAGTGAAAACAAGAGGCACGAATTAGCGGTTGTTTATGAACTGTGTCATTCTTGCAAGATTTACTCATTCTTTTTATAGGACTAGGTTTGAATGTGTGTGTGAGAGAGCAAGAGAGAGAGAGATTTTTTCCCCTTCACACAGAGAGAAAATCAATTTTTTACTCTGTTTTCCATTTTAAATTGATTTTGTTGTTTTTCCCCTTGTTTCTATTTTATTTGCTTTTCATCTGCCTCCAAAAGTGGCATTCTTACAGTGATGACATCAGCTCTGCTGGCAACTAGGATGTTAGGGAACAGAACTTATAGGTCTAATCCAATGTCCAATGGAGTCAATGTGAGTTTTTTAATGGGTGTTGGATAAGACCCACAGTGGATGTCAGGGGGCACTGGATTAGGGTTAGTATCAGTTCTCATTAACATTTTCCTAGCTAGTATAGGGCTAAGTCTGGACCCATGAAGTCAATGGGAATGTTACTGTTGACTTCATTGGATGCAGGTGAAACCTACATGTTTTTGTATACAGCATTTTATATTTAAGACCAAAGAGCGGCAGAACACCAATCAAGGAGGAGAAAGGGATTTGTTTTAGTTAGGTGTGCAGAGCAGACCAGGGAGCCTGCTATAAGTAACCAGGAAAAAATCCACAAGAGGATATTGGTAATTACTGAGCAAAAAAGCAATAGCTGATTAAGTCAGTATAGAAGCCACCGTTAATGGCAGGCAAATGTACGTCTTGATATATTCTCAGCTCAGGAGCTAAGCCATTCGGAGTGGAGAGAAGTGTGATATAAGATCGGATGAGCATTGTCATTGGGCTCAGCTGGGTGATGGAAGATAGAAGGCCAGGATTAGCTCTCAAAACCTGCTTGGCAACAGGTGACTCTTATTCCCATTTTTACCTACTAGGAAAGCTCTTACTAAAACTAATGTGTAGGCCATGCTGGAGTGCCATGTGGACCTAGAGAGAGCACTGGAAGAGAGGCTTCCAAGAGACATATCAGTATAGAGAAACTAAAGAAAGTGAGTCTTCTGCATTTATGTAGGAGGCATGGCTGTGGACTATAAAACCATGCAGTTTCATTCCTGTTTCTGAAGATTCAGGTGATACACTCTATGTTTTAGGCCACACTACAGACTAAGAAACAGTCTCTGGGGAAGATCTGTAGGAAACAACGGTGTGTACAAACATATGGATTAAGACAAAGGAGTGTAAGTGAAGCACTCCTGTGATGATGCAGATGTTACAGATCAAGCTAATGTTTCATGAATAGCCTTAGCATAAGTGGCAGAGAGTGAAAGTTTGTATAAGAAGGATTATGCCGATCACCCTACCATCTCTATCCAACAGATTTCAAGTGATGTTTAAAATGCTTTGCTTGCCTCTTGTATTAAATGTGAATATTTATATACTAAGTAATTATGTGTTGTTTCTCTTGGACAGTTATTGGGAGCTATTAATAAGATCCAAATTCACGGTGTCAATACAACCGTCTGGGGTTTGACTCCCTCTTTAATGCTTTCTGAATAGTCCTGAAATGACAGAACTCTGGCTTGTGCTCCAGCTGAAAGTCTGCTGAAGGGAAGGAGGTTGGTTAAGTAAACAAGGCACTAGACTGGGACTCAGAAAACCTGTGTTCTGTTCCTGACTCTGGTACTAATCTGCTGTGTAACCTTGGATAAGTCACTCCAGCCCTATGCCTGTCTTGTAAACTTTCAACTGTTAGCTTGTAAGTATCAACTGTTATCACATAGGGAATGAGAGATCCTGGAGCTCAAATTTAGGCTGCTAGGGAAGAGATTAAAGTCCAGACCTCCATGGTAACATTCTCTGACATGCTTCCAATTCCATGCACAGAGCCAGTTAGACAAGCAGAACTGTAGGGTCTGAATGCATGGATGAGATGATGGTGTTCAGAGGAGAAATTTAGGGTTATTAGGAACTGGAGAAACTCTTGGGAAAGGAGGAGCCTATACAGGAAGGATGGGCTCCACCTAAACCAAAACAGAACCAGATTGCTGGCATGTAAAATTAAAAAGGTTGTAAAGGAGTTTTTAAACTACGGGCTGGGGGAAAGCCAACAGATGCGAAGGAGCACGTGGTTTGGACACAGAAATCCCTCGGGGGAGGATTTATAAAAGGGGATATTCTGTATTCTAGTGAAAAGGAGAGAATAGACGTTGATAAACTATAGGTAGGAAATCAAGAGAAACAGTCAAACGAAAAAGAGTCCCATTCAATTACATCACGCAAAGGCAAGCAACTGCATATTGATAAATTTTATAACTGCTTGTATACAAATGCAAGAAGTCTAAATACTAAGACAGGTGAACTTGAGTGCCTGAAATTAAATAAGGATATTAATACAAGTAGGCATCACAGAAACTTGGTGGAATGATGATAATCAATAGGACACGGTAATACTAGGGTACAAGATATATAGGAATGACAGAATAGGTCACACTGGTGGTGGAGTGGCACTGTATGAAAAAGAAAGCATAGAGTCAAATATAGTAAAAATCTTAAGATGAATCAAACAGTATTATAGAATCTCTATGAATAGAAATTTGATGCTTAAATGATAATAAGAGTATAGCAGTAGGAATATACTGTCGACCACCTGACCAGGATGCTGATAGTGATTGTGAAATGCTCAGGGAGATTAGACAGGCTACACAAACAGAAAACCCAATAATAATGGGGGATTTCAGCTATCCCCATATTGACTGGGAACATGTCTCATCTCTGCATCCCATCCTGAGGAGAGAGAAAATTTCTAGACACCATTAATGACTGCTTCTTGGAGCAGCTTGTCCTAAAACCCACAAGTGGACAGGCAATTCTTGATTTAGTGGTAAGTGATGCACAGGAACTGTTCCAGGAGGTGATTATAGCTGAACTGCTCAGTAACAGCAACCATAATGTAATTAAATCTAACATCTTTGTAAGGGGGAAATACCAAAGCAACCCATTACAGTAGCATTTAACTTCAAAAAGGGGGACTACATAAATATGAGGAAGCTAGTTAAATGGAAATTAAAAAGGAACAGTCACAAGAGTGAAATGTCTGCAAGCTGCATGGAAACTTTTTAAAAACACCATAACAGAAGCTCAAACTATATGTATACCCCAAATAAAAAAATAGTAAGAGGATCCAAAAAATTCTACCATGGCTACACAAACAGAGTAAACCAGGCAGAGACAAAAATACATTTTTTAGAAATTGGAAGTCAAATCCTACAGAAGACTATAGAAAGGAGCATAAGCTCTGGCAAGTCAAGTGTAAAAATATAATTAGGCAGACCAAATAAGAATCTGAAGAGCAACTAGCAAAAGATACAAAAACAAAGTTCATTAGAAGCTGGACAAATACCAAACAATTGGTGGGGCTACTGGATGATCGAGGTGCTAAAGGAGCACTCAAGGAAGACAAGGCCAAGGTGGAGAAGCTAAATGAATTCATTCTATTGGATATGGGGGAGATCTCCACACCTGAGCCATTCTTTTTTAAGTGACAAATCTGAGGGACTGTCCCAGATTGAGCTGTCAATGGAAGAGGTTTTGGAACAAACTGATACAGTTAACAGTAATAAATCACCAGGACCAGATGGTATTCATCCAAGACTTCTGAAGGAACTCAGATATGAAATTTCAGAACTACTATTTGTGTTATGTAATCTATTGCTTAAATCAGCCTCTGTATCAGATGACACGTGGATAGCTGATGTAATGCCAATTTTTTAAAATGGCTCTACAGGTAATGCTGGCAACTACAGGCCAGTAAATTTAACTTCAGTACCAGGTAAATTGGTTGAAACTATAGTAAAGAACAGAATTATCAGACACATAGATAAACACAATTTGTTGGGGGAAGCATCAACACAGCTTTTGTAAAGGGAAACCATGCTTTACCAATCTATTAGAATTTTTGAGAGTGTCAACAAACATGAGGACAAGAATGATCCAATGGATATAGTGTACTTGGACTTTCAGAAAGCCTTTGACTATATCCCTCACCAAAATATCTTAAGCAAAGTAGGCAATCTTGGGATAAGAGGGGAGGTCCTCTTATAGATCAGTAACTAATTAAAAATTAGTAAAGAAAGAGTAGGAATAAATGGTCAGTTTTCACAGTGGAGAGAGGTAAATAGCAGGGTTCCCCAAGGATCTGTACTGGGACCAGTGCTGTTCAACATATTCATAAATGATCTTGAAAAAGGGGTAAACAAGGAGGTGGCAAAAGTTGCAGATGATACAAAATTCCTCAACATATTTAAGTCCAAAGCTGATGGTAGATGAAATTCAATGCTGATAAATGCAAAATAATGCACAATGGAAAACATAATCCCAACTATATATGCAAAATGAAGGAGTCTAAATTAGCTGTTACTACTCAAGAAAGAGATCTTGGAGTTATTGTGAAAATGTGCTCAATGTGCAGCAGCACTCAAAAAGGCTAATTGAATATTAGGAATCATTAGGAAAGGGATAGATAATGAGACAGAAAATATCATAATGCCACTCTGTAAATCCATCGTATGTCCACACCTTGAATACTGTGTGCCGTTCTAGTAGCCCCATCTCAAAAAAAGATATAGAATAGGGAAAAAAGACAAAGAAGGGCAACAAAAATTATTAGGAGTATGGAAAAGATTTCATCTGAGGAGAGATTAAAAAGACTGGGAGTATTCATTTTAGAAAAGAGATGACTAAATTGAGATATGATAAAATCATGAATGGGTGGAGAAAGTGAGTAAGGAAGTGTTATTTACCCCTTCACATAACATAAGAACCAGGTGTCGCTCAATGAAATTAATGCTCAGCAGGTTTAAACCAAACAAAAGGAAGTACTTCTTCACAGAGCATACAGTCAACCCGTGGAGCTCGTTGCCATGGGATGTAAAGGACAAAGGTATAACTGGGTTCAAAAAAGAATTAGATACGTTCTTGGAGGATAGCTCCATCAATGGCTATTAGCCAAGATAGTCAGGGATGCAATCCCATGCTCTGGGTAACCCTAAACCTCTGACTGCTAGAAAGTTGGGACTTGACCACAGGAATGGATCACTCAATAAATTGCCTTGTTCTGTTCATTCCCTCTGAAGCATCTGGCACCAGCCACTGTTGGAAGACAGGATATTGGACTAGGTGGACCATTGCTCTGAACCAGTATGACCATTATTATGTTCTTAAGCTCGGTGGGGCCTGGACTGTCTCTTATCATGTGTTTGTACAATGACTAACACAATGGGGACCCAGTCACAGTAGCATTATGAGGGGTCACCTAAAATACAAATAAATAATAATGAAAGGAAGAGGAGTGTCATAGTATTTGCACGTGACTTGCCTCAATATACTTTTACATAGGCTCAGGTTCTAAGGGGCTGGCTGAAATGAGTGTTTCAAGAAAGAAAAACATAAAACTTCATGAACTCCTTTTAGTATGTAACTGTGAGCCCTAGTGATCTAAAATATGGCTGGAGTACATCTGTCTGGTGAATAGGTACACAATAAATATATCTACCTGACATCTCAACAAAGTCCTTTCTGAATTAACTGCAACTAGTCTGGGTTACACAGGCAATGCCCAAAATGAAAGACAGAAGAATAAAGATAGCCCAGAAGCATGGACTGATTTTTAACATCAGAAAAGTTCCCCATAATCTCTGTTCCATGATTCAGAATTTTGTAAGTGCAGTAAATTGATGAGAACACACCAGATTTCTGCAGATGGAAGAGGAAAGAACAGAGCAAATACAATGTGTGCATTTACACAGTTTGGAGCTAGGAGGATTCAGCCAAAGGTTAATCACAACCCACCCTAAACTGTTGTGCTGTGTGGTGTCAAACAGCTGTTGTGTTCTACCCCAGAGTTGGTGGCTGGATTTTTGTGGTGGGTGACATGAGCCCATCTCTCTTACGAACTACAAGCAGGGTGCTATGAGGCTTATTTAGTTAATATTTGTAAAGTGTGTTTAAGATCCTTGGATATAAGGTACAATGGAAGTGCCAAGTAATAATAATCAATCAGCCATTCTGTCTCCTCACTTCTCATACACTGGGAGAAATGTGAAAAGGAATTAGTAGTACATTCTTGAAACATGAGTCAGTCTGTGCTGAGATGTCCAAGAAGAAAAGCTGTAAAAAAAAAAAAAAAAAAAAAAAGAGTAGATGTGGGGGTGTGGGGGAACAATGGACTCTTCCAAGAGGGGATGAATCTTTGGCCACCTGTCATATCCTATGGCAAGCCAGCCTGTTGTCCCCTTTACCAACAAGCATCCACAAGAGTCTGGATATACATAGGAAAAGAAGACAAAGCTTTGAGCACTAGCCTCAACCTGCAAAGACCCAGATCAATGTACTCTTCACCTGCACCCGTTGAGAAAGAGTGAGGTAAGCAAGGGGGGGATGTGAAGACAAGAGACATATAACATTCGTGCTCTGCAAGGACTGAAAACTATAGCAGAAGACTAGAATCATGCTGGCCTAGAAGAGCTAGCTACTCAAGGGAAGTGCGAGCAACCATAAAGCATTTTGAGTAAGCTATCAGTGAGTGAAAACAGGAAGCTTTGGATGAAAGCTGACCTGAAACCTTAACTATAAACATTCCAAGCAGCATCCTGAGACATGTAGATATCTAATATACATACAGCATGACTATGCTTACATAGCTTCATCACATGTATAGCATGAGGCTTCTCCTCTAATCACTGTCTCCCAGCAATGCTGTGTACACTGTGAAGAATTTACTTTATTTTACTAGGGAGTACACATATGACACTGTTTCTAATGATGTGCAAGGAACACTTCATCCCTCCACCCACCCCTGTTTGCATGTAGTCTTTGGTTTCAATGATTCACCAGCCTGTTTTCTATGTTTTCTATGGCTCTTACCCTTAATCCCTCCTAGGATGCAATAGGAAGGCATGGAGCATGACAGTCCAACAGAGATCCATACAGGAATATGCCAGTGAATGACAAGAATCATGGAAGGTGTGAAATATTGTGGTGTTTTGTTTTTTACCCTGGGTAGTGGTGTAAGCCAAAGAGAATCCACACATCTGTAAAATGCCAGAAATTGTAAGGGATTCTAAAACAATCCTCCAGGAGTAAAGTCTGTCTGGTCTAATATTCCAAACTTTGTCAGGGTAGCAATTTTAAGTGGCATTTACATAAAGATTTGAGAATGATATGGCATATATTCTATACTTGCCTGCCCAACATACTGAAAGATCATCAAGACCCATCTCTGAAATACCTACCCAGCATGGCCCTGAGGATGAGTTTGCTGGCAGGCCCAGAAAACTTACGATAGCTTTGGGTCCTTCTTGGAATCATCCCTTGATATGCTGGGGACTGCATCCTAAAAATATTTAAAGCTTTTCTTACATATATGGGTTTCTTAGAAGTTCAGAGACTAACAATTATGAGAGTGTCTCTTTAACTCATTAGAAATGATCAAAAAATTTCTGAAGATGAAAACTTAAGCATAATCTCTTGGCTTGTAGAAAATGAACCTTGATGTTACCTTTATTGCATGTGTACCATCTACACCCCTTTTCAGAGTTTTTGGATCTATAGTTGTAGTTTTTTAAAAAATGCATGTTTTTGGAATTGTTCAGTTCCCCAAAAGTTTCAATAAAAAGTAATTTCTTTCATTTTAAAAAAAGTATTGAGCCCATGTAGATCTTTGGGGTGTTAAAGCACATTTGGAAGACTCTGTTATCTATACATGTTCTTCATGGTTCATAATAGATGCTCTTTGTCTTTGCATTAAACTATGGTCAACAGACCTGATACTAAGATGAGAATCAAATGGTCAATGTGATCATAATCTTACCTTTGACTCTCAGCCAACACTCCTTGTGTGAACTTAGTTCTAATGCTCAAATCTGCTTCTCCCTAAGAGACTATTTTTCCGTGTTCAATCCCATCTGTCATGCAACTTTCACACTCTGCACTACTTCCAACAATAAAATCATTTTCCACTGGATTAAGACTGTTGTGACAGCTTGGAAGCCTCCTGCTGGTTGGTGGGAAACCAAAACACTTAAAAAACCCAGGAAGGTGGACTCTGAAGAGAACATGGAGAGAAATTATGTTTCAAACAGATGTACAGACAAACAGCCACACAGTCTTGTGGTGTGGACTGTTTTCCTGCCCCATGGTTTTACCTAGGGAAGAGAATCAAATGTGCAAGTTTAGAGTGGATTAAGTGCAAAAGCCGAAGGAGATCCTCCGTTTGTGTATGAAGGGTTCAATCCTGCATCCACTGATGTCAGTCTCAGAGCTCCCATTGACTTCTGTGGTGTAGGATCAGATCCCAAGATGACAGACTATTCTGCAGAAGTCACTGCTGCTAATGATTGGTGGGTATTTTCTGTGTCCTATCATGCTGGCCCATTCCTTTCCTGTCATCGCTGTTGACCTCTTCACTGGCTTGCACTTGCGTTTCCAGCATCCAACAGCTCAAAACCCACAGAACGGTAATTAGAGTCTGCTGATGCTGTGTCAGTGGAAGCTGATTACATCTATAACCGGTTAGGCCAGGGGTGGGCAAACTTTTTGGCCTGAGGGCCGCATCAGGTTTCGGAAATTGTATGGAGGGCTGGTTAGGGGAGGGGGTCGTGGCCCGGCCCCCACCCCCTATCCGCCCCCCGGGACTCCTGCCCCATCCAACCTCCCTGTTTCCTGACAGCCCCCCCGGGACCCCTGCCCCATCCACCCCCCTGCTCCCTGTCCCCTGACTGCCTCTGGAACCCCTGCCCCTGACTGCCCCCCAAAGCCCCATCCAACCCCCCCACTCATTCCTGACTGCCCCCCAGGACCCCTGCCCCATCCAACCATCCCTTCTCCCTGTCCCCTGACTGCCTCTGGAACCCCTGCCCCTGACTGCCACCCACCACCCCATCCAACCCCTCCTCTCATTCCTGACTGCCCCCCGGGACCCCTGCCCCCATTCAACCCCCCTGTTCCTCACCCTCTGAGCACCCCGACCCCTATCCACACTCCAACCACCCCCTCCGAACTCCCCTGCCCTCTATCCAACCTCCCCCCACTCCCTGCCCCCTTACCACGCTGCCTGGAGCACTGGTGGCTGGCGGCACTACAGCCACGCCGTCGCCACCACACAGCACAGAGCACTGGGTCAAGCCGGGCTCTGCACCTGCGCTGCCCCAGGAACTCGCAGCCTCGCCACCCAGAGCATTGCGCCGGCGGCAGAGTGAGCTGAGGCTGCGGGGGAGGAGGAACAGCGGGGGAGGGGCTGGGGGTAGCCTCCTGGGCCAGGAGCTCAGGGGCTGGGCAGGAGGGTCCCGCGGGCCAGGTGTGGCCTGCAGGCCATAGTTTGCCCACCTCTGGGTTAGGCAGAACTGACAGACGAAAAAGTGTTCGCTGAGCTCTGTTGCTGATCCAGAAACAGAGAAGGCAAGGCCTGAACACAGGGACTTGGTAAGTCTCCTGATCTACATGGGCACACCTTTTTGGAGCTGAGAGGCACCACCAGGTGCTGTAGCCAAGCCCCTGCCTAGTGCTGAGAGAAATGATAGCTCACCATTCTGCTTCCTGCATGGGGGTGGCAGTTAGAGCAGAGACTCCCTGCATCTTCAAACTCTCTGTGAGTCTGATCCAAGACCTACAGGACCTAATGGAGGTCTTTCCATCGACTTATATGGGTTTAGGCTCAGGGCCCTAATGTGCCCATTCAAAATGACGTAGAATTTAGTCTATAGTGTGGATAGGGCTTAAGAGCATCATGTTCACAATATTATAGCCTCCATTCATGCAGGAAACAGAGCTGGCCCAGTCCTGCTTCCATTGGAGTCGGTAGCAGGCCCTATGTGGTAACATATGTTTTTTCTAAAAGGGTTCCCCACTATGAAAAAAATGCTTCTTTGAGAACTTCCAGTGTGGACTATGGTTAATGCTTTGCCTTGAATAAAAAGGAGTATCATGGCAAAATTCTCTTTACATCAAAATCTAGCTAGGCCTGCTAACAATGGATGCTTCAACATTATGCAGTCTCACTAGCATTTTTGTATGAAACTCAGTGCTAACAAAAGCACCCAGCCTAGTGCTAAATTCTGATTAGCCTGGAAAATAGTTGTTTCAAGACAATAAAAGCAATGAAGAGCTCAGCTGTCTCTCTCTTTAGCTGTCACTGTACAGCGCTAGTAAGGTGGAGCCTGGCTCTTCTTCAGCATTTCTCCTGTGAGTCTTATACTTAATGACAAGTTGGTCTGAGAAAGCCCTAAAGGTCTGACCATTGCCAACAACATTCTTGTCTTGTTTCATCTTTGACATGTATTCAGGGTTCATTCTGGAATGTTGCATACCTGGATTGGTTCTCCACCCGACTGTGAGAAGGCAGAGTTAGAGATTCACCATGTTGGAAAGAGATTTAGCAAATATTTGGAATAAAAATTAGTCTGTGAACAGGGTAAAAAAAACACGGGGCCCAATGACAGACAAAACATGTGCAAGTGTATTCTGGAGCTATCAGACACTTGCCCTTCTTTGCAGGCTCAGTATAAGGTCTATTTTTGAAGTGTGCAGCCAGACAAGCTGCAAAGTAGGCCAAAACAGAGCATGGCTGCTCACACAGATTTTAGGCATACACATAGCAGTGAAATTCTCGAAAGAGGCTTCTGTGTATCATTCATGCCATCACTGGTTAGAGCAGTGGTTCATCTAGTCCAGTAGCTCTTCACTGACCAGAACCAGATGCTTCAGAGGCAAGTGCAAGAAACCCTGCAGTTGGTGGATATGGGATAATCTGCCCTTATCAAATTTACCTGCTAACCCCCCCAAAAGCTTAGATTATGCTCTGAAGCATGATGGGTTTATATCCCTTCCACATTTTTTAAAGTATTTATTATTGTAACTCCTGGATATTAGCCATATAAATGTCTAACGTCTTTGAATCTTGCTAAGCTCTTGATCTCAATGAGATCTTGTGGCAATGAGTTCCACCGGTTTGAATGTATCATCCTCAGTCCATTGGGCAAATCATGTATATTCTCTGGTTGAAATCCAGACCCCATTGAAGTCAATGGGAGTTTCACCATTGACTTCAAAAGGGCCAGGTTTTCACTGTCTGTGCCTCAGTTTAACTGTCTGTAAAGTGGGCATAACAACTTCTACTCCCACTGGTATTATCATACTTAGTGATTATATTTGTAAAATGCATAGAAATCTTCTGAAGAAAGGCACAATATAACTGCAAAGTATTTTTAACACCAGGGGCGGCTCCAGGCACCAGCGCACCAAGTGCGTGCCTGGGGCGCAGGGCTGGCTCCAGGGTTTTTGCCGCCACAAGCGGCGCAAAAAAAAAAAAAAAAAAAAAAAAAGCCGCGATCGTGATCTGCGGCGGCAATTCGGCGGGAGGTCCTTCGCTCCGAGCGGGAGTGAGGGACCGTCCGCCGAATTGCCGCCAAATTGTTGGACCTGCTGCCCCTCTCCGGAGTGGCCGCCCCAAGCACCTGCTTGGCAAGCTGGTGCCTGGAGCTGGCCCTGCTGGGGCGGCAAGCCGCGGGGGGTGGCCTACTGGTCGCTGTGAGGGCGGCAGTCAGGCTGCCTTCAGCGGCATGCCTGCAGGAGGTCCGCCGGTCCCGCGGTTTTGGCGGCAATTCGGCGGTGGGTACGCCAAAGGTGCGGGACCGGCGGACCTCCCGGAGGCATGCCGCCGAAGGCTGCCTGACTGCCATGCTTGGGGTGGCAAAATACATAGAGTTGCCCCTGTTTAACACTACTGAATAGTGTTCTTCCTGCTTTATGCGTGGACTTGCCGTGCATTATCCAATTGGATATTTCCCACTCTATCATTTGGTAGAGAAGATGTCGGCTAAATCTTCTGGATTGCTTTGAAAATATCAGCTAATGTTTGCTGGTGTAAGTTGTTTTCCAAGAACAAAAAAACGGAACCAGCTAAAAATGTCTGCTAATGAGCAGCAAGATAGATGCTGTTACATAAAATACAGGGATACCATACCTTTTTATAAAACACACACACATACACGCACACACACACACACATAATGTGTGTGTAGAATATGTATATTCTAGGGTATGAACCAATTAAAGGAGCTGAAGCTAACATTCACCAAATGAAACATTCATGGTCACTGGAGAATTTTTAGTTTGATTTGGTCATAAGAATGGTCATACTGGATCAGACCAAAGGTCCATCGAGCCCAGTATCTTGTCTTCCGACAGTGGCCAATGCCAGGTGCCCCACAGGGAATGAACAGAACAGGTAATCATCAAGTGATCCAGGTGTGAATTTATTTGCATGGATTTCTTATTAGTGACATGTATCTTTTCTCTTAGTAAGGGTGACACAGCCATCAGTCAGTTAATTTCTATGTACCTGCAGTTACTGTGCAGTTCTTAAGTAATACTTTGAGATACTTCATGGTGGCCGTGCAAATAAAACAATGGGTATATCCCAAAGCTTAACATTCACTGATGTTACTTAAGAGTATTGGATCCTGGCAATGGAATTTGTAGGAAATTTGAATGATTCTATAGGATTGGAGATAATTATATGGGGTTGTGACAGAACTATGAATAATTTGCAAACTCTGTCACCTTAATTTCATGTGAAACTATTGCTCGCTTAAAGAAAACATGAATTCAACAGTAATTATAATTATCTATATGAAGTTATGAAAAGCAAACATACACCCAACTGCCTAGTTAATTTATACTGGAAGTAATTGGACACACCCAATAGAAAGCGTAATGGAATTTTACCATGAATTGCAATGTTCTCTTCAAGTCAATGGTCTTTTCCATTAGATAATCCTCATAATAGAGTCGCTCGGGGGGCGGGGGTGGATTACTTAAAGTTTAAGAAAGTCATGAAGTAAACCGTAGTAGTTTCTGTGTTTGCTTGTTCTTTACCGTTACTTACAATATGTTGAATGGCTTCTTTTCAGCCTCTCACTAGCATCTCACATGACTTGTCATTTACAGAATATACAGAGGGATCTCATTGGAATTAGTAATTATTTATTACTTGTATAGGAGTGGCTTCTAGAGGCCCCAGCCAGGTATTAGCACCCCCATTGTACCATGTGCTGTACACACATAATGAAAAGACTGTCCCTCCTCCAGAGAGCTTATCCATCTGGAGTTTAAAAAAATAATAATAATTCAGGCGGGGGTACCTAGTTTTCCATCTTGTACAAAACATGCATGCCTCTGATTGAATAACACACAATGGTGTATGCATGGACCCCCTCAGGCACTGTAATGGAGATATAGCCCTACCACTACCTTTTATTCTAATGGCAAATCACTACGTCATTCAACCATAAAGATAACTGCTGCCATCTACTGGATAGAATCACAAATGCTCATCTGTGCGTGATTGGCCTTTCAGGTCCTAATCTAGCAAGCAAATTGCTCTGCTATGCATTTACAGAGGGATCTGTCTGCATGGGGCAGGGTTCAGAATTGGGGCCATAGTTCTAACAGCTAGTGGAGGTTCTCCTCTAGTGGAAGTAGAAGGTGCTTGTGCTCTTAGAAGTTCCAAGGAGCCAGGGTATTCAGCACAGTGACAACCATGAATTCTATAGATAGCCGGCTGGGTTACAATACTTTGCATTACTCTAGGACTTTCCATTCAAGGATCTCAAAGTGTTTTACAAAGTTTAATTAATTAAGCCTCACAGTGCCCCATGAGGTACAGCAGGGAAGTACTATCTCCATTTTACACATGGGAAAACTCAATCACAATGTTACTGCATTCGTGGCTGGGTCTAACATGGCCATGCCAGGGAATAAGGCCGTACATCAGTCCACCACACCTGCATGGCTGCATTTGACCTGACTGAATCACAGCACTGGATACAAGGGAAAAGCAAGGGCAGCACAGCTGGTGTTGGCTCCTGTGAATAAGCCGGTGGAACCATAGCTCTGCACCCAGAACATGTTACATACCGGTCAGCGGAGCTGGGTGGACACAGATGAAGAGAGTGTGCTGGGCCCTGTAGTAATAGATCACTTCCCCACCCAGGACCAGCTCTAGGTTTTTTGCTGCCCCAAGCAAAAAAAATTTTGGCTGCCCCCCACCCACCCTCCTGCCGCCCAGAGGCGTAGCGAGCGCCCTCCGTACCCTCCGACCGGAGGGGGCCCCGCAAGGAAGGGGGCCCCTAAAAGTGGCAAAATAAATACCGCATTCCAGTTTCTGCATTGTAAGGGGCCCCGCCCGGACATATGTTCGGAGGGGGCCACCGTTCGGAGGGGGCCACGTTCTTTGTTGCTACGGCCCTGCTGCCGCCGCAGCCCTGGGTCACTGGTAACTCGCTCCCAGGGTGGGTCATTCAGCAGGAATTTTGGATGTGCACAGAACACAGACAGGATTGGTTCCCATATGGTTACAGAACTGCAGTAAAGTAGAACAATTTTCAGCTTGTGTGATTGGAGGATATCTGGATGCATATTATAAGACTGTCCTACATAAATGAGGAAAAGTTGAGGTGCCTTTATTATTCTTTTGTTCCATTCTTTGTTTCTATGGGGAATTTGCCAATGCAATATCACGGTCTTCCTTTTAAACAAATAAAACTAAAACTTAATAATAATAATAATAATAATAATAATAATAATAATAAAGCAATGGCTGTTGAAAATAGCAATTCCAGTCCTAATAACCACTGGGAAGCATTTCTTGCTCAATTTATTCTACTTTTTCCTACAGCAAGTAACAGTGGATCAGTATATTTGATTTGGGAGAGATGAAGTAACAGCTGCCCAAATTGAGCTTGAGCACTCCTGAATTTTGAGGGTGTTCAAATCTGGAAGGCAGGTGCTGGATTCCCTTTCTGAATATTAGCTAAATCTGGAAAAGAAAAGTCAATTTCTGCTTCCATGGCTCAGAAGTGTAAATCCTCCTACGTGCCTGGTACTGTATCTAAAGCTGCCCAGTCTAGTAGAGCCTCCCCTCCCTTACTTTTCATTTTAAATTCTAGTGGGATCCACGTACCTGCCTTGCTAGGCTTCAGATAGAGACGTGCAATGTCCATTTAGTCCACCCAATTCTTTCTTTGGGGGAGAGCCCAGGGCTGGGGCGGCAAGAGGTGCGGGGGGGGGGGGGGGGGGAAGAGCCCAGGCTGGGGCGGCAGGAGGTGCAGGTGGGGGCCAGAGCTGGGGCAGCAGGGGGTGTGGGCGGGGGAGAGTCCAGGGCTGGGGCAACACAGGGGTGTGGGGGGAGCCCAGGGCTGAGGTGTGGGGCGGCAAAAAACCTAGAGCTGGCTCTGTTCCTACCATTTATAGCAAGCTGTAGCATGAGGTTTCAGTTCTACACTCCTTCCCCCTCCCTTTCCTGTTAATTGTGGCTGAGGGAATGCTGGGAAATGTAGTTCTTTCCCTGCTCCAGGGCTGGCTCTATAGGCAGGGAGCTAACCAAGGAACTACAGCTCCCAGGGCTCCCTGTTGGTTCTCAGCTCTCATGCTGGATTCTTGCGCCCCTGCAAATTTGCCACCCCAAGCATTTGCTTGCTTTGCTGGTGCCTAGAGCCGGCCCTGTCCCCACCCCCCCGTCCCCAATGGAAGAGTGCACTGAAGCAATTGCATCTCAGAGGGCTGCCTTGTGGCACGATCTCTCCCAGGGCACCCTTGCAGCTTACACACTGCTCCTTACTCAGGCTTGTGCCTCAAGGCACAATCTTTAGTTCCAACTCGGTCACTCAAGATGCTTGTGCATTTCTAGAACCAGAGCCGAGATCCTCTGACTCCCATGCTTTAAACATAACTAACAGTCTGCTTACAAGGCATTAGAAATGACGAGTTATAACTTAAAAGGAAATACCTTAAAATCAGTTCCTCCCTCACTGATCTTACCGAGATGTGAGTTCAGAATCCTGTGTTTCCCCTCTAAATGCTGCTGGTATGTCCCTGGCAAGGCATAAGTTCAGGATCTTCCCTCGTAAGTGCTGACAGCCGAAAGAAGCTCAGGCAGCACGGAGAAATAGCTTGATGGGTTTCTGATCTCATTACCCCAACTCCTGCAAAGGAAACAAAGAATCCTAAAATCAGCTCCTGACAGGCAAATATAGGGAGGAACTGAATTTCCCGAAACCTGCTTTAAACGTCTACATATGTATTTTCATTAGATACATAAGGGCAACAAGCTAATCAGCTGGTGTAAACTGGAGTAGGTTCACTGAAGCCAATTTCCATGAGCTCAGGATCTGGCCACAGGGGGCATGGCTTGTAGGTATTCTGGCTGCCTCAGTGATGGGGCTACCTTCAGACGCAGACCATGCCGTGGGTGAGCACTACCACCTTCTGTCCCCCTGCTGGACCATGGTTCCTGACCTACCTGTGTAAGAGCAACCACAGTGAAGCCCAGGCATTATTCCCGACAGAAATATTCTCAGTTGTACTCAATGGGCTTGCAGAAACTTTTCGGTGTTTGTTTTAGCAGGGATTCGGGGTGGAATTCTATGCCAATAGCTTTCAGATTAGTAGTGTGCAATACATGAGTCCACTTCACAAGCTTTTACTTCACACTAACAGCTGCTGTAGTGTTGCAGAAATAAACTTTACAGCTTTGGCTGCATCCTGTTAGTTCAGCACATTATTAATATACCAGCAGCTTGCTGTGTTAGTTTCCCATGAAATGCTGGTTTAAAATACGGTTGGTTCTGGGTTGGATCCCTTTCCATTACATCCCATTCACCTGAAGCTCTCCTTCTCCCACACCCAGTACTTAAACTAAAATCTGCATCTCAAGGAGCTTTCTTTGCAAGTGTCTAATGAAATATTAGCTGGCCCCACCAAAGAGAGAAATTGGATCAGATGTGAAAGAATCAAGTTGACGTTCATCAGGTATATTTAGCTGCTGTGTCATCTGACACAATTTTATTGGCGAGAACTAGTGTCTTTCTGCTGCCATAACAAACACCTGTAATGCTGGAAGTAATTTATTGCTTCCAAAGAAATGGCTGCTGAGTGGCTCTTCCCCTTTAGTGATAAACTACATGGGGAGGGATAGATCTATCCTTAAATATTATTTATTCACTTTGCTAAAAAGGAGCACTAGGCACTGTTGGGCTTGAATGAAAATTTACCAAAACTTATGTTGTATCACAGCAAAGTCCGGCAAATACCTATCTTCCTGGGTGAGAAACTACTGCGCAGCAAGTAGCAACAAGATAGATGCTTTATCAAATGGGTATTTTAGTCGGTGACTCATCACACCATTCTCAGAACTACAAATTAACATATTGCCTAAGGAGGTTTTAGACTAATGAAACATTTGGCCTTTAAATTTCAGCTCATGCTAGTTGAGCTGCATGTTCAACTGTACTTTAATATACTGGGGTTCAGGTCTACCTTTAGTTATATTTGTTCCTATGAAACAGTTTTATTAGAAAATCCTGTTCCTACTTACATCAGTGCCATATGCTGGGTTCTACATTTGGAGGAGGCTGTATGTCTAGGCTGTGTTCCGAAGTGTAGCTCTTAGATATGAGGAGGCAGAAGGCTCTTGCCTAGGCCAGTTTGCTGACGATTAGAACTGATGCAGAAAAGACCTGAACTCTAGCAATTGACCTGATTTCTCAGCACAGCAAAGTATTTTGTTGAGAGGTTGCTTCCTGAAGCTCTGTCTTGATCAGACGGAGGCAATGCTGTTAAGCTGAGGAAAGCAACTGAAAGATCTGGTCAGGTGTATATCTGCCCCTTTAATTGAGGGTGCATGTTTGTCATTTGCCTCTAGAATTAACAATATGGGATACTGGCATCCAGGTGGAGCTGAAGGTGCTGATTTTGACTTAAAGCCCCAAATGGCTTGGATTTCAGACACACCTCTCTAGCCACGACATCCTATCTGAGCTGTGATCAGCAGAAGCACTCATGCTATTTCTGTGTTATAATAATGATGAGGCTGGTGGGAAGATGTTCTCTGTGAGGGCCCCAGGGCTCTGGAATGGCCCCCTGTCTCAGTCCAAAGTAGCCTGATTTTGTCAATCTTTATGGCACGTGACTGGCCTTTGAGGAGAACTAGGGGAGTCTGAGCTACTGTCTGGCAATATTGGGGTGTTAATATGTTTACATTAAAGTTGCTGCTTTGTAGAACAAACGAGGCTAGCTGAGTGTGTGTTGATTTTTATTAGTTGTTAGGTCACTCAGAACTTGTGCATGGGCATCTTTGGTTATTAGAAATCAAAATAAGCAAACATGGGTAGCAGGGCATTTCCCATGAGGGGCCTTCAATTCTGGAATTTACTCCCTACCTCTTGGCATGAAATAGCCTGAATCTGTTGGCCTTCAGACCATGCTGCAAAACCCATGCATTCACATAGGAGTAGACATTCAAATACCCAGAGAGAAGATAGGTCCCAAACTCCCATTGAAAGTCAATGAGAATTGGGTGCCTAATTTGCATTTTTTGCCTTTTGAAAATCTCCACCTGTTCCCCCCCAAACAAACAAACAAACAAACCTTTTTATATATCCTTTCCTAAGGGTTGATATTTGGGAGTGATTTCATATCTAGTTTGGTTATTTTCTTATTTACTGGTTTGGGAGTGTGGGGCAGCTGCTAGCTTTACTTTTATGCCATTGTCCTTTGATTGTGTCAAATGCACCTAGAGCCCATGAGAGATGTTTCTTCAGAATTGGTTAGATATTGAAATAATAAATAAAAACTAAACATTAAACAACAGACTATGAGGGAGGGAACTTTAAGGAAGGCAAATTAGAAGTGGATGTGGAGTGCATCACTTCCAAAACTCGTCCTTGGTTTTATTTTGTGGAATGACAATAAAGAACCAGAGATACAAGTTGGGTGAGGTAATATCTTTTACTGGATCGATTTCTGTTGGTAAGAGAGACAAGCTTACATAGAGCTCTTCTTCAGGTCTGGGCAACCTGATAGCATGTCACAGCTAAATACAGGCTGGAACAGATTGTTTAGTATAAGTAGTTAACACGTATTTCAAGGGACTCGTCAAGGTGAAGGGGTTATAGATTGTTGTAATAAGTCATAAATCCAGTGTCTCTATTCCGTCCATGAATTTTACTGTCTAGCACAGTTATGAATGTAAAGTCCCAGGTTCATCTTTTGCAAGTGTTGTGCAGGTTTCCTTTGAAGATGAGGACTGATAAGTCAGAGATAGAGTGATCACTTTGTGAAAAGTGTTCACCCACAGGTGACAGGGTGTTTTTGTCCTTTATCGTTTTGCTGTGCAAGTTCATTTGAGAGTGTAGTGATTGTCAGGTTTCACCCACATATCTATTATTGGAGCATTAGGTGCACTGGATGAGACACACACATGTTGTAATAGATGTTGTTAAGCAGTTCTCAGGTAACCAGAGGATTGCAAAGTCACATGGAAAACAACCTAAGGCCCCAGTCCAATGGAAAATGTCTATCTAGACAAACCCCTGGAAACCATATCTTCTGATCTATTGTGGCCTTGTGTAGGTCTCTGAGGTGCAGAAATCAGTCAAATGGTTCCAATATGTGCCCCCAAAATAGCAGAAGATAACTGTTTCTTCAAGGGATGCTGGAACTAGGGTTGTCAGCTGTCTGGTTTTCGACCGGAATGCCAGGTCAAAAAGAGACCCTGGCAGCTCCGGTCAGCATCGCTGACTGGGCCATTAAACATCTGGTCGGTGGTGCACCGGGGCATGGCTCCGTGTGGCTCCCGGAAGCAGCGGCATGTCCCCCCCTCTGGCTCCTAGGTGTAGGGATAGCCAGAGGACTCCGCACGCTGCCCCCGACCCAAGTGCCAGCTCCTCAGCTCCCATTGGCCGGGAACAGTGGCCAATGGAAGTTGCAGGGGCAGTGCCTGCGGACGGGGTGGTGTGCAGAGCTGCCTGTTTGCGCCTTCATGTAGGAGCTGGAGGGGGGACATGCCGCTGCTTCCAGGAGCTGCTTGAGGTAAGTGCCTCCTGGAGCCTGCACCCTAACCCCCTGCCTCAGCCCTGATCCCCTTTCTGCACCCCAAACCCCTCATCCCCAGCCCCACCCCAGACCCTGCACCCCCAGCTGGAGCCCTCCCACCATCCCACATCTCAATCCCCTCCCCGAGCCCAGAGACACCCCCCCCGCACTCTAAAACCCTCAGCCCCAGCCCGGAGCCCCCTCCTGCACCCCAAATCCCTCGTCCCTGGCCCCACATCAGAGCCCGCACCCCCAGCCAGAGCCCTCACCCACCCACCCACCCCCCAACCTGGAGACCCCTCCCACACCCTGAACCCCTCAGTCCCAGCCCGAAACCCCCACCCCAGCCCAGAGCCCGTACCACCTCCCACACCCCAATCTCCTGCCTATCCAGGAGCCCCCTCCCATACTCTGAACTCCTCGGCTCCACCCCCCAGCCTGGAGCCCCCACTGGCACCTCAAACCCCTCATCCCCAGCCCCACCCCAGAGCCTGCACCCCCAGCCAGAGACCTCACCCCTCCCACATCCCCACCAACTGCCTCAGCCCAGAGGCCCTCCCGCATCTGAATTCCTCATTTCTGGCCCCACCCTGGAACCTGCAGCCCCAGCCGGAGCCCTCACCCCCTCCCGCATCCCAACCCACTGAGCTATCCTGGTGAAAATGAGCGAGTGAATGAGGGTGGGGAGAACGAACGACAGAAAGGGGGATGGAGTGAGCGGGGGTGGGGACTCAGAGAAGGGGCGTGGCCTCAGAGGAGGAGGGGTGGGGCAGGGAGCAGGGCAAGGGTGTTTGGTTTAGTGTGAGTAGAAAGTTGGCAACCCTAGCTGGAATTTATCAGCTCACACTGAACTCAGTGGGAGCTGAGATGGCTCAACTTCTCTCCAGAGATACTTGGCACATCATGGCATTAGACCATAATAAAAATGATAGCTTTGTTCTACAATTAACAACTGCAGGCCAGATTCTGCACTCAGTTACACTTGGATAAATCCAGAGTAGCTCATTTTACTTTAATACAGATATTTCAGATTTATTCTGGTGTAACTGAGATCAGAATCTGTTTCCATTTTAAAAGTAGATAGTTACATTAGTGCAGTATAATACTAACTCCTGATTTCCTTTAGTGTTTGCTCTTTCACCCCAAGGAATTTTATACCCCCTTACCCCTCCCCAGTCCACTTTATGAACATTTATCATAGGATTAGAATTGATTTAGGGCCCAGTCTTCACACAAAGCATCCAGTGTAGCAAACGGGAGTGTTCTCTGTGAGGACTGCAGGATCAGAACTTGAATCCTTTGGCAATGAACTCTGCACCTTTTTTGTCAATAATTTACTAATGCTATTTCTTATGGGCCTTATTGTCATTGCCTTACAGTTGCTAACTTGTGGCTCCATTCAAGACTTTGTACTTTAGAATATATTCTTTAGGTATGGGGCTTTCAACAGAGCCTAAGGAGCTGAATTTCAATGGAATTTGGGATCCTAACTCCCTAAGGCTCTGTTGAAAATCTCGGCTTAGTTTTACACCTTGTGCATTTTGTTTGTTCTACCATATTTTTTACATGCTTAACTTTTTTTGTGTGCAAATCTTTCCATACCTTTTATTTCTTCCTGGTGTATTTATTGTTTGATCTAGATGCATATCCAGAGGCTTGGTCTACACTACACTAAAATGTTGCTCCCGCCAATGGAACTCGCCCACTATGCCGACTTAACTCAACCTCCATGAGAGGCATACCGCTTAGGTTGACATAGTTAGGTCAATGCAGTTTCTTACATAGACTGTTGCTGGCTCTCAGAAGCCTTCCCACAAAGCCCCACACTGACAGTTAAATTGGTGCAAGCGCTTGTGGTGAGGACACGCACTGCTGACACAAGGAGCATAGTGTGGACATGCAAAAGTGATTTAATTACTGCGGTGGCTGTAGGTCAGCATAACTTAGATTGACTTAATTTTATAGTGTAGACTTGCCCATAGCTACACAGAAGTTTGCCCACCCATTTACCGATTTCTTTCCTTCTGTTACGTTTGCCCTCATTAATATTATGCAGCCAGAGAAGATGATTTTAGTGAAATAGTTTGATTCCAATATTTACTTAGCAACAGGAAAATATTACCAATATTAACTTAAAAATCATAGAAATTACAGATAAACCAAATTACAGATATACCACTTAGACAATTCACTTGCCAGGTGTCGTAAGAGACCGCATCTCTACTCATTTCAGGAAAAAATCCATAGATTGCAGTATCATTTAATTTGAGTTTATATAGACTGAAAAAGGAAAAGGAGAACTTCCCAGTCTGTATTGTCTCAAAGTCTTGAAGAGCCGGAACATATAAGAAAATCTTAAAAGCTTACAGGAAAATAAAGATGAAGGAAAAATAGAAACTAAAGAAAATTGTTTTAAAAGAAGAATTTGTCTTTTAAAACACATACAAAATACCTTTCTATTTCTGTCTTTTTCCAGGGCAGTATAATGTTCCTTTTATAAATCAAATCAGCATAGTGATAGGCAGATCATTATATGTCTTTGGCGTGTGTTTTGTCTGTGTTTGATTTCCGCCATGAGGAACAGGTGTAGAGATGCCTTAAGTAGCAAGGCGGCTAATGTATGCAGCAAGTTCCTCCAGCCTCTAAATTACAATTTTGCTTCCTGTGCCATGACCTTAGGTCCCTGACCCACAACTGCAGCATATTTTCTGTGACTAACAGCTGTAATTCCCTAATTATCATGCTGTGGTCGCCTGCTGTGATGTAGGTTTTGTTACCAAGGAAGCAAACCAGGTTCCCCATTTTCCTACCCTTGCTCAATACATTTCCAACTGCTGTAAATCCACCATTTGATGCAGCCCATAAAGACCATCAATTGTATCTCTTATTCCAAGGCTCCAAACTCTCTAAAACACACTATCAACACAAACATTTGTAGAGAGAGGGGAAAGTAGATCACATTAAGATAGTTTATCTTTTTTTTTTTTAAAACCATTAAGCAACTAGTTCAAAATTATCCAGGACTGGAAAGTGAATAATTATGTAATGGAGTGAATTTCAAACTTTAGGCCTGAGTGATACTGCAGGCCTGATTGTGTTGTAACTCGTATATTGTCCTACTGAACGCAGTGTAACTAAGCACACACTATTTCTGAGACATTGGCTGTAGAACCACCTTCCTGGAAAAATAATCGGTACTCTCACATTAGGCAAACAACAGCACATCTTGCAAGCTGTTAAGTAGGAGCATGTGGGTAGAGTGAGGGTATGAATGTAATTGTTCAGAGGATGATTGACAAGGTAATGGGATGGATGTGTCATTTCTCCTAGTCTTCTCAATTCTTTGAGCTCTATAAGAATGATCACTTTTCCAGATGGAGGTGAGAACAGATCGGCACTAATCTACAGGATTAGACTAATACAGCCAATCTATAAAGTGACAGATAACAGTAACTAATCAGGAACTGTCATGGAAATACTGTGGGCACTATGGCAAAATGCTTCATAACCTGTCTGTTTTTAAGGAAAATATATCTTTATATTATAATGGTTGGCACTTATGTAACACATACACTTTCAGAACCATTCACTAATTAATCTTCACAACAGCCTTGTGAGATAAGCTCCCAGCTAGGCCCTGGTGCATTCAGAATTTGGTTCATAATGTTTTTGAAGATTCCAGTGTGTCAGTAAATGACATAAAGGGTCTGACACTTACCTGAGGTCCTTGCTCAGGAAAAATTCCCATTGCACTCAGTGGGAGCTTTTAATGAGTGTGTAGTTCTCCCAGTTGGCCCAAAGGAATTTATGTCTCAGTTCTGCCTCCAGCAGTTGACAACCATGTTTCTCCACCTCCACAACATTCTGTCAAAGCAAATATAGAGCTTTAAGTGATGTGACATTGGGAGGCTGGAGAACTATTTTCTACTTGATACTGTGCCATGGACTTGCTGCTTGACCTTGATCAAGTCACTTTAAACAACCCGTGCCTCAGTTTCTCTGGCTGTAAATTGGAGATAATAATGCTTACACACGTGAGAACTATGGATGGAGAATGCTAAATAAGTGCTAAGTGTTCTTATTACACACAATGCTGTATATGTGCTGAGTATCATTATCGTTACATTTAACACATGTGAGATATCTACAATCTGGTCTACACTACGAGTTTAGGTCGACTTTAGCCGCATTAAATCGAATTAAGCCTGGACACGTTCACACGACGAAGCCCTTTCTTTCGACTTAAAGGGCCCTTTAAACTGGTTTCTTTACTCTACCTCCGACGAGGGGATTAGTGATAAAATCGGCCTTAGGGGGTCGGAATTGGGGTAGTGTGGACGGAATTCGACGTTATTGGCCTCCGGGAGCTATCCCACAGTGCTTCATTGTGACTGCTCTGGACAGCACTCTCAACTCAGATGCACTGGCCAGGTAGACAGGAAAAGCCCCGCGAACGTTTGAATTTCATTTCCTGTTTGCTCAGAGTGGAGAGCACAGGTGACCACGCAGAGCTCATCAGCACAGGTAACCGTGATGGAGTCCCAGGATCGCAAAAGAGCTCCAGCATGGACAGAACGGGAGGTACGGGATCTGCTTGCCATATGGGGAGACGAATCACTGCTGGCTGAACTCCGAAGCAGTAAACGAAATGGCAAAATATTAGAAAAGGTCTCCAAGGCCATGAAGGACAGAGGCCATAACAGGGACGCACAGCAGTGCCGCGTGAAAATTAAGGAGCTAAGGCAAGCCTACCACAAAGCCAGAGAAGCAAACGGAAGGTCTGGGGCAGAGCCGCAAACATGCCGCTTCTACGCGGAGCTGCATGCCATTCTAGGGGGTGCAGCCACCACTACCCCAACCGTGTGCTATGACTCCTTCGCTGGAGAAACAAACAGGGAAGCGGGTTCGGGGTACGAGGAAGATGAGGATGGAGAAAATGTAGATAGCTCACAGCCGCAAGGAAGCGGAGAAACCGGTTTCCCCAACAGCCAGGATATGTTTATCACCCTGGACCTGGAACCAGTAACCCCCGAACTCACCCAAGGCGTGCTCCCAGACCCTGAGGGCACACAGGGGACCTCTGGTGAGTGTACCTTTGTAAATGTTACACATGGTTTAAAAGCAAGCGTGTTTAATGATTAATGATTAATTTGCCCTGGCAATCGCGGCCAGTACAGCTACTGGAAAAGTCTGTTAACGTGTATGGGGATGGAGCGGAAATCCTCCAGGGACATCTCCAGAAAAATCTCCTGGATGTACTCCCAAAGCCTTTGCAAAAGGTTTCTGGCTGGGGAGGGCTGCCTTATCCCGTCTGCCATGGTAGGACACTTTACCACGCCAGGCCAGTAGCACGTAGTCTGGAATCATTGCATAACAAAGCATGGCAACGTATGGTCCCGGTGTTTGCTGGCATGCAGACAACATCCGTTCCTTATCGCTCTTTGTTATCCTCAGGAGAGTGATATCATTCACGGTCACCTGGTTGAAATGGGGCGATTTTATTAAGGGGACATTCAGAGGTGCCCGTTCCTGCTCTGCTGAACAGAAATATTCCCCGCTGTTAGCCACACGGTGGGGGGGAGGGGTGAAGTGATCATCCCAGAGAATTGGGTGTGTGGGGGAGGGGAGTTAGTTGGGTTTGTGCTGCATGTTAACCCTGAAACCGCAGTCCCTCCTTTTACATTGCAAACCCATTTTAAATGGCCAACCCAACGGGTGCTTGGTATGGGAAATGAGAGCACTACTGTTTGAAACCATTCCCACATGTTAAGAAGGTTAAAAAAGCCAAAAGACTGTGTCTTACCATGGCTGCCTGCAAGCTGAAATCTGTGGCCTGGCACTGCGTGAGTGATCTCTCACACCAAACCGGCAGGCCATCAATATAAGAGGAAAAATGCGACCTTGTAACGAAAGCACATGTGCTGTGTAATGTGAACAGCAAAATTTAACGTGAAAGAGTGTACCCATTGTTCTCTAAAATGTGTCTTTTTTAACCACCTCTCCCTTCTCCTCCACCAGCTGCAAATGTTTCTCCTTCACAGAGGCTAGTGAAGATTAGAAAGAGAAAACGTAGGACGCGTGATGACATGTTTACAGAGCTACAGATGTCCTCCCACGCTGACAGAGCACAGCAGAATGCGTGGAGGCAGTCAATGACTGATTACAGAAAAGCACAATATGAACAAGAGGAGAGGTGGCGTGCTGAATCGCGGGCTGAAAATGATAGGTGGCGTCAGCTTGCAGACAGAAGGCAAGAGTCGATGCTCCGGCTGCTGGAGCATCAAACTGATATGCTCCAGCGTATGGTTGAGCTGCAGGAAAGGCAGCAGGAGCAGAGACCGCCGCTACAGCCCCTGTGTAACCAACAGCCCTCCTCCCCAAGTTCCATAGCCTCCTCACCCAGACGCCCAAGAACACGGTGGGGGGGCCTCCGGCCACCCAGTCACTCCACCCCAGATGATTGCCCTAGCATCAGAAGGCTGGCCTTCAATAAGAGTTAAAGTTTTAAACTGCAGTGTGTCCTTTTCCTTCCCTCCTCCCCCACCCATCCTGGGCTACCTTTGCAATTATCCCCCTAGTTGTGTGATGACTTAATAAAGAATGCATGAATGTGAAGTAACAATGACTTTATTGCCTCTGCAAGCGGTGCTCGAAGGGGGAAGGGGAGGGTGGGGTGGTTGGCTTACAGGGAAGTAGAGTGAACCAGGTGGGGGGGGGGTTCATCAAGGAGAAACAAAGAGAAGTTTCACACCGTAGCCTGGCCAGTCACAAAACTCGTTTTCAAAGCTTCTCTGATGCGCACCACGCCATGCTGTGCTCCTCTAACCGCCCTGGTGTCTGGCTGCGCGTAATCAGCGGCCAGGCGATTTGCCTCAACCTCCCACCCCGCCATAAATGTCTCCCCCTTACTCTCACAGATATTGTGGAGCGCACAGCAAGCAGCAATAACAATGGGGATATTCTTTTCGCTAAGGTCTGAGCGAGTCAGTAAGCTGCGCCAGCGCGCTTTTAAAGGTCCAAATGCACATTCCACCACCATTCGGCACTTGCTCAGCCTGTAGTTGAACAGGTCCTGACTCCTGTCCAGGCTGCCTGTGTACGGCTTCATGAGCCATGGCATTAAGGGGTAGGCTGGGTCCCCAAGGATCACGATAGGCATTTCAACATCCCCAACGGTTATTTTCTGGTCCGGGAAGAAAGTCCCTTCCTCCAGCTTTCGAAACAGACCAGATTGCCTGAAGACGCGAGCATCATGTACCTTTCCCGGCCATCCCACGTTGATGTTGGTGAAACGTCCCTTGTGATCCACCAGGGCTTGCAGCAGCATTGAAAAATACCCCTTGTGGTTTATGTACTCGGTGGCTTGGTGCTCCGGTGCCAAGATAGGGATATGGGTTCCGTCTATCGCCCCACCACAGTTTGGGAATCCCATTGCAGCAAAGCCATCCACTATGGCCTGCACGTTTCCCAGAGTCACTACCCTTGATATCACCAGGTCTTTCATTGCCCTGGCAACTTGGATCACAGCAGCCCCCACAGTAGATTTGCCCACTCCAAATTGATTCCCGACTGACCGGTAGCTGTCTGGCATTGCAAGCTTCCACAGGGCTATCGCCACTCACTTCTCAACTGTGAGGGCTGCTCTCATCCTGGTATTCTGGCGCTTCAGGGCAGGGGAAAGCAAGTCACAAAGTTCCATGAAAGTGCCCTTACGCATGCGAAAGTTTCGCAGCCACTGGGAATCGTCCCACACCTGCAGCACGATGCGGTCCCACCAGTCTGTGCTTGTTTCCCGGGCCCAGAATCGGCGTTCCACGGCATGAACCTGCCCCAGTAACACCATGATTTCCACATTGCTGGGGCCTGTGCCTTGTGAGAGGTCTATGTCCATGTCAATTTCCTCATCACTCTCGTCGCCGCGCTGCAATCGCCTCCTCGGCTGGTCCTGGTTTTGCTTTGGCATGTTCTGGCTCTGCATATACTCCAGGACAATGCGCGTGCTGTTCATAGTGCTCATAATTGCCGTGGTGATCTGAGCGGGCTCCATGATCCCAGTGCTAGCTATGGCGTCTGGTCTGAAAAAAGGCGCGAAACTAGTATCTGACGGACCAGGGGAGGGAGGAAGGGAGGGGCGAGTGACAACATGGCATACAGGTACAGGGAATTAAAATCAACAAAGGTGGCTGTGCATCAGGGAGAAACACAAACAACTGTCACACAGAATGCCCCCCCCCCAAAGATTGAACTCAAAAGCCTGGGTTTAGCAGGCCGTTGATTTGACGGAGGGAGGGGGAAGCAAATGAATACAGAACAAATCTATTTTTTACATCTTAAGACGACGGTGCAGCATGACTGATAGCCCTCGGCATCTTCTGGGTGCTTGGCAGCAAATACTCGGCGCTTGGTATGATGACGATGGCCTTCAGGCCTATTGCACGATCTGCTGCTCAGGGAAGACTCTACCTATTACAAGTTGGATCATCGCACATTAGCAAAGACTACGGGTAGGCAAGGGGCTGCTGCTGTGTAGCAATGCAGCCCCACGTCTGCCAGCCCCACGTCTGCCGGCACCCAGATCGCCCTCGGCCTCTTCTGGGTGCTTAGCAGAAAATACTGGGCGCTTGGCAGAAAATGGCATACTACGACTGTCGTAATACACCATCTACTGCCAAAAGGCTGGTGCAATGCAGCCCTACGGCTGCCAGCACCCAGATCGCCGATGAAGGCTACCAGTCATGCTGCACCGTCTACCGCCAAAAGGCAGTTAGCTGCTGCTGCTGTGTAGCAATGCAGTCCCACGTATGCCGGTACCCAGATGACATATGGTGACGGTGAGCTGAGCTGAGCGGGCTCCATGCTTGCCGTGGTATGTTGTCAGCACAGGTAACCCAGGTAAAAAGGCGCGAATCTTTTGTCTGCCGTTGCTCTGACGGAGGGGGAGGGGCCTGACGACATGTACCCAGAACCCCCCGCGACACTGTTTTGCATCATTTAGGCATTGAGATCTCAACCCAGAATTCCAATGGGTGGCGGAGACTGCGGGAACTGTGGGATAGCTACCCATAGTGCAACGCTCCGGAAGTCGACATTAGCCTCGGTACTGTGGACGCGGTCCGCCGACTTAATGCACTTAGAGCATTTTATGTGGGGACACACACAATCGGCTGTATACAACCGATTTCTATAAAACCGGCTTCTATAAATTCGACCTAATTTCGTAGTGTAGACATACCCTGAGTACTATTAATGTTGCAACGGGTACTCATGCTCTTCTGATCTAAGTCAGTGAAGCTCAGATCACACTTTACAGACGTTCAAATCCTGGTGTCTTTATAGTTAGTAGGGGTTTAGTCATTGACTTCACTGGGGCCATGATTTAATTCAACACGTTTGTGAAGATAAACCCATCATATTGGAGACAGTTTCAGTTTCTGTTCCTGCATTGTCATGGTTTGTTTGAACATAATTTTAGTAGCACTTGTCAAAATCTTTTAAAATTTCAACCAAACTTTTGAAAATTCCTAAAAAACACAACCCTAATTGTTTTGCATTTTTTAGTGAAAATTTAGTTTTTGTTTTTCAACTAGCTTTAGTTTCATGTTTTTTATGATGATTAATACAAATATAGCATACATAAAAACATAAATCTAATAAAGACCTGCACATGTCAGTGTTGGATTTTGTAGAAGTCTTACTTGGAAAAAAAATTTGGTTTACTCATAAACTGGATAATGCCTTTGACCCATGGTGTCCTGTGATATATTCCAATAATCTAAATCACTCTTTTGGTTTAACAGCAGGGTATATGATGGATAGAAAAGATAAAAAAAATCAGACCCCAATTCTGCAACTAGAATCATGTGCATGGACTTTTGCTGAGACCAGTTGGGCTACACCTGGATGTAGGGGGTCTGTCTACATAGTTCTCTTTGCAGGATGATGGTCTGATTAATTTCAGCTGCTGTTTCACTAAAAGGGGAAATCTGTTATGATCCTGCTACTCTTTTACACCTGAGCCAACACAAAACAAAAGGGACTTCTTCATGAGTAAGAACCACTTGCATTAGTAAAGGCTGCAAGATCAGGTCTGTACTTTCCTTAATTTCCTGTGGTCTTTCTTTTGGAGTAATCATATAGAATATTTACTTAAAGAAAAATCTGAGGCGATGTCCTTCTTTGGTTCTTCATGGTGTATAAATAAGGCATGAAAGGGGTTTTTTTTTAGTTGTTTGTTTTTAAAGAGTTTATTTTGCTTATTATTTATATTAGAAATTCAGGTCCTGTCTAGTTTGCATAAGTCTATGATAATTGGAAAACTAGTGAAATAACAGCATCACAAGAGTTAAGAGAGTAAATGTTGAACTGTTCAAAGGGAATTTTAAATAGACTGTTAATAACTCTTGGGTTTTGTGTTTATTTTTTTAACACCTATTAACATCAATGACTAATTAACATTTTAGAGAAAGGGCAACTTTGGTGAAGATTCCACACTCTCTCCCCTTTAATCAAAGCTGTGAGAGATCACAGCCCACATGCTCTGAGATTTCCAAAAAGTTCTCCAACAACACTAGGGAAGATGAGACGTGATGTTCCTGATATTTCTGAGGCAAAAAACAAGCAGGAAGAGAAACCCTAACACCTTTTTAAAAAACAAAATCCCTTTAAACACCATAAAGCAGCAAAAATTGGGTGCATACCCAATTTTAAAAAAGCATTTGCAAGTCATCTTTACCTTGTATTGTATCTAAAAAAAAAACAAAGAAAAAACCTATAGTGGAATTACTTTCACAGTGTTGGAGTAATTAGCACTACTGGTCCTATGATAATAGTTCCTTCATAGAAATGTGTCAATACATAAGGTAGCTTCTTAAGGCAGAATTTGCTATTTGATGACTTTTAGAATCACATTTCTTCTAATCACAATTGGAATGACATACATTTTTTAAAAAATCCAAATTAATGAGACTTGTTTTGGTCTCCTTGGATCAGTGCTGATGGGGCAGAAATGCTTGAAGATAGTTTGCCTGGATTACATCCAAAAAGATGTAAGTCCTCACTTCCGCAGACTACTTTTGTTGCGTCTTTCTGTCTGTCTGTCTAGATCAGGGGTGGGCAACCTGTGGCATGCGTGCCAAAGGCGGCATGATTTTTAGTGGCACTCTGGTGCCAGTCAGGGTCCTGGCTGCTGGCCCCGCTCAGCTCGCTGCCTGCCTGGATGAACAGAACCCCAGGCAACCAGTGGGCTGAGCGGGGCCAGCAGACGGGACCCCGGTCGGCAGGGGCTGGCGGACGGAACCCCAGACCGGCAGCGGACTGAGCAGCTCAGCCCGCTGCCGGTCTGGGGTTCCATCTGCCGCCCCCGCTGCCGGTCCAGGGTTCCGGCCGCCGGCCCCTGCCAGCTGGGGTCGCAGACGCTGGCCCCGCTCAGCCCACTGCCAGTCTGGGGTTCCATCCGCTGGCCCCTGTAAATGTAAAATGTATTACTGGCATGCGAAAGCTTAAATTACAGTAAATAAATGAAGACTTGGCACACCAATTCTCAAAGGTTGCTGACCCCTGCTCTAGATAAACTCGACAGGTGCGGGAGAAAATGTGAAGCATAATAGGAGAAAAGTTATTGCTGGGATGATGAATCGGACAATAAAATCCTTCATCCTAGCTATTCCCCACTGAGAGGGAAATGTAGTAATATGTTCATACATAGAGGTAGAAGAGCTGAAGTAGTCTAAGTGTTTTTTTTTATACACAACACAGAGAAAGGAATTAAACCCATTTTGCAAATATTTTCCCATAGGCATTAATAAATATGTACTACTTAATGAGGACACTGATATTAATTTAGAGGTAAGACTTTGCATTCTAGAGACCATGGGCCAAATCCTGTAGTGTCTACTCAAGGACAGAGGCTACCCTTGGATGTCTCAAGAACCGAGTCTACCCTTGTGCGGCTCTCATGGACTTCAAGGGGAGCCATGTACATACTTCTGAGGTCATAATTTGGCTCTTAGCTCTTAATCAAGGAAAACACTACTTAGCTTTAATGACAGTTTTTCATGATGTCAGAACAGAAGCCCAAATCCGAGGGTCTAGCCAAGCTGTGCTTGGTGCAGGACCTGGGGAGAGGTTTGGGGTAGAGGAAGGTGACTCTAAAAGTTACCTTTCCTCTCCACTGAGCCTCAGCCTGACCATGGAAGGAATCTGCCTTGTGTGGAACTCAGAATAGCCTAAGGGTTCTTTTAAATTATGCCAGCTAGTGCAGTCCCCTGTGGTGGTTAGGAATTGATGGATAACAGTGCACTCCAGTTCCACCCCAAACTCACCCAGGAATGGCCCCTGCACCTGAGAGAGCAGGCTATGCTGTCTTTTCACCACCCGCATTTCTCCCTGTATCCTGGGCTGCCCCCTGAGAGCAGCTCTCCATCCCCTTTGTATTAGTCTAGCAGTCCAAAGGAATAGAGCCAAGAGGTCAGGGTATATCCCTGAGTAAGGATTTTGCCCAATATTTTTTATTACTGTACTGTAGAAAGCACAGAACATATAACATTATAAAGTTCCTTCTGGGCAGGAGCTATGTAGGGGGTCAGAATAATGTGTACATCTTTTAAATAGTCTCTCATGTAAATTTCTCATGGAAAACGACCTTCATATATTGTCTTGTACAGATCAATAAGATTGACTCTATATTGTGAAATCTAAGCAAAACCTTGATATTATTGGCTGCTCCTGTATAGAAAGTTCTTTACCCACTGTCATCTGACAAAATATGCTAAATGCCACGTAGCAGAACTAGTGATGGAGCTACCAACTTTATAGTTTATGATCATACCTGACTCCTTAGACTATATATCAGGAGCATGAAATTGATTTCAGTGAACATAGACGGATGTATTTAATGTCAGGGGTGAATTTAGCCATGGAATATTAGCCCTTCCCTCCTGGGTAGTCTCTTTTCCCCCTCAATACTGTGCTATCTTTTACAGTGCACTGTACTCAAACACTAATTTCAGAATGCCTAGAGCAAGCGTGTTACTGATGAAATGAGAGAGCTAGCAAACGTATGTAGTTCTTGAGCTTCCAGGGGAATGAAGTCTTTAAAAATAATTAAAGATCATTCTGGGTAAGCAAACTCCCCTGCTGCTTTGAGAACAGTGTGGAGTTCTAACAGAGGAACAAGTCGGTTTATGTGCTGTCCTGACTTAGCAATAATCAGGAAGCCCTAAGCCCCAAACTCATTTTTCTTACTCACACTGTAGAAATCCTGGGTTTGCCTTGAAGGGAACAGCAAAGACGCTTCATCCCACACCACTGCAGGGAACTATTTTTCCTTTCTGACTGGTGCAAAGAGAGAGTGTACCAAAGACCATGACTTTCTAAGGAGCATGAATTTCAGTAGGATTTGAGGTGCTTAGCTCCCTTAAGCTTCTTGGAAAATTCCAGCCAAAATGTAGCTGGTATTTTCAGAACATGAGTTAATATACCTCACTGACCACTTAGAAGCTGTGCCTTGTGACCAGTCAAAACCAGCCCAACCTGACAGGAGAAAAAGGTCATGTGAAAATCCTCTCCGAATTCTCAGGCATTCAGATGGACATCTCAGACATTGTCACTGATCAGTTTCCAGATTTCAGAAACTTACCTCCCATTGTTCCAAACTCCAAAAATAGACCCATTTTGATTTTTAAAAACATCCACGTGAATGATTCACTCAAGTCTACTCACAAAATAGTATGCCTGAGTCTGCTCCCTCCTAAACTGTGCATGGATATCAAGGATGTAATATGGCTGTTAATGAAACCACAATCAGGTCCTATTCTCCCGGTATTAGAGCAAGAGGACTGGGTGTTAGGTGCCTAAATGCCTCTGAGGATCTGGGCCTGAATGCCTCAGCCCCAAACTGCCTGAACCCGTGCAGAGCTGCTAGTAGACCTAGGTGTCCCTTCCTTGCACTAAGAGCTTGCAAGCACTGTGGTTGCCTCCTGCTTGGGTGTTTTGATGAGGGCTCCCAGTGCCTCTCTCTCCCCCCCCCCCCCCCACCAGCCTGTGAGTACTCACACAGGAACAGCTATAACTTGACTTCATTATTTGGTGAAACATTTTTTTTTTTTGTATCTCATATAACTGGAGACAATACAAACAAAATGGACACGCGCGCACACACACAGAGACAGAGTGTTAAGAGACCTGCTGTATTCAGGTTTTCCATGGAGGCTATTATTATCAGGAATCGGAATGATGGAACTCATGGCTGGTAAGTTGTATTCATAACTGAGATATTCAAGCTGTGTCAACTGGAGTAAAGTTACATGGGGATATTTTTACTTCTTAGTGGTTGGGCATCTGCTGCTCCACTAAAAAAGCACAGAATCAACTGTTGTCTGGGTCCCCTTAGTTACTTCCTCCTGCAAAGATGCTACATTAGTTTTGAACAAGTACATGATTATTACACACCTACGTATCAGACATACTGCCTCTGTATGGCAACTAATATATTGACTGGAGAGAAGATGAAAAGAAGTCCTCATTTTAAAATGCAGGCATGTTGCTTGTCTGCTTTTTACTGCCTGCATCTCAGAAGTGTGGATTCATATGGTGTGGTGCACAGAACAAAACTTTAACTGTGAAGATCAGTGACTTGGCCCATGAGTGATTTTGACCCTAACGTGGCATGGAATTTTTCCTAAGCTGGGATACACATTGCTAGTTGGTTCACATCCGGTACTAGGGGAAAAGACCTCATTACTTGAAGAAAACTACAGGTACTCATTTGTTACTTGCTACAGGATGACAGTAGTTCATATGAATTAATTTTCACTCATAAAAGATGACCCAAAATAACCACCTTATGGCTCTGTCAATCATGACTATTCCTAAACTCATGAAAATAAACTGATTATCCACTCCACTACCCTCATGTATTTATTGAATTTCTGCTATATACAATGTGCCTATCAGGGTCTTCAGCTCCATGTACAAAATATATCATCACATACATTGAATCAACAACAATATATTTATCCAACATCCACTTCAAAATACTAGAGCACATACATTTATAGAGTTTTATTGTTTCAGTGGATTTTAATTTACTCTTTGATGTAATCAACAAATAGATGTCAATTTTAAATGTCTGACCCAGCGTCTGCTTTAAGTAAATTTATTTGATCGTGTGTGGGGGGATACCATAATTGAGAAGAAAGTATCTTCTCTTGTCTGTGATGATAAAGAATGCATTGTGGTGAGACCTTGTTGTTTGGGGAAAATGGGGAATAAAGGGGAGAGGCAATTAGCTTACTTTCTGCATCATAGGATCCTTGACTCAATAGTTAGGGGTAGCACTATAGAACATGCATGTAACCACAGATAACTGTGTTCAAATATGTCACAAATCTGACTTAAGTACTAATATGAAAGGAAATTCAAAGGCCAGGTTAAAATGTATCTACATCTATTATGACTAGTTGAAAATTTTCCAGTGGAAAGTTTTCTGCCACAAATGGCCAGTTAGTCAAAAAGGACTCTTTTTGCAGAAATGTATTGCTTTTGATGAAATTTTATTTTATTTTATCTTAACTTTTTGATAAGGTCAGAATGTGCTTTTTCGACCTTTGCAAAATGGAATGTTTTGTTTTTTTCATTTTGAAACTACTTTTTGTTTCAATTTTTAAAAAAATTATATAAATATAAAAATTTTCAAGTCAGAATTGAAACTAAACATTTTTTAATTCAGATCGAAGCATTTTGATCAACCCCAAACATTATTTTTTCCAGAATTTTGTGGAAAATATCAAAAATGTTTGATTTTGTTCTGATTTGGAATGAAAATAAATCTTGAAATGTCAGAATTTCCTATGGAAAAGCAATTCTGAGTTTCATCCAGTTCTAACCTCTATTGAGGGCCTTTAAGATTAACTATTGAAGCACATACAGGATGCAAAATTGTCCATTATGTGTTCCCCACAATATCCCGTCACATTTAAATGACTGTTTCTATAAGTATAGTAGAAGCCTCTCTAATTGGCACAGCAGGAAAAAGCCTAGTCTGATTAAGCGAAGAGGCCATTTAAAAAAAGTTTGATAAGAGTTTTAAATGATGTAGAATACACAGCTGACCATTTTTATTATTATTTTCATTGTGGAAGAGTCTAGAGGCCCCAATCAGCAATCAGGGCACCATTATACAAGCTCTGTATCCACATAACAACAAAAATCCCTTTCCCTAAAGAGCTTACTGTCTAACTACAGGTACAAGATAAAAAATGACACTCATTGCATTTCTTCTTCCTCTTTATTTGGTGCCTGATATATTAATAGAAGAGCTTAGAATTTTTTTTCTATTTCTATTTACTGCCTGGTTAAACATCACTTAAACCCTTGGTACTGTCTGAATCAGGGGTAGGCAACCTATGGCACGCATGCCGAAGGCGGCACGCGAGCTGATTTTCAGTGACACTCACACTGCCCGGGTCCTGGCCACCTGTCCAGGGGCTCTGCATTTTAATTTAATTTTAAATGAAGCTTCTTAAACATTTTAAAAACCTTATTTACTTTACATACAACAATAGTTTAGTTATATATTATAGACTTATAGAAAGAGACTTTCTAAAAACGTTAAATGTATTACTGGCATGTGAAACCTTAAATTAAATGAATAAATGAAGACTTGGCACACCACTTCTGAAAGGTTGCCGACCCCTGGTCTGAATGCATCCCCACCAAGCAGAATTTTTGCTAATCTTATACCTATTAAACAGTACAATCATTGGCCTTCACTATCATTAGGTTACAACAAGCCCCCTGGAAGGCAGCCCAATAAATCAGACACTGTGTTTAAGCACAGATCTGGCATGCAGTTGGAGCCAATGGGGAAAAAACTCCCACTGATTTCAATGGGAACAACATTGGGCCCTGAAATCACCCTTTTAAAGGTACTGCATCACACTTGAGATAGTTTGGATCAACAGTAGGATAAAAATATAGGGCCAGATCCTCAGTTTATGTAACTCGTACTAGTTCAACTGAAGTCAATGGAGCTGTGACAGATTTACACCAGCTGAGGATCTGACCACAGAGCTCTTCCCTTTTCTGGAAAATTTGCTACATCTCCCAGAGTGATGCATTTTAGCTGTAAATCATTGTGACCAGTTGTGAGTCGGGTAAGAAAAGCCAGGGAATGAAAAAGTTCAGGATGTATTTACTCTCACTAAACAGGAAAGAGAAATGTTTTCCCTTTCAGAAACAGAAGCAGAAATGAACTTGGTCCCAAAGCTAAAAAAATGAATGAATGCACCAACAGATAGGGTGCTAATGCCATTTGTGTCAGCCTGCCCCAGTGGAAAACTACCCTTTTCTACTATTCCTGTGTAATGCAGTATTTGTCTTGTAAACGTAATGTTTTGGTGCCATCTTCCTGGTGAACAATGAGTTTATCCTAGACTTCATTGTGACTGAGATAAATGCCTAAAAGATCCTTTTTGCCTGTAACTGATAACCATTTTCACCCAGATTCAGATAATATAATTTCTTACTTAGCTAGCACTGAAGATGTGCATGACACTTTACAAAATAGCGAAAGATGCCTCAATGCCAAGTCAAGATCAGGTTCTACGGCTTGTCTACACAGTGTTGTAGTCTGCCCCAGGGGCGTGTAAATTTTAGTATGTACTAATGTGTTGTGCACTAACTGGCCCTTGTGGACCCTGCTTGTGTGAACTAAGAGTTCCCTAGAGCGCATTAATGTAGTGCTATGTTAATACGCACTGTGTTCAAACAGTACTAGGTTTGCAGGCCACACTATTGGGCACTAAAACATACACATCTCTGATGCGGACTAAAACGCTTCTTTGACAAGCTGCTAGTATTATTGTTGGTCAGATTCAGACCTTACACTTTGAAGGACAGATTTTCAGCATCTGGTTTTGTACCTGGAAATTATTTATTTGCAGACGCAAATTAGGTCACTTGAACATCTAAGCATCTGAGTGTCATCCCAAAATCAGGTACATAGATGAACAACTGGCTTAAATTGTGGGTGCAAATAATTCCAGGCGAAAACTGGTGTAAGTTACAGGCACAAAAATGGGGACTTGGTTAGAGTAACACTCAATGTTTGGCCCTCATGGTGAAAACTTGCTCCTGTCGTGGTTCTAACTTTTTGCACAAGGAATTATTTCAGTTATAGTGTATGCTAATTTATCCCGGGAACACTGTTTATATAAGACTGGAGTGCGAATCCTTTTTCTGAAAGGGGTTCTAAGTCCATTGTAGTCTTTTAAAAATTGTATGTACTGTTTTCTAATTTTACATTAACTTAAGGGCTGATCCAAAGCCCTCTGAAGCCATCAGGTCCTCACTGATTATGGATGATGTCAGATTTATAAAATTGAAAATGCAACGGGCAAGATCCTCAGCTGATGTAAATCCGCATTGTTCAAATGAAGTCAATGGAATGAAACAGGTTTATACCAGTGGATGATCTGGCCCAAGCTCTCCATAGTCCAGCTTTTGAAAATAGCTCAGCATCCACAATCAAGGACAAATGTTCAAGAGAACTCAGCTCCTGTTTATACAACCAGTGCATGGCCAGTTTTTTCTAAAGAAATCAGCAACAAATCTGGCCATAAGTGTCACAAGGAGAGCTGGTTGGGGCTGAGCACTATTGAGAACCTGGCCCTTATTGACAGATGCCTACATGGGAGCTGAGCGCTTGAAAATCTGGCCCCAGTTGTGGGTGCTGATCATTTGAAAATCTGACCCTGTTTGTCTATGAAACAGGCACAGCACAGGTAGCAAAAGTGTACACTTGCCCCATGCTGCTGCACCAATGTGCTTCAGTCCTGACATAGAGAGACCACCTCTAGGGTCAAACAGTAAATCAGCCAGCAAGCCTTCCCGTTATGATCGTAAGCTTTTCTTAAATGTAGGAACCTGTCCACTTGGAACTGAACTGACACCAAGACAGTCAACAGACAGTAACAAATTTCAGCCACTAGGAACCTGCTCTGTTTTGGAACCAGTGACTTAGGGAATATCAGCACAGCAATCAGAGGGGTGATCGTAGCAGTGGAAACATACCTGGGCTACTTTGATCTAGCTAGCTTGAATAACAATGGCAGTGAGCTAGCTGCTTGAGTACTTACCCAGAGTCCTGGGCAGGTTTGTATAGTCCATGCTGCCACCCGGTCTGCCGTGACTTCACTGTAATTCAAGCTAGCTGAATCCAAGCTAGCTCAGGTACGTCTACACGTATTTCTATATGTGCTGCAGTCACACCTCTGGCTGCAGTGTAGACATACCCTTAGACAAGAAAGGGTTTTCATCCCCTGGATCAGCCAATGTTTCTGCCTTTTTACCCACCAAATTCCTTCTGAGTTTTGGCTCCTTTTATAGAAGGGGTTTTGAGCTTATATATTTTACACCATGAATCCATCATAGCTATCGAGTTTCTTACTTTTAAAAATATCTACTTTCCTCCCCTATCATAGAGGATACTAGATAATGCATTTCTTGTTGGAGATGTTTGAGCGCCCAACAGAGTTACACTAATGGACTCAAACAGTCTATAAAAAAAATTAAATAAACAGAAGTGTTGACATTAAAAAAAATCTTAAACCCAATTATTATTTTTGTTTCACAAAGTTGAGCTCAGTAAAAATCCTATGGGTTTAAAATGCAGAGATTATAATAATTATAACAATCTATGTAGCTCTTTTCATCAGTAGAGTTCAGAGTGCTTTGCAAAGGAGGTAAGGATCATTGGCCCAGATCCTCCAAGGGTGTTAGGTGCCTGAAGACCCTTGAGGATCTGGGCCATTATCCCTATTTTACAAATGGGGAAACTGAGGCATGAAGCAGTGATGTGTTGTGCCCAAGGTCACCCAGCAAGTCAGCGGCAGAACTGGGAATAGAGCTCAAGTTTCCTGAGTTGCAGGCCCTATCCACTAGACCACACTGCCTCCTTTAAGCACATCCTCATTCAGTATAATGCAGTTTTTAAAAATCTCCCTGGTTACAATGGGCCAAATTTGAACCCCTTTACTCACATTGAACAGCATCTTATTAGTTTCAATGAGATTTCTTAAACACCAACTAATAAGCATGAGTCTGGGTATCAGAATCTTGTCCCAAATAATGGTTTTCCCTGCATCATTTAATGCCATCCATGTTTAACTATAGTTCCTCGTTGACTTCAGTGGGAAGTTCTGCCTAAAAACTGATAGGATGTTATCATCCTCTTTTTCTAACAAATGCAATCAGAATATTTCTCGGACCCAGGTATAAAGTTCCCATATCATCTATTTGGAAAATTTAGAGGCATTCAATTGAAGTTTCATCTCTGGGCTTTGAATTCCCTGATCATCATGCAATCTCCTGTAATGGCTGGAACAAGCTGTACCCTGCATAATGTTTTTGGACTTTGGCTGCAGTCTGATCATTCCAGACTGGCTCAATGAGAGATGGGAATGGCAGGAATCTGGTGAGAGGATATGTGCTCTCCACCAGACTTCTTGCTGGCATCTCTGCAGGGACATTGTTTCTGAATGTTTCATGAGGATAAACAGAGCTTAACTAATATTTTTCGATGATGTACAAGATAAGCAAAGAACATATTTAATGTAACAGCTATTTGCATATAGTAACTAGAGTGCTGGTATCAAGGTGAGTCAAATAATAGCGAGAAGATTACACTTACACCATACTTGGGAGCACAATGTGGGAATGGTACAAGTAGCCTCTCCCTCATGCCCTTGCATGGCTCAGATCATAGATACATACTCCTGAGGATTGGAGGCAGGGCACTGTGGGTGATGGGACCTCGACTACAGAACCTGCTGTTCTGGCAGTCTAGCAGAGCCCGATTGTTAACTTTAATAGCAAAGTGCAAGGGTCATGTTTTTAACTGCACCTTTGCTGTGTCTTTTCTTACTTTTCCAGTTTCCCAATTATAAACTGATGTTTGTTTTCACCTTTGATGTGGCCAGGCACACTGTGGATTAATGACACAAATAACATTTAAATAAGTTTTAACTTTAAAATGAACAAACTCTTCATCTTCCATTTCAAATTCACAAAACTTCACTTGCAGAATATAACTGCAATTCATGGAGCCCTAAAGATCAAAACTCAGAGGCTAAAATATGCATCCCCAGCACTGATGGCTACTTTACACCATAAATATTCACTGATGGGAAAAATACAACATTATAGATAGAAAGAAGGCCCCATCAAACACATGTGGCCAAACAGTTGATATAGAGAGGCAATGGCATTGGAATAACTTTTAACTGATGTTTTAATGTGTCCTGATTTAGCATGACCATCTTGTTCTTTTTGTATTCTGCAGTCAGAATCTATTTTAAGAATGTGTGTTGTTAATTCAATTTGTTTCTTTCATGTAGAAACATGGTAAAACTAGCAAAATACTGCTTGTTTCTTTTATTCTGAGTTACATTTGTGCCTAGCCATACCTTTAGACACATTACAAAATCAGTTGCTTGCCTATCAAAAAGATGACCTTGATAGCATGTCTGGAAGGCTAATAAATCCACATTGTTGAACTACAGAGGGAAAGTAAATTTGAGAGCAAAAAACCTTTAATAGGCATTGCCCCTTCCCAGTTAATACAAAGTGCCTCCACTGGAGCAGTATTTGAGAGGGGGAAAGGTGTATGATACACGAAGACATTATTTGCCACGCAAAGAAAGAATGTGAAATGATATGCCAACAGCAGTGTAGCCAACTCTTGCAATTTTATTCCAAATATCTTGCTATTTGGTGTTCTTCTTAAGGTCCCAACTCCTGGAGTCATGTGAGAATCTCAGCTTTCATTCTAAAGACAAAATAAGTTTCTAGCCCTCCTGGTTGTAAAGAAAAGCTTGAAAACATGATTTCCCAAGGCCCCCAAACACAGAAGATAAATAAAAAGAACTATATATCTATATACAAGTGATTTTAAGCCAATCATGATTTTTAAATACCTGGGGTTGGCAATACTGCATCAGAGTTAGAAATTATGAGATTTAATGGTCTACATATGCCTAATGAAAAATGTTGAAAATCACTAGTCAAAGACACAGTTAAAGACATATATGGCTCCATTCTTAGCTCTGCCATGGCCCCTTTATGCCATGGCTGTACAGCTGGCCTCTGAGGGCTCCTTTGGGATAGAGGAATCCCCGGTGGCACGATGGTTGTATATGCAGTCAACAACAACTCAGCCTCCGGCCTAGGGGACATGGCAAAGGAAAGCAGTGTGCAGTACACAGTGGCTTCAATGTACCATCAGCTAGTCCCAGAATAATGGAAGAGCAAAGGCATTTTACAGCCACCTTTATAAACCCTTCTTCCCCTTGGTTCCTGCACCCAGTGCAGCTCAGTATGACCCAAACATAGGACCCATATTTCCTTATTTCTCATCCATCAACTTTTATTACTCAGGTTATTTACATGAAAACAGGATTGTTGTAGCTGAAGAGATGATACCTCTCTACTTGCTGTTCTTCCTCATTAATTGCCATTTCTCTGTGACATCACTTAGTGGTTGATCTGGAGATTATTATGATGAAACAATGAGAAAGTTCTGTGCTCTTTAGTTTCATGAGGGAAAGCTTTAAGAAAGGATTAGGCCTACTTAGTAATTTAAATAGTATTTTTGGGTCTTAATGGAAATATTTTAACTTAAAAGGAGGATGCAAACAAAAAATACACAGTGTGTATACTTACACAGCATGTATGCATATAAAAGTGTGTGTATGGTAGCATGTGTTGCGATAAATTGCATTTAGGCATTAATCTTCATCCATTTTATATCTCAGATTTGAAAACTCCCCAAACTGCCAGGACCCGAGTCTAACTAGCTAACCAGCAGAGCTGGTTATGTGAACAATATTTCCTTGCCCCACAATCACACTCATTCCTCATAAATCCTAAACGACGATGAAGGCATAATGAGCATAAATTAAAGTCATGTTAACTGACTCTTTTAGAAGGAGAAGGATGAATTAGTGACCTTTCAGATCTCTCTGACTGATGAATTAGTGACCTTTCAGATCTCTCCATCGATGGCCAAGAGCGGTTAAAGTGACTGTTGTCCACCTTTTTCTTTTACTTTAACTGTAGTAATATCTGACAATAGTAAGAAACTATTAGATTTTGTTGCCAAGTGATGCATGGTAGATAAAGTAATCTGAAGGCTGATTGGAGTTGTAACCAGAGCTTTCATACTTTCTGTATGATTTGCAACTGTATTTGTAGCTTTTAGAAAGTGTTGCAATTATTGTTCCAGTCATGGTCTATAATCTAGATGGTGAGTCATGTAAATGCCTTTCCATTCTGTTTTGAAGTAGCATACTCTATAAAATGGAACAAAAATGAACCGGGGGCTAATAAATAGCCGTTTACATGGTGCTCCTCCATATGGCACTCCCTGCCAAAGGAGGGTTCATTATAGAGCTTTTAACACTTGGCAGAAAAGGCTAAAGAATTACTTTGCAAATAAGTCTGGTTGCCTTTTTTTAAAAAAGGTCCCCTGGATCTCTTCTAATGGGATACAGCCTGATACTTTTGACAGTACGTGTGTGAATTCCACTTCATTTCTCTTTTGCAAGGCTTCCAGATCTGAAGGTAGAAAGGGAGAGGCTGAGGATACAGATTTTGTCAATGAAAGTCTGGGAAGCTTGTTATTTTCCCCCAAATGTCCTAATGTATATTTTTATTCTATTTTTTTTTACTTACCATAACAAAAGGCATATAATCTTCAATTTTTTAAAGTGTTGGAATGTTAATACATTTTAAAAATGTCGCCCACTTCATTAAACAACCACCAACAACAAAAATGTACAGCTATTTGGTAATTCCCCTCCCCCCCCATGCATTTCAGAATATAGATCTGACTCACTGATGTAACAAAGGAAGTTAAAAATTTACACTAATTGTTACCAGTGAGGTATCTGAGCATAGTACATCAAGAAGCTCAGATGCGCATACATTGACTCGTCTATCACCATACACAGGGTTTCAGCCCCCTGCTACTTTTTAAAATTAATTATGATCATAAGTGAAAATATTGTAATGATCAGCTTCTTGCCAGTCACTGATAAGCCAGGTGCTAAAGTACCTTTGGATTTCCAAGCCATATGGATTTCCATCAGAACATCCCAACATCCATCAGAACACCACATTTCTGCCTAATGTAAATCATTTTCTAAGTGTAATTTTAAATAGATTTTAAGGACTTCCTCTCCACAGATCCAACAGTAAACAAGGACAATGTCCATTAGTCAAAAGAGAGTAAAGAAAGAAAACAGTGAGAGTCTAATTTCTGGACTGGTTCCATGCTAGAGGAAATCCACCAAAGGTAGTGGACTCGCGCCAGTGTTAAAAGGTGTAATAATTGAGTGGATAAATCAGGCCTACAATGTTTTTATAATATTCTCCCATTTTTGTTTTAATTTTGACTCCATTATCAACTTGTAAAAGTATAAAGGGTACCATTCCTCTGGGGTTAGAGGCCTGCAGCTGGCTGATTAGCCACACCACCTGCACCTGAGAAACAGCTGGAACTTAATTAATGATCTTTATTAAAAAGGGCAACAGGAAGTAGAGAAGGGGACTGCAACACTCCCCAAAAAGCTGAGGGGTATGGAGCCTGCTCCCAATGGACTGTTACTTGGGCTACTGCAGAGACGAGTTGCTGCAGAAACTGAATGGATAGAAGAGAGATTGTGTGAAGTATTTTATTACTGAGGCTCTGAGTTAAGAGCCAGGGCATTTTGGTTACTGGCATGAGGGACAGACTTGGGAAAGGGGCTACTGGGCCTGCACAGACTTCGAGAGAAAAGTGTGCAAGCTTTTGATTGTTAAAAAGGGTCAAAATAAAACAATTATCCATGCTGGAAACTGCTTCTCTGGATTCCTTGAGAAAGTTCAAACAGAATAACCCAGGGAGTGAGCTAACTCAGTAAGAGCAAAACCTGCTCCTGTAGGAGGAGGGTGCTATAAGATAGTAGTGTAAAAGGAGTTGGGCCCATTTTGTTTTGTTTTTTTAAAAGTCCAAAAGTCCTCTTACATCTGAATTTTGGTGAGGTTGAGATGCTTATACCCTTTTTTACCCTGTATTTTCCAATATTCTAATTTTTTTATTCAGCATAGCCAGTCTTAAAAACAAACACTTCCCAGTGTCTATTTATTAATATTAGCACTGAGGAATCTATAGAACCTGCTCCAAATGAATGGTCTGACGTTGCACAGAACCACCAGAAAGATGGGCTGTGACAAGGGGCAGAGGTGCTAGGCAGGGTTCCTGACTGAGGGCAATCAGTAACTATGAGCACAGAATACCCTTGGGGGAGGGTAATGGGAAGAGGCTAAGAAGGTGGCTTTATACCATCTTTGAGTCCTCTGGATTCTGGACTTCTGTGGCCCTAAAATGGGCCCCAGCCTATGTTGGCGCAACCAAGAACCAAGTTAGAGCAAGAGAAGATGTTCTAACCTAAGGCAGTCTTTTCAGGGCTGCTTGTGGGCTGTGCAGCAGTCCAATATCCCAGTAATATCTGGTTTCTGGACACATCTCCTCCCACTTTTTCTTGTTCCACCCTGGCACTTTGCTTATACTGTCATTTGCATTGAGGAGCAGCAGAAGGCACCTTACATTGGGGTGACATTGCTCCTGCACTGGGAAAATTTCCCCCCCGTCCTTTGTTTTTCTAACAGCCTCTATATGTCACCACCACAGCAGCATATAGGTAAAGAGAGTTTGGCGGGGGAGGTGTAGAATCAGCCTCTAAATGCTTACACTAGGAAACCATGTAAATATACTGTAGTTCACTGATAGACAGAGAAGTAACCTCCCTGTTTAGGACGGAATGGACTAAGCTATTAGTCTGAGGAGTAAAATTGCTGTCCCTGATTATAAGGGAATAATTTTAATTGTAGTTCATAGAGGGCCTTTTGGCTTCTCTGTTTTAAATTAAAATTTTTAAACTCAAGCTCCTGAAAATACATAAGAGAGAAAATCCCTCTGTGAAAGACACCTGCTGTTGAAACTTCATGGCTAACTCTCCCATTTGACATGGACTTTAAAAATTAAAATAAAATCTCTCTTATATCTCATTGGTGTCCAACAATATAACTTTGTTGGGTTTTATGCTGGAGTTTGACTTTCATGATTATATTCCTTAATATTCTGTTACGTTCATCTGTACTGCTTTATGTTAGGGAACAGTAAAACCTAATGCAATACAATACAGATGACATTGCATATACTGATAAGTTGCAGTAAACAGCAAAGCAAACATTTGAGGATGTTGTTTGGGCCCTGACTTTTCAGCCTGAGGGTGAGTGACTTACTTGAAAATAAATTCTCTTGAATACACTAGTAAGGGGAAAAACAGTATCACACATTGGAAAAATTGGACCTTTCTACTTTAGATTTTTTCCCTCGCTGTTCCCATGTACCTGTCTGCTCTGCTGCTATTTTTTTCACTTGTGGATGTTGCAGCAGGAGTGGCAGCTCGGGCTAGCCACACAAATTCAAGCCTGCCTCACCCACTGCGTCCAAGCCTATGCTGCCCCCCATGCTGCAACAGCCACCTCCCTATTTTTAGCTGGGAGGCATGCCAATGTAGACCTAGAGGGTCCCCTTGCAGTGGAATGAATTTGGTCGCACATTACAAGGACAGGATTTGGCTAGACGTGCAAATTTCCAGTGCACTGAGTGGTGCAAAGTATAGCTCCACAAGAAGCAGGAGAGAATCAGGCTCCAGGGTAGAGTTGAGACCAAAGAACCTGCCAGTGCATAGATCCTTCAGTTGCTTGCCCTCAGCAGGGGCACGTAAGAAACACACCGAGCCACTTCAGCTAATAGACTGATGCAGTCCTCACAGAATGGCTCTGTAACAGTTGTATAGCTATGGAAGGGGGTAATCCCTCCTTCCATCCCTCCCAGGCACCTGCCTGTTGCCTAACCTAGTTCAGCTACTGTTCAGACTAAACCAAAAGGCATGTAGCAAGTCCCTGGCAGAGCTATGTAGAGAACTGATTTACATCATCTTGCATTAGCCAAAGAAAATTAATGAGAAAATCCATTAAAAGAATAAAAGAAAATGGTGCGTTTAAAAAACAAGAAAACAAATGTTCAGTATTTTCAATAGAAGATCCCAGCACGCTTCCAACTAGTTTTTGTTTATTTAGTATTCAGGGCCATGGGGATTTGAGAACATGGATTGTATTTTCCTGGTGAGAGAATTACTATGAAACGATGGACATCCATGTAAATTCAGTTTTGTGTTACCCATAGATAATCTCTACTGAGGGCACATTATGAATGGTTCAGACAGCCTGATAAATAGCAAAAAAAGTTATAATAACAGGAGTCAAATTAACTCCCTCCAACTATAAGACAGTGATACTTCAGAAAGTGGTGAATCAGAGGTTACAAGTAACTTGGGAAGGTCAAACTGTCAGTCAAAACACAGACTCCGGGAACCAAGCAGAAGATCTGGACTATACAACAGCACAGGCAAAAGTCATTAGCCCTCAGTTTGATACATGATCAGATGCTTGACTTATATAAGAAGCGCAGATTTTACAGATGTCATAAAATTATTTAGTTTGGTCAAGCTTGTGAGAAATTAAGGAAGGACTTAGCTAAAACAGATTAGGAAACATTATGGTAGCTGGATTTTAATTTGCAAAAATGCAGCACACTATAAGGAGCAATTTTAATTATATATACATAAATCAGCTCTAAATTAACTGCAGTATTCATGAAACTTATCTAGGCTTCACTGTGCATGGCCCTATGAACATTTTTGCTCAATGTCTAGTGGGTATTTAAAAAAAAAATTGGATTGTGTTAAAGGGGAAAAAAATAACACTGGAGTATTATAATCTGAGTTATAGAGTTTAAAGCCAGAAAGGCAAACCAGATTATCTAGTCTGACCTCCCGTATATTATAGGCCACCACCACCATCCAGCATCTGCACACTAAACCCAACAAAGTATTACAGCCCATGAGAGACCAGACAAACCACAAGCAGAGAATCAGAGGGACAGAGCTGCACCAGTGCCTAGGGCCCCCACAATAGCAGGGAAATGACTAAATGAGAGAGCTAGATAATCCTGGCAAGTGCCCTGCACCCCCATGCTGCAGAGAAAGGTGAACTGCACCATCCCACACCTCCTCCAAGGGCACTGCCAATCTGATCTGGGAGAAAATTCCTTCCTGACCCCACATATGTTGATCAGTTAGACCCTGCATGTGAGCAAGAACCAGCCAGCCAAGCACCTGAGAGAGAGAATGCTCTTTGCTACCTCAGAGCCTGCCTTGCCTTGTCCAATGTCCTATCTCCAGCCAAGGCCCATCCTTCCTGCTTCATAGGAAGGAGATAAAACCCTCTCCCAGAATACAGTGGAAGGGAGAGTCCCTTCCTGACCCCTGCAGGTGGCCAGCTGAAACCCTGAAGTTTGGGCATTTAGGAGCATAGTCTGAATTTGTTTATATCCTTTTGTTCTTGTGCCAACATTGTCCATTAGCTTAACTAGCTCTTTACCTTACCTGGTATTTACCTCCCTAATGTGTTGATAAAGAGTAATCATATCCCATCAGCTTAAGCAAGCTGAGCTCTCATAATATAGTGTCCTCTCATAATATAGGCCCTTACAATGGGGTGGATGAGCCCCACACTGGTGAACAGCTTTGGGCTCAGAAGACCCTGCCCAGCCATACTTGCGGAGCATGCTCACATTAGAGGCGGGGGCTCAAAGGGGAGCAGCTCAGCTCAGTCTGGGTTGACGGAGCAGGGGAGCAGTCGAGCTCTGCAAACTCCTGCAGAGAAGCCGCTGGGGCCAGGCCCACTGCCAAATTGCCACAGGCCCTTCACTCCATGGGGGCCGGGAATGACAGACCACGGCTGATAGAGGAAGACCCCCCCCCCCCCGAGCACGATCAGAGAGAACTAAATAAAAAAAACCTGACTAGTGGCACTGACGGAGGAGCCGAAGATGGGATAGGAAGTGGCCCAAGGGACAAGCATAAGGGCACCTGCTCCTAAGCCAAATATTTGAGCTATTATTCACAAGGTCCTGGGCTGAAACCCAATAGTGCAGGGGGGACCTAGGTCCCCTTATCCCCAGCCACTGACTCTCACCACTGGGTACTATGGCCATTGACTCTTGCCACTGGGTGGAGCTGCCAGGTTCAGACTTCAACCCCCTGACCGCCCTCCAGTTCCCTGATCATCCCAGTAGTTCTTCCCTGCACCTGTTTATTTACATTCTTCTTTCTTGCACATGGGTGACCAGTACTGTACACGGTATTCCAAATGAGGTCCTACCAGTGCCTTGCACATTGGCATTAATGCTTCTCTATCTTTACTGGAAGTGCTTCACCTAATATATCCTAGGTTCCCATTTGCCTTTTTTCACAGCCACCTCACATTGGTAGTGCACAGTATTCCTGTGATCGACCCACACACCCATGTCTCTCTCCTCCTCTGTCTCTTCCAACTGATGAGCACCCAGCTTGTAGCAGAAATTCTTATTGTTAGTAAGTGCATGACCTTGCACTTTGTGCTATTGAATTTTATCCCATTTCTATCATTCCGATCTTCAAGGTCATCCATATCTTCCTGTATACTCTTCCAATCCTCTTCTGTATTGACTGTCTCCCATCTTTGTATCATCAGCAAATTTAATTAGTACACTTAGATTTTGTGCCAAGGTCATTAATAAAAATACTCAATAAGATTGGTCCCAAGACTGATCCTTGAGGAACTCCACTAGTAACCTCCCTCCACTCTGATAAGTCACCTTTCAGCACAACAATTTGCCTTCTCCCCCTTAGCCATTCCTTATTCACTGTACAATGCTTGTACTGGTACCCATCTTCCCTCATTTAACTAATAATTTCCCATGTGGTACTATGTCAAATGCTTTACTGAAGTCCAAGTATATTAGATCTACTGCACTTCCCTTATCTAAAAAATCAGTTATTTTCTCAAAGAAGGAAATCGTATTAGTCTGGCATAATTAGTCTACCTTTGGTAAACCCATATTGCATTAAAATCCCCTTTACCACTTTCCTCTATGAACTTAATTATTCTTTCCTTCACCATTTGTTCTAAAGCCTTGCATACTACTGAGGAGAAACTAATGGGTCTGTAGTTACCCAGATCACTTCCCCCCTCCTTTCTTAAATATAGGTATGACATTAACTATTCTCCAGTCAACTATTCTCAGTACAACCCCTGAATTCCTTGCTACTGGACTAGCACACTCACATGCCAATTCTTTCAGTATTCTAGGATAGAAATTATCTGGTCCCTCTGATTTGAGCATATTAAGCTCTTTATTCTTTCACCTCAGATGTGGTAGCTTCCATGTCTCTAGACACTCACTTCCATCAGCCATACTGCCTTCATGCACAGGTTCCATATTTTCATCCTTATTGGAAACTGAGGCAAAGTATTCATTTAATTTTTGGACCATTCCTAGATTATCTTTAATCTCCTTCCCATCCACATTGTATAGCAGCCCAACCTCATCCTTCCTCATTCTTTTTTTTTGTATAACTAAAATACCTCCTTATTTTAATTTCCTTGGGAAGAGCTAATTCAACTTGACTCTTAGCAATTCTCACTTTATTTCTATATTATCTGACCTCCATGATGTAGCTTTCTTTGCTAATCAGCCCCTTTATCCACTCCCTGTAGGTTCTCTACTTACTCCTAATAACTTTTTTGAGGTGGTTATTCATCCAGCTGTGTCTGGAGCCTTTCCCTACAAGTTGTTTCCCCTTGCTTGGTATGCAAATTTCAGACAATTTTCATACAGTTGAGGAAACTCCAAGCCTCCTCTGCATTTAAATCCTTGAGCTCTTCAGTCCAGTTGCCTGCTTTAACTAATTCCCTTAATTTCCCGAAGTGTGCCCTTTTGAAATAAAAAATCATAGTTGCCAACCTAGTTTTGATTATCTTTCCATTTCATTTAAACTGAATTCAAGTCATGATCATTTGATCCAAGTTCACTTCCTAGGACTAGCTCTTTTATGATGTCCTCACTACTTACCAAAACCAAATCTAAATTTGCTTCGCCTCTTGTTGGTTCAGTTGGTTTGATGAAGAAAACTGTCATTTATCACATCTAGGAGTAAGTGGACCTTACCAGTATTAATTCTCCAATCTATATCCAGGAAGTTTTTTTTTTTTTTTTTTTTTTTTTTTTTTTTTTTTTTTTTTAATATGGAGATATACCTATCTCATAGAACTGGAAGGTCATCAAGTCCAGCCCCCTGCCTTCACTGGCAGGACCAAGTACTGATTTTGCCCCAGATCCCTAAGTGGCCCCCTTAAGGATTGAACTCACAACCCTGGGTTTAACAGGCCAATACTCAAACCACTGAGCTATCCCTCCCAAGTTAGTCTTCCCTTATGACAATTCTCAAAAATGATTTCTCTAACAGAGATCACTATCCATATCAGAGTCAGACTCTGGGAGCCTATATCAGACCCCCTAACCCTCTCCCAACAGAACCTCTTTTACAATCCTTCCCCAAAGTGATTTTGGCCCAGACAGATTCTGTTTTGTCCATACAAAATGATAGTGTTTCTCTACAGTTTACCACTTCATTGATGTACAAAGCAATCCCACTACCTTTCCTTTATTCCCATCTCTCCTGAATAGCACTTACCCTTCAATACCTCTAGTCCAGTCATGAGTGCTATTTCACTATGTTACTGTAATATTGTACCTGCTTTGACCTGGAGTTCCAGTTCCTCCATTTTAATGCCCAGGCTCCTTGCATTATGTACAAGCATTTCAGTTGTATCCCTTCGATCCCCACCCAGTTTTCTATCCAGATTAGGTACAGTCTTTTCACTAAGTGTAACACATACCTGACTACTACTTCAACCAATGTTTGTATTTTCTTCTCCTTTCTGTCCATATTCTCATCTTGTGGTGTTCCATTTTCCTTCCTATATCTTCATTTAGCTGATTTTCCTCCTCCTGTGTATTGAAGCCAGGCATGGTGATTTCAGGAGTCTCTCACAGCCTTCTCCCCTCATTTCCTAGTTTTAAACCCTTATTAATCATGCCAGCCTTGATCCCAGAAAATTAATACCCCAGGTACTCAAGTCAAGTTTATCAGTTGAGAAGAATCTTTTCTGTGAATGCCTCCCAGTGGTTGATTATCCCAAAACCTTCCTCACAGTATCAATTTTTGAGCCATTTTATGCTCTTCATAATTTTGTCATACCTTCACCCCCCTTCTCTAGGGACTGTAAGTATTCCACTGAAATAACATTATCTGAACAGATTGTGCAGCCTCACCCTGAATAATATGTTTTGGTCACCCCACCTCAGAAAGAATGTATCGGGGGGGGGGGGGAAGGGGGAGGGGTCTAGAGAAGGGCAACAAAAAATATTAGAGGCACGGAAGGATTTCAATATAAGAAGTGGAAAAAGATTAGAATTTAGAGAGGAGACAAATCAGAGGTGACATGGAAGAGGTCAATAAAATAAAATAGGGAATGTATATCAAGAGGTTCTATTTATCTTTTCTAGAACAAGGGGAGTCCCAATGAAATTAAAAGAAAACAAAGATATCTTTTAAAAGGAAATAATTTTCATACCATGCAAAATTAACTTGTGGAACACTTTGCCACATGAAACTGAACCAAAGGGTATAATGCATATTTATATTAAATAGGATAAAAATGTACAAGGGCTATAAACCCTTATGCTCAGGGGACAGGCATAACTACTAACTTCCTGAGGTTAGGAAGAACCTTCCCATATTGCAAATATATTCTATAATTGTCCAATGTGGGATTTCCTGCACCTTTCCTTGAAACCTCTGGCCTTCAGCCCCTTCCTTCCTATTTCTGGACTAGATGGCCCATTGATATGATCCAGTGTGATAATTCCTATGATTGCAACAATAATGCTTAACAAATAACAATATGCCACTTCACATAATTTGGTGCCTATTACAATTTTACTTATTGTAGATGATTAAACCACTCATAGTGCAACAATTCTGCAAGTGACTATAAGACCACATGAGCTATGAATTAGTTCCTTAAAACCAGTGAGTATTAAAGTGACCTACTGTGTTGGGACACTTGAACTAAAAGGTTTCTTACTAAGCTTTTCACAAAGGCAGCAAAAGAAGTTCATAAGGCCGAAATAGATATGTGGCCAGGCAAACTCATATATTTACCCAACTGCTGGAGTTAAACTTAATGCTGATAGATAGGCTCAGTGGATGAACCATGTAAATGTGGATTAATGGTTTTAAAACAAGGAACCTAGAGATTTAGGAAGGCAGTCAAAATATGTAATTTAACCATGAAGAATATTTATTTTTAATGATGTGAGCTGTGGGAAGGAGAGAGACAATTTTCGTCTTAGAGTTCATGTTCAGTGGGAGGCAGTGGCATGTCATGTGCATGTTCATGAACGTGACAATATGCCATCCACATATTTCAGGGATAAGACGCCCAGTACAAGACACTTCAGGGCACTAAATAATGGACAACTTCCAACAGTCTGCCATCTCCAAGAACACACACTTTTTGACTGAGAAACCTGCTTTTCACTTGCTGCACCCCATATGTTGCACAGCTATCTGAAGGATTGCATTTCTAGTTATTCTTCAAATATCCAACCAGTACAAAACAGTAGTTCCTCTAGTTCTCATTTAGGGTCTGATCCAACTCCCATTCAAGTCAATGGAAATACTCACATTGATTTTGGGGGGGAGGGTTGAATTGGATCCTTATTTGCCCAGAGTGAAATTCACCCTTCTGCAGACAGCCAGCTCAAGGCAAGCACTACTTAAGCCCTCAAAAATAGAAGTAGGGATTAACTAGTGCATAGGTTTTGTGACAGTTTCTCTGCACAGAGGTGAATTTCCCTTATTGACTAGAGCTAGGGGGAAATTTGGCAATTCAGGAAGACATTCCAGGGGAGGAAGAATTGTCTGTTTGTGTGGTTGAAAGGCATAGGGTTAGTAGGTGGAAGAATGGTGAAACTTGCCTGAATTTTGACAATGTAGTGAAAAATCAGATTCAGGTTTGCTGCACACATTGACATCCTGAGGGCCTATCTTATCCCTGGGTGCCTGTGCGGAGATTTTGCTTCCCTCCTTGTCCCACCACCCCACAAAGCTCAGCGAATGACGTATAGCCTTTGGGAATCCCATTGACTTCAACAGGATTGTGTGAGGTGTAAATCAGCATTGCCTTTGGCCCTGTTTCTTAAATAGCAGGAATTGGAGTGGCAACCATGTAGCTGCTGGATGTAGACAAATATTCACATTGCACTCTCTCATTAAGGAACAAATCCAGAAGAGATTTGTGTGCGCGGTTGGTATGTTTTAACAGAGCTTAAAAAAAAAATCTGACCAGTTTTTAAGACTTTTCCTCTCCCCATGGAATGGAGATGTTTTCATAGTTCTAAGCCATTTTCAGACATTGTTATTCATGCTGCTGAAAGCTAAGGTTACACAGATGAACTGTCAGAACCAAAGCATTTCCACAGCACACAAGCTGGGAACAGCGAAAAGTTTTACAGGTTTTGTTTTGTTTTTTAAATGGAAAACACTAGTTTTTCTGTGGATGTTGCCTTTATTTAATGGAAATTAAGTCATAGTTCTAACTACCAAAACTGATTATGTACAATTGATTTGTTTCACGGGCCCCATTAAATAGTTTTAATGGAGACATAAACGGCCATTTGAGGCATAATTCCGCTTGAATAAACTTCATAGCACAAATTTTTAAAACATTGTGGCTAATTCTTTGGCAACGTAAGAAAGTACTATTACTAATCTTGCATACTACACAACTGCTAGATTTATCCATTGGCCAAGTAACCCATCTTTGTTTATTTCCCTCTGGGAAGTTCCTGAGCATGGTTAGCCAATAACTGTGTTTTTTATTAACTAGAGATGAACACTGAATCTCTCTCTCTCCAGTTTTACTTAGAGGATTTTACATCCCTGTAAAGTAGTAGCCCAGACAAATAAACTAGCTGTGCTCCCTGGGCCAAACTCATGCTGGCCCAAGGCCCTCCATAACACCTGACCCTAACATAGGGGTTACGTGAGGGCACAGCTGTCTGGGCAGTTGCACTGGGGTGCATGTGCACAACAGAAGTGTCTTCTGCAGGCCTGTTGCAGCACGTCTATTTTGGGGTGAGCCAGGGTAGTCCAGAGACAGGTCAGAAGAGGGGCCATGGAACTGTATTTATGCACATCCATTGCCTTATGCAACCAACACAAGAGAGCTGCAGATGCTACTCCATCCTGGAGAAATAAAAGCCCCAACCGGGGAGAGAACTGGTCTGTGAAGTAGCCCCACACCCTGGTGCTGGATTGAGGGGGTGAATTCATATCAAGCCTCAGACTCTCTGTACTCAGGCACTATGTGGGTGGTGCATTTCACCCTCTGTACCCAATTTTGTTCGCGAAAACTTTTTTTGTTCAAGATCTGTTTCTGAGAACAGAAGCCTTTCTGCAAACTTATCCAATTCCTACTTTTACTTTCCAAAACTTGTCCTTATTAGAACAAACAAATCTGCAGCTGATTATAGTAACAGCACAAAGCACTACAATAACCTATCCTATCCTGCAGTATTTGGGGCTTTTACAGCAGTTTTCAAATAAGAGTTGTTTAAACAATGTTTTTTGAGGTTGCAGGCAGCACTAGTTATTGATTGAGATTTGGTTCACTACTACTCTGTCCCAGATTCTCTCTAGACCGAGGTCTGCTTTGAATTCATAACCCTGCCATTTGAGTAATTTTGACTTTGCATCAATGCACTTGAGTCGTTTTATTGTGTATTTATGCTCACCCCAGCTCCTCCATATCATACCGTCCCCCACCCTCAAAAAGTGTGTTACCATTGCTAATAAAAAATAGCGGTGTTCATCCCCATATTTGGGGGATAAGTTACATTCCAGTCTGGAACATGGATATCCCAGAGCATAACCGGATGCGCTGTCTGCACAGCTGATCTGTCTACCACCAGGAGGGGCTTTCATTGATTAAGTTGTATACAATTGGACTGAGATTTTCAAAGGGGTCCATGGGAGTTAGGTGCTCAGTTCCCATTACATTACCATATAAGTTGTGTACCTAACTCCTTTAAGCCCCTTTGAAAATACTAGCCCTGTTAGCAAGAGTTTCCCGTATCTGGCCATCGTTTCTGTTGCTGCACCTACCAGACATGATCAGTAGAAGGATTTTCCATGGGACAACAGATAAGTACATTGCACTCCTTTTCCCATGCATTATGTGCATCGGCTTTCCCTGGACAGCCTTATGGGATGACTGGGTCTGCATGCTGTTGTTGGTTTCTCTTTGGTCATTCACCCCATATTCTAGGTTCTCGTTCTTACCCTCTTCTTGCTGCCATTCTGTGCTTCAGGTCACCCTCCAACTATTGCTGCTACTTTTTCCTTCTGCTGATTCTAGGGAGCTACTGCTGACTTTGAATAGCTGCTACCATTCACCCACACAGCTCTGCACATGCTTGCTGTTCCCCATTTATCCTCTTTCCTGTGCTCTATGGTTTCCCAGCTTTCCATCTTATTAGCCACCTGGGGGGAGGGAAATTATAACTTATTTTAATACCTAATTCTTGTATTGCATTTTTCATCAGTACACCCCAAATCACTTCCCATAATACATTAATAACCCCCACAACACCCCTGGGAGGTAGGGATGTGGCATTTTTTGCAGATAGGAACTAAGGCACAGAAAAGCTGAATGACTTGCCCAGGATCACATAGGAAATCTGTATCTGAGTTTGGAGTTAAACCTGGGTCTCCCATTGCCCTAACCACTGGATCATCCTTCCTTTCTGAACATTCCTTCTGTGTGTTCTTGGCTCACCTTGGATTAGGGAAAAGAACCAATCCAGCTTTTTTTTTCTTTTGGTGGGGCTGGGTTGAGATGACTTTGATTATCATACCCAAAGTTACTTACACAGCCTCTATTTACTTTGATGTTAAGATGTCCTCAGCTCAGAATGCAATAGGTTGGATTTCTCCACTTCTCTTGGGTGTTTCATTCATATTTACATGTTTCAAAGAGTTTTGTTAGGTCACATGCCTTTACACTCTGCCTCACCTCAAGGACACCAGATATGTAGTAAATCTTCCAAACAGAGAGGTAAGTAATACTTTCTATATGGACACTCCCTACACTTACTGGATTTCCTCTGAGATATGTTTAATAAAACTGTTGATGGATATAGCCCAAATAATTGGACTGAAATTTACCACCTTTCTCTCAACAAAAGTTTCCATACCTAATTAAGATTTTTTTATGCTTCTTTTTGGATAGTCTAAAACACTGCAGTGGTTCAATGGTTACTTTGATCTATAACAAACAATTCAAAGTGAGAATTATGGAATGCTAAGAATGTCAGGCACTCTGTGTTTATTATGACACTTTAGAGATGTCCAGTACTTTCCTCCCCCAAGTCCCCAATGGCTAAATTAGGCTTCGTACAAGTCTTTAAGAGTTGCCATGCTTCTGCAGACAACAGTGTGCATCAGGTTTCACATAATAATTTGCAAGAGGCATTGTGACTGCCCACTGTGTGCCTGATTCACCACTGTTAATCTAGTTTTACACCAGGTGTTAACTCTCTCTATTCACGGTTGTGGGGAACAAAAATCTTCCAACTGGAGGTTTATGAAGTTTTATCTTTCTGAGTCTATGGACAGCACTAGTGTCCGCCCCGTTACTTATACTTTTTGCCAAGGAAATGAGTAGAAACAGGGTAAGTTTCTAATTCAGCAAACAGGTGTTTACATCATTTGACCAGCAAGGGGAAAATTACATTTTAAAACCTGTGTTAAATAGAAAATTGATTGACAATGTTAAAATTATACAATATGCAGTGCACAAAAAATAGCTTGCAACTTTTTATTCCTTTAAAATGTAGGGTCTGTGGCCTTGTGGAGAATTCAGGGAGCATGACAGAACAAATGGTTTTCACCCTGGGTAGTACTCTTAGTCCTTGTGTTAATAGGGACGTATCCGGGTTCTACACTGTGCTTGCAGTGCTGGAATTTCCCCCCAGTCCCTTGTGGTGCATTAATGTCCCTTAAACACTGCCAGACCAGTGTATTGAGGCAATATCGGGGACAGAATTTGTCCCTGGTTTGTTAAGGAGAAACATCTCTATCAATAGTGAGAGCAATGGATATAGAGAAAGTCACCAGCCAAGTCAATTTATTTTTGAATAAACATTCCCTTCTTTAAGTTTGCTCTGCTGTGATAGACTGTTACATCTCTTGGATACACTGTTTTCATGAGGTCCACAGGAGGCAGTTGGTGTTATGAAGTCATGAGTTTGTAGACAAATGCACTGGCATTCTTTTCAGTCCTAAGAAGGAAGCACGATTTAGGAGCCCTAACAAGTAGCTGTATTTTTCTGCCCTAGTTGTTTAGGATATTTGGCTAGCAGATTATTATATATCTATATATCGCAACAGCATCTTTACAACAGTGGTAGAGAGTTGGTGCAACAAAAGATTCGTGTTCTGCCGTTGCTACAGAACTTGGCTAAATTCAAGAGATGAAATTGAAAACGTTCACAATTTCAAATACTACTTCGTTTCAGCAGGGAACAATCATCCACTGTAAAGAACAACATGCAAGGATAGATAGGCTTGGAGTGTGTTCTGTACACTTGAGAAGTTCTGGAGGACAGTCGATACTTCATTGGTCTTGAAGCTAAACATTTTCAAGGCATCTTGCCTAAATGTACTTTTGTATGGTTGTGAGTCATGGATTTTAACCAGAGCACTCTGAGAGATTAAACAGCTTTGCAACCAGCTGCTATAGGCTGATACTTGGCATAAAGAAAGAGGATAAAGTTACAGTCTTAGAAGTTTATAGGAAAGCCAATAAATGCCCTCTAACAACAATGATGCAATGACGGCAAGTGAGATGCTTAGAACATGCCTTTAAGAAAGGATCCAGAGGGGGCTATAAACAAATATGCCTTGTATACTGCTATTCATACAAAATGCTGGAGGGGGATACCCTGCTTATTTTACTGGCATTACACTGCATCTGTCATCAAGCTGGAATGTTCACCATTTGTGCAACAGATCAAAGGAACTGCTACCAACAAAGAACATGGAGAATTGTTGCCTTCTCTAAATAACCTGCAGTTTAGTATATAACTAATGTGAATACTAAATATATAGTATAACAATGGCTGGATGGGCAGAGGATCAGCATGAAGGATTAATATAAAGGGGATTACTATAGCCCATGATATATACAGCATTGGGGAATTATGCATAATCAGATCCCTATCCTAAAATTGCAAAAAGACACAGTTACAAGAAATCCATCAATGAAGGTAACTTTTTTAAAAATCCCCCAGGCCCGCAGAAGTGATCCACATGTTCCCCACCACTATTAAATGGCACATTGTGGAGGAAAATGTCCACGGTACCTGAAGGTAGGCAGGACAACCCTGTACATAATTACTGTACCTGAAATTTTACACAAGTAGGCAGCAGATGTTTGGTCTCAATCTTTCTCTGTGTGTTTTTACAGGGTCATATATCTTCCTCCCCCACAGCAGTTACTGGTTTTCAGAATCCAAACCTGGAAGAATAGGGAGACTTATCATATATAGCAAAAAGAGCAAAATGTTGATTTTTGCTGAACTCCCTTTGTCCTCATAACTGATCGCTCAGTTAAGAAAATAAGAACTTTTCTAATTATGTTCAGGATCTTTTATCTCTGGATCAAGGGAGGTTTCCATTCAAAGACGACATGTGTTTGCATTCGGTGCCTGAAGGATAAAAGGATTTTTGTGAAATATTGGCTCTATTTATAGTCTTTGTAATATAAGAGCAAGAGGAATCCTACATTATGCCCATCATCCCAGTATCAGAGTATTGTATTGTTTTAAACACTATATTTGATTCAGTTGAAATATTAGAACTAAAGGCAACATACACCCAGTATTGCCAAACACAAACATTCAAAAACTATGAGTTAGGACCAAAAAAAAAAAAAAAAAAGCATACATGACTGACTGGCTTAACAAGTGTGACAATTTTAAAAACAAATTTGGGGTTCTTTCAATTTTCCTGCTAGTTTGGGGATCACGTTTTTAAACTTTCTCCAAAATCATGACAGCTAGTTGTTCCCATAATCACCTGACTCCAGGATGTGGGGCTTTAAGAAAGACACCAAATAGTATTAGGCTTGCAATAAAATTTCTTTTTTTCCACACACTTTATTTTTTAAAGACAGGAAATGTCATAAGTGGTTCATGCTTGTCTACTTCTCCACAAAGTTCCTAATTTAAGTTTCCTTGAGGACAAGGTATGTTATCTCTTGAATTACTGATTTCCTGTTCTTTTTGGAGTTCAGGTACAATACTATCTTTTTTTCTCTCTTCTTTCTGCTTAGCATTGCATCCTACACAAGCCTCTTCCTGCTATCCCTGATCCTTCAGAAAAATATTTTCTAAACAATGAAATTTAAATTCCAAACATGATTGATTTAGGGCATGAAATAAATGTAATCTATTCAGTAGCACTGGGATGAGGGGGAGAGAAAGTCTTATATCAGGGTGGAATCCTTGCGACTTCAATAGTATGGAAGAGAATTCCTGATGTCTCTAGTTGTATGCTTGAATTTTAATATGTCTCACATCAAACCTAGGGCATTAACTCCCATTGACTTCAATGGGCTTTGGATCAGGGTCCAAGCTAGTGCATAATGTTCAATGTTCTGTGGATATAAGATCCATTAAAATATAATTGAAGGAGAGGACTCTTTAGCATCAATCTCCAGTATGATTAAGGATGCTTAAATGAATTGCTGTGCTGTGGCAAACTGAAATCTCAGCTGCAAAGCAGTCTCTGCAGAAGGCATTGAAGTTCAGACAAGTTAATTCAAGCAGCCTTAGTTGCATTTGGTATTTATATAGGGATTTTTCACATACAGTAGCTCACAGAGAAGGAATGAATGGCAGCCTTTACCTGAGTAAGTTACAGACAATCAATATGCATCTGTAGTAAATGAGCTACTTAATTTTTAATGCCTCAGTTTTTGGGTGCCCAACTTGAGATAAATAATAGGGGTCTGGTTTTCAGGAAGCATCTGACCCCATTATCTGACAATCGGGCCCCTTTAAAATGTTTCAAGTTGGGCACCTGTAACTTTACGGCTTATCCATTCCTAATGTAGAGGTTTGGGAAACCAAAATATGACCCACCACCCAGTGCACCAATAGCATAGGATGGTGAATAAGTACAAGTGGGGCATCTGCATGGCAGGCTCTTAAGACTGTTCTCTTGCACCCTAATACGCATGAAGCAAAAATAGTTCTCCAGGCTGCTCTTGATGGTCCCACCATGGAGAAGTACCAGACCCAGGACAGATCCTGCAGGACCCCACTAGAGACATACTCCCAGTTTGTCAGGCAATCATTGATAACTACTCTTCGAATATAGTCTTTCAGTCAGTTGAACACCCACCTTATAATTTCATTTAAATCACTTTTCCCTAATTGGCTTCTGAGAATATCATGTGGGACTGTGTCAAAGCCTTACTAAAATCAAGATATCACATCAACTGCTTCCCCCATCCACTAAGCAAGTGAATCTGTCAAAGAAGGAAATTAGGTTGGTTTGGCATGATTTGATCTTGACAAATCCACATTGGCTATTACTTATAACCCTATTCTCCTTAAAGTGATTGTTTAAGGAATTTGTTCCAGTAGTTTACCAGGTATCGAAGTTAGGTTAGTCTATAATTCCCTGGGTCTTCTTTATTCCCCTTTTTTAAGATAGGTGCTATGTTTGCCCTTCTCCAGTCCTTTAAGACCTGACCTGTCCTCCATGTGTTCTCAAAGATAACTGGCAACGGTTCTGAGATTTCTTCAGCTAGTTCCCCAAGTACCCTAGCATTAATTTCATCAGGCCCTGCTGACTTGAATACATCTAACTTATCCAAATGTTTCGACTTGTTCTTTTTTCTATCCTGGCTTGCATTCCTTCCCCCTTGTTGTTAATGTTAATTGTGTTGTGTATCTAGTCACCAATAACCTTTTTAGCAAAGACTGAAGTAAACTAGGCATTAAACATCTCACCCTTTGTGACATCATCTGTTATTAGCTCTCCTTCCTTGCTAAGTAGGGGACCCACAGTTTACTTTGTCTCTCTCTTGCTCCTAATGTATTTAAAGAATATCTCATCGCCTCTTATGACCCTTTCTAGGTGTAGCTAATTTTGTGCCTTAGCCTTTCTGATCCTGTCCCTGTGCACTAGTCTTTTGTACTCCTTAGCAATTTGTCCATGTTTCCGCTTTTTGTAGATTCCTTTCTGATTTTCAGTCATTAAAGAGCTCCTGATTGTGCCATATTGGCCTCTTCTGAGCAGGGCCGGCTCCAGGGTTTTTGCCGCCCCAAGCGGCGGGAAAAAGAAAAAATGCCGCGATCGCGATCGGCAGCTCCACCGTGCCGCTTTCTTCTTCGGCGGCAATTCGGCGGCAGGTCCTTCCCTCGGAGAGGGACCGAGGGACCCGCCGCCGAATTGCCGCTGAAGAGCCCGATGTGCCGCCCCTTCCCTTTGGCCACCCCAAGCACCTGCTTGCTGGGCTGGTGCCTGGAGCCGGGCCTGCTTCTGAGGGAAAGCGAGGAAGAATAATATCTGGATAATATTAGAGACACAACTGTAAACTGGCTCCTTGAGAAAATGCCAGTGCCCCTGAACTCCTTTATCCCTTAGATTTTCTCCTCATGGGACCTTACCTAGGAGTTCTGAGTCAGTTATCCAACATGATTATTAATTATTATTCCTGTTGTGGCTGCTACTGCTGCACAAACTTCTAGTTGCAGGTAGAGTTCTATAATCACAAAGAAACAATTTCCATTTTTCTTTTTTTTTTTTTTTAAACTACCTTGTCCTCTGAGTGACTGTATGGTGCAATTCCCCTTAATATATAAACAAAAAATTGGCAAAAGTGGTCCAGATTTTGCCATCCATTGAAACCAGTGGAACTATTCAGAGTGAGATACTAGACAACATGAGTAAAGGTGTCAGAATCTAACCTAATTAAGTCTGTCATTTGTGCTTATATGAACAGGAGGTGCTACATAGCAGTTCTACACAGAAGAGGGAAGGGAGTGGCTGGTGCAGAGAATTGGTTATGGGCAACAGAGCCTGTAACCCACAGGTCACTTTGAAACTGGCTCAGGTCGTTAATGACTGAAAGATGTTGCCATCTGACAGCTGTCTAAAGGGCTATGTGAAATTAATTGTTTTTCCACTGAAAGTTGTAGTGGACAGGTGTCCACATCACAAAAATTACCACCGCCATTGGCACTGACACCCTTGCTGGTGGTCTCATTACTGCAGAGAAGTGTAGACTAGAATGGTCATGCAGATTGCAACACCCTCGCAGTCTTAGGGATAGACTGGTGTGAGAAAGCGCCCATTGCTATCAGGCTGCTTATCCCCATTTTGTGGTTAAAAGATAAATGTATTTGCCTCTCCCATCAATTTAACACCTAACCTCACTAACAAATGACTTTTCAATAGAAGATTGAGGTAACAGTGTTCACCAAAGTTGAAAACCAGCAAACATTGATATCAGAGAGAGAAGAAACAGCAGGATGCTGAAGAAAGGAGAGAGAATGTATTAGGGAATTGGGCAGAGGACAAGTTTTTGATCTTTTGGAAAGTGACCATTTGAAATGATGCTGTACTTGCTGAGAAGATGAGACAATCTAACACGTGAACGTTAGAATGAATGACAGGTTTCAGAGGGGTAGCCGTGTTAGTCTGTATCAGTAAAAACAACGAGGAGTTGTTTTCATGTGCTGTATATTTATACCTACTTACTGTATTTTCCACTCCATGCATCTGATGAAGTAGGTTATATCCCACAAAAGCTTATGCCCAAATAAATTTGTTAGTCTCTAAGGTGCCACAAGGACTCCTCGTTGTTTGCATGAATGATTGTTTGGCCAAAGATTTATACCTGAAGTGAATTGTTTGTCTGTGTATATAGTTCCACTCATCCACTCAGGCAGCAGAAACCGTATTGCATGACTGGAAGGTGCTCATATGCCCCGCTGGTAAACAGAATAGGAAGGACAGTTTTAGGATTAAGGCACTGGGTTGAGTTCAGAAAATCTATGCTATGCTGAAGACTTCCTGTGTGACATTGGACAAATCACTTAGGGCTATATCCTGAAACTGGATCTGTGTGGATTCTCCCCTTCACAGGGAGGCTGCAGCAGGAAACGGAGCTAGTGGGAGACAGATTGGGAAATTACAGTCTCCCCTTGGGCTCAGATTCACAAAGGTATTTTTGTGCCTAACTTAGATTGACTTTAATGGGAGTTGAGGCTTAAGAATCTTTGTTAATTTGGGCCTTGGTGCCTGGCCTGGCCCTAGTCCAGCTTCTTAACCAGCCAACCATCCTTTTCTCTCCTAACACACTATTGTACTGACAAAGTGGTCACACATCTCATTTCAAAACTGCATGCACAATAAAGTGAATTTTAAATTCTACCACCAAGTATTCATGCCCAGAATCCTTGCATATTCATCGGAACAAAGAACAAAATCAGTTCTATGCGATTGACATGACCAGTTACAGTGAAGCAACACAGTTTTGTCTGAATATTTGTGACTAATCCATAGAATGAATAATTCAAAACCATATTCATTGAACAAAGGCAAATAGGGTGAAATTCACACCTGTCCAAAGCCCAGAGAACTAGTGTAAAGTCTGTGCATCATTTAAGTACAGGATCAGGCTCTATATTTGTTAAAATAGGGGGAAGGAGGCAGGGGGAGAGATTTTGAAGGTAATGTCAACCAAACCTCCCACCTGAGAGACAGATTTGAAATTATTAGACAGGTAACCAACTCAACACTAAATGAAATAAATTGGGAAGGGTTTGTCATCATCAGAAGCTTGCATTTACTCATGTACATTTTTTGCTGCCTCTTTAGTTTTCAGTCACACAAGTAGGTATGGAAGCACAACAATAATTTGCTTTCTTTTATAGTGAGTTCATTTTGTTTTGCTTTTGAAAACTGTATGCACCATGGTGATCTGTTTCCTCTTGGCTCTTTCTCTGTCACATGTCATCTTCTTATGTATTTAAAATATAGGCCCAAATTCTGGGTGGAATGTTGCACCTGCTCAGAGCTTCACTGAAATCTTTCTTTTTTTAAAAAGATTTCTCCATCATAGTAGCCAGTGATATCAGAGAAAGGAGAAACACAGAGATTAAAGTCAGTGAGTCTCTGTGCATGGACAGCCGTCTGCCCATCCATTATCAACTGCTGGATCGGAGCCCTTAATGTGACAAAGAGAAGTTCAAGATCTAAAATACCACTGCTAGTGCTATGTATCAGAACTAGATGAATTTCTTGTCACTGAAAAGGCGGCTTGGGAATCTTATATAAAACAGGCTTTTTGTGAAATTTATGATGGCATCTGCTTCTAGATGGACCAGAATCAGGAGATGCAAAGGAGCACAGAAAGGAGAAATACAGCAGGGGGGAGAGAAAATCAGACCTTTCTGAGCATCCAAAACAGTGGCTCAAATGTTGAGCAGCTTCAATGTCAATGTTATTGCCTCCAGAATGGATCATCCATTTCCAGCTAAGATCTTATAAGGGCAAAGCAGAAGAAAATACAATGGATGTCAGTGACTGCTAAGGATTCTTAGTACAGCTTCAGTCTTTTCAACAGGATTTACTACTGTATGGTTTTCTGCACAGAAGGGGGTTAATTTGAAGAAGGAAAGTATGATGCCTGTAACTATTCAGTAGTGGCTACTCTAGTTACACTCTGAATATTGCAGCTATTTGCTAGTATGGATGCCTCTCAGATATCTGGGTGGCATAGGACCTCTTAACCTGTCAAAGGTCACTAAACCCATAGATTTATGAGACTGGAGTAGTAAAAGCTTGTTACAGGGGAAGATAACGTGCACAACTGGTATGTCTATTTTTTCCCCCTCGATCAGTCCCAAACCCCAGGTTCTTAATATTGTAAATGTTGTCATGTTCAAGATTTATTTTACATGTGGAACTAATCTGATAGATGAGAAACGTCCATAGTTCATACTACTATATATCCAGTTTAGAAAACTGTTGTAAAGCAACATATGTAAAAATGCTGCTTAATATCTACAATATGGTATATGGAAATAGAAGCTGCCATTGGTCCATTTAGACCAGTATCCTGTTTTGATAGTGGCAGTACCAGTTACTTCACAGAAGCTACAAGAAACCTTGTATTGGTCAGCTCTCTCTAAGTACTTATATGGTTCTCATCACCGTAATATCAGAGCTCCTCCCAAGTGTGTTTTTTTAAGTCTTCCTCCTTTTGTTCCCAGCCCATAGGAAATTGATTAGTTTTATAGGGGTTATGTTTGGTTGAGTGGCTGCATGTGAAGAACTTACTGAGGGAAAGCTAAGGTGGAGAGTCATTTTGCAGTTAGTTTTCAGGGCTGCTCTTATCTCTTGCAGGAGTGAATCCTACAGTCCAGCTCCAGCTCCTGTAGGGGTTGTCTCCCACACTTGTGACCCTCTCCCTATTGACCAATAGTTCCCTTGTTCTGGTGCACTATGGTTTGGGGCAGTTCCTGGGTCTCCTGGTCACCTTGTTACCCTCCTACCTCCACTGAGGGAGACTTGCTGGTGCTTAACTGGCTGTCAACTCCCTGACACCACCAGTCATTAGCCTCCCCAAAACACTCCTCAGGGCAATGCCAGCCCTTACTTTGCCTTGCGGGTTAACAATGTGCACCCCAATCCCTGAGCCCCTTTGAAGTTTTCCACTGTAGTGTCCAGCCCCTTATCCACTGAACACTCTCAGGAATACCATGTTGTCTGCTGTCCCCAAAGGAACAGCATCCACATGAGCTGGAATAATTCAACTCAGGATCAGCTCCTTGGATACTAGCACAGCATTGAGATTGATAATAAATGTATTTATAGTGTGTGTGTCAGGGGGAGAGGAAACAGATTCAAGAGAAAGTGAGTAAAGGCAATGGAAACAAAAAGGTTACATATAAAATAGAAATCATAACAGGATTTCTAAAGAGACTAAACTTAACAGGCTAACCTTCTGTCTAAAGAAGTTTTTCACCCCATATATCTTCTGCAGCATTTCAACCAAGCCTGGCTGATATCCCATTTTCATTAATGGGAAGGCGCTGTCAGTTTACTTAGGTGCAGGATACAAGGGCGTCTCCGTGCCTTCAACTTATATCCCCAACGGTCCTCAGGGACAGTAAAACTCACCATCTCTTGTTTTTCCTGAGTACTGATTCTTCCCTGTTTTTACATCCCCTTCTTGACTTTGTATGCAAATAGGGCATCGCAGGGTTGGCTTACACTGCTTAGTTTACCTGCTGACTGAGATAGGTGAATAAACATCTTTTGTCTGGCAGAAAAAGCATGTGTGTCAACTCTGCCTTGGTACAGACTTTAGGAATGTATTTTCAGCATGCATACATAACTCCTTAAGTAGTATCCGTACATACATTTCACAATTATATTAATGACAAGTGTGACCCTGGCTGTCATTTAAAACCTCACATGATCTTCTTTGGTGAACCAGAATGAACACACCCGCATCAGGATATTCTTGTAACCTCCTTTGCTAGTTGGCATTGAGGCGTTAATGGATCACATGGTTATAATAGGATATCATGATGATGGAGGAAGAAGTGATCTCTTTGGTAACTAGGGCCAATCCTAGCTCCTGGAGAGTTTTGTGATAAGGACCCTGAAGTGACTATTACAGGTCCTCCTGAAACACTAGCAATCATTATCTCATTGTTCTTGTACTATGAGAATGGGCACTCCTACTTACCCAGTCAACTTTTGGCATACCAGCCATTATTTTATATTCTCCTAGCATTTCCCTTCCTATGAGTTTACTCTAAACATAAACATTCTGAACTCCTCAAACTCTCTTCACATGGAAGTGTCTTTATTATTTTTATTACAATAGTGCTTAAGTACCTCACTGAGATCGGGGCCTCAGTGTATTAGGTGCTGTTCCAACCCATAGTAAGAGACAGTCCCTGTCCTGAAGAGCTTGAAATCTAAATGGACACGACAAAAAGGAAGCATCACTATTACACATGATGGGCATCTGAGGCACAGGCACATTAAGTGTCTTGCCCAAGGTCACACAAGAAGTCTGTGGTAGAGCCAGGAATTGAACCCATATTTCCTGAGGTCTTACCCAGTGCCTTAACAAACAAGACCATACAGCCTCTTATAACTTGTTGGCCATTTCTGAACTACTTCTGGTTTTGCTTCTGGTATCTCTTTTCTGAGCTAAGGTAACCATGACTGAAAACAATACTACAGGTGAGCATGAATGTACAGAATGTCATAATATTTTTGTTGGTCCATACTTTATACATCCTCGCATTTTGTTTGCACATTGGGCAAATATTTTCATTAAGCCTCCTTAATGAGTCAAGGCCTTTTTTCCTTGGTGGTTATATCTAATGCAGAATGTTGTACAAGTAGTTCAGATTATTCCTTCAAATGTGCATTACCTTGCAGTTTTAGCACTGATTTCCATTTGCCATTGTGCTGCCCAGTCACCGTAGTTGTGTCATATGCCTCAGTCTTCTCTAGTCTTGAAAAACCAAAATAATTGTTTTCCACTTCTCTGATTCCCTTTTCCAGATAATGAATTCCAGTACAGGACCTTGGAATACCCCACTGTTCACCTTTGTCCCAGCCTTGAGATTGCTCCAAGGAGAAACAGTTGCCCACCGCCCTATACATGGGGCAGGAAAGGGGCTGTGTAGGAGCCACTACCCTGCTCCTTAACCAGCTGGGGATTCCCTCCCACAGAGGGAGTCCTCAGGCAAATAGGTCCATTGGCTTTGCAGCTGCTTTTACACCCAGTAGACCAGCACAAAGTGCCTGCAGGGTGGGTTTAGGTTTACTAAGAAAATCTCAAAAGATCCTATAGGCTATTTTAAAGAATGAGCTAAGAGAACTTAAAGACACCTGCAGCAAGCAGGTCTATCTTCTCGGAATTCTCCCAAGTTTTAGAACCTAAAAATTTAATTCAAATGACCTGTTCCTTAGAAATATGGCAGATCCTCCTCTGATAAGCTCATGATGCAGAGCCTGTTTATAAACTCTGAGCTGAACTTAGACAGCTATTGTCTTTATGATTTTTTTAAAACGTAGCTATAATTATAGCAATAGGTACATCCAAGGTTTTCCTCAAGGGAAATCATGTTTCACATTTGTGTGAGGGTGTGTGTATTCACCTGTTATCTGTGACCTGAAGAAAGCAGCAGGCCATTGGGTTCACAGAATCACTGGTATGTAGAGCAGATGGTCAAAACAGAGGATTTCATGGATCAGATTTTGCTCTTACACTGTTTAACTCCAGAACAACTCCCTTGAAATCAATGAGGTTATTCTGCATTTACACAAGTGTAACTAAGATCAGAGTTCGTCCCCATGTCTACAACACAGTACCTCAATAGATAACGATAAGATTTGGTGCACAGCTAAATGCCAAGCCTCAGACAACGGAAGCCACATCTCACAGTAAAAGAGAAATATGCACACTTACTATAAGTGATGGAATTCAGCTGCCTCTTTAAATTAGATTTACCACCCATTGTGAAAGCTACCGTGCCTTGTTCGACACCTGAGGTTCAGCATGTCAAGCTGTCCTGCACAGGGCCGGTGTCAGGGGGTGGAAAGCAGGGCAATTGCCTTGGGCCCCGTGCCACAGAGGGCCCCACAAAGCTAAATTACATACTTCAGCCCCAGGGCGACGGCATTGGGCTTCGGCTTCAGCCCCAGGGCAGCGGGGCTCAGGGAGGGAGCGCCACCTCCTGCACCTGACTCATCTCAGCAGGCTGGCCAGACTGCGGTTAGTGTCAATGCCACTGGCTCCGCCCCCAGCAACCGTTGCATGCGCTTTCCTTGGGGCCCCGCCCCTTAGTTTCTGCCCTGGCCCCCAGAGAGTCTAATGCCAGCCCTGATCCTGCAGTGGTTCAATAATGTGGCTACCAACCTCAGGGCAGGCTTTTAGGAAACGGGGTACAAACCTCCAATTGGCAGTGAGTTCTATACTTAGATTTCATCAACCATTTTGTGACACTCCTTCCCATATTTTTCATAGTAATATTATGATTGTGTCATAATCATAATGTATTTTATGCAAGATAGGTCACGTGAGGTATCATTGGAAAGGTTATGATTTACTGAATATGATTATCCTATTTATATGCATGTCTCATTTTTGTATCTAAAGTTAGGAATATTGACTATACATCTGTACTACAAAAGTGTTTGCACTTGGGGAATGTCCACCAGACAGAATGCCATCAGTCTGGCTGGCTAGCTGGGAACAAGTCAATAGACCATTAGGGAGAACAATAGGTCTTTGAAGATGTTAATCTTCCACCTTCCTGGGATACTACAAACAGCCTTTGACTCATGGCTGCTTTGACACTGCAGGGTCATGTGATCATGTCACCTGGTACTGGACTCCATGATAGAATACCAGTATTTTTCCACTGGGGGGGGGGGGGGAGAACTACAGTGGAAAACAAAGGATTCCTGCCGTATGTAAAACCTATTTAAAGCAGGGGAGGGACATAATCAGTATTTTCTTTCTTCACTGAATCCCCGCCCAGGCTGACTGCTGGAAACATCTAGGAAACAAAGACTGAGGGGGGGAGAAGAGCTGAGCCAAGGCCTGTGAAAGAAATACCTGGAATTTTAAGCTGCAAGCAAGAGCAGCTGGCCTTCAAGAACCTCTGCAAGCTGCCTAAAGCAACATTTAGGGTGAAAAATTACTACTTGTAACCAGTTTCGTTAGTGTCTTAAGCTTAGCTTGTGTGTTTGTTTCATTTGCTAGGTAATATGCTTTGATCTGTTTGCTAACCCGTATAATCGCTTAACATCTATCTTTTGTAGTCAATAAACTTGTTTTTGTTTTCTCTAAAACCAGTTTGTGGAATTCATAATGGGCGGGGGGGGGGGGGGGGGGGAAGCTGTGCATATCTTCCTCCACATTGAGGGAGGGAGCGGATTTCATGAGCTTACGCTATACAATTCTCTGTGTGGCACAAGGCAATACAATTGTGGGTTTACACTCCAGAGGGGGTGTGCATTTGAGTACTGGGCAATTCCTTAGCTGAAGCCTTCCCATGCAGAGCTGATTTCAGTGTCTGTGTCTTTCTGCAGCTGGGTGTGTCCCTACCTGTCTGTGTGTGTGCACGCTGGAGGAGACTTGAGGGCCTGGCTCAGAAGGACAGTGTAAGGGATCCCAGGCTGGTGGAACAGGCAGTACCCCAGTACATCAGGTGGCACCCCGGATGGGGTGGAGGATTACCCATCACACATTTATCAAGTGTAAACTCCTCAGGCACCAGAACATCCTTAACGTGGAATCAGACCATCCCCGGGGCACTCCAATTTGTCTTGCCACCCAGGTAAGCTTACCTGTGTGATAGATGATTCCTTACACCAAAGATCACAGCAATATTCTGGTTATTCCCAGTCCCAAAAAACCAGTCACTTACCCACCCCCAAGATCAATTGTACCTTAGATCTTGCACCAAAGACAACACTTCTAGCCAATACTATAATAAACTATCTGAAGATTTATTATATAGGAAAAGGAAACAAGAATTATTTCTAAGGTTAAAGCAGGTACACATATATACACACGAGTTCCAATCTTAAATTTCAAAATGTAAAAGAAGCTTCTAAAATAGGCAAGCTCCATGTGTCCTTTAAGGCTAACACAGGCTAAGCACTGGGGATCTTTTGCATATTCTTAGTAATTCCTGCCCTGCAGGGTAGGTCTACACTGCAATTCAACACCTGCGGCTGGCCCGTGCCAGCTGACTCGGGCTCACGGGGCTCAGGCTGCAGGGCTGTTTAATTGCTGTGTAGACTTCGGGGCTGGTTGTAGCCCAGGCTCTAGGACTCTGCAGCCCAGCCTGGAAAGCTACAGTGAAAAAAGGACTGTCAACTATTTACAGAAATTCACCAAAATAACTGCTAACGTAGCTGTGTTACACCCAAGAAAACTTTGGTATTGGAATCCCAATAATCTTGCAGTCATGCTGACCATTTATTCACTGATGACTAATCTGCATACAGGAGAGTCTGGTAACACAATATTTTAAGTTTCTGAATGCACACAAGATGCTCAGCACACAAGTAACGGAGTATGTTATGCACACACTGATAAATCTAGTGGGATATCATTTGCTAGTCATGTTCTCAAAAGCGAATTTCTAAAGCTCAGTGACACCGATTGGTAGTATTTCAGCATGTCACCCTAAATTCCACTCTATGCTGTAGTTCAGCCACAATTTGTTCTCATGATAGTCTGTCCAGATGTGCTACTTGGGAGTTCTAACTGCCTTTTCTGGTCATATACCTTCACTTCCTCTCTGAACTGACAGCCTCTTCACAGGGCTGTCAGCATCCTTTAATACTATTATATGGTCTTCTCTAATAGGCATAGACTCTAGGAACTAGATTTGAAAAAAGTTAAAAGCTACTTTATTTACATGTGTAAGACTTGAGGACGCCCCAAAAACAAACCTGGGAATTGAATACAGGTGCCATGCACAGAGACAGGGTGCACATGCGATTTTGAAAGGAGGCACAAATATATATGAACATATTTTCTGCACCATGCAAAAAAAAAAAATAATTGGAGAGAATGGAACTATACATATTGTCAACCATTGGAAATTTCAAATAATATTAATGAAAACATATATTTGCATAATGTATTTTATCCCAATGGCTTTACAAGCTTATATTATATATAGAAAATAGGGATCACTTCACCACCGCAGGAATAAAACGTAATGGATGTGGTCTCTTGCATACTGTTCAACGGTTTGGATAAGTCGAGAAGAAACGGATGGAAGTGCATGAGCAATAGGGCTGGCTAAACAATTTCCATTGAAACTGTTTCTCAGTAGAAAATTGGGCTTTCAATCAATCAGAGAACTTGCTTTCTGCAGAAAATAGCCAGGTTGTCAAAAGCTTTTGGGATGAAAATTGAAAACTTTTGATAAAGCTCAGTTTTTCAATTGAAGAGCCAACATTTTCCATAAAAAAGTCCTGTTTTCCAACCAACTCTAAGGGTACGTCTACACCACAATAAAACACCTGTGGCTGGCCCATGTTAGCTGACTTGGGCTCGTGGGGCTATAAAATGGCAGTATAGATGTTTGGCCTCCAGCTGGAGCCCAAGCCCTGGAAGCCTCCCTCCTTGTGGGATCCCAGGACTTGACTCCAGCTGGAGCCAGAACATCTATACGCAATATTATAGCCCTGCAGCCCAGCCCCACGAGTCCAAGTCAGCTGACCTGGACCAGCCACAGGTGTTTTATTGCAGTGTAGACATAACCTAAAGCCCTGATTAGTGGAATGTAATTACCCATGCTGGAATTTGGCTTTAATATACCCACTTGTGAGAGAAGTGTCACATTACCCTGAGTGATCAGGAACTAAATAATAGTCTGAGAGTCCCAACTTTTTAACTAATAGGATTGCTGTATACCAACATACTGAAGTCAGCTATTAATTATATTTGCTGTAGCATCTAGAGTCCCAATCATGGTGAGAAACTCATTGTTTTAAGTGCTGTGCAAAATCATAGTATGCAACAGTCCCTGACCTGGACACTTCTGGGATGAGTTATATTTCTGATGTCACTATCATACCACCGAGCAACACACTAGCTAGTAACCAAGCTGTAGCTTCAGTTTTCAAACTTGGATGCTGGCATTAGAGGACCCATTTCCTCAGGAGCTTGACTAGCCATACACTTTTTGTGACTATCACAATTACCAGTTCCTGCACACGTATCTAAAGGGACTGTACGCACATCTCTTTTTTTAAATATGAGAAAAGAACTCCTGCCACATGTTGGCACTTTGACACAATGGTTGATGTTAGGTCTTATATGAAACATCCTGCTTCTTTTCTCTGATCCCTTTCAAATTGCTGGGATTGTCATTGTTTCTTTGGAACATCATTGAGCAGCCTTTGAGGAAGCTGACTGATTTATTACCAAACTCTTTTACCCATCTTCATCTGAAATAATTCATATCCCCTCCCTGCCACTGTGCACGTTGCATATTGCAGTTATCACATAGTATCTTTACAACAAGCCACTGTGGCTGAGTTGTAGTGCAGGTGTGATTTATAATGCACCTCTGCCTGGTTCTTGCTTGAATTGAGAGAGGGTATTTCCCTCCCCCAATCCTACTGCTCCTGGAATGGTGTTTACTGTCATCAGGCAGCTGGGCCCCTGGCTCTGGCATTTGACTGCTCTGGGCGTGCTCTGACAGATTTCAGCCAGCTCTCTCCTGACTGGCAAAGTGTGTCGTCATGCACACACTGCAGCTGTCTTTGGGATGAAGAAGCTACTTTTGGGGTGCCAGCCAGTCTGACTGCTTTGCAACAAGAGATTGTCAGGATCCCCATGGTTCTTTCGGAGACTGGAACTTTTTTCCAAGTTACTGTAAAGCAAAGGTCTCGTCTCACACCGTCTCATCTTTTCTCTGTGCTGACTATGGCCCTGTTGTTGTAAGCAGTGTTCTCGTCAAACCTAGTCCAGTAAATGAAAGGCATGAAATGCTTAACTCTATCACCCTTACTCACCATGAGTAGTACCTTACTCCACTGAAACAGATGGGACTACCTGAGGAGCAAAGTACTACCCAGTGAGAGTGAAGGTGTTAGAATCTGGACTTCAGTGTTTTCGCTTTCTAACAAAGAACAAAGCATCTGCACCAGATCATAGGCCTGATTCTGCACTCTGTTAGAATTAAGTCATTAGATTTTTTTTTTTATATACAGGTAGAACTAATTCTAAAAACCAAACACCTAAGACTAATGGATAGAATTACATCACTAAAACCACCAGTGTAATTGGTAATCTCTTCACTATGGCGATACCAACAATAGAAATTGATACAGTGTCATAACTATAAAGGGAAGGGTGACAGCTCTCCTGTGTACAGTACTATGGAATCCCTCCTAGCCAGAGACTCCAAATCCTTTTACCTGTAAAGGGTTAAGAAGCTCGGGTAACCTGGCTGACACCTGACCCCAAGGACCAATAAGGGGACAAGATACTTTCAAATCTTGGGGGGGGAAAGGCTTTTGTGTGTGTCCTTTGTTTAAGGGGTTGTTCGCTCTTGGGACTGAGAGGGACCAGACATCAATCCAGGTTCTCCCCATCTTTCTAAACAAGTCTCTCTTATTTCAAAATTGTAAGTAAAAGCCAGGCAAGGCGTCTTAGATTTACTTTGTTTTCTCAACTTGTAAATGTACCTTTTACCAGAGTGCTTATCTTGTTTGCTATACTTTGAACCTAAGACAGAGGGGATTCCTCTGAGCTCTTTAAGTTTGATTACCCTGTAAATACCCAGTATTTTCCATACTGATTTTACAGAGATGATTTTTACCTTTTGCTTTAATTAAAAGCCTTCTTTTTAAGAACCTGATTGATTTCTCCTTGTTTTAAGATCCAAAGGGGGTTTGGATCTGTATTCACCAGGAGTTGGTGAAAGGAAGGAGGGGGGAAGGATCAATTTCTCCTTGTTTAAGATCCAAGGAGTTTGGATCTGTATTCACCAGGGAATTGGTGAAAGGTTTCTCAAGGCTTCCCAGGGAGGGAATTCTTAAGATGGTGGCAGCGGACCAGAGCTAAGCTGGTAGATAAGCTTAGAAGTTTTCATGCAGGCCCCTACATTTGTACCCTAAAGTTCAAAGTGGGGATACAGCCTTGACATGGTGGCACAGCGGTGGGATCGTTTTAAACCCAAAAGCCAGTAAGAGATTTTTTTCCCCTTCTAGCTGCTTGGAGAGCAGAGCTGAAGGTAGATGCATATCTTATCTCTCCTTGCCTGAAGGAAGAGGTGTTAAGTTTTTTTAACAAGGTCCTTTGTTAAGAGAACGGTTCAATAAGTGAGCAAACTTTGATCTGGTAAAGGTAATTTACAATCTGAATTGTTTTTTTTTCTTTTTACATCCTCGGGAGTAGCTAGTTAGAAAGTCTCTGTTAACTCAGCAGCACTCAGCAGGAGCCTGAGCTAAGGACATCCCAGTTTCAGTCAACTGCAGAGGGTGTGACCCAGCACAAGAAAACAGGAAAATGACTACCAAAGAAGCAGCTAACAAAATAGAACTGGCCAAACTAGAAGCAGAAGAAAATGAAAGAAAACATCAAAGACTGCTTCAAATTAAAAAACTTGAAGAGGAGGCCCACAAGAGAGAGATGGAGCTGGAAAAAGCCAAACATGACAGAGAAGAGAAAGCCAAACAGGAGGCCCATGAAAGAGAAGAAAAAGCCAAACAGGAGGCCCATAAAAGAGAGATGGAGCTGAAAGAAAAAGAGATGGAACTGGAAGCAGCAAGGACTAGGCAGGGTGCATCAGACCATCCTAACAACTCCTCTCCAGGTACCACTTCCCATCCCAGGAAATTCCCCACCTACAAGGCAGGCGATGATACTGAGGCCTTCTTAGAAAATTTTGAAAGGGCCTGCCTTGGATACGACATCCCTCCAACCCAGTACATGGTAGAGCTGAGGCCACAGCTCAGTGGACCCTTAGCAGAGGTGGCGGCTGAAATGCCTAAGGAACACATGAACAGTTATGAACTTTTTAAAAACAAGGCCAGAATCAGAATGGGGCTAACACCTGAGCATGCCCGTCGGCGGTTCAGAGCCCTAAGGTGGAAACCTGATGTGTCATTTACCCGACATGCCTACCACATTGGGAAAAATTGGGATGCCTGGATATCAGGAGCAAATGTTAAATCTACGGAAGAGTTGCCCTTCCTATTGCAAATGGAGCAGTTTTTAGAGGGTGTTCCTGAGGAAATAGAAAGGTACATCCTAGATGGGAAGCCCAAAACTGTAACCGAGGCAGGGGAGATTGGAGCCAAATGGGTGGAGGTGACAGAAAAGAAAAAAGCTAGTAGCAGTTGGAGCGAATATCAGAAGGGGCAAGCCGAAACAAAACCTTATCACCGGGGACAACCCAAGGCCCCACCCACATCCCAAGGGAAACCCCAGACGCCTTCTCACCCCACCACACCAGTCTCCATCAACCAACATCGCCCCGGTGATACCTTAGCAGGGCGATGTTTTAAATGTAATGAACTGGGGCATATAAAGGCTCACTGCCCCAAGAACCCCAACCGATTACAGTTCATTACACCCCAATCACACCAAAGAACCCCAGACCCAGATGCCTCTCTCATACCCTCGGAGCGAAGGGAAACCTTGAGAGTGGGCAGAAAGAAGGTTATCGCTTGGAGGGACACTGGGGCACAAGTGTCAACTATCCACCAATCCCTAGTGGACCCCAAACTCATCAACCCTGAGGCTACAGTGACAATTCAACCCTTCGTGTCACAGTCTGTAACCTTGCCTACAGCCCAGTTGCATGTCCAGTACAAGGGCTGGTCAGGAATGTGGACTTTTGCAGTCTATGACAATTATCCCATTCCCATGCTGCTGGGGGAAGACTTGGCCAACCATGTGAAGCTAGCCAAGAGGGTGGGAATAGTCACCCGCAGCCAGGCTAAGCAAGCTTTCACCCCCATCCCTGTTCCTGAGCCGTCCACCAGGGCCCCGTCTGTGTTACCGGAGACCCAAACACAGGTGGTGGAACCGGATCCCCTGCCAACGACTGCAACAGCCGTAGTGGATCCAATCCCAGAGACCCAGCCAAAGCCAGTCCCAGAACCGGAACTGGCAACGCACCCAGCACCAGAACCATTGCCAGCACTGAGTCCAGCGCTTGCAAGCCCGTCTACAACTCCAATGCCAGAGGGCACCAGCGAGTCTGAACTGGTGGAAGCAGCAGATAACCCTACCCAAGAGGCTCAGCCAGAGCCTGAAATACCACATAGTGCACCAGCGGACAGCGATTCACAGTCAATGGAAACAGCCCCAGCACCTGCATCGCTTCCAGAGGGACCAAGCCTCAGTCCACAGTCCAAGGAGGAACTGATGTCTCCAGCATCAAGGGAACAGTTCCAGGCCGAGCAGGAAGCAGATGACAGCCTTCAGAAAGCTTGGGTGGCGGCACGGAGCACCCCACCGCCTCTCAGCTCTTCTAACCAATCCCGGTTTGTTGTAGAAAAAGGACTTTTATACAAGGAGACTCTTTCTGGTGGGCACCAGGAAGACTGGCATCCTCAAAGACAGTTGGTAGTTCCCACTAAGTATCGGGTAAAGCTCTTGAGCTTAGCCCATGATCATCCCAGTGGCCATTCTGGGGTGAACAGAACCAAAGACCGGTTGGGGAAGTCCTTCCACTGGGAGGGAATGGGCAAGGACATTGCTAATTATGTCCGGTCTTGTGAGGTGTGCCAACGAGTGGGAAAGCCCCAAGACCAGGTTAAAGCCCCTCTCCAGCCACTACCCATAATTGAGGTCCCATTTCTGTGAGTAGCTGTGGATATTCTGGGTCCTTTCCCAAAGAAGACACCCAGAGGAAAGCAGTACGTACTGACTTTCATGGATTTTGCTACCCGATGGCCGGAAGCTGTACCCTTAAGCAACACCAAGGCTAAAAGTGTGTGCCAGGCATTAGCAGACATTTTTGCCAGGGTAGGTTGGCCCTCTGACATCCTTACAGATTCGGGAACTAATTTCCTGGCAGGGAACATGAAAAACCTGTGGGAAGCTCATGGGGTGAATCACTTGGTTGCCACCCCTCATCACCATCAAACCAATGGTCTGGTGGAGAGGTTTAATGGAACTTTGGGGGCCATGATATGTAAATTCGTAAATGAACACTCCAATGATTGGGACCTAGTGTTGCAGCAGTTGCTTTTTGCCTACAGGGCTGTACCACATCCCAGTTTAGGGTTTTCACCATTTGAACTTGTGTATGGCCGTGAGGTTAAGGGGCCATTACAGTTGGTGAAGCAGCAATGGGAGGGGTTTACGCCTTCTCCAGGAACTAACATTCTAGACTTTGTAAGCAACCTACAAGACACCCTCCGACACTCTTTAGCCCTTGCTAAAGAAAACCTAAAGGATGCTCAGGAAGAGCAAAAGGCATGGTATGATAAACATTCCAGAGAACGGTCCTTCAAAGTAGGAGACCAAGTCATGGTCTTAAAGGCGCTCCAGGCCCATAAAATGGAAGCGTCGTGGGAAGGACCATTCACGGTCCAGGAGCGCCTAGGAGCTGTTAACTATCTCATAGCCTCCCCCACCTCCAACATAAAGCCTAAGGTATACCATGTTAATTCTCTTAAGCCCTTTTATTCTAGAGAATTAAACGTTTGCCAGTTTACAGCCCAGGAAACAGATGACGCGGAGTGGCCTGCAAGTGTCTACTATGAAGGAAAAAGGAATGGTGGCGTGGAAGAGGTGAACCTCTCCACGACCCTTGGACGTCTGCAGCGACAGCAGATCAAGGAGCTGTGCACAAGCTTTGCACCGATTTTCTCAGCCACTCCAGGACGGACCGAACGGGCATACCACTCCATTGACACAGGTAATGCTCACCCAATTAGAACCCCACCCTACCGGGAGTCACCTCATGCCCAAGCGGCTTTACAAAGGGAGATCCAGGACATGCTACAGATGGGTATAATCCGCCCCTCTAGCAGTGCATGGGCATCTCCAGTGGTTCTAGTTCCCAAACCAGATGGGGAAATACGCTTTTGCGTGGACTACCGTAAGCTAAATGCTGTAACTCGTCCTGACAACTATCCAATGCCACGCACAGATGAGCTATTGGAGAAATTGGGACATGCCCAATTCATCTCTACTTTAGACTTAACCAAGGGGTACTGGCAAGTACCACTAGATGAACCCGCTAAGGAAAGGTCCGCCTTCGTCACCCAGGCAGGGGTGTATGAATTCAATGTACTCCCTTTCGGGTTGCGAAATGCACCCGCCACCTTCCAAAGACTTGTAGATGGTCTCTTAGCGGGATTGGGAGAATCTGCAGTTGCCTATCTCGATGATGTGGCCATTTTTTCTGATTCATGGACAGAACACCTGGAGCACCTAAAAAAAGTCTTCGAGCGCATCCGGCAGGCAGGACTAACTGTTAAGGCTAAAAAGTGTCAAGTAGGCCAAAACCGAGTGACATACCTGGGGCACCAGGTGGGTCAAGGAACTATAAATCCCCTACAGGCCAAAGTGGATGCTATCCAAAAGTGGCCGGTTCCAAAGTCAAAGAAACAGGTCCAATCCTTCTTAGGCTTGGCCGGATATTATAGGCGATTTGTACCACACTACAGCCAAATCGCCGCCCCGCTGACAGACCTAACCAGAAAGAAACAGCCAAATGCAGTTCAGTGGACTGATAAGTGTCAAAAGGCCTTTAACCAGCTTAAGGCAACACTCATGTCTGACCCTGTGCTAAGGGCCCCAGACTTTGACAAACCGTTCCTAGTAACCACAGATGCTTCCGAGCGAGGCGTGGGAGCAGTTTTAATGCAGGAAGGACCGGATCAAGAATTCCATCCTGTCGTGTTTCTCAGCAAAAAACTGTCTGAGAGGGAAAGCCACTGGTCAATCAGCGAAAAGGAATGCTACGCCATTGTGTACGCGCTGGAAAAGCTACGCCCATATGTTTGGGGACGGCGCTTCCAACTACAAACAGACCATGCTGCGCTACAGTGGCTTCATACCGCCAAGGGAAATAACAAAAAACTTCTTCGGTGGAGTTTAGCTCTCCAAGATTTTGATTTTGAAATACAACACATTTCGGGAGCTTCTAACAAAGTGGCTGATGCACTCTCCCGGGAAAGTTTCCCAGAGTTAACTGGTTAACAATTGTTCTTAAAATAAAACATATTGTTAGTTTTTATATAATCAGTAGTATGTCTAAAGGTACATGTGTTTTATTAACTCTGTTTTCTCCTAGAGCTCCAGGAAGAAATCACAGCCAGTGTGGAACCAGACGTCCAACACTATCTGTGATTTGGGGGGCGTGTCATAACTATAAAGGGAAGGGTGACAGCTCTCCTGTGTACAGTACTATGGAATCCCTCCTAGCCAGAGACTCCAAATCCTTTTACCTGTAAAGGGTTAAGAAGCTCGGGTAACCTGGCTGACACCTGACCCCAAGGACCAATAAGGGGACAAGATACTTTCAAATCTTGGGGGGGGGGAAAGGCTTTTGTGTGTGTCCTTTGTTTAAGGGGCTGTTCGCTCTTGGGACTGAGAGGGACCAGACATCAATCCAGGTTCTCCCCATCTTTCTAAACAAGTCTCTCTTATTTCAAAATTGTAAGTAAAAGCCAGGCAAGGCGTCTTAGATTTACTTTGTTTTCTCAACTTGTAAATGTACCTTTTACCAGAGTGCTTATCTTGTTTGCTATACTTTGAACCTAAGACAGAGGGGATTCCTCTGAGCTCTTTAGGTTTGATTACCCTGTAAAGTTATTTTCCATACTGATTTTGCAGAGATGATTTTTACCTTTTGCTTTAATTAAAAGCCTTCTTTTTAAGAACCTGATTGATTTCTCCTTGTTTTAAGATCCAAAGGGGGTTTGGATCTGTATTCACCAGGAGTTGGTGAAAGGAAGGAGGGGGGAAGGATCAATTTCTCCTTGTTTAAGATCCAAGGAGTTTGGATCTGTATTCACCAGGGAATTGGTGAAAGGTTTCTCAAGGCTTCCCAGGGAGGGAATTCTTAAGATGGTGGCAGCGGACCAGAGCTAAGCTGGTAGATAAGCTTAGAAGTTTTCATGCAGGCCCCTACATTTGTACCCTAAAGTTCAAAGTGGGGATACAGCCTTGACATACAGACATTGAAATATCCCTCAATAGGATTGAGGCATGCTGATGGGATGAACTTGCTCCTCTGTTATCCTTTCTATATCTAGTCTATATACAAACAACCTAAAGAATCCAGTGTAGTCATAACCACTGCATTCACTTAATTTGTATCTTCTATTTTAAACAGAATATTAAACAACATTTTGAAAATCCAGTGCCTTGCTTAGTAAAGATAGTATGTGTGGACGCACAGGTGTTACCCAGAATAGCTAAGAGTTTCAGAAGCACCTAGGGTATGTCTACACTGGGATAAAAAAGTCTACATCACTGAATCTCAGAGACCAGATCAGCAGATTCAGGCTTGGGCTGCAGGGCTATAATACTGCAGTGTAGACATTGGGGCTTGGACTGGAGAGCGGGTTCTGAGACCCTGCAAGAGGAAGGGTCTTAAAGCCCTGGCTCCAGCCAGAGCTTCTACACTGCAATTTTATAGCCCCACAGCCTGAGTACGGTGAGCCTGAGTCAGCTGACTTGAGCCATCTGTGGCCATGCCATGGTCTTTTATCACAGTGTAGACATACTCTTAGGAGCCTAAAACCTGTTGAAAGTCAATGGGACTTTGGCTCCTAAGTTACTTAAGTGCTTTTGAATATTTACCTTCTTTGATTACGATTTGATAATAGCATATACAAATACAGGGCAATCTCTTCAGGGGGGTGTAAACTGTTGTAGCTCCAGTAACTTCAGTGGAGCTTGAAGCCAGCTGAAAAAATGGTCTACAAATGTTTTAAAAAATATGCAATTTTAACTTTAGTGTAGGGGGGTCAGCTGCACACAGTAGACTTTGTACTGTGCCGTATCTTTTTTTTTTTTTTAATGATTTGCAAAAGCACCTTTCTCAAGTCCTTGGTGCTAATATACATATTTAAACTGCACCCAATTAACCCAGAAGCAAACAGATTAATTAAACTAGATTGACTTTAAACAGCCATCGCTTACAAAGCAACAACAATGAACCAGCTGATAATGAATTCCCCTCAATTTTTCTCGTGTTCTTCAAGCCAAAAAGAAAACAAATATGCCTTGCAGTGTATCCGGAAGGTCAACAAGTTTGGGCTATTCTGGACCAAGAGTGCAGTCCTTCACAGACCAGGCTCTGCCATCGACCCTACATTTAAATCCAGAGGACTAACAACTCAGTTGCCTCATTGATTGCAACTGTACAGTATTGCGTACTAGGAGAGGTGTGCCACTCAGGTAACCAGGGACCAACTCATTTAGGACATTATAAGTCAAAACTAACAGCTTAAGCTCTATAAACTAACCATGGTTGGTGTTGTGCGCTATTGACCTAGCGTTCATTAGAGGAGGGATGGTCTATTGGTTAAAGTACAATACTGGGATTAGACTTTATTCCTCAGACTTCCTAAAGTCAGCTACATAATCTGTCTGTGCCTCGGCTTCCCATCTGCAAAATGGGGATGACAGTACAATATCCTCTTCCTTTCTCCCAACCTTTGTCTGCCTTGTCCATTTAGCTTGTAAGCTCTTCGAGGCAAGGCCTGCATCTTATGATGTTTGTAACCACCTACCTCAAATGGGCCCCCAATCTCAGTTGTGCTACTGTAATATAAATAATAGTAATAATAATCCTGGAATGAGATGCTAATTAATGAACAAGCAGCTGCATTCTGCACTAACTGAAGTCTCTGAATTGTCTTGAGGTTTAGCCCCATAGGAAGGGTATTACATTAGTATAATCTCAAGGTGACAGATCAACTACAGTAAAGCCCTCCTCAGAGGGGAAATATAATGATGTTGCTCCCCTCTTCCCTTTTTCTTCTTCTTGACAGGTGCATGGGGTGGTGGGGAAAGGGGGAACAAGAATCACTGGACCACAGCTGCTATCTGTTCATCAAGAAGCAGCTTAGTGACTAATATGATATCAAGATTGTGAACATTGAGTAACCAATGACAAGCACATTCCACTTAAGGCCGTATATTATGCCCATCATTTCTTCTTGTTCCTTGCTCCATCCTACCAATATTATCTCCCTCTCGTCAGTCAGTTAGCTTTCATCCAAGGCACACTCTTAATCAGACATTGGGTAAGCTCTAAACTGCACCAGCTGGGTGGGTTGATGTACAGAGTAAGTGTTATCAGACTAGAGAAGACACTGCAGTCCCTTTTCACCTCAACTCTGGCCTCATCGGTACACTGACTAGTGGACAAGTAGATAGTGCCCCATGAGAGAGTAACTGTGGGATAACTAAGCAGCCACCCAACACTGCTCTCTTAATAGGGAGAATTTGAGCCACTCGAGCCATTCCAACCCCAGATAAGCCCAATAGGCTGTCACCAACCCCTCATGGTCAAATGCATCAAAAAGAGCTGCTAGAGTTAAAAGAACCATCTTACCTTTGTAGTAAGTGAGGATAGTAGTGTATGCAGGGTAGTCACAATGGATCGTGTGTATATTCTTCCAGTGTACGAACAGTCACATCAAAACTATGTTAATCTATTTCTTGGAACTGCAAACATAGTTCATTATATCTAACACATGTGTTTTTCTATGTGGGGGTAAGCATGTGTTACATACAGTAAATACTTACTAGGATCATATGTAGAGATCTTACTGCTATCTGTGGCAGACTGTCTTTCTGGGCCCTTCACATGTTGCGCTTTACGTTGTTCTTATTTTTGCTAACAATTAGTATTGAACAGAGACTCCCTTTTGTCAGAAGGAAAAAAGGGGCAAATCTTTGTATCCATGCCAAGGGAAGAGTGTGTCTGCCTTATTTACTTTGCTGAAACCACTGGCATTCATGGGGCCTTAACAGCTGGCTCAGATAATTTGCTTTAATTGAACAGGTTTACAGTCTCTCTTCACTGAAACAATTCTCCACATCACACGAGCTTGCATACCAAGAAAAAAATGAAAATTTAAGAGTGTTGGCTAACAAGACCAATAAGCTCATTGTTTAAACAAGAGGCCAGTTGTTTGGGTCCCTGAGTATTGTGTTCATAGAACATTAGATCCACATTAGGGACATCAGCCTAATCCATAGCTTGCTGCCAGGTGGTATAGAAATTAATCTTCTGCTTCACCCAGGGTATTAGTTGCGGTATTTTTAAAGGTTTATAACCAAGTGAGGCAAACAAGGGAAAGATTCTCCTTGTTGCTGAGGCTTGGGGCAGCGTGGGGCTATGCATTTTCAGACATGTACATGTTTTTTTCTAAACATGTACTCTGCAGGGATGAAAGGGCAAATGGAACGCCCTGAGTACAGATTGGAACAGAACAGACCACACTCAGCCCTCCCATGACTCCAGACACCAGGGAGGAATTTAATCCACTGTTCAAACGTGGATTAAAAGTGCTAAGGGCCAGACTCTCAAAACAGAGGGGCTGGAAGGGGAAAGGTGGCTTTAAATCACTGCTACCACCACCTTTAATCCTGGGGCTAGGTAGGGACTGGGCTGATCCCTGAAGTTAGGGGAGTTTAAGTGCTGCTCTGATTTGTGCTCAACTGGCTCTGGCCCCAAGGGGCTGTTCTAGCAGCTCAGCCTGGCTGAAGCGTAGATGTACCGTGGCCATCATCACAAATGCTAACTGAGGGTGCGGTAGAGCTGCCAAAAATTTCCCTTCACCAGCCAGTGAAGTTGACTATTTGCGCTACCAGCACAGGGTGCAAAGAGACAGAAGTGAGTGCCAGAATCTGGCCCTTTATGTGTAACCCTATAATGCTGTTCTCTTTGCTTAATCACACTTTAGTAAATCAACACAAAGCTTGGCAACACCTTCACAAGTGTCCAGCTTCCAGCACTATTCTCAGCAGGGACAAAGGGACAGATTTAAGCAATATTCTTCTTAGGTACCTAGCACGCAGAGAGATACCTACTTGACTTTACAACGTCCCTAAGCAGGTTAAGTGCCTAACTCTCACTGGGGTAAAATGTAGTTAGAGGCCTAAAGGGCTTATGCACTTTTGTATATCCCACTAGGTGCTTATCTGCACCTTTAGTCAATTAGGCCACAATCATTAAAGGTATTTAGGCGCTTAACGCCCACTGAACTTTAGTAAATCTTTCCCAGAATCTCATGTGCCTGTATTCAGTTGTTAGAAATAGCATCTTAGTGCCAGTGTCAGAGGTATGAGCGATAAATAAGGACCATATTCTATGCTCAGTAGGAGTTCTGATGGACTAAGGACTTCAGAATTTGGTCCTTAGACATTAGAACTGGAATTAAAAAGGAGCTGAGATTGAAGAGCTACTTGGCTTGTGTAGAAGCAGCCCTGTTCAGTTAGGGTTAAAATTGGTCCCTGTGCAGAGGGTCCAGCAGGAGGCCTGTTCACCACTGCAGCATAGGGCTTACATGGGCCTCGGCCTTGCGTTCTCTATAGGGGGTGAATTTCATCTCAGGTGAGCACATTTTGACATTATAAAAAAGTGATGAGTCACATCTGATGCAGCTTTGCAAACTTTTGTCACAAGCAAAACTTCCATTTCCACTAGCAAAAATGTATTCTTTTAGAATTGTCCAAAAGGACGGAGAATCTCATTAATTCATTCAATGACTGTTCCTCCATCTGATCAATGGCGCTGAGCACACACTAGCCAAGGCAGAGTTGAACAAGAGATCATAGTTGAATGGCACAGATGTTAAAAACCCAGATGTACTGCTGGTCATGGGACTGCACATATGGACCTGGAAGTCAGTGACGGAACTTCAACCCAGGACAATGTGTGCAAGAAAGGGAGGGGAATGGGAACCAGAAGAGGCAAGGAATATCAATGAGAAGACATTTAAGAAGTTTACCATGATCTCCTCGCCTTCCTCGCTCTGCATGAACACCCTCTAAACACTCAAAGTTGCTTTTTTATTTCTATTATAACCTCCATCATTAGTATTTTCCTTCAAGCCTCCATAGATCCAGTCCAGTAGTAGCCAACCCCTGCACCCTATCCCAGCTGCTCTATGCATCTACTGCTCCCATAGGTGAAGTGGAACATAAACCTGGCTGTGGTTGCTTTAGATGTATTCAAACACAGCCTGCTTGATGTCCTGCATACAGGACACGGCCTGACAGAAAGGCACCACAGGCTTTGGAGGCTGTGTTTAGGGCAGTCCCGTACCCCACTCCTGCGCCCACGTGGGGAAATGGACATTGATACATGGAGCAACTGGCATTGCTTCTCGCTCCCCCCCCTCCGACGCTGCTCCTTCACACACCCCTAGGGGGCTGTGAGGGGGCAGGAGAGCGAGGAGCGACATCAGGGCTCCCTGCATCCCGGTCACTTTCCCCACCTGGGCCTCATATGAGGCGGGCAGGAGAGAGCAGCAGCTCCTGATGCTCACCTCACAGCACAGCACAGCTGGGGAAAGTGACCAGGATACACAGAGCTCTTGGTGTTGCTCCTCGCTCTCCACCTCACAGCCCCATAGGGGGGCACAGAGGAATGTTGGGGGGAGGGGAAGGGATAGGGGCACAAGTGGGAGGGGCAGGGTTTAGGGGCAAAGGGGGGAGTGCAGGGATTATGGGCAAAGGGAGCACAGTACTGGCGTTAGAGGTGCAGGGAGGCAGATTTAGGGCACAGAAGGGGGTGCTGCGGTTGAGGCAAAGGGGGCACAGTGCAGGGTTGGGAGTCTGGGGAGTCCACGGGGGCTAGGGGCAATGGGGGGGAACACTATGCCCATGTCCTTCCCCCTGGACTGGCTCGGGTTGGTGTGGGGAGAAGGCAGAACCATGGCCCTCAACTCTCTCCAGGCCCCAGTGTTACCGATGCTGGACTCTCCTCATCCTTGCATCAGGGAGTGCAAGAGCAGGGATTGGGAGTCAAGGCATGTGGAGAAAACACCTTTTGCACCCTCCCCATTTCTCACATGCCAGAGCTAGCCACAATCTAGCCACACTGCCAAAAATTTTCTTGCAGTGATAGAAGTACTCTGGCACTCTGAGTCATGACATTGCATGAGGGAAATGGAATGTAGCATGGAGAAAACCAATGAGCTCCCAAGCAAAGCTGAAGCCGTGGTCAGCTGCTTCCTTGGTTCTCTGTTCCAGTGGCCCTTTTGCCACTGCTTCTTAGCCTCATCATGTTAATGGGACATTAGCACAATTAGTGAAGTTAGAGAATCTAGTGCTTTATCGGCCCCCACTGGAAAGTGATGACAGCAGTAAGCTCAGCCAATCAGAGAATGCAGGAAGCAATACTGTGAGACGTGTATGACCAATAAAATCAGCACAGCTCAAAATCTGAAAAAGTAACATGAAGATTTAGCATAAATTGTTTTCAGTTTTCACACCAATTTTTATTGCAGAACTTCAGATTTTTGTAAAAATTGTCTCCACCTTTGCCAGTTTTTGTGAATCCACAAACAGGCATAGTTTGATGTGGGAGGAAAAATATTTTGCCTCGTCTTACCTAGTATCTTTCATGAAAACTAACTCCACGGGCTACAGTTTTACTAACTTTCTCCACAAAAATGAAGCTTCTTTGGTTCCCTGTTGTCTCTCTTAATTAGCAGGATCAAGCCACAATAACATAGCAGGAGGACATGTGACCTATTAATGTGTCTAGCCTATGGATAACATTCGTGGGGTGTGAATTGAAAAGTGAAGGACAGGGTGAAGGCAGGTGCAAGTTGGACTGGTCAATATCCAGGCCCTTGGCACCTGTTTGCCACATGACTGAGCAGATGACCAATTTATTTCTTGCAGAGGCATCCTAGTTCAAGCCCAAATATACCTGCTGTAAGAGAGTTACAGCCTTCTCCAAATGGCAATACCACAAAGCCTTGTGACCCACACTCCTCCTGTCAGCATCTTGAAATGATGGATGATTAACTACATTGTTTATCTACATTCCTCTTCCATGTCTACCCCTCCTGTCTGCAGTGTCTTTTGCAGTGAATTCCTGCAAGGCATTTTAGCCATTTAGCTTTCACATTTTGAGGTGGAAGTTTAGGGTTGCCAATTTTGGTTGGACGTATTCCTGGAGGTTTCCTCACATGACATAATCTTTAATTAAAAAGATTAATCTTTAATTTCTGGAGACTGCAGGACAATCCTGGAGGGCTGGCAACCGTATGGAAGGTGTAGTTCCCCAGTAAACTTCTCTTTCCTTATTCAGACACAGACACCCATACATTCACAGCATCTAGCTTAGAAACCAGCAAAATACCAGTGAACTGCATCACATAACTTTAGAAACATAAAAAACAAAGCTAAGACTAATGCAGATTCTGTATTCCCCCCCATATTTTAGGTAGGTTCTAGGCTCAGATACCCCTTCATAATAAGAAAGGTACTGTAGAGGCCTGGAAGGTTCTAAGCACTCAAGTCTTTGCAAAGAGGGATCCTTACATTAACGGATGAAATATTACTTCAGAGCTGAGAGGAATTTGTCTCAGATCCACCCAAGCCGCTATATTTTTAGATTACATTTCCACAAAGCTCAAATTATGTGCTCTGAAAAGTTTTTGTAAAAATATATAGTCCCTGTTTGTGTGCGCCTCTCACAAAGGGATACTTGTTTATTTAAATATAATAGTTATCTGTAAGTTTTCACTGTCCACCCTTTCACTTCTCCAATTGTAAGCTGGAGTGGGATATCCCTATTTCTGTAGCCTGTTTGGATCCTACAGCTTTTTAACAGGAGATTAATTAACCAATGGCTAGCTCCTGGGGGCAAGGGCAGACTCTTATAGGTGTTCAGCACTTAGCACACAGGGGCCTCAGTTCTTGTTGGGGCCTTTCAGTGCTAATGTAATACAAATGCTACACTTAGAGCACACATTTTGGGATGAATAATCACTGATTAGAGCAAACACGCTATTTAGAGAGATTTATACAGAGAAGACATTTGAGTGTGTTAAAATTCATGAAGCTATCAGAATTCACTGCTACGTTAACCAGGGTCCGGTGGTCACCAAATATTCACAGGTAAGACGCCATGAGTAGCAACAGATCAAACTCAGGGCTCAGATCCATGAGTAAGTTTTTTTTTGTTAGCTTTTTCAACTATTTGACCCTGTGACCACACATGCTTCAGGCCTCCAGACAAGCCAACGGGCAGGCTCCAGCAGGGAGCAAAAAGCCCATCGAGTTCATTGAGGCGGCAGTTCCACACATCAATCCTTGGTCAGGGTTCCTTAAAACCGTCTTAGCAGGCACCTCAGGCTGTTCCCAAGCAGGCCAACCTGGGCCAATAGTGTTTTATAATCAAGCACAGAAAAATAGTCTTAAAACAAACTTGCCTGGCCTGCCTTCCTCCAGTTGGGCTCTGGCAGCTCACACTCCCTGCAGAAGTGCAGGGTTGGGCCTTTCCTCTGAGAGCAAAGGTAATGGGGTTTGCTCTCTACCCAGGTCAGCCAGCACCTGAGCTGTCCTTCTCCCCTTTTTAATTGCCCCTTCGTTACCTGACAGCGAGTGCAAATGTAACAGTGCAGGGCAAAGTAGGTCCACAGCAGCTCATTAACCCTTTTTAGTATACCCCATCACAGACCAGCTCTAAACACCAGCTAATTCTGGTTGGTTCCATTTAGCTCTTTAATCACACAAAGTCATTCTCGAAAAGAAATGTGAAGAGCTATATTAAAGGGTCAAATTTTGTCCTTAGATATTCTCACACAGCTCCCACTGCAGGGGGCTTAACTGAGTTTCACTTTGCATTTCAGAGGTGCTTGAACCCAAACTGCAAAGCAAAAATTCCAGAAGTGCAAACATAGGTGAACTGAAACTGAAGTTCACTGGCAGAGCTGATTGAGTTACTTGCCTTTGCCTAGTTCTACCAAAAGCCAAATACCTCATTTCCAGGAGAACTAAAATCATTCAAAGTTTTAGAAAAGCAAAGGCCAGTAAATAGCTGGAGAAAGAGAAGACAAAAGAGGTTGGTTTTGCCAGGGTTTGATAATTTAGGAACCTAGGTATAGCCAGAATGGATTAGCCCTAGTCTAATATCCTGTCTCTGACAGGAGCAAAAACTAGATACTTCAGAGGAAGGTAAAAGATCCCCCCACTAAGTAGATCTGTGATCTCTCCCCCATCCCTGCTCCCACCCAGCCCACGGTCTCCTCCTGTTCTCTAACAATTAGATATTGGCTTAAGCCCTGAAGCCTGAGTTTTAACATTCTTTCCAAAATTTGTTGTAAAGGAGAGTACTACCAGAAGTCAGGTTTGAACCTACATCTATTGCATCTTCGTACAAGCCAACAACTTAAACCTTCAACTATTCTGGTATCTAATATTGTACATCTAACTTGCCAGCCATTCAATGCTTGGTTACTGTATTCTGATTAATAATACATTCAGGAACAAAAGGATGTTGAAATGACTTCTCAAAATATCAAATAGTTTTCTTTACAAAGCTTCTTCAACATATTGCTCAATGGATGAGGTGGAAGGAAGGAACACAGACTACAGAGGGAGATTAAATGGACTAAAAATGATTAGATGAAACAGCTGTAGGGATCTCACTTTTGGCAACTGCGACACAATTCTAATACCTAAGTTCTAAACACTCTTTAGCAAGAATAAAGGAGAGTCATCTCTGATTTTTCAGCAAACGTTAAATGCACGGTGATTAGTCTAGTAGGATGAATGTTTTATTAGAGTGGCACCCTCTAGAAATGCCACTAAGAGTCTAAGAGTCTGCCAACATTTCCATCATATAACCCCAGTTTTCAATAGATTATAACATCACTGGAAAGGTTTGCGCTGGGAGAAAGTTTGCCATACTATGTTGGGAAGCAATGTTGTTTGGTATTAAAATTTTTGCTTGAATCTGTCTGGCTATTTTATTGCTGTTGAATCATTAAAAGAAAATTAGATTTCTTCTCTTGATAGCTAAAAATACATGCTTTCTAAATGAAATTTTGCAGTCAACTCAATTGTTAATCTACGTGCACAGGATGTATTTTTAACAACATTTTATACATGTGTTTAAGAAACTTGGTAAGGGCCTGGCCTTAGACTGGTGTCACTACAGTAGGACTTCAGAAGTAGAAATGTGTGTAAGATGCTCCTCTCTTGTAAACCCACTAAATACAGCTATGGCCGAAGCTCTTGTGGGTTTTCTGAAATCAGCTAGTTAACCAGTACATTTGAACAGTGTACTACCCGATTTAAACATGGTGCATTTTTCACACAGTGGTTAAGACAAACTCTTATGACTGCTGCAGGGTTCACAGGCTTGAAGAAAGATTTTAGCCAAATTCTGTTTCTTTTGAGGATCCCCTTGTGTGAAATTTGTATGGACATCTGTGCAGCACAAGAGCAGCATAATGTCCTAGGTGTGCTGCCTCTGCTCTTTGGAAGACCCATGTTGGCAGGGCTTCCGTCTTTGTGCAGTTTACTGCCCGTTTCCAACTTTTGTAACTCATACTTACCCTTGTGTGGCTCTGCACATTCAGGTTTTTGTTCCAAAAATGCATTTTATTTTGACTTTCAAATTACAAACTGGGGCTTTCTAGTCCTCCCCTCCCCCGCCCTTTCATAACAGTGACCATCTTCCAAACAATGGCTCTGATCCTGAAAACACATGCCTAGTTTTACTGATGTGAGCTGTGCCATTGAGTTCATTAAGACTGGGCAAGGTTCTAGTCATAGAACTTATTCCAGATCCTCCCTTCATTTGAAGGGGTTTCCATGTTCACAGAGGGGGCAAGTTGAAAATCCACCAGACTGCTAAACTCCCCGGAGAAACCAGCCTCTATCCCTGCAAATCCTGGGTCCCCTTTGCACTACTCTCTAGTCTCCTTCACAGCAGCTATGTTACCATGAGTTATCTCCACATATAATCCATACCTTATTTTGGGGAGTCAGTGTGGTCTACTAGATACGGCATTAGACCAGGACACCTGGGTTCTCTTCCTGACTCTGCCCTTGAACTGCTCTGTGACTTTGGACAAGTCACTTAACCCATTGCCTATTTAGATCATAAGTTTTCTGGGGCAGGGACTAGTTCTGACAGTGTATTCCTGCAGTGCCTAGCATAGTGGGAACTCTAACCATTGGTGTAAAGGAGAAGGAGGCCAGGAACCAACACTAACTCTTCTTCATCTTTCCAGGACTATGCAAATCCACAAAGTATGCGGCAAAGAATGGTTGTTCCTGGACCCCACCCACTTTCACCTTTTCCTGACATGCAGAATTACTGTGCAGAGGCTCCACAGACTCTCATCATGGGGGAAAAGAGGAGGAGCAGTCACTGGAGATGGCTCCTTCCACACTCTTTACCTCCTTCACAGGTCATGCACGCATAAAGGATATAGATCTGAGTCATTTGGGCAAACCTAATGCTAGCTTCAGAGGGCATGCTCTACTTTGTGTTTAAAAAAACAACACAACCTCCAAATGAATTTAAGCAACATTATGCTGAATGTAAAGGGTATGTGTCAGAAGGAGAAAGTAAAGCTAAATGATGGACTGGCAACACCGATAAAAGTGCAAAGTAATGCCCTTTGGAAAGAATAACTGAAACTACTCATACACATAGGCAGATTCCAAATTAACAGTACCCATTCAGGAAAAAGAGATGAGCCTCATTGTGGGCAGCTCAATTATGACCTCTACTCAGTGTGCAGCAGTGGTTTTTAACAAAAGAGATAAACACGTTAGGCTCCATCAGGAAAGGATTAGATCACTCTGAAAATATTTAAATGTCATTGTACAAATCAATGGTGTGCCCTTACCTGAGTAGAGTGTTCAGTTCCGGACAGCCCATCTGAAAAAAGCTATAGAAGAAATAGAGGTGGTTCAGAGATAGGTAACTAGAGTGATAAAAGGCATGGAAACACTTCTCTATAGAAAGTGATGGTTTAGTTCATTGGAGAGTTGAATAGGAGGGAATATGATTGGAAGCTCTATGGTAGAGGGGCTATCTTTGTTCTGAGTTTGTACAGCACCCATCACAATGGGGTCTTGGTCCATGACTGGTGCTATCACAATGCAAATAATAAATACGAAAGAACAAGAATACAGAATAAAAGGGAAGTTGGGCACCTCTATTTAATTCCTCATGCTACAAGAATAAATGGATATTTAATAAGCATTAAATTGGGAGCAAGGTATGTATCTCGGTACTTATCGCAAGCATGTTATCCTGGTAGCGGAGCACCTTACAAAGTCTAAATATATACACCCCCAAAAGGGTGGGGACTATAATACCTGGGGCAGAAATGGAAAGAGGATCATATGGTAGCTAGGTTCCTAGCCTAGGATTTAGGAGACCTGGTTCAAGTCCTTGCTCTGTCATAGACTTCTGATATGACCATTAGCAAGTCATGTAGCTTCTCTGTGCCTCAGATCCCCACCAGCAAAATGGGAATAATAGTATCTCACAGAGGTAGAAACTGTGAAGTGCTCAGATACTACAGTGCCGGAGGCCATGTACTTACCTAATCCTCCCTGGGCCTTTTGGTGTTACCCTAATGTAAACGTTCCTTAATTTTAATAGAGGGGGAAATGTCCCTGGGTGGGAGGAGGGGAGCACTTGCTATGGGATGGCACCATGAGAACCAGGAAGCTCCTTTATGGTGCTATCTGGCTCCTTGTTTCCTGATTTATTTTGTAACGTACAGTGGGGCTTTGGGGTTTTCTGAAAAACTTACATTTGAGAATACTAGGAAAGACATCAGCTTTGGCAATGCTAGTCCTATCCTTCTTTGCAGCCTTCCCATGAAAAGGCATTACATCTGTCATTGGGAAAAATGTCAACAATTGACTGCTAAATTGTAATGGTTTCTTAAAGTGCAGCAGAGTCCATGAAAGCCTCTATGGAGGATCCTTTTATTTATTGGTAGCTAGTCTGGTTTGGTTGGGTTCCTAGCAGTACGTTTCTAGAGAGACAAATACTGATGCTCAGAATACCACATGATAAAGGAAGAAATAAAAACAATAAATACAAATGAAATGTAATCTTGGCCTTTTCTGATTTTGGTGCCTTGCGACTTCCCTTTCAGTCACTCTCCACTGCAGAATATTCTTTATGTCCTTCATCAATCTTGTACTTGGTTGCAGATGGAAAATATTATCTCTGGTTTACAAAACATGGCCTGGTTTCCTGTAATACAGCACAGGTTGGACAAATCTGTCATTTGAGCAGTGTGTCTATTCTGTGGCCAATTCTGTAATCTACAAGCAATGTGATCCTAAACAAGGAATCTCATGTTAGCAGCCAAGCTTGGAAAATCCCTGTTTAGCACAATTGCTGCCAAAACTATCTCACTTGTTAGAGACAAGCTCATTTGCAATCTGCAATTCTAGTCATTTTTTCATTTCAGCTTTTGTAAAATTTCTCCCTCGGCCATTGTAGTGATGTTAAGATTGAGTTTGGTTACGAGGTGTAAGACCCTGATTTAAACAGAGCAACTTCTGAGAGGCACATGAATGGAGTGCAGTGCGGAGTCTTTTTGTTTTTATTTTGAAAACCGTGGTCTGTGCAAATGCTTTGTTTTGCAGATTTGAAAGAGCCAGAGCCTTGAACCATATAAACATTTAAACACAGATATACCAGACTTGTAATCCCATTTCAGATCATTAGTCCATCAAGTCTGTATCTTGCCTCAGCAACAGCCTTCACAGGGAGATTATCCCGTGCTCTGCCACACTTGTTACACAATGCTGTGTAGCTGGAGGGGAAAATTCCTTCCTGACCCCTGAGATGATCAGCTTCTGCCATTACCATGACATTTGTTTACCCTTATCAAGGATGCATAATTACATCTCAAAACTGTCTATCAATAAAATAAGCTGCAAATGTTAAATGAGTCATAGGACTAGCCAGCATTTCTTCAAACCTGGCTGTGTTACTTCCTCCGCCATTTAATTGGCTAGGCTGCCTACACACTGGTCCCACTGTGTGCTGTGCCTCTTGGAGGTGCAGCACAAAAGTGCAAACTGGAGGAGCGGAGCTAAGTTAGCTTGAAGCCACTGCTGCACCTGATTCTGTATTGTTTCAAGGGCTTGTCTGCCTTCCTAACCCCCAAACAATTTAGACAGGCCTGTGAGGCAAACTAAGTTACAGCAGCGATCCCCGGCTGTCTATGGGTGTCAGTTTTGCCCAGAATCTCTACAGTACTATGTGCTTTGGCCCCACTCCAATCATGTTTCTCCAGCCCCAGATCTGCCCCCTAGCATTCTCCCCATGCTTGGGCTTGCAAGGGGTCCTGCATACAGCTTCTACAGGAGCTTTATGCACTGTGGGATTCTCCCCTAGTCAGCCAAATGATTTTTCCATGCCTTTTTTATGCTGCCACAGCAGAGTACAGGAGCTGGGCCAGGCCAGTATGGAAGGAGACTGCCTCCAGATGTGCTTAGTAATATTCGTTTTCATTTATCTTAAATGTACCTGCCATTAATATTGCCAACTGCCCCTTTGCTTTTGTAACATAGGAAAGGGTTAAAAGACAGAACTGATCAGCGTCTACTCTACTGTTCGTGATATTAAATTGATTCCTACTCTTGTGCTGTGAGGATCATTTTTTTTAAATATAAGGAGGAAGGTGGACCCTGTAACTTAGAATCATAGAACTAGAAGGGACCTCGAGAGGTCATCTAGTCCAGTCCCCTGCACTCAAGGCAGGGCTAAGTATTATCTAGACCATCCCTGACAAGTGTTTGTCCAACCTGCTCTTAGAAATCCCCAATGATTAAGATTCTACAACCTCCCTAGGCAATTTATTCCAGTGCTTAACCACTCTGACAGTTAGGAAGTTTTTCCTAATGTCCAACCTAAACCACCCTTGCTGCAATCTAAGCCCATTGCTTCTTGTCCTAGACTCAGAGGTTAAGAACAACAATTTTTCTGCCTCCTCCTTGTAACAACCTTTTATGCACTTGAAAACTGTTTGTTCCCTCTCAATCTCCTCTTCTCCAGAGTAAACAAACCCAATTTTTTCAATTTTCCCTCATAGGTCATGTTTTCTAGACCTTTATTCATTTTTGTTGCTCTTCTCTGGGCTTTCTCCAATTTATCCACATCTTTCCTGAAAGGTGGCACCCAGAACTGGACACAATACTCCAGTTGAGGCCTTATCAGCGCGGAGTAGAGTGGAAGAATTACTTCTCGTGTCTTGCTTACGATACTCCTGCTAATACACCTCAGAATGATGTTTGCTTTTTTTGCAACAGCGTTACACTGTTGACTCATATTTAGTTTGTGATCCACTATGACCCCCAGATCCCTTTCCGCAGTAGTCTTTCCTAGGCAGTCATTTCCCATTTTGTATGTGTGCAACTGATTGTTCCTTCCTAAGTGGAGTACTCTGCATTTGTCCTTATTGAATTTCATCCTATTTACTTCAGACCATTTCTCCACTTTGTCCAGATCATTTTGAATTTTAATCCTATCTTCCAAAGCACTTGCAACCCCTCTCAGCTTGGTATTGTCTGCAAACTTTCTAAGTGTACTCTCAATGCCGTTATCTAAATAATTGATGAAGATATTGAACAGAACCAGAACCAGAACCGATCCCTGTGGGAACTCACTTGTTATGCCCTTCCAGCATGACTGTGAACCACTGATAACTACTCTCTGGGAACAATTTTCCAACCAGTTTTGCACCCACCTTATAGTACCTTCATCTAGGTTGTATTGCCCTAGTATGTTTATGAGAAGGTCATACGAGACAGTATCAAAAGCCTTACTAAAGTCAAGATATACCACATCTACCGCTTCCCCCTAGCCACCTGGCTTGTTAGCCTCATTCTTAGAAGTCTCCAGCTAGAGGAAAGCAGTGGATCTGGACAGACAGGTGGGAGTCCACAACACCTACCTATGGTAGGCAGAAACATTAAGTGGGAGTCGGCCCAGAACTGCATTATTGGACTGATGTGAAACTGGTAATAAAGACAACCTCTGTGGAACCTGAACTAAGTAGGCTGGGACTCTGACAAATATCAGTGATCCAAGACCTGGACCAAGATCTTTATGTTGCTTTGCATTGTACCATATCTTAATTTGACTGGAGATAAAATTTCACTTCCTGTGTTTACCAGAACAGACTTTATAAAGTTACCTTCTCTCCTGTGATCAGAGGTAATTTAAAAATGACGGTTGAAGCAAATGGTTCACTCTTCTGGCACACCACCCCTCTCCATACCTCCTCCTGACAGTCCACAGTTTTTGTACCCATTACCCTCTGTTTGGCAGAAAGCTCTCCACAAACCCATATGATCTTCACACAGGCCTGACAACAGATGCAAACCCAACTAGAAACACAGGTAAAACCACAGTTTCTGAAAAATTCCCACTGCTGCAGCCGGCTAAAACATGCCACCATACCAACAGCCAAGATGAGATCGAAGCAAGTCACACATAAGGGGCCAGATCTGCAGCTTCAGTGGAGTTAAATTAATTTATATCAGCTGGGGCTCTGGGCCATGAAAGCTACATTTGTGGTGATTGTTAAGAAAACAGATGGAAAGAGGGGAGCACATTATTTGACCTCCCAAGCAACATTTTTGGGGTCTGCTTTTTGCTTTGTTTTGAATAATTATTTTTACTGAACACAACAGCCATACTGGCTCAGACCAAAGGTCCATCTAGCCCTGTATCCTGTCTTCAGACAGTGGCCAATGCCAGGTGCCCCAGAGGGAATGAACAGAATGGGTAATCATCAAGTGATCCATCCCCTGTTGCCCACTCCCAGCTTCTGGCAAACAGAGGCTAGGGACACCATCCCTGCTCATCCTGGCTAATAGCCATTGATGGACCTATGTTCCATGAACTTATCTAGTTCTTTTTTGAACCTGTTATAGTCTTGACTTTCACAACATTCTCTGATAAGGAGTTCCACAGGTTGACTGTGTGTCGTGTGAAAAAATACTTTCTTTTGTTTGTTTTAAACCTGCTGCTATTAATTTTATTTGGTGACCTCTAGTTTTTGTGTTTTGAGAAGGAGTAAATAACACTTCCTTATTTACTTTCTCCACATCAGTCATGATTTTAATAGGCCTCTATCATATCCCCCCTTAGTTGTCTCTTTTCCAAGCTGAAAAGTCCCAGTCTTATTAATCTCTCCTCCTATGGCAGCAGTTCCATACCCCTAATAATTTTTGTTGCCCTTTTCTGAACCTTTTCCAATATATCTTTTTTGAGATGGGGCAACCACATCTTCATGCAGTATTCAAGATGTGAGTGTACTATGGATGTATATAGAGGCAATATGATATTTTCTGTCTTATTATCTATCCATTTCTTAATGATTCCCAACATCCTGTTCACTTTTTTGACTACCACTGCACATTGAGTGGATGTTTTCAGAGAACTATCCACAATGACTCTAAGATCTTTCTTCAGTGATAACAGCTAATTTAGACCCCGTCATTTTACATGTATACTTGGGATTATGTTTTCTAATGTGCATTACTTTGCATTTATCAACACTGAATTTCATCTGCCATTTGTTGCCCAGTCACCCAGTTTTGAGAGATCCTTTTGTAGCTCTTCGCAGTCTGCTTGGGACTTAACTATCTTGAGTAGTTTTGTATCATCTGCAAATTTTGCCACCTCACTGTTTACCCCTTTTTCCAGATCATTTATGAATATGTTGAATAGGACTGGTCCCAGTACAGACCCCTGGGGGACACCACTATTTACCTCTCTCCATTCTGAAAACTGACCATTTATTCCAACCCTGTGTTCCTATCTTTTAACCAGTTACCAATCCACAAGAGGACCTTCCCTCTTATCCCATGACAGCTTACTTTGCTTAAGAGCCTTTGGTGATGGACCTTGCCAAAGGCTTTCTGAAAATCCAAGTAACTATATCCACTGGATCCCCGTTGTCCATATGCTTGTTGACCCCCTCCAAGAATTCTAGTAGATTGGTGAGGCATGATTTCCCTTTAAAAAAACCATGTTGACTCTTCCCCAACAAATTATGTTCATCTATGTGTCTGACAATTTTGCTCTTTACTATAGTTTCAACCAGTTTGCCTGGTACTGAAGTCAGGCGTACTGGCCTGTAATTGCCGGGGTCACCTCTGGAGCCCTTTTTAAAAATTGGCATCACATTAGCTATTCTCCAGTCATTTGGTACAGAAGCTGATTTAAATGATAGGTTACAAACTACAGTTTGTAGTTCAGCAATTTCACATTTGAGTTCCTTCAGAACTCTTGGGTGAATACCATCTGGTCCTGGTGACTTATTACTGTTTAAGTTTATCAGTTTGTTTCAAAACTGCCTCTAATGACATCTCAATCTGGGACAGTTCCTCAGATTGGTCACCTAAAAAGAATGGCTCAGGTTTGGGAATCTCCCTCACATCCTCAGCCAGGAAGACCGATGCAAAGAATTCATTTAGTTTCTCTGCAATGGTTTTACTGTCCTTGAGTGCTTTAGCATCTTGATCGTCCAGTGGCCCCACTGGTTGTCTAGCAGGCTTTCTGCTTCTGATGTACTTAAAAAAAAATTTTGCTATTACTTTTTGAGTCTTTGGCTAGCTGTTCTTCAAATTCTTTTTTGCCTTCCTAATTATATTTTTACATTTCATTTGCCAGAGTTTATGCTCCTTTCTATTTTCCTCACTAGGATTTAACTTACACTTTTTAAAGGATGCCTTTTTGCCTCTCACTGCTTCTTTTACTTTGTTGTTTAGCTATAGTGGCACATTTTTTGGTTCTCTTATTATGTTTTTTAATTTGGGGTATACATTTAAGTTGAGCCTCTAGTATGGTGTCTTTAAAAACGTTTCCATGCAGCTTGCGGGGATTTCACTTGCATGGGGATTTCACTTTTGGTGCTGTACCTTCTAATTTCTGTTTAACTAACTTCCTCATCTTTGTGTAGTCCCCTTAAAGCGTGTGAAGTATCTAACAGTCCACATATTTATTGCAGCAATCACTAAGTAAAATAACCGCACACTAAAAGCAAGCAATACACTACAATAATTCACTCTTCTGAACAAATCGTTTGTTCCATAACTATGCACTTAACGTTTATATTAAAAGGAGGATTGTAGCGATGTGGGACTCACCTCTGTGGCGCCTCCTGCTGGTGTCCTGGGAATTAGTTTGTTTTCCAGCCTTGAAGTGCCCTCTGCAGGCTTTGGCTGAACCTGCGGACACGGCAGGTAAACAAACCGGCCCAGCCTGCCAGAGTGCTTACCCTGACGGGCCATGTGCCAAAGGTTGCTGATCCCTGGTCTACACTATGGTGCTACAGTAACTCAGCTGCAGTGGCATAGCTGTGCCACTGTAGCATCTGTATGTAGACAAGTCCTACGTTTGGCTATGGCCCACAGAGTGGACTAATTAGATTTGCAGCCACAGCACAACTTTAGCAAAATGGTTCTCACGGCCCATTTAGGAACCATGTCAGTCTCTTAGATTAAAGGGGAAAACAAACTTAACTATGGCAAATTAATGCCACCTATGGTATATGAGAATCAAAATGAAATTGACCCAGGTATCATATGGAATCATGTCCAGACTTGAATTAAGTGTAAATAAATAAACAAATTGCATAAACTGGAGACAGTAAAATGAATGATCTAATTTAAGATCTTTAAAAAAAAATTCATTTGTTTTAATTTAGATCATAACTAGAAACATAGCTCATTTGTTTTCTTAAGTATGATTTTTAACCCATGGGTTCCTTCAATTATATTTTTGTTCAGTGGATTAAAACACATTTTTTACAAGCAGAAACATGAGTCCACATTACCATTAAAACAAACAGACAAAACACCAACCAAAAAGCCAACCTATACAATTCATATTAAAATAAATGAAGACTCACAAAATTTTAATTGTTTGCAAAGTTGTTCCACGTCTATTTTAGATAATGAAACAACTTCTCAAAGAAGCTTATCCAGAGACAGTACATCTTTCACTTATCACATATTCTACCTACCACATTTGTTTCCAGTCCTGCCATATGTTTTTTGCTAAATAAGTGTATCATAGATTTGTTCCTTTTCTAAGTAGATATTAATTGCTTTAATTGTTTGGAATTCCATATGCTATGCAGGTGTGAAAGGGGCTAGTGATTTTATTTCTGAACATGGTGTATATTTCAGTGTTAAAACACCATTAATTACATGGGCATAAATTACATTTTTGCCTCATGCTTACAAAAGAAATCCCACTTCGGTTTTATGTGACATTGTTACTTCTGACATTTTATATGGAGAGATTTTTTTTTAAGGAAAACTTTACAAGTCACTTTTCCCCTGTAATTACTTCTTCCAGACAATCTCATATGTTATACATCTATCCCTCAATAACTAAGGGGCGTAAATAAACCATAACCATTAGGATTGTGAAAATATGGCACACAGCACCACTTTAAAGTAATAGTTTAGCTGCAGTGCAGTTATCCTTCTCAAAACAACAAAGTAACACAAATGTTTCCATTAAGATTATCTTTTGTAATGTATGCATCTCTTAGTAACACTAAAATAGAGTTTCACTTACCAATGCTTTATTGGTGTTAATGAATGTAATTGCCTTGTGCAATCACTTAACAAAATAATTGTAAATCAATTTAGAAAATCCACTGCTATATTAATAGTTTTAACAAATTATTATAAATAACGCCAGACTTTCTACTGCAGGTGGGACTTAGAGCATGAGCTGGCTAAAAAGAACACTATAAAGATACAGAGGTGCAGGCGAGTCTCATCTTACGCGGGGGTTCTGTTCCACGGTTAGCGCGTAAAGCGAAAACCGCATATAGTCAAAATTACATTGAGTTGAATGGCGGGCGGAATCGCCCACACTACAAGTACAGTATTAAAATTGTTATTTTTCTCTTTTTGTTTTGTTTTTTTGTTTTTGCCGCCCGCGTAAAGCTGAAATTGCGCATGTTAAATGCACGTAAGATGCGACAGGCCTGTACTTCCACACTGTGTCTTCGGTCCCTGAAACAACAGGATTTACTTTCCCCTCTTCCTCATCTCAACTCCAAGAGAATTTAAATTACAATTACATTGTTGGGTGACCCCATAAAAACAAAGACAGCAAAGCCAGGGCTCTGGTTCTATCCATAACTGAAGGTCTATGCACATACGCAGTGTTGTATTTTACTCATAAGAGAAAATGATCTGGGTTGATTAGAGGCTAGGCACCTGTGGATAATACAGGACATAGCAGGTAAAACTATCAGAGCTTTACTGAAAGGCTCACAGCAGGCCTTTAGTTAGTTACACAAATAGCAGCTCAGGAACATGCCAAATTGGAACAGGAGGCTGACTGCATCCTTGCCTCCAAAGACAGACCTAATATTGCCTGTTTAAAAGTGTATCACTGGAAGCCTGGCCAGTGGTTAGTCTGATAGCTTGGGACTTTTAGAGTCATAGAAATATAGGGCCAGAAAAGACTGTAAAAAGGCATCAAGTCCAGCCCCCCTGTGCTGAGGCAGGACCAAGTAAACCTAGACCATCCTGATAGGTGTTTGTGCAACCTGTTCTTAAAAACCTCTAGTGATGGAGATTCCACAACCTCCCTTGGAAGCCTATTCCACAGCTTTACTATCTTTCTAGCTACATCTAACCTCAATCTCCCGTGGTGCCATTAAGACCAGTACTTCTTGTCCTACATTCAGTGAACATGGAGAACAATTGATCACAGTCCTCTTTGTAACAGGCCTTGCCCATTTGCAGACTTATCAGGTTTCCCCTCAGTCTTCTTTTCTCAAGATTTAACATGCCCCGTTTTTTTAAAGTTTTTCTTCATAGGTCAGATTTTCTAAACTTATTCTTGTTTCTCTCCTCTGGACTCCCTCCAATTTGTCCACATCTTTCCTAAACTGTGGCATCCAGAATTGGACACAGTACTCAAGTTGAGGCCTCACCAATGCCGAGCAGAGCAGGACAATTACCTTCCATGTGCTACATACAACACTCCTGTTAATACAGCCCAGAATGATATTAGTCTTTTTAGCAACTGCTTCACATTATTGATCCATATTCAATTTATGACCCACTGTAATCTCTAGGTCTTTTTCAGCAGTAATACCACCTAACCAGTTATTTCCCATTTTGCAGTTGTACATTTGATTTTTTCCCCCTTCCCGAGTGAAGTACTTTGCATTTGGCTTTATTGAATTTTATCTTCTTGAATTCACACCAATTCTCCAATTTGTCAAGGTCATTTTGACTTCTAATCCTATCCTCCAAAGTGCTTGCAACGCCACCCAGCTTGGTGTCATCCACACATTTCGTAAACTCTCCACTCCACAATCCAACACAATAAACATATTAAATAGTACCAGACCCAGGGCTGACCCCTGGAGAATCCCACTAGAAGCACCTTCCAAGTTTGACAGCAAACCATTGATAGCTATTCTTTGAATATAATTTTTCAACCAGTTTGTGCATCTTCCTTATAGTAACTTCATTTACACCACATTCCCCTAGTTTGCTTATGAGAATGCTATGTGGGACTGGGTCAAAAGTCTTACTAAAATCAAGGTATATCATATTTACTGCTTCTCCCCATCTGCTAGATCAGTAATCCTGTCAAAGAAGGAAATTAGGTTGGTTTGACATGATTTGTTCTTGACAAATCCATGCTGGCTATTCCTTGTAAACTTCTTATTCTCAAGGTGCTTACAAATTGATTGTTTAGTAATTTGTTCCAGTATCTTTCTAAGTAGCGAAGTTATGCTGCCTAATCTATAATTGCCCAGGTCATCTTTGTTTCCCTTTTTAAAGATAGATGCTATGTTTGTCCTTCTCCTGTCCACTGAGCCCTCACCCATTCTCCATGAGTTCTCAAAGATAAATGCCAATGGTTCTGAGATTGCTTCAGCTAGCTCCTTAAGTACCCTAGGATAACTTGGAAGACCAAAGGTCAGTTTCCTGCTTTGCCACAGTCTTCCTGTGTGATCTTGGGCAAGTTGCTTAGTCTCTGGGTGCTTCAGATAATAGCATTTCACCTCACAATATCCTGATGAGATAGGGCTCAGATAGGCATCATATAAGTACCTTTGATAATTAGTGTTGTGAAACGAGCCTGTACATACTATGATACATTACCACCACTGTGCTGGTCCTCATGTACCGAAAAGCAAGCAATAAAAATAAAATAAAATATAAATTCAAGAATGGCATTCTTGTAAGTTTACAAACTAGTATTTGAATATCTTTGCTTAATGTTTACGTATTTGTAAGCGCGTGATACTGAGTTTAGAGATGTGTATTAGAGCTAGTTGAAAAACTTTAAAAATTGTAAAAGAAGATTTCAAAATTTCTAAGTTGTTTCCATTCTGCAGAGTTTGAAATGGACTGGGTTTTACTTTATTTTTTTTTAATCAAAAACATCAAAATGCTTTCCAAAATTTGTCAGTAATCCCACCGCCCCCTTCCTCCCGCAAAAAAACCAACCAGATTTGAATCTGTTTTTTGTGAACATTTATGTCCCTGATTGAACTAACCTCGTTATCTCCATACTGATTTATACCTGCCTCTGGAAATTTCCATTACTTGCATCTGAAGAAGTGAGGTTCTTACCCACGAAAGCTTATGCTCCCAATACTTCTGTTAGTCTTAAAGGTGCCACAGGACCCTCTGTTGCTTTTTACAGATTCAGACTAACACGGCTACCCCTCTGATACTTGACACCATGCAAGGCACTGCATTTAGCTGTATGGAATGGAAATCTATCAACCTCATGAAGAAACTTGCACAAATACAGACAGATATCATCTTCCTTTCCAAATGCAAATGGATGGACATCATACCAAATGGACTGAAGGTGAAAAATCCATTGCTATCTACATACTGCACAGATCACAGTGAGAGATTATGCCATACACTATCAAAGAAACTGAGGAACCACCTGATCAGCATCCTATACAGCAAACATCAAGAAAGAGCTCTCCAACCTGGAGACTTTCATAAATAACCAACCCTCCACACAAATGGACTTTACTAAAATAAGACAGGAGATCTACATTACACACTTCACCTCTCTACAAAGGAAAAAGGACCGTAAGCTGTCTAAAATCCTACCTGCCACATGGGGCCACAACAGGGGTACCCCTAACTCACCCAGCAATATCGTCAATTTATCCAGCTACACACTCAACCCTGCAGAAGAGTCTGTCCTATCTCAGGGACTCTCTTTTTGCCCCAGCACCCCCACAAACATGATACAGTTCTGCGGTGATCTGGAAGCCTACTTTCGCCGCCTCCGACTCAAAGAATACTTTCAAGATAACACTGAACAGCACACTGATATACAGATACCCTCCCACCAACAACACAGGAAGAAGAACTCCACATGGACTCCTCCTGAGGGTCGAAATGACAGTCTGGACCTATACATAGAATGCTTCCGCCAACGTGCACAGGCAGAAATTGTGGAAAAACAACATCGCTTGCCTCATAATCTAAGTCGTGCAGAACGCAATGCCATCCACAGCCTCAGAAACCTCCCTGACATTATCATCAAAGAGGCTGATAAAGGAGGTGCTGTTGTCATCATGAACAGGTCTGACTACCAGAAGGAGGCTGCCAGACAACTCTCCAATACCAAATTCTACAGGCCACTTTCCTCAGATCCCACTGAGGAATACACTAGGAAACTGCACCATCTACTCAGGACACTCCGTACACTAACACAGGAACAAATCAACATACCCTTAGAGCCCCGACCGGGGTTATTCTATCTACTACCCAAGGTCCACAAACCTGGAAATCCTGGACGCCCCATCATCTCGGGCATTGGCACTCTCACTGAAGGACTGTCTGGATATGTGGACTCCCTACTCAGACCCTACGCCACCAGCACTCCCAGCTATCTCCGTGACACCACTGATTTCCTGAGAAAACTACAATGCATTGGTGACCTCCCAGAAAACACCATCCTAGCCACCATGGATGTAGAGGCTCTCTACACAAACATCCCACACACAGATGGAATACAAGCTGTCAGGAACAGTATCCCTGATGATGACACAGCACAGCTTGTTGCTGAGCTCTGTGACTTTATCCTCACGCACAATTATTTCAAATTTGGTGACAATATATACCTCCAGACCAGTGGCACCGCTATGGGCACCCGCATGGCCCCACAATATGCCAACATTTTTATGGCTGACCTGGAACAACGTTTCCTCAGCTCTCGTCCACTCACGCCCCTTCTCTACCTACGCTACATTGATGACATCTTCATCATCTGGACCCATGGGAAGGAGACCCTGGAAGAATTCCACCATGATTTCAACAGCTTCCACCCCACCATCAACCTCAGCCTGGACCAATCTACACAGGAGGTCCACTTCCTAGACACCACAGTACAAATAAGCGATGGCCACGTTAACACCACCCTATATCGAAAACCCACCGACCGCTACGCCTACCTTTATGCCTCCAGCTTCCACCCCGGACACACCACACGATCCATCGTCTACAGCCAAGCACTGAGGTACAACCGCATCTGCTCCAACCCCTCAGACAGAGACCAACACCTACAAGATCTTCACCAAGCATTCTCAAAACTACGATACCCACACAAGGAAATAGAGAAACAAATCAACAGAGCCAGACGTGTACCCAGAAGCCTCCTGCTACAAGACAGGCCCAAAAAAGAAACCAACAGAACTCCACTGGCCATCACCTACAGTCCTCAGCTTAAATCTGTCCAACGCATCATCAGTGATCTACACCCCATCCTGGACAATGATCCCTCACTTTCACAGACCTTGGGAGGCAGGCCAGTCCTCACCCACAGACAACCCGCCAACCTTAAGCATATTCTCACCAGCAACCACGCACCGCACCATAACAACTCTAACTCAGGAACCAACCCATGCAACAAACCTCGATGCCAACTCTGCCTACATGTCTACACCAGCAACACCATCACAGGACCTAACCAGATCAGCTACAACATCACCGTCTCATTCACCTGCATGTCCACCAATGTTATATATGCCATCATGTGCCAGCAATGCCCCTCTGCTATGTACATTGGCCAAACTGGACAGTCACTACGCAAGAGGATAAATGGACACAATTCAGATATCAGGAATGGCAATATACAAAAACCTGTAGGAGAACACTTCAACCTCCCTGGCCACACAATAGCAGATGTTAAGGTAGCCATCTTACACCAAAAAAACTTCAGGACCAGACTCCAAAGAGAAACTGCTGAGCTCCAGTTCATTTGCAAATTTGACACCATCAGATCAGGATTAAACAAAGACTGTGAATGGCTATCCAACTACAGAAGCAGTTTCTCCTCCCTTGGTGTTCACACCTCAACTGCTAGCAGAGCACCTCACCCTCCCTGATTGAACTAACCTCGTTATCTCCATACTGATTTATACCTGCCTCTGGACATTTCCATTACTTGCGTCTGAAGTGGGCATTCACCCACGAAAGCTTATGCTCCAATACCTCTGTTAGTCTTAAAGGTGCCACAGGACCCTCTGTTGCTTTTTATGTTTAAGGGCCATTTTGTTTTATGAAAACCAATTTGTTCAAAATTTTGACCAACTCTGTGTATATTGCCAATGTGTGTTTTTGCATGTGCAAAAATTGCACATACAAAATTATCTGTCCACATTCTGTAGCTGTTCGGCCAATGTCTTATGCCACGAATGAATGCCATAGTATTTCTAGCTGTGCAGGATGCAAACTGTACCAGTCAGGATGAAATGGATTCTGAACATTTTGATACTCTAGAGACTTTACCATTGTGGAAAGCTGATTAGATTTCAGAGAACACAATGAGATGGAGATTTGAATCTTTGGAACAAACAGCAGATAAAGACCGAGGAAGTAAAACCAGGTTGATTTGAAATAGCTATGTTACTTCAGAGGCAAACTGTTGCCTCTTATCTTCAATGTGACACTCAATTTCATGTTAAGAGGGCTGGAGAAAGGAAGAGGAGAAGGGAAAAAAACCCACAGGATATTCAGGTGACCTGGCAATCTTCACAAACAATGTGCAAGAATGAACAAAGATGCTGTGGATAGGTAAAGGAATGCTGGAGTATTCGCTGGCAGGTTAACATCTCAAATGTTAAATAGGTGAAACTGAATCAGCAGATGAAAAGACAGAGAAATGCTAGGAAAACACTTCTTTAAAAAAGATCAAAAAAGAAAGAGATTTCTTGGAGCAAATTTTTCTTGGAGCGTGCTGGAAATAGATACTTGACCATGTTGTTAGAATCATGCTTTATGTATCAAATTAGATCCTGATCCAAAGCCCATTTGAAACAATGGAAAGATTATCATTGACTTCACTGGGCTTTTTGGATCAAGATCTAGGAAAACTAAACCTCTCTCAGTGGAGTTCAACAGCTTGATTCCCACAGCCAATTGACAAGATATTTTCTGGTGAATATAGTTTTACAAAAAACGGTGTTGCTCCTGTCAGAGGGAACATTTGCTTTGTAACATTTTCTCACTGTGCTATTGTCATAATTTTCATTGGTAATCATTACAGGATGTGATAATTTCATATTTTAAGTTAAATAAGGGAAGAATTAAGACTGTGTATGGATACAAGAGCAAAAATAAAGGTGAGTGTTTTCACTTTTTAAAATGAAGAAAAACTTCACTTTAAGACTGGAACTAGCCCTAACTAATAATAGATTTAATGAAATCCATTGCTTGTCTAAAATAAACCTTCCTTTGAGCACACGCCCTCAGCCCTTCCAAGAAGGCAAAATAGGAAGGATCTTAATCCAGCCAAGGAATGGAATTCCTGTGAGAAAGGTCACTGCTGGCATATAACATATAATATAGCTTGCTGCCTACATTATCTCCAGGAGCATGTGAAACATTAGGCTGCAATACTACAAAGGCCGCATACCTTTACTCAAAAGTAATCCCATGGAGGTAATCATTTCCCAAGAACATCAATCATGTTTATTAAAGACATTATTAAATTATAGACAAATATCTTTAAATTATATAAAAGCTGTTTTCTCTTTAGAGAGTCACAGCTAATTTTCTAATGCTGTGGACTACAGGAGAAAGGTTTGCAAGGCTTACCTTCCTGGAAAAAAACTGCACTTATCCATGCATGTTTCAGAACAAGGGTGTTCAAACTACAGGTTGAACCTCTCTAGTCCAGCACCCTCAGGACCTGACCGGTGCCAAATCAGAGAATTTTCCAAATCATGGGAGGTCAATGCAGAGTGCCAGTGGGTCTCCATAGGCACGGGAAGTAGAGGTGTGGGGGGTGCTGCAGCACCCCCAGGCTTTCTACCCAGTGTGGCCCCCCGCCCAGGGGCTCCAATGCCAGCCCCAGGTCCCAGCCGCTGGCCCCTCACCCGGGGTCCCAGCCGCCGGCCCCAGGTCCTCCTCCCTCCCTTCCTCCCTCCCTTCTTGGTTGCGGCGCTCCAGAAGCGCTGGGAGGGAGGAGGAGGAGTTGGTAAGCGCGGGACCGCTGGCACCTGAGAGGCGCAGAGGAAGGGAGGCACAGTAGGGGAGCTTGGCGCCGGTGGATGCTCCACACCCACTAATTTTTCCCCGTGAGTGCTCCAGCCCCAGAGTATCCATGGAGTCAGCGCCTATGCCAGACCACAGATGTTGCCGGACCAGGGAGTGCTGGATTAGAGAGGTTCAACCTGTAGCAGCTTCTTTCTTTCTCAGTGGTCATCACCTTGGTCATGAGTGAAATGCATTCTTCAAATTCACATGTGCATTGCTTCAGGATGTCTTCTCTAGGAAAAAACTACTAGTAGTTTGTAGTGTTCACACGTGAAGGTTTAGATAAAGTCTACAAGGGAGCCTCGGTGTGCTAACTCATGTTAAAATTTCAACTCCCTTCTTCACTAGGATTTTGCCTTGTGCTAGTGACCATGTTAGCTAAGGCTAGTGTGCTGCAGCTGTGCTACTGTAGCATAGACACTTGCTCCAGCAACAGAAGGGGTTTTGCATCACTGTAGTTATTCACCCCTCTGAGAGGTGGTAGTTAGATCTATGGAAGAATTCTTCCGTTGACCGAGCAGTGTCTATACCGGGTCTTAGGTCAGCTTCACTATGTGTCTCAGGGGTATGAATTTTTTACATCCATAGTGACATAGCTAGGTCAACCCAAGTTTTAGGTGCAGACCAGGCCTAATATGAGGTAAAAACACTTTTTTCCCTAGTGAAGACAAGGCTATAGAGAATCACCAGGGAAGAGTTCACCCCTGATTAGTTGTTAAATAAATCTCACTCAGCTGTTGTCCAGTAGGCTCATCCCACTACACAGTGGTCCAGACTGGAAAGAAAAGCCATGAAACTTTATGGTTGTATCCTTCTCCTGTTTGGCTTGAAGATTCTCTCCTTCTCTCTCTTCAACATTGTGACTGGCCTCTCTACCTCTTTTTTAATTTTTTTTTAAGTTACCTCTTTAGAAGTTCTCTTCTTAAACTGTGAGATTGAAGACATTACCATGTAAAAATTACTGGGATTTGAATGGGTATAAAATATCTCTCCATCTACCCCAAATATACTCCCATGACACAGGGAAGCTTTTTTTTTTTTTTCTGACAACTCATATGGGGTCTGATTCTCATTTGCCCGCCAACAGAAGTGCAAAGAGGATTTAGTGTCAATGAAAATCAGTCTTTTTATAGCCAAATCTCTTTCTGCAGAAGTATCTGGCACTTTCATCTTCTAGTTCCAGGGAGCAAGTTCCCTGAGAGCCAGGTTTCCGATTTCTGAGTGCACAATTCCTGATACAAACTACTCTGATCCTTCCAAAATCTTCCTTAAGACCCAGAGGGCTGCTCCTGCACTGCTGAAATCATTTGAAGCTTTTTGTTATTGGTTTCAATGGACACAGGATCAGGTCCCAGGGGAAGACTGTCCAAGGTTAATTGCGTGCACCATAGCTCTCCCAAATGACACAGTGGCAAATACCGTGGAATCATTTGCAGCCTGCTAGATCATTAGGACTTGCTTAAATATGTTGCACTTGCCTATGTTTTCCATTCAGTTCTATCTGGCAATAAATTTCATCTTTTTTTTTTTAAATTGTTTGCAGAACATTACAGTTTGCTCTTAAACAGTTGCAATTTCTCTCAGAGGTAGCTACATTTCAATGATGGGTGGAATTATCCCAGTGTGTCTGTTTATCTAATAAGTTTGTTAAGATAAAGGGCATTGGGATCCTTTGTGACTAGACATTATAAAAGACGATAAATAGAAAAAAAAGTTCAGTCTCCAAATAGGCTGGTTTCAAATAAAGAAATTTGCTACAGTTTTAAACATCTGGGGAACAAAAACCAGTTTCTGACTCCAAAATTAGTTTTAATCCAATGGATCGGATTCTCCTTTCATTTCCACCATTGTAATTCAGGAGTATTTCAGTTGAAGTCAGTGTCTTTGCACTGGTGTAAGACAGGATTAGGTAAAAAGAGCACCCCCCACTATACAAATTGTTCCAGTACTCCTGACATCAGCCAACAGTGAGCATATCTCAGCTCCCTTTTAGCACAGTCCCTGACATCAAAAATTATTTTCCTTGTCAAATTGAAAGTACCATAGGGCAGCAAGAGACATCGTTCACCTAAGTGCTCATTTGTTTGTGGATCCCTGTAGCCTCCGCCTGTTTAAACTAAACGATTACTACAAGGTAATGGACCTTTCTGGTTAAGATGGCAACAGAACCAAGATCACTGCATCAGCATAGCAGTGTTTGAGGGGCAGGTGGGTATGAATCATTACAGCATGCCCCTAAAACTTTTCTGCCCACTTCACCCTGACCAGTCTTTCTTCCTGACATCCCAGGCTCCTTGACTAATCTCCTTCCTCTTGTTTCTGATCCTGGGTTCTTATGGGCAAAATTCTCTCTTCAATGTCTAGCCTGAGCCACTTGGCTGAATGCTGGAAATGTGTGTGTGTGCGCGGGGTAGTCGTGGTGGGGAATCCTCCCATCAGTTAGTGAAAAGTCACCAGCATTGCTCAGTGGCCATTACTCCATCCTAAATCTGGTGTAGGCTCCACATCCATCAGAGCATCTCCTCCATCTCTTCGGGAGGTGGTGACGGAAAGAGCTGGAGGATCCATGCAGCCACAGATACTGATTAATGTGAGTAAGGTTTTCATAAAAGCTCAGTCCTGCAAGGTGTTGGGCATCCTGAATTTCCACTGATATCAGTGGAGGATGATGGCACTTAGCATCTTGTGAGAGTGCTCAGCACCTTGCAGGGTTAAGCCCCAGCACTAGATCACCTGAAACTCTCTCTTCACAGGGGGTGGTAGATACAGTCTCTTTTGGGATGAATATTATTTCTTTCTTCAGATGTACAGTTGATAATGTTGCTATAGGAACAGAATAGACTGAACACTTCTCTTGGAGGCCATGGGTAATGCTTCCATGATGCACCTGGTCTGGACAGGTCAAAGGAGTAAGCGATCCCAAGGTGCTCGTAATGCTTCCAGGACAGCGCTTACTGCTATTCTCTATTTAGGCTGCAATTTTCAATGTTGTCTAAAAGATTTGGATGCTCACAGGTGACTTTGAAATTCCAGACTGCAATGCTCTGGTGCCCTGCTCCGTAGCAGAATCTTCAGCCCCAAGTTAGGCATCCATGGGAAAGCAAAGGCACACACGAAAGGGAACCTTAGAACCCAGCAAGCTGAGAGGAGAGTCCCTAAGCTAGCCAAGAAAGAAATGCAGAAGCTTAGGGCCCAGATTCACAAAGGTACTTAGGTGCCTAACTCCCATAGATCTGGGTCTTAGGCCCCAGACTGACAAGTCAGGCATAGGTGCCTCCTTCTGCTTGGGATTCTTAACCATGAGCCATTTCCTGGGATTAGGCACCTAAGCCAGTCAGCTTCTTAGGTAGCTCAGACCCTCTGTAGCCAATAGCTCAGCAGTTAAGGAACTCACTGGGAATGTGGGAGAACTGGATTCAAATTCCTGCTCTGCCTGATTTGGAGTAGGGACTTGAAGCCAGGTCTCCCATGTCCCAGGTGAATGCCTGAACCACTGAGCTATTGGGTATTTTGCAGACATGCATGGCACCTGAGCTGAAGCATTTCCAACCTGCTTCTTTAGGGCTGTTCCAATCCTGTAGGCATGCTCTGAGAAAACTTATGGGACTGGACCCATAGGTGAGAGAGGCAGGAACTGCCTAGTCTGAGAATGCCACCAGGGCTTAGCATTAGCAAGGGCTCAAAGTTGCTCACTAGCTGTGAGGTGGGATCTGGATTTAAGTGCCTTGTGCATGCCTACTGGTGGAAACGTATGCTCCTACTGGACTTTAGGCACCTACTAGGTTAGGTGGCAGCTAAGTGGTGATTTTGAGAATATAAGTGTTGCATAAATGTTAGACTTAGGCACCTACAGAGACAGTTAGGTGCCTAAGTACCTTTGTGGATCTATCCTTAGGTGCACCTAAGTCACTTAGGCACTTTTGAAAATCCAACCCAATGTTTTTAATTTCATGCTGATGCAAATAAATCTAGAAGCATTAATTTCTTGGCTGATATGTAGATTTGAAAGCAGAAAGAGCCTATATTACATAAGCGAGACAAGGTGGGTAAGGTAATATCTTTGTTGGATGAACTTCTGTTGGAAAGGAAACAAGTTTTTGAGTTTACACAGAACTCTTCTTCAGGTCTGTGTAAGGTCGAAAGTTTGTCTCTCTGACCAGTAGAAGTTGGTCCAATAAAACGATATTACTTCACACACCTTGTCTCTCTAATATCCTGGGGCCAACATGGCTACAACAACACTGCATATATATATATTGTATGTGAGATGACCAAAACAACTAGAAAAGCTAAACATTTCAATGGGATTTTAAAATGATACTTAGTTAATTTTGAGGCCATTTCGTCTTTACACAGCAGAAATGGAATCTCAGTTTCTGCTGGCCTGTTCTGACTTCTATTTCCAAACTAAGGTAAGGGTCCACATTCAAAATTATTTCATAATTAAAACAAATTTTTCTTGCCTTATTTTCACCCACTTGCCTTCCATCTCCACAGAACTTACATCAGAAAAGCCACCAGAAGTGAGCAACTGAGATCAAGAATTATCATGTGGAAACTTGAGCAAGATGCTTCCATAATGCATAGAGTAAAGTACAATCTGAAGATGTCTGGGTATCCAGGAGCTGTGATCACTACTACTGACCAGCTACAAACTGTGCACATCCTAGTATATTTATGTGTTACTCCCTCTCCCCAGCTGCTTGTTTGCTTTATCCACCTCTTAAGTCTTGTCTTTTAGATTTAAGATCATCAGGGTGTGAGTTGTCACATTATATGTTTATAGACTGCCTAGCACAAGGGGGCCCAACCTGGTTTTATCCTTCAGGTCCTACTGCAATATAAATGTTAATTAATTAATTAAATATGTGAAGAACCTCCAAGTATGGAGGAATGTATAAATGAAAAGAGAAAATATGAAAATGCCAATTTTCATATATAAATCTGTACATAATAAAGCATGGACTGGTCATATGGAAATAAGGGGCATACTGGAAAACAAAAAGGAACGTGCAGAACTGTGAGGAGATCCCGTATGCTGGTACCTATCCATTTTCAGCATTTGGTACTCTCTTTTTTAAGCAATGCACATCACTGTAAAAATGTTTTCGTAATCTTAAAATTAAACTATAACATGATAACTTTAAAGGAGACTAATAACAAGAACGTTTTACCTGGAAAAGCAAAGCTTCAGCTCTTAGCCTGAAAAATTTCTAAACAAATGTGTTCTCTTTTTATTATTATATGCCTATGCTCATCACCATAGCATTTGGATGCTCAACGGCTACATTTGTATTGTATGTGTAAAACTGTAGGGTGAAATCCTGGCTTTACTGAAGTCAATGGGAGTTTTGCCATTGACTTCAGTGGAGCCAGGATTTCACCTTTTGCGTATAAATCGCATGGCTCCTGATCTCAAGTCCACTGAAGTAAATGGAGAGATGCCCATTGGTTCAAGCCTATAAAGAGAAGCATATACCTACAAACTGATAGCATCCCTGTAAGAAAAGATTTTAAAAGAGCTCATTGCCTAAAGATATGCCAGGTATAAATATAGGTGTAGTTCAGGTAAAGGCATCATCACTATCACTGCGTTATGCAGTTACTGAGGCCTGGTCTACACTTACCCCCCAAGTCGAAGTAAGGTACGCAAATTCAGCTACGTGAATAACGTAGCTGAATTCGACATACCTTACTTCGAACTTACCGCGGTTCAGACGCGGTCCACACGCGGCAGGCAGGCTCCCCCGTCGACTTCGCGGTACTCCTCTCGCTGAGCTGGAGTACCGCAGTCGACGGGGATCACTTCCTGGTTCGATTTATCGCGTCCACACCAGACGCGATAAATCGAACTCGGAACTTCGATCCGCAGCCGTCGAACTACCCGGTAAGTGTAGACTAGCCCTGAGGAAACAGCTATTGGTTGATGTTGACCTAGTAACATTCTAATATAATCAATTTCTCTAATGCATCTAACCTATTTAATCCAATTCTTCTATCTGAACAATATCTTTACTCCCACCTTTTGTATCTGTAACAATATTAATTCCGCTTCTATTTTCAGTAGATCCCAACAAAATACAATGATGCTAGAAAACACGCAGCAGAACATTTTAACACTTACCTATGTTTTGTGATCCACGTGTTGATTTCATCTATTCTTTCCTAATTCGAAATAAATATATTCATGGAGGTTGTTGCTCTAACAGGCCTCCGACTGACACTTATCCATCCTATGTATGGACAATACAATGTGGTGTTTGAAAAGGGGATGCATATATTTTAAATCTAAATGTAAAAAGCTTGGGCCATATCCTCAGCTTGTGTAAACTGGCACAGCTCCATTGATTTCAGTGGGGCTATCCTGATTTACACCAACTACAGTCTCATCTAAATACAAAATTTCCAGTATAGTTAAAGTGGGTACAACCTCCCTAGTGTGGACACAATTATGCTGGTATAAAAGTGCTTTGGTATAGCTTATTTCCATACAGGTAGGGGAATAATCTATACTGCTATAATAATAATACCTAGCTCTTATACAGCTTCAGAAGAGGAGGCAAGTATCATTATTTGCATATCACAGATGGAGAAACTGAGGCACAGAGCAGTGAAATGACTTGCTCAAGGTCACCCTGCAGACCAGTGATAGAGCTGGGAATAGGACCCAGATCTTCTGAGTTCTAATCCAGTGGTCTGTCCGCTAGGCAACACTGCCTCCCATTTTGTTCTGGTATAATTGTGTCAATCCTAGGAGGCTGAACTGGTATAAGCAGTACAAAATCTGCATGTGGACCAGGCCTAAGGAACTGACCCATTATCTCTAGTCTCTGGAAGATCCCTATTCCCCTGCCAAACAGTGTCAGCAGCACGTATCTATAGTATTGGTAACCTGTATTGATGTGTATTTGGGTGAGGGGGGAAATCTCAAGCTGCAAACCATCAGGAGCTGTCAACAACCTGAACAAATCTCAGAGACATCTGTGGCTTATCAAGCAAGCAGCATTTTTTCCTACATTAATCTCCACTAGGCCTGCCCCAGCTTTCATTTCAAAAGGCTTGGCATTATATCTTTTAAAAAAATGCTTGATTTCTTCAGATGCAGCTGGTTCAGAGAACTGTCTTTGAAATCCGAGCATGGAGATGTTGACATGCTTGTTGCAAGCAGCTTGCAAAGCAAGGGACAGTGCTAATTACTAAAAAAAAGGTTTTCTTGGTTCCCTTAAATGAGCTAGGCTGGGAGGGGTTTTTCATCATCTTCCTTTTCCTTTGTAAACCAATTGAAGGGGGGAGGGCTGCTACTAAGTGGCTGTTAAAGAGGTTTGATCTGGATGCAGCATGCACGTGCCAACCACCCTCCACCCATCAATTCACTCTGCAGAGCTTGTAAAACAATGACATTATTTTATCAGAGGTCTTTGTTTTGTCTCCAAGGATGTCATCTCATTTTGCAAATCAGCCCCACACTGTCAAACAGGCAAAGTGACTGGAATTGTGCACCATTCTCAGTAGCATCCAGCGCCTCGAGCTGACTTGGATATTGCTCTTCCAGGCCTACGCTACACAAGTGCATTTTAAGAATAAGGTCAGAATTCAAGGGGCCCTTGATCACTGTCAGTACTGAATGCTACAGCCTCCTCCTGCTCTCTGGCCTCCCCAGATTCACTCTCCAGTCCATGCATGATGTGGCAGCTAAAATCATCTTCCTAACCTAACCATCTCAGTCTGTCCATAATGGCTCCTCCTTGTCCATTGCATCAAGGTTAAACTTCTAGGGTGACATCAGGAGCCCAGATCCAGCCTCTTTATGCAGGTAAAAGGGCCCTAAAAGCCCAAATTCCAGCTGAGTTAAGCAAAATCCTCCCTCCCCTCCAGAGGAGGTGCTGTGGAAGATACTAGAGCCATAAAACTGTGTTCTAAGGACCCCTTTGCACACCTTGCCACAGGGGGCATGTCTGGGCTAAGGCTGCAGCATATAGTACTGTGGAGATTCTGGGCAATGCTGTAGCCTGTAGGACAGCCCTGGAAGGCTGCAATAACTTAGGCAGGGGTCTCTGCAACCCTTGAAACAGCCTAGGATCAGGAAGGCACAAAGGTAGCTTATCCCACCTTAGTTGTCCCACCAACCCTGCCTGGGCTATAAGTTCTGTGCTGTATCTCAGCTGCTGTAAACGGGCAGCTCCATTGAAATAATGGAAGCTAAACCCTTTCCCACCAGCTGAAGATCCGGTTTGTTATGTGATTTCCTGCTGCTTCGAGACACATCCCCTGGCTTTTTTCCTATGCTAGCAATGCTCTCCTACCTGTAGACCACTAGACTATTACTCCTCAGCTCACTGGGATTCTTCCCCTTAAGACTGATTTCATCTATGCTGCTTGCAAGAAGCAAGGCAATAACCACCATTATGCATATAATAAAATAAGTGCTCAACGGGCTGAACCACAAAGCTGCGTGTATCCCTACTGAACACCACTATTGCTGTGTCCTTCAATCTTCCTTCACCCCATCCCTTCCTGCTGTTTGTTACCTCCCACTCAGCATGTCATATATACATTAGCTTGCAAGCACCTCAGGGCAGGAACCAGGTCTTCCTATTTATGCAGTTAAGCGCTTAGCATTCCCAGACACTGTATTACATGATTATTTATTAATAAATGATAAACTGACAGAATATTTTAGTCAGGCCATTAACCAGCCAGCTTTCCAGTTTTCAACTACAGTTACTATATACAATTCTACATTTTCCCCTTGTTTCCCCCCATTATTTGTATCTCTCTTCTGTACATAGATTTGGAGATCACGCAAATAAGGTACCCCAAAAGCAATGGTGCAAGCTGAGTGAGCCTTAAACAAGCTTCCCTACACAGTACAGACACAGCAACTCAGTCTAGCTTGAACCAGCGCTGCTACTCCAGTCTTGGGCCTCTGTGGATATGTTTCCCCCTTGTTCTCCGAGATTCTTGCATTAACATTACATGTGAACTCATTTCACTCCACTCAAACTTTTCCCTAACCAGGGGTGCTGGAACAATTTGTATAGTGGGGGTGCTGAGAGCAATCAAACCAAACTGTAAACCCTGTATATGATGGAAACCATTTCAAGCCAGGGAGTGTGGCAGCACCCCCAGCTCCCCTAGTTCCAGCACCTCTGTCCCTAACTTTGAGATCCATCTTTGGCTACTTCATATGAATTATCCTGGGCTCAGCTACTGTAGTTTCATAGATTTTAGGGACTAATCTGATCTTCCACATGACACAAGCTATAGATGGCATCCAGTGATTCCTGCATCTTTCCCAACAACTTGTGTCTGAACCAAAGATTCTCTTTTCAGAAAGACATTTAGGGCTTTATTCTGATTTACACTAAGATGCCTTTAAGGATCATTTACATTGCTAAAGTGGTTTAAAACAAATGTAAATGTAATTTATGCTCAGGTTCAGGCATCCTTTACACAGCCAGAGCAGTGTAAAGTAGCCTTAGTGTGGATGAAAATCGGGTCCCCAAGGTCTTAGTTCGGCTGGTAGCTTTCAATTTGCCCTTTGTTAGTACATAGAGCAGGTTGCCAGCCTCCTTTATAGATGTAAAGTACAAGAAAAAGGATGGCAGTGATCAGCACAGATGAAAGAAAAATGCTAATGGTGTTTATAGTTATAGCCCTTCTTCCAAGTCTGTTCCAGCTGTCTCAAAGTAGAGTGATATAAAACACATAAGTTCATTGTATTTCACAAGAGCGTCTCCATATGGTTTCATATCACATTAAAAATGTCAAAATATATTTATGTCCGAAGCATGCATGCCACAAAAGGGTCAGAATGTATCTCCAAAGTTCAAAATGCACAGTCCTTCACTACATTAAATCCAGTTTGTCACAAGTATGTCAGATGCTGAGTTACAAAAATGTCAGACCAAGTCATCCTCCTTACTTAGCACAGTGGAGCCCTGCACTTCAAATTAACTTTGGTTAAAGAAATGGACATAGAATCATAGAAATGTAGGACTGGAAGGGACATCAAGAGATCATCTAGTCCAGTCCCTTTCACCGAGGGAGGACTAAGTATTATCTAGACCATCTCTGTCATTCACATTGTGTAAAATGGTTGGAGGTGAGTCAAACTTCTTCTAGTGAGAATGCAGGAAGACGGGGAGCTTCAGACATGTGTGATGGACTTGCTGAAGAGCCGGACTGTTTTAGGTAAAGCTTCAGAGACATGGGGATTCCTTCTATAATCAGGATTGTGATCTGGACACAGGGCCGGCTCCAGGGTTTTTGCTGCCCCAAGCCGCGAAAAAAAAAAAAAAGCCGCGATCGTGATCAGCGGCAGCTCCACCGCGCCGCTTTCTTCTTCGGCGGCAATTCGGCGGCAGGTCCTTCCCTCCGAGAGGGACAGGGACCCTCCGCCAAATTGCTGCCGAAGAACCCGATGTGCCGCCCCTTCCCCTTGGCCGCCCCAAGCACCTGCTTGCTCAGCTGGTGCCTGGAGCCGGCCCTGTCTGGACACGTCAGAGGCAAATCTTTGGCTAAATAGAATGCCATCTGAATTGCTGAATTTACTATTGCTGGATGCAAGAATCACAATAGCACAATGGAAAGTCCAGCTCAGTCCCAATATCTCTTAGTGGTTCCACAAATCCCTTTACTATAGTTAGGCCAAAGGACTCTGGAACTCAACAGAGAAGACTGTTCAATGGTTACAGTTTTAGGGCCTGATCCAATTCCCACTGAAGTCAATAGGAATTGGATCAGGCACAGCCTCTACATTTTCACAAATACCAACAAGCTGACTGTGGATTGTTATCTCTAGGAGAACATCATCTTTAACCACAGCTATGAAGGATCATCCACTAGAACTACCAGTGCCATCTCCATACCTTCCTCCTGTGAAGGGTTGAGGATACTGGTGGAGATCAGATACTTTTTCAGTTCATCAGTCACCAGCTTCTCAATAACCTTGCTTAAGAAGGGAAGGCTAACAACAGGGCAGTGGCTGGTGAAGTCACCTGTACCAGGTGATGTCATTTTGAGAATCAGCTGGACAAGAGCATGTTTTAGCGAAGAGAACTACACTGAAGTATCAGAGATAGATAAGTATAATTTTAGTCTGTGGGGTAAATTAGATAAAGTATTATGCAGTATAGGAAATTAAATATCACTTCAAAGTAAAAGTAGAGACTGATGCATTGCTGAGCGCAATTTTTAAAACACACTCCTATTGCACTTAATTTTCTTCACTAGCACTTAGATACCACAATGATAGGTGTCTGAAATATTACACATTCTTCTGTAGGTTTTATAACCCAAAACAAAACCAGCAAATTAACCATAAATCTCTTTAGGTATTGTGCTTTTACTTATGAAAATGCAGTTCATTTCAAAACACTTCTGTTTCTTCTCTTAGCTGCCTATGCTGTTTGCTTACTCCAATTAATTCACTTCTGTTGAACTCTCAGGGTATGTCTACACAGCAAATTAAGGTGTAATTGTAGTATGGATAGGCATACCTGCACTGGCTTTAATCTACTTACAATAGCAGCGAAGACATGTCAGCACAGACTTCAGTATGGGCTAGCCAACCCCAGTAGGGACACTGGGTGTGTGCTTAGAACATAAGAGCATAAGAATGGCCATACTGAGTCAGACCAAAGGTCCATCTAGCCAAGTATCCTGTCATCCCACAGTGGCCAATGCCAGGTGCCCCAGAGGGAATGAACAGAACAGGTAATCATCAAGTGAGTCATCCAGTCGCCAATTCGCAGCTTCTGGCTACTTGGGATGCTTGCTCACACTGAAGCTAATGCCATTATGCCTTCACTACTATTGTTACCCGCACTAGATAGATTAAATACTAACACACTTTATTTGCTGTGTAATGTACACTTAAAGAGAGCTTCTAATCTCACCTATATAGGTGTAAATCAGAAGGAACGACACTAAAGTCAATGGGGTTACACCAATGTACAGCCAATGCAAACTAGAATATAATCAGGCCCTTATTGTACTTACAGTATGCACCTTGCTATATACCAATACAGTGGAAACCAATAATCTTTACTTTTGAAAGAAAAAAAGGCATATTATGGGCCAGATTCTCATGTAGTTCAAATTGGCATAGCTCCACTGAAGTCAATTATATCAGCTCAGGATCTGGCCTGTGGATCCCAGATTGTATGCAGCTTGCCTGGTGATTATATGAGATTCTTGCTTTTGTGCTGTACAAATTTTGCCCCTCTTTCATAAAGTATACAGTAAAATGAAACCTGATAATAGGCAGGCGGTTGGAGAGTTATGATCACTTCCCTTAATTGGCTATGGATTACATTTTATTATTTTTGTTACCTAGTCTCCCCTGTCATCTCCACCTCAGCCAGTTTCTTTATCTCATCCACCTGTTATGTCTTGTCTGCTAGACTAATATCATTGGGGTGGGGACTGGTACTTCCTAAACATTTATCAAGCACCTTAAGCAATGGTGTCTGATCTACTTGCCCACTAATATAAAATGTTATTTTTTAAATTAAAAATAGTAATCTGAGTAGACAACACTTACATTCTGTTCTTCAAAGATGTTTCTGCCACATCACTGAGCGCTGCGTGGATTTTCACCAGGATTTCTTTAGTAGGTAAACTCTCATGGGTAGCATTGTATTCTTCATTCAGTTTTATATTTTTCAGTTTGGATGATGCTCTGAGAAGTTCGGCTTCTCCTCATGGAGCTTGATCCAAAACCCACTGAAGTCAATCAGAATCTCTCCACTGATTTCAGCGGGCTTTGGATCAGGCCCATGTTGCATAAGCTGCATCCAATGTGATTAATCAAGTCACCAAGATGTGGCAGTGCAGAGTCTCAGGAGCACAAGTTTGTCCGAGATGCAAAACAACAAACTAGTTCTAGATTAACTGTTAATATAGCTAAATATATTTGTCAATTGGCACAGCTACCATTACATTGCAGCACCCATGACTATAACATCAAGCAGGTTTGTATGCACTTTGCGTAACCAGAGATGTCATCTAACACTGATGGTAAAAGGTGATAAACATTATGACTATCCCAGAAACCAGGGGTTACAGACAGGCAATGCAGTTTACTGAAAACCATTTTAATTTCCCATTTGAAAGATACTATCCACATAACTAGGGGGCACTGTTCAGATAGGCTTCCACCGCTTTATTATTGACTTAAAAGATATTTTAAAAAATTCATACATTTGGTCACGTCACCCAGACTTGACTTTATGTGTTTCCATGCTACTGGCTGATTTAAAGATCCAAATGTCATGGAATATTTGAGCTTTTAAAAGCCTTCTCAATTAACAGCTTTTCTTTCCCAACACTCATGCTACCAAACAGTAGCACAGCTACACTCTGGCAAATTTTCCACCTCTACTACTTCCACAAGAGAATTTGTGGGTAAACCACAGAAAAATAAACATGTTTCATCCACATTTCACATAGTAGCAGACTTGCAGCTAGAACAGATCTCAGTAGGTCTGTTTCTAGTTCATGACCGCAGCCTCACACCCATTGGCAGCCTCACCAACCAGATTTGTAAGCTGACAGAGTAACACTTTCTCCAGCCTTCAAGCTGCCTGCTTGATATTGCCTAGTTTCAGATTGCTGCTACTCTACCCTGTTTTGCTATTACCGGTATTTTATTTTGTAGCAATTACAGATAAGGAGCGTTCTTTAACCTTACAAGATTTAAACTGCTCATGCACAGCTTCATCAATGTCACTGTTCTAAGCCTCGCACCATCAAGACTTTTCTACTACTCACAGCAAATAACCTCCTTTTTTCTTTACTTGCCTAGATCTATGTACAGGCACAAGGAAATTCCTTTGCTCACCAGACTCATGTATGTGGCATGTCTGCCTGCCCTTTCCACACGGTACCTTTCTCTGCCCCTTTGTCTGTGTCTGTTAAAGCCCTTTCCATGCCACGTGACTATTCCAAAAGAGGGAAAGGTGTTTAGAAATTTGGGGAAATTTTGCAGCTCAGACTTTATTCTGTGCCTCCATATTATTACTGCTGGAGAAATGCCCCATTATGTATTGAAATTTGCTGTTCAACTCCTACCAATGCCTGCAGAACTGGAGTGCTGAAGAATTCCAAAGGACTTGTACCAACACAGGATTTTACTGTCATTTTCATTTTGAAAAGACTTCCTTGTAGGGAATCAGCATCAACCTTGTATAGCTAATACAGCTGAAGAACACCAGAATGCTTCACGTAGCTTTAAAATATATGTGTGTGTGTGTTCTGTTGGAATCCCCTCAGTTTGTGGTCTGTATTTCACAAATTTTATAGGCACCGTGGTTCAGTGTCTATATGTGCCGAATAGTAGAAAGCAAGACAGTTTCACAAAGTAGACCTTTCTTCAAAGTGTTCTTTCCCTGATATTATAATCCAAAGGGCTTGAGATGCCTGACACAGTCAAGAACAGTGTGGGTCAACTTCAAAGGGGCTCGCTATTGACATACAAATTCCATATCACCTCAGAGATTCTATGTGCCAATTTCTTCAATAATTAGGCTCTACAAGCAGAGATGTGAAATTATTATTTTAATATTAGGCTTCCTTTTATCTTTGAATGAGACCATTTGTTTTGGCACTGGCAAGGCAAACCTTAATAAACTGATTGGCAAACAGTATGTTTAGCAATGAAAATGATACCCGGGCAGGGATTAGAATATAAGCAATAAGAGGGAATCGAGAGATTTAGGAAAGGATATGATTTATAATGACTTTAAGGAGGATAAGCTTCTACATCTGTGATTGCCTGATTGTATAATATTTTTAATTGATTATCAGAGCTAATAGGTTTATTGTTTCATGTGAATAAAAGCTGTTTTATTTTGGTTTTCATTTGCTTTTATTTTACAGTCTATATTGGCATGGATACTCTTTGTAGGTTTTGGCCTTATCGTGTTGTATTCATTCCATGATCTGAGACACCTAAATTAGCTTAGGAGGCAGGCGGGGGTAGGGGGAGAATCTGAAGATACACCTGTTATTCTCCACAGTAGTGTTGTTTTTTTTCCCTCTTGAGTTTTAGGAGGAAAACTGTGTAATTGTTTATACTCGGTCTCCTCCTCCCGTGCCACCGTTAATGTTTGCTGACAAGGTCCCCCAGCAGTTGGCCACCCCTTAATGGAAATCCATCAACTTCATGAAAAAACTCGTACAGATACAGACAGACATCATCTTCCTTTCCAAATGCAAACAGATGGACATCATACCAAAAGGACTAAACGTAAAAAATCCATTACAATCTACATATCACACAGACTATGCTGAGAGACTGTATCACACACTCTTAAAGAAACTGCGAAACCACCTGATCAGCATCCTATACAGCAAACAGGGAAAGATTAAGAACGAGCTCTCAAAACTGGATACTCTCATAAAAAAACCAACCTTCCACACAAACTTCCTCATGGATAGACTTTAGAAAAACTAGACAAGCCATTTACAACACAAACTTTGCCTCTCTACAAAGGAAAAAGGACACTAAACTATGTAAACTGCTACATATCACAAGGAGCCACAACAGTAGTTCCCTTAACCCACCCAACAATATTGTTAATCTTTCCAGCTATACTCTTAGCCCAGCAGAAAAGTCTGTCCTATCTCGGGGCCTCTCCTTTTGTCCCTCCATACCCATGAACATGATACAGTTCTGCGGTGACCTAGAATCCTACTTTCGACGTCTCCGACTCAAAGAATATTTCCAACATACCTCTGAACAGCATACTAACCCACAGAATCCTCCCTACCAGCACTACAAAAAAAAAAGATTCTGCGTGGACTCCTCCGGATGGTCGAAACAACAGACTGGACTTCTACATAGATTGCTTCCGTCAACGTGCAAAGGCTGAAATTGTGGAAAAGCAACATCACTTGCCCCATAACCTCAGCCATGCTGAACACAACGCCATCTACAGCCTCAGGAACAACTCTGACATCATAATCAAAAAGGCTGACAAAGGAGGTGCTGTCGTCATCATGAATAAATTGGAATATGACCAAGAGGCTGCTAGACAGCTCTCTAACACCACATTCTACAGGCCATTTGTCAAGGCTGTATCCCCACTTTGAACTTTAGGGTACAAATGTAGGGGCCTGCATGAAAACTTCTAAGCTTAACTACCAGCTTAGTTCTGGTCCGCTGCCACCATCCCAAAGCTAATTCCCTTTCCTGGGTAGCCTTGAGAGACCTTCACCAATTCCCTGGTGAATACAAATCCAAACTCCTTGGATCTTAAATAAGGAGAAATTGACCCTTTCCCCCTCCTTCCTTTCACCAACTCCTGGTGAATACAGATCCAAACCCCTTTTAGATCTTAAAACAAGGAGAAATTAATCAGGTTCTTAAAAAGAAGGCTTTTAATTAAAGAAAAAGGTAAAAATCATCTCTGTAAAATCAGTATGGAAAATAGCTTTACAGGGTAATCAAACTTAAAGAGCTCAGAGGACCCCCCTCTTCTGTCTTAGGTTCAAAGTACAGCAAACAAAAATAAACACTCTGGTAAAAGGTACATTTACAAGTTGAGAAAACAAAGTAAATCTAAGACGCCTTGCCTGGCTTTTACTTACAATTTTGAAATAAGAGAGACTTGTTTAGAAAGATGGGGAGAACCTGGATTGATGTCTGGTCCCTCTCAGTCCCAAGAGCGAACAACCCCTTAAACAAAGGACACACACAAAAGCCTTTCCCCCCCCAAGATTTGAAAGTATCTTGTCCTCTTATTGGTCCTTGGGGTCAGGTGTCAGCCAGGTTACCCGAGCTTCTTAACCCTTTACAGGTAAAAGGATTTGGAGTCTCTGGCTAGGAGGGATTCCATAGCACTGTACACAGGAGAGCTGTCACCCTTCCTTTTATAGTTATGACACGCCCCCCAAATCACAGATAGTGTTGGACGTCCGGTTCCACACTGGCTGTGATTTCTTCCTGGAGCTCTAGGAGAAAACAGAGTTAATAAAACACATGTACCTTTAGACATACTACTGATTATATAAAAACTAACAATATGTTTTATTTCAAGAACAATTGTTAACCAGTTAACTCTGGGAAACTTTCCCGGGAGAGTGCATCAGCCACTTTGTTAGAAGCTCCCAAAATGTGTTGTATTTCAAAATCAAAATCTTGGAGAGCTAAACTCCACCGAAGAAGTTTTTTGTTATTTCCCTTGGTGGTATGAAGCCACTGTAGCGCAGCATGGTCTGTTTGTAGTTGGAACCGCCGTCCCCAAACATATGGGCGTAGCTTTTCCAGCGCGTACACAATGGCGTCGCATTCCTTTTCGCTGATTGACCAGTGGCTTTCCCTCTCAGACAGTTTCTTGCTGAGAAACACGACAGGATGGAATTCTTGATCCGGTCCTTCCTGCATTAAAACTGCTCCCACGCCTCGCTCGGACGCATCTGTGGTTACTAGGAACGGTTTGTCAAAGTCTGGGGCCCTTAGCACAGGGTCAGACATGAGTGTTGCCTTAAGCTGGTTAAAGGCCTTTTGACACTTATCAGTCCACTGAACTGCATTTGGCTGTTTCTTTCTGGTTAGGTCTGTCAGCGGGGCGGCGATTTGGCTGTAGTGTGGTACAAATCGCCTATAATATCCGGCCAAGCCTAAGAAGGATTGGACCTGTTTCTTTGACTTTGGAACCGGCCACTTTTGGATAGCATCCACTTTGGCCTGTAGGGGATTTATAGTTCCTTGACCCACCTGGTGTCCCAGGTACGCCACTCTGTTTTGGCCTATTTGACACTTTTTAGCCTTAACAGTTAGTCCTGCCTGCCGGATGCGCTCGAAGACTTTTTTCAGGTGCTCCAGGTGTTCTGTCCATGAATCAGAAAAAATGGCCACATCATCGAGATAGGCAACGGCAGATTCTCCCAATCCCGCTAAGAGACCATCTACAAGTCTTTGGAAGGTGGCGGGTGCATTTCGCAACCCGAAAGGGAGTACATTGAATTCATACACCCCTGCCTGGGTGACGAAGGCGGACCTTTCCTTAGCGGGTTCATCTAGTGGTACTTGCCAGTACCCCTTGGTTAAGTCTAAAGTAGAGATGAATTGGGCATGTCCCAATTTCTCCAATAGCTCATCTGTGCGTGGCATTGGATAGTTGTCAGGACGAGTTACAGCATTTAGCTTACGGTAGCCCACGCAAAAGCGTATTTCCCCATCTGGTTTGGGAACTAGAACCACTGGAGATGCCCATGCACTGCTAGAGGGGCGGATTATACCCATCTGTAGCATGTCCTGGATCTCCCTTTGTATAGCAGTTTGGGCATGAGGTGACTCCCGGTAGGGTGGGGTTCTAATTGGGTGAGCATTACCTGTGTCAATGGAGTGGTATGCCCGTTCGGTCCGTCCTGGAGTGGCTGAGAAAATTGGTGCAAAGCTTGTGCACAGCTCCTTTATCTGCTGTCGCTGCAGACGTCCCAGGGTTGTGGAGAGGTTCACCTCTTCCACGCCACCATTCCTTTTTCCTTCATAGTAGACACCTGCAGGCCACTCCGCGTCATCAGTTTTCTGGGCTGTAAACTGGCAAACGTTTAATTCTCTAGAATAAAAGGGCTTAAGAGAATTAACATGGTATACCTTAGGCTTTATGTTGGAGGTGGGGGAGGCTATGAGATAGTTAACAGCTCCTAGGTGCTCCTGGACCGTGAATGGTCCTTCCCACGACGCTTCCATTTTATGGGCCTGGAGCGCCTTTAAGACCATGACTTGGTCTCCTACTTTGAAGGACCGTTCTCTGGAATGTTTATCATACCAGGCCTTTTGCTCTTCCTGAGCATCCTTTAGGTTTTCTTTAGCAAGGGCTAAAGAGTGTCGGAGGGTGTTTTGTAGGTTGCTTACAAAGTCTAGAATGTTAGTTCCTGGAGAAGGCGTAAACCCCTCCCATTGCTGCTTCACCAACTGTAATGGCCCCTTAACCTCGCGGCCATACACAAGTTCAAATGGTGAAAACCCTAAACTGGGATGTGGTACAGCCCTGTAGGCAAAAAGCAACTGCTGCAACACTAGGTCCCAATCATTGGAGTGTTCATTTACGAATTTACGTATCATGGCCCCCAAAGTTCCATTAAACCTCTCCACCAGACCATTGGTTTGATGGTGATGAGGGGTGGCAACCAAGTGATTCACCCCATGAGCTTCCCACAGGTTTTTCATGTTCCCTGCCAGGAAATTAGTTCCCGAATCTGTAAGGATGTCGGAGGGCCAACCTACCCTGGCAAAAATGTCTGCTAATGCCTGGCACACACTTTTAGCCTTGGTGTTGCTTAAGGGTACAGCTTCCGGCCATCGGGTAGCAAAATCCATGAAAGTCAGTACGTACTGCTTTCCTCTGGGTGTCTTCTTTGGGAAAGGACCCAGAATATCCACAGCTACTCGCTGAAATGGGACCTCAATTATGGGTAGTGGCTGGAGAGGGGCTTTAACCTGGTCTTGGGGCTTTCCCACTCGTTGGCACACCTCACAAGACCGGACATAATTAGCAACGTCCTTGCCCATTCCCTCCCAGTGGAAGGACTTCCCCAACCGGTCTTTGGTTCTGTTCACCCCAGAATGGCCACTGGGATGATCATGGGCTAAGCTCAAGAGCTTTACCCGATACTTAGTGGGAACTACCAGCTGTCTTTGAGGATGCCAGTCTTCCTGGTGCCCACCAGAAAGAGTCTCCTTGTATAAAAGTCCTTTTTCTACAACAAACCGGGATCGGTTAGAAGAGCTGAGAGGCGGTGGGGTGCTCCGCGCCGCTGCCCAAGCTTTCTGAAGGCTGTCATCTGCTTCCTGCTCGGCCTGGAACTGTTCCCTTGATGCTGGAGACATCAGTTCCTCCTTGGACCGTGGACTGGGGCTTGGTCCCTCTGGAAGCGATGCAGGTGCTGGGGCTGTTTCCATTGTCTGTGAACCGCTGTTCGCTGGTGCACTATGTGGTATCTCAGGCTCTGGCTGAGCCTCTTGGGTAAGGTTATCTGCTGCTTCCGCCAGTTCAGGCTCGCTGGTGTCCTCTGGCATTGGAGTTGTAGACGGGCTTGCAAGCGCTGGACTCAGTGCTGACAATGGTTCTGGTGCTGGTTGCGTTGCCAGTTCCGGTTCTGGGACTGGCTTTGGCTGGGTCTCTGGGATTGGATCCACTACGGCTGTTGCAGTCGTTGGCAGGGGATCCGGGTCCACCACCTTTGTTTGGGTCTCTGGTAACACAGACGGGGTCCTGGTGGACGGCTCAGGAACAGGGATGGGGGTGGAAGCTTGCTTAGCCTGGCTGCGGGTGACTATTCCCACCCTCTTGGCTAGCTTCACATGGTTGGCCAAGTCTTCCCCCAGTAGCATGGGAATGGGATAATTGTCATAGACTGCAAAAGTCCACATTCCTGACCAGCCCTTGTACTGGACATGCAACTTGGCTGTAGGCAAGGTTACAGACTGTGACACGAAGGGTTGAATTGTCACTGTAGCCTCCGGGTTGATGAGTTTGGGGTCCACTAGGGATTGGTGAATAGTTGACACTTGTGCCCCAGTGTCTCTCCAAGCGATAACCTTCTTTCCGCCCACTCTCAAGGTTTCCCTTCGCTCCGAGGGTATGAGAGAGGCATCTGGGTCTGGGGTTCCTTGGTGTGATTGGGGTGTAATGAACTGTAATCGGTTGGGGTTCTTGGGGCAGTGAGCCTTTATATGCCCCAGTTCATTACATTTAAAACATCGCCCTGCTAAGGTATCACCGGGGCGATGTTGGTTGATGGAGACTGGTGTGGTGGGGTGAGAAGGCGTCTGGGGTTTCCCTTGGGATGTGGGTGGGGCCTTGGGTTGTCCCCGGTGATAAGGTTTTGTTTCAGCTTGCCCCTTCTGATATTCACTCCAACTGCTACTAGCTTTTTTCTTTTCTGTCACCTCCACCCATTTGGCTCCAATCTCCCCCGCCTCGGTTACAGTTTTGGGCTTCCCATCTAGGATGTACCTTTCTATTTCCTCAGGAACACCCTCTAAAAACTGCTCCATTTGCAATAGGAAGGGCAACTCTTCCATAGATTTAACATTTGCTCCTGATATCCAGGCATCCCAATTTTTCCCAATGTGGTAGGCATGTCGGGTAAATGACACATCAGGTTTCCACCTTAGGGCTCTGAACCGCCGACGGGCATGCTCAGGTGTTAGCCCCATTCTGATTCTGGCCTTGTTTTTAAAAAGTTCATAACTGTTCATGTGTTCCTTAGGCATTTCAGCCGCCACCTCTGCTAAGGGTCCACTGAGCTGCGGCCTCAGCTCTACCATGTACTGGGTTGGAGGGATGTTGTATCCAAGGCAGGCTCTTTCAAAAATTTTTAAGAAGGCCTCAGTATCATCGCCTGCCTTGTAGGTGGGGAATTTCTGGGATGGGAAGTGGTACCTGGAGAGGAGTTGTTAGGATGGTCTGATGCACCCTGCCTAGTCCTTGCTGCTTCCAGTTCCATCTCTTTTTCTTTCAGCTCCATCTCTCTTTCATGGGCCTCCTGTTTGGCTTTTTCTTCTCTTTCATGGGCCTCCTGTTTGGCTTTTTCTTCTCTTTCATGGGCCTCCTGTTTGGCTTTCTCTTCTCTGTCTCTCAGCTCCATCTCTCTCTTGTGGGCCCCCTCTTTGGCTTTCTCCAGCTCCATCTCTCTCTTGTGGGCCCCCTCTTTGGCTTTCTCTTCTCTGTCTCTCAGCTCTCTCTCTTTTTCTTTCAGCTCCATAGCTCTCTTGTGGGCCTCCTCTTTAGCTTTTTCTTCTTTGGTAGTCATTTTCCTGGTTTTCTTGTGCTGGGTCTCACCCTCTGCAGTTGACTGAAACTGGGATGTATTTAGCTTAGGCTCCTGCTGAGTGCTGCTGAATTAACAGAGACTTTCTAACTAGCTACGTCCGAGGATGTAAAAAGAAAAAAAAAACAATTCAGCTTGTAAATTACCTTTACTAGATCAAAGTTTGCTTACTTATTTGAACACTTCTCTTAACAAAGGACCTTGTTAAAAAAATTAACACCTCTGCCTTCAGGCAAGGAGAGATAAGATATGCATCTACCTTCAGCTCTGCTCTCCAAGCAGCTAGAAGGAAAAAAAAAAAACCTCTCTTACTGGCTTTTGGGTTTAAAACGATCCCACCGCTGCCACCATGTCAAGGCTGTATCCCCACTTTGAACTTTAGGGTACAAATGTAGGGGCCTGCATGAAAACTTCTAAGCTTAACTACCAGCTTAGTTCTGGTCCGCTGCCACCATCCCAAAGCTAATTCCCTTTCCTGGGTAGCCTTGAGAGACCTTCACCAATTCCCTGGTGAATACAGATCCAAACTCCTTGGATCTTAAATAAGGAGAAATTGACCCTTCCCCCCTCCTTCCTTTCACCAACTCCTGGTGAATACAGATCCAAACCCCTTTTAGATCTTAAAACAAGGAGAAATCAATCAGGTTCTTAAAAAGAAGGCTTTTAATTAAAGAAAAAGGTAAAAATCATCTCTGTGAAATCAGTATGGAAAATAACTTTACAGGGTAATCAAACTTAAAGAGCTCAGAGGACCCCCCTCTTCTGTCTTAGGTTCAAAGTACAGCAAACAAAAATAAACACTCTGGTAAAAGGTACATTTACAAGTTGAGAAAACAAAGTAAATCTAAGACGCCTTGCCTGGCTTTTACTTACAATTTTGAAATAAGAGAGACTTGTTTAGAAAGATGGGGAGAACCTGGATTGATGTCTGGTCCCTCTCAGTCCCAAGAGCGAACAACCCCTTAAACAAAGGACACACACAAAAGCCTTCCCCCCCCCCCAAGATTTGAAAGTATCTTGTCCCCTTATTGGTCCTTGGGGTCAGGTGTCAGCCAGGTTACCCGAGCTTCTTAACCCTTTACAGGTAAAAGGATTTGGAGTCTCTGGCTAGGAGGGATTCCATAGCACTGTACACAGGAGAGCTGTCACCCTTCCCTTTATAGTTATGACACCATTATCCTCTGATCCCACTGAGGATTACCTAAAGAAACTACACCATCTGCTAAAAAAACTCCCTGACAAAGCACAGGAACAAATCTGTACAGACACATGCCTAGAACTCCGACCAGGGGTATTCTATTTGCTACCCAAGATCCATAAACCTGGAAATCCTGGACACCCCCCATCATCTCAGGGATTGGCACCCTAACATCAGGATTGTCTGGCTATGTGGACTCTCTCCTCAGGCCCTACACCACCAGCACTACCATCTAACTTCGAGACACCACTGACTTTCTGAGGAAACTACAATCCATCGGTGATCTTCCAGAAAACACCATCCTGTCCACTATGGATGTAGAAGCCCTCTACACCAATATTCCACACAAAGATGGACTACAAGCTACCAGGAACAGTATCCCTGATAATGCCACAGCTAACCTGGTGGCTGAACTTTGTGACTTTCTCCTCACCCACAACTATTTCACATTTGGGGACAATATATACCTTCAAGTCAGCGGCACTGCTATGGGTACCCGCATGGCCCCACAGTATGCCGACATTTTTATGGTTGACTTAGAACAACGCTTCCTTAGCTCTCGTCCCCTAACGCCCCTACTCTACTTGCGCTACATTGATGACATCTTCATCATCTGGACCCATGGAAAAGAAGCCCTTGAGGAATTCCACCATGATTTCAATAATTTCCATCCCACCATCAACCTCAGCCTAGATCAGTCCACACAAGCGGTCCATTTCCTGGACACTACTGTGCTAATAAGCGATGGTCACATAAATACCACCCTATACCGGAAACCTACTGACCACTATACTTACCTACATGCCTCCAGCTTCCATCCAGGACACACCACACGATCCATTGTCTACAGCCAAGCTCTAAGATACAACCGCATTTGTTCCAATCCCTCAGACAGAGACAAGCACCCACAAGCTCTCTATCAAGCATTCTTAAAACTACAATACCCACCTGCTGAAGTATAAAAACAGATTGACAGAGCCAGATGAGTACCCAGAAGTCACCTCCTACAAGACAGGCCCAACAAAGAAAATAACAGAACACCACTAGCTGTCACCTTCAGCCCCCAACTAAAACCTCTCCAGCGCATCATCAAAGATCTACAACCTATCCTGAAAGATGATCCCTCATTCTCACAGAGCTTGGGAGACAGACCTGTCCTCGCTTACAGACAACCCCCCAACCTGAAGCAAATACTCACCAGCAACCACACACCACTGAAAAAAAACACTGACCCAGGAACCTATCCTTGCAACAAAGCCCGATGACGACTCTGTCCACATATCTATTCAAGTGACATCATCATAGGACCTAATCACATCAGCCATGCCATCAAGGGCTCGTTCACCTGCACATCTACCAATGTGATATATGCCATCATGTGCCAGCAATGCCCCTCTGCCATGTACATTGGCCAAACCGGACAGTCTCTACGCAAAAGAATTAATGGACACAAATCTGACATCAGGAATCATAACATTCAAAAACCAGTAGGAGAACACTTTAACCTGTCTTGTCACTCAATGACAGACCTGCGGGTGGCAATTTTGCAACAGAAAACCTTCAAAAACAGACTCCAATGAGAAACTGCTGAGCTGGAATTGATATGCAAATTAGATACAATCAACTTAGGCTTGAATAGTGACTGGGAATGGCTGAGCCATTACAAACATTGAATCTATCTCCCCATGTAAGTATTTTCACACTTCTTATCAAACTGTCTGTACTGGGCTATCTTGATTATCACTTCAAAAGTTTTTTTTCTCTTACTTAATGGGTCTCTCAGAGTTGGTAAGACAGCTCCCACCTTTTCATGCTCTCTGTATGTGTGTGTATATATATCTCCTCAATATATGTTCCATTCTATGCATCTGAGGAAGTGGGCTGTAGCCCACGAAAGCTTATGCTCAAATAAATTTGTTAGTCTCTAAGGTGCCACAAGTACTCCTGTTCTTTTTGCGGATACAGACTAACACGGCTGCTACTCTGAAACCTTAATTCCACTGTCTTCCCCTTCCTATTCCACTTCCAGCTGGGCTCTGCTGCAGTTTCTCTTCAAAGTTAATGTGTTGCCCTCCTCTTCTGAGCTTTCAACCCAGGAATCAATTATTTGTGGGTAATGAAAGCAGAGCACACGTTAGTATCAAGGGGTACATGTGAACAGCATCCTTTGACCCACCAGAAGCCAAGCACATACCACTGTGGCAGGCCTGATATTTTAGCAGAGCTGATCAAATACATTGCAAAGAATATCTGTTGCAAAGTTAGGCTGCAATTCAGGAAAACACTTAAGCATGAGGTTAAAACTCATGTCTATTTTGAAAGCACCTAAGGGTACGTCTACACTTACCTCCGGGTCTGACGGCAGGCAATCGATGTTCTGGGATCGATCCCGGAAGTGCTCGCCGTCGACTCCGGTACTCCAGCTCGGAGAGAGGAATACGCGGCATCGACGGGGGAGCCTGCCTGCAGCATCTGGACCCGCGGTAAGTTCGGACTAAGGTACTTCGAATTCAGCTACGTTATTAACGTAGCTGAATTTGCGTACCTTAGTCCGAAGTGGGGGGGTAGTGTGGACCAGGCCTAAGTCTCATAGAAGTCAATGGGTCTTAAGTGTTTAATGAATATGGATGGACTTACTAAATGGCTTTGGTGAAACACCTTTGTCCTTCTTTCCATATGTTAATCATTTACAAACCAACCCTAATTTCAGTGAATGTATTAGTTATTTGTAAGGCTGGTCAAAAAACAAAATCTAAATTCTGTGGGAAATTCTGTCATTTCAAAAAGAAAATGGTTTCAACTCAGAACAAAAGGCCAAAATTTCCCACAAAACAAAAATTTTGAAAAATTTGATTCGGGATCAAGAAAACTTGTTAGTTCAATAAGGAAAAAATATGCTGTTTCAACTATCATTTTGATTAATTTCATTTGGATGTTTATATCGTACTAAAATATGAAATATGCATTATAACTAAAGATAATATTAAATTTTATTTTAATATAATTATATTTATATTCTCCAAAATGTTTAATATTTTAATATAATATAAACATCCGAATGAAATTAATCAAAATGATAAAGTCAAAATGAAACTTTTTTTCACCTAATCAAAATAGTTTCTACTTTTTTTCTATTGTCTATTTCAATACAATTTTCATGTTTCCACAAATCATTTCAATTTTGACAAAACTGCATTGTTCAATGGAACATTCTTCTATCCAAAGTTTTCCAACCAGCTCTAATTATTTACCATTTATTATAGGAAATACTTACATTTTCACTGGGCCAGAGAGATAGAGGTTAGGGTATTCCCCTAGGTTCAAGTCCCTGCTCCAAACTAGGCAGAATGGGGATTTGAACCTGAGTCTCCAGATCTAGTGAGCGTTCCAACCACTGGGCTGTATGAAGAGGCTTTCAGGGTGCAGGAGAAGGCGAGAGAAGGGCTGATCTGATTAAGCCACCTAGCTCCAGGAGCAAGTTCATGGCTGTGAATCCTGAGTGGAGGGAAGTGCCTCTTTCTGGCCCAGAGTTAGGCACCTAACTCCCTTTGAGGGGCAGGGCTTAAGGCATGCCTCTCTCCTATTGGCTAGTTTAGGCAGCTCACCCTAGTGCTCAGCTGTCTGGTTTTTGTGAATTCCATTCTTTCTAGGGTGCCTAACTCTCCCCACACACTGTATTGGGAGTGTGGGCACCTAACTTGGGGCTGAAGAGTCCACTAGGCAGTACAGCACCTAAATATTAGGCATTGCAACACTCTGTCTATGCTACAAGTACTACAGCAGCTCAGGCTGCACGGCTGCCACATGCCACTATAGCATAGACACTTCCCTTCCATCGCTGTAGTATTTCTCCATCACTGTGGTAAATTCCCCCCCTTCAGAAGAACTCTCCTGTCAACCGAACTGCATCTACAACAGCGGGTTAGGTCAACCTATGTCACACAGTGCGTGAAATTTTCCACAGCCCTAAGCAATGTAGCTAAGGTCAACATAGGTTTTAGGTGTTGCTTCATGAATCTAGCCCTTGATCACTTTTGAAAAATGGGACTTAAGCAAAATATTTTTGGTAAAATTTCGTAAGTGTCTAATACATGACCAGCTTCAACTCAGTCTTGTGGAAGTTATTGCTAATCACAACAGCATATAGGACCATATTCTAACACTCTTGGGCCCTGATTCAGGAAAGCATCCCTATTCAGGCATTCGCTTGAGCACATGTTCAACTTTGAGCCCCATTGCCTTCTCTGGGATTTAAGCACATGCCTAGAGTGCTTCCTGAATAAGACTAGATGACAGAGCTGGTTTGTGTGTTTTCCGGAACAGTAGCCTTACTTTATTTTAGCAGCATCATATTCCATGAGAAATTCCACTGACTGCAATGGGACTGAACATGAAGCAAAGTACCATTGAATGTGAGTAAGGGTATCAGAATCTGGAACCTAATAACTTGCCTAGTGTTACACAGGAAAGCTACGGCAGAGTCAAGAGCAGAACTGACATTGCCTGTTATTTTAGCATACCACCATCCTTCTTCCCTTGAGCCACTGCCGAGTAATAATTTAAGAACCTGGTGGCTGAACTCTGTGACTTTGTCCTCACCCACAACTATTTCACATTTGGGGACAATATATACCTTCAAGTCAGCGGCACTGCTATGGGTACCCGCGTGGCCCCGCAGTATGCCAACATTTTTATGGCTGACTTAGAACAACGCTTCCTTAGCTCTCGTCCCCTAACGCCCCTAGTCTACTTGCGCTACATTGATGACATCTTCATCATCTGGACCCATGGAAAAGAAGCCCTTGAGGAATTCCACCATGATTTCAATAATTTCCATCCCACCATCAACCTCAGCCTAGATCAATCCACACAAGCGGTCCATTTCCTGGACACTACTGTGCTAATAAGCGATGGTCACATAAATACCACCCTGTACCGGAAACCTACTGACCGCTACACTTACCTACATGCCTCCAGCTTCCATCCAGGACACACCACACGATCCATTGTCTACAGCCAAGCTCTAAGATATAACCGCATTTGCTCCAATCCCTCAGATAGAGACAAGCACCTACAAGATCTCTATCAAGCATTCTTAAAACTACAATACCCACCTGCTGAAGTGAAAAAACAGATTGACAGAGCCAGACGAGTACCCAGAAGTCACCTCCTACAAGACAGGGCCAACAAAGAAAATAACAGAACACCACTAGCTGTCACCTTCAGCCCCCAACTAAAACCTCTCCAGCGCATCATCAGAGATCTACAACCTATCCTGAAAGATGATCCTTTACTCTCACAGATCTTGGGAGACAGACCTGTCCTCGCTTACAGACAACCCCCCAACCTAAAGCAAATACTCACCAGCAACCACACATCACTGAACAAAAACACTGACCCAGGAACCTATCCTTGTAACAAAGCCCGATGCCAACTCTGTCCACATATCTATTCAAGTGACACTATCATAGGGCCTAATCACATCAGCCATACCATCGGTGGCTCGTTCACCTGCACATCTACCAATGTGATATATGCCATCATGTGCCAGCAATGCCCCTCTGCCATGTACATTGGCCAAACCGGACAGTCTCTACGCAAAAGAATTAATGGACACAAATCTGACATCAGGAATCATAATACTCAAAAACCAGTGGGAGAACACTTTAACCTGTCTGGCCATTCTTTGGCAGACCTGCCGGTGGCTATCTTAAAACAGAAAAACTTCAAAAACAGACTCCAACGAGAGACTGCTGAGCTGGAATTGATATGCAAACTAGACACAATCAACTCAGGGCTAAATAGGGATTGGGAATGGCTGAGCCATTACAAACATTGAATCTATCTCCCCTTGTAAGTATTTTCACACTTGCTTCTTATCAAACTGTCTGTACTGAGCCATCTTGATTATCACTTCAAAAGTTTTTTTTCTCTTACTTAATTGGCCTCTCAGAGTTGGTAAGACAACTCCCACCTGTTCATGCTCTCTGTATGTGTGTGTATATATATCTCCTCAATATATGGTTCACTCTATATGCATCCGAAGAAGTGGGTTGTAGCCCACGAAAGCTTATGCTCTAATAAATTTGTTAGTCTCTAAGGTGCCACAAGTACTCCTGTTATTTTTGCGGATACAGACTAACACGGCTGCTACTCTGAAATTTAAGAACTGGAATAGAGGTGCTGTATTGCTTAACCTGGTTTCAATTCAGCATAGCATGTAAACACATACTTAAGTTCCATTGACTTCAACAGAACATGCTAAAAGTCCTTGCTGAATTGGAGTGTTATTAATTATTCTAAAGCTAAATCAAGCATCTGTATATCTTATAAGCAGCTTGCTCACTGATATTCAGCCAGCCATAGACTCATAATTATAGCACCTGACTGACAAAGTCATCAGTTTTAGTATGAGTAGTACAGCCATCTAAAATAGCACAAGTCAAAAAGTTCACTGTGTACTTCCCGTGGATTGACAGAGGTCTTAAGTTATACAATAAGGGTCTGACCCAAGTCCATTTGACTTAATGGAAGTTTTTCTATTGAATCTGATGGACTTTCGATTAGACCCTAAGTGAGCATATACAGTGATCGCCCTTCAAAACTTTGCAGTTTTCTCTTGAATGAGATTATATCTCTGTGAACAAGTTATAGGAAATATCTTGGGAAGACTGCAAATACTAAAGTAATGTTATCCAAAGCAATTGAAAAGTTTAAGGGCAACCACAATTTCACTTTTTAAAATAAAATGGTCTAAACCAATGGTTCTCAAACTGTGGGTCAGGGCCCCAAAGTGGGTCGTGACCCCATGTTAATGGGGTCACCTGGGCTGGCTTAGATTTGCTGGGGCCTGGGACTGAAGCTGAAGCCCGAGCATCGCCGCCCGGGGCCAAAGCCTGAGGGCTTTAGCCCTGGGCATCAGGACTCAGTTTACAGGCCCCTGCCTGGGACTGAAGCCCTTGGGCTTCAGCTTTGGCCTTCCCGCTCTCGCCCCCAACCTGGGGCTCGGGCTGGCTCAGGCTTCGGTCCCCACTGCTGGGATCATGTAGTAATTTTTATTGTCGAAAGGGGGTCGCAATGCAATGAAGTTTGAGAACCTCTGGTCTAAACTGACCTTGACGCTAAGAATCACTTCATTTATTTTATTTTATTTTTCATTGCTATACAGTTTCCTAAGATCCATTTAATTAAGCCCCAAGATGAAGTGATGATTGTGATCTTATTGTATAAGTCCAGAGAACCATTCTGCTCCAGCCACTAATTGGTGGCAGATTTGCAGCTCAATTAGTATGCACCTGTCACAAAGGCTTAAAAGAAAATTTGGCATTTCCCACTTTAAGTCAACAGACTTTAGTATTGGGGAGGAAAAGGCAGAATATATCCACAGGTCCACCGACAGCAATTCTGGGCCCCAGGGCAGAACAGTCAATGGGCGCTCTTCCAGCACGGCCAGGGCTTCCACATGCCCACCCAGCTGCCTTCACCACTGCCGGTACTACTCCACACGTGCCTAGGAACCCTGCAGCCTGCCTGGGTGATTTAAAAGGGTCCGAGGCTCCTGGCCAGCGGCAGCGGCCCCCGGACCCTTTTAAATTGCCCAGGCCCCTGGGCAATTGCCCCCTCCCGCTGTGTCGGCAGGCCTGTATATCAATACTGCCCTGGTTCTACTGATGAAATAGACAAAGGGCCATATGAAATAAGAACCCGGTTGGTTCTCATGAAGTTGTTACAAGTAAAGAAAAAATGGTTCTGCTGCAAATTACATGCGGAAGCCATCAAATCTTGTTTACTCATAAGTGTTAAAGATTTAGGGCTTGATCCAAAGCTCATTGAAGTCAAGGGAATCTTTTGAGCAACTTCAGTGGGCTTTGGATCATGACCTCATTGTGCTTATCCAGTAGAAATAGAGAATTCATTCTCCTCCCCATTTTTCTCATTTCACCCTATTTCCCTTCCTACCCAACACACACCTTCATCGCAATGGAATTATGTTGTTTCTACAAAATGTCCAAACAGAAGAGATGCTTCAGGAAAGAAAGGAAATGCAGGTAAAATGGAAAAAGTTCCCTCCATTTCAAACTTCTCAACTTCAAATCTTGACATGCACAGCTAAAGAAAACATAGTAGAGGGCCTACTCCTGCTCCCTTTGAAGTTAATGGCAAAACACCCACTGACTTCAGAGAGAGCATGAAAACGAGCAGACTGAAGTAACTGCTGGGATAAAGAGAAATATTTTGATTAATATTCATAAATCCCCCAGATGAACCTGGTTGTCAAGAAGCATTTCAGCTATTTCCCTATATATCAGTTAGTTTAAACACATATTCAAGCCTATGCAATTCCGATTGTCACCCTGCAGGTACGTGATGCTGTGTTGATCATTTTTAAAGTTGCTTGTATTGGTATAATACTTCCAAGCCCCCCACATCCTGGAATTCTCATTGATAGTCCCCAACCATGGTGATGAAAATAGAAGTCACAACAGAACTGAATGGGCTTTGTGTAGCTCCTCTGTACAGTCCCTCAGTCTCACGTGTCCACAAGCATTTCAAATGCTTGCTACATTAAAAGAAATGAAATTTCATGTAACTGTCATTGGCAGAGCCTTGTGCTCCCAGAACCAAGCTTATGAGTTTAGGTCCAGCTTGGTTCTGGGAGATGGAGATTTTGGTAGGGGCAGCTAATCACCATGAAATAGTTTGTAGTGTTGACCATACATCGCCACCAGGTAAGCCCTGATTCAGGAAAGTACCCCTATTCAGGACAGCGCTCGAGCAGTTGCTTAACATTAAGCATGTGCTTAGGTGCTTTCCTGAAACAGAACATAACGTTTCAGAGTTAATATCCCAGCAGGAGGAATAGAATAGCTCACTCCTCTCAAAACAATTGTTTCAGGCTGTTTGCAGACTCAGGCACAAATCACCACATGATTTACACTCAGTTCAGCTGAGGAAGGGTCTATCTGCAGCTATAAACAGGTAGACATGTTTAATGAACATTTAGATTCTGAAGGACAATTCTGGGGCAAGATGAGTATTCTGTGTCATATTCTGAAGCCAAGGAGCCATTGATCTACGGAGTAACATGAGATGGCAAGTCAGCTTTTAAAGATAAGAAGAAGAGTAGATGCTATATGGATGTTTTATAAAAATGTGATTACTGGTGGCATAGTATTTTGATAAACTTGTCTCACTTTTATTCTGAGAAATTTTAGCTGTGGATTTGCTGGTTTCTTTGCCAGAATGAGTGAGTGACTTCACAGGCCAGATTTTCAAAAGTGCTCAGCTCCTAGTTAGGCAACTGTTCCTGGAACAAATGGAAGCTGAGCATTTTCGAAATCTGGAACCAGTTGTGGATGCTGCACACTTCTGAAATTTGGGTTCTACAAAAATTCTAAACAAAAGGGACGGAAATAGGGGCTGAGAGCAGAATGATTTTCTCAAATCTTTTTTCCTGATTTTCACTGTGGCAGAGAAGCCAAGGAGTCGGCAGCTTAGGGCTTTCCTACACATCAAGTTTTCCCACTTTAACTATACCGGTACAATTTTATTTTACTGGCATAAAGTTAAATGTTGACTAACCCTTCAATTTCTTAGGCTTTTAAAAGGTGATAATCACATCCAGTGTTGTTAAAATGGTGTTAATGAGAGTTTTAAGTCTGATGAAAGTATACCTTTTTCTCTCTTCACAAATCTTGTGACACATTTCAGGGTTTTTAAAAAAGCAAACAAATAAATGAGACATTTGCATGCAAAAAACTCCTAAATACTAGCTGCTCTCACTTAAACTGGCTAAGAAGGGAAACTTTGGTTTGGCATCTGGAAGGTGATGAATTCTCTGAAGAAGAGTGAGATTTCACAGTGCTCACCTTTCACACACTAGTGCTGATACACTGCTTTGTGACACTCTATTTCAGTCGCAGACGTCACCCAGGGAATCTGTGCCATCAGAAACCCAGTCGGATCAAACATCTGACCTTTTTTGTGGTGCATGGAAATGCAGTACCTAACTAAAATAAGTGAAATCTTTGGCCTCACTCATGATGATACTCTGTGCAAAACCATTATCATTAAACAAACCAGAAGAAACTTCATACACTGAATACTGCTTATCCTTTCACCCCCTCAAAATGGCACTTTAGCAAGATAAACAGAAAAATTAAAATGTTGGAAATAAAGAATGTGAAAAGCATGCACCAAATATACACACAGGAAAAAACAGATACAAAAGGGCAAAATCTGCCTTCAAATGTGGACACATACTGCTCATTGGCCCCAAGAGCAGGCAACATGCAGAGGCTTCAAAGCTGATTTTATTATTAGTACTGCTGGTCAACACTTTTTTGACTTTAGACACTTTTTAATGAAAAGTTTCCAAAGAAATTGTGCAGCTTTTTTGCTTTTATTTTTAATCACTCCTAATGACTATTAATAATTATTATTTCTACGAGTAAGTCTCAACAGTGTGACCTGTATAAGACAGAAGAAGACAGTTCCTGCCTCAAGGATCTTACAATCTAAAGTTCAGCGAAGTTAAGAGCCAAATTCTGGACACATTTATACATTGTACAATCTCATTTACTGCACTGGGAGTCTGTATGGGCAAACTTTACATTAGAGGATGATGGCCCAAAGAACCAAATCTGAATATAATACTCGTTGTCAAATGCTTTACAAATACTGTAGCAACTAATTAATCCACCTTCTCTAGTGAAGAATTGTTGTCTAACCTATATGGATGAAACATACAACTATAGTCCAATATACCCTTTATCTCTTCTGAAATGAGTCTGTCTCCTCATGCATGGACTTTGCTTTTCTCCATTTCTGCACCTTTGACCCATCAATATGGATGCATATATATAAAACCATGAGCATTCAAAAGTGAAGAAATGTGCATATTAAAGAGTGCAGAGTTTTTAGAGAGTTTATATGACCATTGGAGTTACAGTAGTGAGGATACAGAAGAGTGAGCTGTGTAGCTTGATATTATTATTCCAAGACATGGGATAATTACTTACTTTTCATGGTTCCTTAGGACCACCTCACACACCATTAGGTCTGGGAGATTTCCTCCAGCAATTGCCTGAATCTGTGCATATAGGTCCTAATTTAGCAAAACAGTTAAGTGCATGTGCTTAAATTATTTTGAATAGTTCTATTGAAGTCAATGTGCTTAAGTGCTGGATCAGGACAGTATAGTATATATGTAAAGATTCAAATAGCAGCAAAGGAAGTTTAGAATGATTCTGAATTACTTTTGATTTTTCTAAGAGATTACTTCATCATTAGAAACATCTTCTGTAGTATCAGTTTCATGTTCTTGCCATTTTTGTGTAAGAGAGAGTTTTAAAAGTGTAAATGGAGATCAAATATAGAGCTAGAATGAAGGATGTCCTTTATAATGATGGATAGCTCAGTGGGAAACTATTGGCTCTACTAAAGCTAGTGGGAGTTTTGCTTTTTACTTCAGCAGGGCCAGAATTTCCCTAAAACATATGAGAGCATCTAATCTCAAACACCTTGGGATGGGATCACAGAGGAGCTGTAACTTTATTATTTTGCAGTGCAAGTCTTACCTTTCAACACTGGATGGAGCAATTCCCCTGGACTTCTTTTAGAATAAACCACATGTGAATATACAATTATGATGTAGAAAGCTACAGTTCATCATCATTTTGCTCATTGATGCATTACAAAAATTCATCACTTTGGAAGATCAGGCAGATTTCTATACAAGGATTCAGGAGCCTAAAAGATTGGGATCCTATTTTTGAAAATCTTGGCCCTAAATACTAAAAATGGATTAAACTCAGACATGTCACTGTACTTCTACTATCCTTATGAAGGCATTGGAATTGAAGAGTGATGGAGCACGATTCTTCCCTCACACCAATTCTACCCTGGGGCATCTCCATTTCCTGCTGTATCCCAGAGATTCGTGAGAAGAGAATCAGATTCAGGTTTCTTTACTTGCAGTAACTTTTTGAAAAAGGCTGTTCCACTTCGGCATGTTTGAGAAAATCACGAACACTGTGGGGGGAAAAAAAAGAGGAAGGGTTCAAATTTACATGGGCATCTATCAGAACCTGAGTGGTCTAATGCCTCAGCAATGGGACATTTAACACGTTTCATGTGAAATATTGCCTCCATCTTATTCAAGTTACAGAGTTACAGGTTACCAGAGAAATGTTCAGGCCACTGTTTCAAAGGCTTTTAAAAAGATTCCACTGTAATCAATATACGGGTGAGTTATAACTATGGCAGCAGCAGTTGGGTAGCTGGCTTACTTTCCAATCCTTTAATCTTGGCTTGGTTATATCAGACAATGCTGCCAACAAATGCCATGCCATAAAAGGTGGGTATTCTCACTTTCCATGATTAGAGCTTAAGCCTACTCATCATGGACTTCCTGAGCGATAATCAGAGTTGGGCAAACTGTCAAGTTTTCATGGTGACATTTTGTAAACTGCAGTCAAAGCTTCTGCAATATAGTGTACCACATAGATGTGAGAGACTGAAAATTCACCATCATCTGGCAAATATCATCAGCCCTGATCCTGCAGGCAAGGCCATTCTGCTAAGAGAAAAAATATTTTTGCTTGTGAAAGGACTCCTTTTGGTAAAGTGGCAGAATCCCTTTTCGTAATAGAAAGGTTTGGTATGGTTCTAGTGATGATTACATGGTACATAACACCATAAACCCAATATTTCTGGCCCAGCATCCAAAGAACTTGTAGGAGTTACTTACAGGGATGCAGAGTGTTTAAACAGGGAATGTTATGTCAAGCTAAAGGAGCTATTTCAGAGAAAAACACATCCTAAAAAGGGGGCTATATTCAGCACACATCTCATCAGTGGAAACAAAAAGCACCTGTTCAGTAAAACTCTTTGTAGTAACATCCACACAACTGGTTTAGGGATAAATTCTACTCTCATTTAATCTCATGCACCTCCATAGTGCACACACTAAATATACACTTGAGTGGCAGGTAAAGTTTTTAAAAAAGACTTTTTAAAAAAAGTGATAAGTGCTAGTTGTTGAATTTGGGATCCTTGAAAATAATATTGGAAGAGCCTTCCTGTAAATGCATTACCCCTGTCAAATTCCATCGGCTAGATCCTCAGCTGGAGTAAATCAGGGTAGCTTCATTGAAGCCACCTGGGGACCTAGCCCTATAGTCACCTTGTATAAACTAATGAAGCTGGTGTGCACATGCAATTTCCACTGAGTTAACTAGAAGTGGATGTGTATATCTGAGGGGGGAAATTGGTCTTTCAGCAGCCAAGCTGTTCAAGCCATTCCGGACAAAATGCTCTGTGTCCTGCTTCTTCTCCTAAAGGACTTTGGCACACATCTCCACAGAGGAACAATTTCCCAATTTAAATGAAAGCTACAATTCATTCTTGCCCATGAGGGGGAGATTGTTTCTCCATCTTATGCCATATATTCTTCAACTAGGAGTTCAAATGTCCATCTTTCCTCACGCTGAGATTTTGCTGTGCGCTGAAAATATTCTGTCCCAAGTTTCCTAACTTGGGGAATGTTCCCCGCCAACATTTCTTCTGAAGTCCTTACACATGTTTGAAGAGAACATTCATTCGTCAATTTGAAACAAAAATCTGTCACCAATTGAAGGTTCAGTTTAAGCAAACAGACTCCTTTACTTTACTATTTGACTTAAATTACCCAAACTCCCCCTGCTTGGGAAAAAGTTCAGTAAAACATACACCAAGCAAGTTTATTTATTGTTCATATGTCCCATCAGGTCAGTACTGAACCAGTGTCCCCAGAGGATGCTAAGCTTCTGAACGTATAGTCGTCTGGATGAGATATACAACTGAGGTCCTGACCACTTATCTTTAAAAGATCCATGAGGAGTGTTAGCCCCAGTGTCCTGGTTTCATCATAGTTGCCATTATTTCCTGCCATCCTAACATTTCTCTATAGTTATAACTGAAATGAATTATGTTTCACTTTTCATCCTAAATTGTTACGTAGTGTTGCTGTGTGCTGCTAATTGGCTTCTCCCTTCAACCCCAGAAACCTACACTTTAGTGGGTGATGAAGTGGTCCCTGGGTATGAAAGGCCAGATTCCTGATATGGGGAAGTGTGCAATGGGAATTTGATTTTGGAAATCACTAGAAGCTTTGCACTGGGTGGGTGAGCTGAAGCAAACTGTCGTTACGGGAAACAGGCTATTCTTGTCTAGCTGCAGCCCTGGCACATTTTCTTTTCCAGAAACCAAGCTCCATGTTACTGTGTAACAAAAGTAAATAATGACTCATTAAGTCTCCATATGAAGAAAAGCTGAAGGCTTGCTCCACTGAAAAGAATCTGCACTAGGAAACTTGATAATGTCACCAACTCCAACAGCAAACGTTACTTGCAGAATTTATGGAACTACTCTCTACATCAAACAGCCAGCAGTGTGCTGAAAGCATGGCCTCACTTGGTTATGTGGTGTGTTCTTGCTATCAAGCAAAAGCAAAGCTCTTTGATTTTGATAGGTAGATTTCTATCTGAAGAAAAGGGAATCCCAACATTATCTGTCCAGAAAGATTGCCCAAAGGTACAAACAGAACATGTCTGCCTCTTCTTACTGTAGAGGATACTATATTTTAAAGATTGGTTCAGTCTTGGAAGGTCCCATTTTAATGTTGCATGAACTTGACTAACAAATGGGAAACTGAGGCACAGAGAGGCTAAGTGACTCGCTCAAGGTCACAAAGGAAGTCTGTTGTGGAGCAGGACTTGAATCCAGATCCTAGGCTAGTTTCTTAACAGACCACACTTCCTGTCTGTAACTCCACAGGAGTTAATTTCTACAAACCACTACCATCTGGCATTGGTTAAGCAAGCAATGAGCTGAGACTTATTTCTGCTAAACTTAATTCTAGGTTTCAGAGTAGCAGCCGTGTTAGTCTGTATCCGCAAAAAGAACAGGAGTACTTGTGGCACCTTAGAGACTAACAAATGTATTTGAGCATAAGCTTTCGTGGGCTACAGCCCACTTCTTCGGATGCATAGAATAGAACATATATTGAGGAGATATATATACATATACAGAGTGCATGAAAAGATGGGAGTTGTCTTACCAACTCTGAGAGGCCAATTAAGTAAGAGAAAAAAATACCTTTTGAAGTGATAATCGAGATAGCCCAGCACAGACAGTTTGATAAGAAGTGTGAGAATACTTACAAGGGGAGATAGATTCAATGTTTGTAATGGCTCAGCCATTCCCAGTCCCTATTCAAACCTAAGTTAATTGTATCTAGTTTGCATATCAATTCCAGCTCAGCAGTTTCTCGTTGGAGTCTGTTTTTAAAGCGTTTCTGTTGCAAAATTGCCACCCGCAGGTCTGTCATTGAATGACCAGACAGGTTAAAGTGTTCTCCTACCGATTTTTGAGTGTTATGATTCCTGATGTCAGATTTGTGTCCATTAATTCTTTTGCATAGAGACTGTCCGGTTTGGCCAATGTACATGGCAGAGGGGCATTGCTGGCACATGATGGCATATATCACATTGATAGATGTGCAGGTGAACGAGCCCTTGATGGCATGGCTGATGTGATTAGGTCCTATGATGATGTCACTTGAATAGATATGTGGACAGAGTCGTCATCGGGCTTTGTTGCAAGGATAGGTTCCTGGGTCAGTGTTTTTGTTCAGTAGTGTGTGGTTGCTGGTGAGTATTTGCTTCAGGTTGGGGGATTGTCTGTAAGCGAGGACAGGTCTGTCTCCCAAGCTCTGTGAGAATGAGGGATCATCTTTCAGGATAGGTTGGAGATCTTTGATGATGCGCTGGAGAGGTTTTAGTTGGGGGCTGAAGGTGACAGCTAGTGGTGTTCTGTTATTTTCTTTGTTGGGCCTGTCTTGTAGGAGATGACTTCTGGGTACTTGTCTGGCTCTGTCAATCTGTCAAGCTGAACTTTGTGACTTTGTCCTCACCCACAACTATTTCACATTTGGGGACAATATATACCTTCAAGTCAGCGGCACTGCTACACCAATATTCCACACAAAGATAGACTACAAGCTACCAGGAACAGTATCCCTGATAATGCCACAGCTAACCTGGTGGCTGAACTTTGTGACTTTCTCCTCACCCACAACTATTTCACATTTGGGGACAATATATACCTTCAAGTCAGCGGCACTGCTATGGGTACCCGCATGGCCCCACAGTATGCCGACATTTTTATGGTTGACTTAGAACAATGCTTCCTTAGCTCTCGTCCCCTAACGCCCCTACTCTGCTTGCGCTACATTGATGACATCTTCATCATCTGGACCCATGGAAAAGAAGCCCTTGAGGAATTCCACCATGATTTCAATAATTTCCATCCCACCATCAACCTCAGCCTAGATCAATCCACACAAGCGGTCCATTTCCTGGACACTACTGTGCTAATAAGCGATGGTCACATAAATACCACCCTATACCGGAAACCTACTGACCGCTATACTTACCTACATGCCTCCAGCTTCCATCCAGGACACACCACACGATCCATTGTCTACAGCCAAGCTCTAAGATACAACCGCATTTGCTCCAATCCCTCAGACAGAGGCCTGGTCTACACTACGAGTTTAGGTCGAATTTAGCAGTGTTAAATCGAATTAAGCCTGGACACGTTCACACGGCTAAGTCCCTTTTTTCGACTTAAAGGGCCCTTTAAACTGGTTTCTTTACTCCACCTCCGACGAGGGGATTAGCGATAAAATCGGCCTTAGCGGGTCGGAATTGGGGTAGTGTGAACGGAATTCAACGTTACTGGCTTCCGGGAGCTATCCCACAGTGCTTCATTGTGACCGCTCTGGACAGCACTCTCAACTCAGATGCACTGACCAGGTAGACAGGAAAAGCCCTGCGAACGTTTGAATTTCATTTCCTGTTTGCCCAGCGTGGAGAGCACAGATGACCACGCAGAGCTCATCAGCACAGGTAACCGCGATGGAGTCCCAGGATCGCAAAAAGCTCCATCATGGACCGAACGGGAGGTACGGGATCTGCTCGCCATATGGGAAGATGAATCAGTGCTAGCTGAACTCCGTAGCAGTAAACGAAATGGCAAAATATTAGAAAAGGTCTCCAAGGCCATGAAGGACAGAGGCCATAACAGGGACGCACAGCAGTGCCGCGTGAAAATTAAGGAGCTAAGGCAAGCCTACCACAAAGCCAGAGAGGCAAATGGAAGGTCCGGGGAAGAGCCGCAAACATGCCGCTTCTACGCGGAGCTGCATGCGATGCTAGGGGGTGCAGCCACCACTACCCCAACCGTGTGCTTTGACTCCTTCAATGGAGAAACACACAGGGAAGCGGGTTCGGGGTACAAGGAAGATGAGGATGAAGATAATGTAGATAGCTCACAGCAGCAAGGAAGCGGAGAAACCGGTTTCCCCAACAGCCAGGATATGTTTATCACCCTGGACCTGGAACCAGTAACCCCCGAACTCACCCAAGGCATGCTCCCAGACCCTGAGGGCACACAGGGGACCTCTGGTGAGTGTACCTTTGTAAATATTACACATGGTTTAAAAGCAAGCGTGTTTAATGATTAATGATTAATTTGCCCTGGCAATCGCGGCCAGTACAGCTACTGGAAAAGTCTGTTAACGTGTATGGAGATGGAGCAGAAATCCTCCAGGGACATCTCCAGAAAGCTCTCCTTCATGTACTCCCAAAGCCTTTGCAAAAGGTTTCTGGGGAGGGCTGCCTTATCCCGTCCGCCATGGTAGGACACTTTACCACGCCAGGCCAGTAGCACATAGTCTGGAATCATTGCATAACAAAGCATGGCAGCGTATGGTCCTGGTGTTTGCTGGCATGCAGACAACATCCATTCCTTATCGCTCTTTGTTATCCTCAGGAGAGTGATATCATTCACGGTCACCTGGTTGAAATGGGGCGATTTTATTAAGGGGACATTCAGAGGTGCCCGTTCCTGCTCTGTTGAATAGAAATGTTCCCCGCTGTTAGCCACGCGGTGGGGGGGAGGGGTGAAGTGATCATCCCCGAGAATTGGGTGTGGGGAGGGAGGGGGGTTAGTTGGGTTTGTGCTGCATGTTAACCCGTAAACCGCAGCCCCTCCTTTTACATTGCAAACCCATTTTAAATGGCCAACCCAACGGGTGCTTGGTATGGGAAATGAGGGCGCTACTGTTTGAAACCATTCCCACATGTTAAGAAGGTTAAAAAAGCCATAAGACTGTGGCTTACCATGGCTGCCTGCAAGCCGAAATCTGTTGCCTGGCACTGCGTGAGTGATCTCTCACACCAAACCGGCAGGCCCTCAATATAAGAGGAAAAATGCGACCTTGTAACGAAAGCACATGTGCTATGTAATGTGAACAGCAAAATTTAACGTGAAAGAGTGTACCCATTGTTCTCTAAACTGTGTCTTTTTTAACCACCTCTCCCTTCTCCTCCACCAGCTGCAAATGTTTCTCCTTCACAGAGGCTAGCAAAGATTAGAAGGAGAAAACGGCGGACTCGGGATAATATGTTCTCGGAGCTCCAGATGTCCTCCCACGCTGACAGAGCACAGCAGAATGCGTGGAGGCAGTCAATGTCAGACTACATAAAAGCACAATATGAACGAGAGGAGAGGTGGCGGGCTGAATCGCGGGATGAACAGAGCAAGTGGCGGGCTGAAGATGATAGGTGGCGTCAGCTTGCAGACAGAAGGCAAGAGTCGATGCTCCGGCTGCTGGAGCATCAAACTGATATGCTCCAGCATATGGTTGAGCTGCAGGAAAGGCAGCAGGAGCAGAGACCGCCGCTACAGCCCCTGTGTAACCAACAGCCCTCCTCCCCAAGTTCCATAGCCTCCTCACCCAGATGCCCAAGAACACGGTGGGGGGGCCTCCGGCCACCCAGTCACTCCACCCCAGATGATTGCCCGAGCATCAGAAGGCTGGCCTTCAATAAGAGTTAAAGTTTTAAACTGCAGTGTGTCCTTTTCCTTCCCTCCTCCCCCACCCATCCCAGGCTACCTTGGCAATTATCCCCCTAGTTGTGTGATGAATTAATAAAGAATGCATGAATGTGAAGTAACAATGACTTTATTGCCTCTGCAAGCGGTGCTCGAGGGGGGGAGGGGAGAGGGGGTGGTTGGTTTACAGGGAAGTAGAGTGAACCGGGTGGGGGGGCGGAGGGTTCATCAAGGAGAAACAAACAGAAGTTTCACACCGTGGCCTGGCCAGTCACAAAACTCGTTTTCAAAGCTTCTCTGATGCGCACCATGCCCTGCTGTGCTCTTCTAACCGCCCTGGTGTCTGGCTGCGCGTAATCAGCGGCCAGGCGATTTGCCTCAACCTCCCACCCCGCCTTAAATGTCTCCCCCTTACTCTCACAGATATTGTGGAGCGCACAGCAAGCAGCAATAACAATGGGGATATTCTTTTCGCTGAGGTCTGAGTGAGTCAGTAAGCTGCGCCAGCGTGCTTTTAAACGTCCAAATGCACATTCCACCACCATTCGGCACTTGCTCAGCCTGTAGTTGAACAGGTCCTGACTACTGTCCAGGCTGCCTGTATATGGCTTCATGAGCCATGGCATTAAGGGGTAGGCTGGGTTCCCAAGGATCACGATAGGCATTTCAACATCCGCAACGGTTAGTTTCTGGTCCGGGAAGAAAGTCCCTTCCTCCAGCTTTCAAAACAGACCAGAGTGCCTGAAGACGCGAGCATCATGTACCTTTCCCGGCCATCCCACGTTGACGTTGGTGAAACGTCCCTTGTGATCCACCAGGGCTTGCAGCAGCATTGAAAAGTACCCCTTGCGGTTTATGTACTTGGTGGCTTGGTGCTCCGGTGACAAGATAGGGATATGGGTTCCGTCTATTGCCCCATCACAGTTTGGGAATCCCATTGCAGCAAAGCCATCCACTATGGCCTGCACGTTTCCCAGAGCCACCACCCTGATACCCAAGACCTGACCTTGATATCAGCAGGTCTTTGATTGCCCTGGCAACTTGGATCACAGCAGCCCCCACAGTAGATTTGCCCACTCCAAATTGATTCCCGACTGACCAGTAGCTGTCTGGCGTTGCAAGCTTCCACAGGGCTATCGCCACTCGCTTCTCAACTGTGAGGGCTGCTCTCATCCTGGTATTCTGGTGCTTCAGGGCAGGGGAAAGCAAGTCACAAAGTTCCATGGAAGTGCCCTTACGCATGCGAAAGTTTCGCAGCCACTGGGAATCGTCCCACACCTGCAACACGATGCGGTCCCACCAGTCTGTGCTTGTTTCCCGGGCCCAGAATCGGCATTCCACAGCATGAACCTGCCCCAGTAACACCATGATTTGCACATTGCTGGGGCCTGTGCCTTGTGAGAGGTCTATGTCCATGTAAATTTCCTCATCACTCTCATCGCCGCGCTGCAATCGCCTCCTCGGCCGGTCCTGGTTTTGCTTTGGCATGTCCTGGCTCTGCATATACTCCAGGACAATGTGCGTGGTGTTCATAGTGCTCATAATTGCCGCGGTGATCTGAGCGGGCTCCATGATCCTAGTGCTATGGTGTCTGGTCTGAAAAAAGTCGCGAAACTAGTATCTGACGGACGGAGGGAGGGATGGAGGGGCGAGTGATGACATGGCGTAGAGGTACAGGGAATTAAAATCAACAAAGGTGGCTGTGCATCAGGGAGAAACACAAAGAACTGTCACACAGAATGGCCCCCCCAAAGATTGAACTCAAAACCCTGGGTTTAGCAGGCCGTTGATTTCACGGAGGGAGGGGGAAGCAAATGAATACAGAACAAATCTATTTTTTACATCTTAAGCTGGCAGGCGACGGTGCAGCATGACTGATCGCCCTCGGCATCTTCTGGGTGCTTGGCAGAAAATACTGGGCGCTTGGCAGAAAATAGCGTACTACGACTGATAGCCATCATCGTCATTGGGAAGGCAGGAGAATATGACTGGGGGACATACGGAGTTTCAGCCACAGCAGTACGACGACGACGGATACCAGTCGTAATACACCATCTTCTGCCAAAAGGCAAGGGGCTGCTGCTGTGTAGCAATGCAGCCCCACGGCTGCCAGCCCCACGTCTGCCAGCACCCAGATCGCCGATGAAGGCTACCAGTCATACTGCACCGTCTACTGCCAAAAGGCAATTAGCTGCTGCTGTGTAGCAATGCAGTACCACGTCTGCCGGCACCCAGATGACATATGGTGACGGTGAGCTGAGCTGAGCTGGCTCCATGCTTGGCATGGTATGTTGTCTGCACAGGTAACCCAGGTAAAAAGGCGCGAATCGATTGTCTGCCGTTGCTCTGACGGAGGGGGAGGGGCCTGACGACATGTACCCAGAACCCCCCGTGACACTGTTTTGCATCATTCAGGCATTGGGATCTCAACCCAGAATTCCAATGGGCGGCGGAGACTGCGGGAACTGTGGGATAGCTACCCATAGTGCAACGCTCCGGAAGTCGACGCTAGCCTCGGTACTGTGGACGCGGTCCGCCGACTTAATGCACTTAGAGCATTTTATGTGGGGACACACACAATCGGCTGTATACAACCGATTTCTATAAAACCGGCTTCTATAAATTCGACCTAATTTCGTAGTGTAGACATACCCAGCGACAAGCACCTACAAGATCTCTATCAAGCATTCTTAAAACTACAATACCCACCTGCTGAAGTGAAAAAACAGTGCTACCCTAATAGAAATATTAAGTAATAATATAAACCAGCATGAGAACAGAATCAGGCCTTTTTATGCATTCCTACCACAAACCGAATGTTTAACTTCACATCCACAGTATTGTAAGTTGGTTATCTTGAAATAAGCCTGTGTGTGTTGTGACGTATTGTCACAATTGTCACAATATGCAATCTCCATTTATAGATAGGCTTGGGCTAGATCAATCCTGGAGAAGCTCCTGCCACCATCTAATGAGGCAAATATAGTCTATTCTAGGTAAAGGATATTGATTCACTTGCAGTACCAACAACCCCATTCTTTGACATCACTGGCAATATGGGTCCTCCATTCACTCCAGCTAAACTTGGATATAATTCCAGAATCCTGTAAGTGCTGAAGTTCTGCCTCTATTTTTAACTGTAATGCTAAAGGTACCGGAAAAGCTTTGCTAAATTTAAGAATTGCTCCCTCTTCAAGCATAATTTTCGCTTTCATATATTTTAAGGATCTGATACCACCCTGAAAGACATTAGCTGCCTTGTCCAAAAATTCAGCTAATTTTAGTTTTGCAGTTGAGTTCACAATTTCTTTTTAAACTTGCAGGCATTTTACGCTTTGTCAGTGAAGCTGAATCTCAGTCATGCATGACCCCCTTACTAGAGATTTAGCATATGCTGTTTACTGTTACAGGTTACCCTCACTGTAAACCCTCACCCCCGAAGAGTGAGGATTTCCCCTCTATGTTTTAGGAACACTGAATTTCTATGCAGTTTCACCTCTTTAAGCCGTCTCCGACAATCCTGCTGTGAAATTACGGAAACAGCAGACCGTGTATCAAGCCCCATATTAAGTCTTACTCCTTCCACTTGTAAAAAAAAAAAATCCAAACATTTGTTTGTTGTTTAAATTAAACTAAAGAGCTGTAGAGAGGCTATAGCAATTTCAGTAGACTCCATGTTGTCAGCTACATACTGATGAATCTGCAGTCCTGCAGTGATATATGCTTCAATTTCTTCCCATTTCTACAGGGTTTGTCCTTGAACCAAGAGTCATTTGCATTGTGAGACCCCACAACGAAAGCACACCGTGAGTGTTGCCCAGGCTGTGCTTTTGGCTTGACCCTCGGTTTATTTATTGCGCAGATCACATCATGCTGTTGCAGATTCCTGGCATCTTAAATAGCTGTCTCCATTGATACAGCAATTTCTAGTGAACGTGTTAGGGTTAAATCAGTCTCAGTCAACAGCTAGTTTATGGATTGCTTCATTTTGCATACTACACTCTAACTGGGGTCCCTTAATCCATCACAAACTCTCTCCAAACTGGCAATGATCTGTTAATTTCCCCAATTCAGGCACATAGAAATTGTTTCTTTTTCTTTTTTATTCCATTTATAAAGGGAGAAACACTCTGCAATCTCCAGTGGCTTTGGAGATGGGTGATTTTGTAGGATTTCCACAATCTCAGCAAATCCCTTGTACGCCAGTTTAATAGGAGCTGTTACCCAATGCAACAGGCTGTATGTTTTAGCCCCCATTACACTCAGTAAAGCCACCACATTTCCCCATCATTTATGCACCATTCCATTCTCCAGTACAGATGGGCCAGTCCTCTACTGAGCTATTAAACAAGTCTATTTTTCTCAAACAGCCAGACATTTTTAACCGTTTAAGTTCTCTAAATGAGCAGGTTACTCACAGTCCTAGTGGCTGCAGTCAGGGCCGGCTTCAGTGTTTTTGCCACCCCAAGCGGCGGGAAAAAAAAAGAAAAGAAAAAGGCCGCGATCGGCGGCACTTCGGCGGCAGGTCCTTCCCTCCGAGAGGGACTGAGGGACCCACCGCCAAATTGCCACCAAAGAGCCGGACGTGCCGTTCACCGCCCCAAGCACCTGCTTGCTGCGCTGGTGCCTGGAGCCGGCCCTGGCTACAGTTTTCTTTTCAGTTTCATTAGGCCTCTGCAGTCAATCTCTGTATCACTGTTTTTTGTGATTAGGAGCCTATCTTTGTCACCCACTGTTTGTGTCTTTTGCACTTTACACAATATACATGTAAAGAAGGAACAAGATGGGCATGGGAGGGTATGTTCCAAATAATTATGTTTGCTAACAATACACACAATATAAGGCTTAGCCGCTGCTAGCTTTGGCAAGGTTCTGGTGGCTTCTGAAACATAAAAGACACTGAGTGCCACTAGAGGGCTCACAAAATATGTAGAGAGATACTATCTCATTCCTATTAAGATGATGTTAAAAAAAATAGTGAACAGAGTTTGAGCATAGAAGTTTCTGGTTATCAGGGAATAACATACAGATTATCGAGGGTGCAAAGTTTGGTTTAAGATGAGATGGCATGAGGAATACATAATCTGCAATATCCCCGATTGGGGGTAAAAGGTTGATGGGTCAAAGTACAGACATTGAGATATGGGGGTATGAAGTTCATAAAGTGGCTATGTTCGGGTGTGGATAATAATGAGTGGATATGATGAGGAGGATGGATAGACCCTCATTTGGTGAGATTTAATGTTCAGGGAGTTTATGGTTCCAGTTCATATGATCCAACGGAGAAGGTCACTTAGTCCCTTTCTTGTAGTGGGAGAACTGTGTCACTCTGGCTCACAGCTCCTGGTTACTACACTAGCCAAGAATCTCCCATAGATGAAAAAACTGTAACTGCAATGGCCTGGAGACCTAGTAACTTCAGGTCTGAGGATTCATAATAACTGGCAAAAATCTGTCAACTGAGTTAAAGAGTTGATTGTGAGTGGTGGATGAAGTAGTGACTATCTGAAAGTGTTTTACACAAGGGTTTTTTTTGGGGGGGAAGAGGGGGAATAAGCTTTGCGGTGTGGAAAGATGATTCATAGATTACATTGGGTGATAATTTGGGGTGACTGAGATCAAGTTACAGATCCAAATTGTTCAGTTTAAAGCTATCTATAAATTAATAACATGGACTCAAATCACGCTTGACAGTGATGCACTGTTAAAACGGAAGACTGCTGTGTGAACAGTCCAGCAGGTCCCTACTAATGGACACTGCCAGACAGAAATGGTTTACATGTGATGGCTACTATTGGTTTGTTTTCAAAGACAACCTCTTCTGAATACATTAGACTACAATCCAGTTCATTACAGTATAATCCTGCTTGATGACGCACTGAAAGGAAAGCAGGACCAGGGAGCACCAGTCTGAAATACAGTGTACCTCAGGACATACCTTTCTCCATGGCAGCATGGTTAGCAAAGAAACATTCATGCTTTGATGATCAAGCCATGAAATAGCACAGAGCCCAACTAAGGGCTCAATCATGTAACCCTTATTCACACATGTAGTGCTTATTTATGTGAATAATCCTGTTGGTTTCTACCCATGGGGACTTCTCACATAAGAAAAACTTGCATTATTCAGAGTTTCAGGATCAGGCCCTACATGTGTTCTCCAATTCAGTTTGCCTTCCGCATGCCCCTTCTTTCTTAGACATGTCCCAGAACATTTTTGTAGCAAAAACTGGCTATTAAAAGTTGCCCAGGTACAATGTACTGACAGTTGGCATATGATTCTCCTGCTATATGCTAGTCTGTATCCGTATGTTTAATTTTCCATTGAATAGAAAATATATGGAAGAATTAGAAAACTGTGCCCATATTACATAATTCTGGTCTTTTATTTTTATGTTTTAACCTCAGTGCTTTGGTCACTGTTTCCATTCAGTTTCACTAAATTACAGAGTATTCTTTCCCTCAACACACAGGCTCATGGAAACTATGCCTCGTATCCCAAGCTCATTCTTTTTTACTGAGATCATATTAAACCTGTTTCCCAAAACAATCCAGCTTTGTTAGAATGTAACTTGTATACAGAATAAAGAAGTTTGTTGTTTGTGTCCTGCCTTTGCTGTCATACATCCTACCACTTGGGCACAGAGGTAAAAGGAAGGTACCTAAGCACTAAATGCCCTTCTAAAGTTACCCTTTCATAGAAGTGAATGAAGCAATGGCAATTTACTCCAGCTAAGGCTCTGCTTCATAGCATAATCTGCTGGTGTAAATTGATTGATTTCAGAGGAGTTGTGCCAATTTATCCTAGAAGAGAAGTTGACCATTGGGGATCTATTGAAGAAAGGCACTTAACATAGTTGATATGGACAGCTATGAATGTCAATCTTCACAATGTTAAAAAACATGATCAACTAGCATGCAAATATCTCTACCAAGGATCCCATCAAAGGTTGAATGATCAATCTTTGTAACAGACAATCCCTAACTTTCATCCGTAGGTTGCTATTTAAGTCTAGCTAAATCTTTCTTGAAAAATGTAGGTATGTAGTATATACCTTAGGTATGTATCTATATACTTAGATGCAGAAAGAGCCTCCAACCCCCAGGAATCCTGCATTCCTTTTCTTTCAGTAAGCTATCACTCACTTAAAGTGTAAGAGAAACCAGCTAAGCCCACATGGGGGATGGAACTATTTTAAGTAATAGTGTCTGACACCAGAGGAGCATGAAATTCAGTCCTGCCATAGCTGAAATACCTAACCTCCTCAAAAAACAACAAAAAAAGAAGTTTATAATCTGAACTTTCCCAATGGCTTTAAAGCTGTAAACCAGTAACAATTGTGAGGTGGAGGACCTGGCTTGCTACTGTAAATCTCAATAAATTAGCCACAGAGACAAGTATAAACAAGTCAATTTCTTTAAATTATATTTTGCCTAAGGATATAACGGTGACATGAGTTATTTCATCTCTTTGCAGGACCATCGCAGTGGGCATGAAATTACCTGATTTACCACTGCATGGTGGGTGGGTACTGTTGCTGAATGTTTCATACGGAGTTACAGGAGCACCAGGAGAAGATGTCTCAGTGTACTGATATTTGCAGAGATTACAGCTGCCTCAGAGCTTTGTCTGCGTGCATGCACGTGTGTGTGTCACCAGGGCCGCCGAGAGCGGGTTCAGGCCCCGGTGAAAAGAATTTTTTCGGGACCCCAGCAAGGGCGGACGGCTAAACAGGGCCGACGAGAGGGGGGGAAGCCGGGCCCCGGGCCCCCTTCCGGACTGCCGGGCCCCGGTAATTTGTACCAGCTTCCCCCCCTCTCGTCGGCCCTGTGTGTCACACACACACAGATCTGGGTCCGACATTTAAATGAAATATGGAGAAAGGGGAAACAACAATTATAATAATTCTTAGCACTCAATCTTCAATGCACCATCCAAACGTTGGGCCAAGCCTAACTCCTACTAAAACCACTTTGTATCACTCCAGTGGCACAAAGCTACCTTAAAGGACATTTAAACAGCTGTGTGGGGATTCACCTGCCCTTGGATCTACATTACCCCTCCCCCCATCCCCAGTGGCTCAGGGAAGGTGGTTGGTCCAGAGGATCTGGACCGTTATTTATTACTTTCGTTTTTTCTGTTTATTTTTCCAGCACCACCCCAAGCTCTGGAGAACAACTGGAACAAACAATACTTGATATAAAAACTAAAAAGTTAGCATCACACTTGACAGATTACCAAGAGCAAAAAAGCCAGTCCTTTAATAAGAATAGCCCATCAGAAGACCCTCCTGGTCAACCCACCTCCTGCCAAAGGGCACGAACGAATGGTGGACTTTTTTCTAATCAATTACTTCTCAGAACAGCCCTTTGAGGTGGGGGAGTAAGAATTATTAACTGGAACTGATGCAGAGATTTAGCCCCTAACTCAATCCAGTACTAGAGTTAGGGTCAGAGCAAAGGAATAGCACCCCAAAGTAAAAGCACTCTGTCTGAGACAGAAAGACGGAGATCACAGCCACTGATACATCCTGAAAGGATGCAGCATGCACTTCCTCCTGCACCAAGCCAGCCCAGTGCTAAGGGAGACAGCACCACAACTCCATCTCTTCCTCCCCACCCCTCTAGAATAGTGCACCAGGACTAGACTCAAGGTGGGGTGCAAAGACCGTGATTGTACTTGGCTCCTGAGGTCCTGGGCCTCTTGTACTATTCAAGTCAATAGATATTTTGCTGTTGGACTTCAGTGGAAGCAGGATCAAGCCCAAGGTCACAGGGCAAGTTAGTGTCAAAGCCAGGAAGGGAAACCAAGTGTCCTTACACCTAGCCCTGCCCTTTAACCACTTGTGCTATTCTTCCCAGTTTAACATCTAATATTCACTCAATGTCTGAGGGAATATATTCAGACTGGTGCACAGGGCACAAATTCAACACACTGTTTAACATTGGAAGTGATCTTTATACTCCATACTAGGCGTGTCGAAGATAGAGAAACCATGTTAAAAATGCTCCCCATTATACAGAAAATAGTACTTATTAGACATGTAGGTAGAGTAAAATTGTAGCCTACTTCAGAGCTATATTCAGCTGATGTAGAGGTCATGAGTCACTGAACTTACTTTTATAAACTGAATGTGCAGTCCATGCATTTTATTACTCGAAGACAAAGGGGCAGGCCCTCAGATGGTGTATATTGTCATAACTCTATTGAGGTAAATGGCACTGTGACAAGTGATACAAGCTGGGAATCGGTCCTTAAACTGTGTGGTGCTATTCATAAAAGTATCATGCAAAATCATTGTACTGAATTTTTCCCTTGTATGTAATTGTTCCCAAACTACAGCTGTTCATACTCGAGAGAGACTAATCTGGGTGCAAAAATAGACAGAGTGAAGCATGTTTTAAAAGTATTTCCCCCAAAATGAAGAAATATGCTGGGGCGGTATTAATTTTTCTGTCCTTAAATACTATTCAACAAATCTATAGACAACAGAATTTGGAGTGCGGGGAGGGTCAATTTTTTCAGTCAATCAACATATAAGGAATTTATGCACATTGGGCGTTACCACCCATGCCCTAAAAACTCCATTGCCAATCCGTGAAAGAAAAGATCTCAAAAAATATAACCTTATCAACAAAACACATTATAGTTATTGGGCCAGATTTTCTGCTGCGATACATTGGCACAACTCCATTGATTTCATTTTGGCACATTCTCTATGCTTATCTGTTTATCTAACGAGGGATTCCTGCATTTTCTGCATATACTGTTTTCTTTCTTTCTTAGACAACGTTCAGCTTTTATACCTATCATGAATCACTCACTCGACAACCAAAAATGGAATATGGCGCTACATGTTTACACACAAAAGATTAGTGAAAACATAATCTGATCATACTTTCAGTCCATAATACATTTATTCTAAAATACAGGCAGTAATGCCTCTGTTCCAGGCATATCTCTCTTACCAAGATCTCAAATGTCTCAGCTTAAGCCTTATTATCCACATAGGTACTACCATAACAGGCACCACATAAATGCGTATAATAATCAGTATATATATATATATTTTATATATATAAAATGAGTGAAGGTATTTTGATAGTGGAATGATGAAAATAGAACTAAGCAGCACAAAGTCATGGGTCAATATTATTTCCTTCAATGGAGCGATGCTGAACTACAGCAGCTGAGGAGATGCTCAATATATTCAGTTTTTAACAAATTTTGGCTAATTTTCCTTCAGCCTTTCTTTCTTGTGAATGCTGGAAATTGGGTCACATTAGCAGACTACTGCTCTAATACCCAACGTCCAGCCCCACCACCACATTCACATGTCAGTCAAATGGCTAATATGATTACTGCTGCCAATAGGAAACAGTACAGCGCTGAAGACAGATGTTTAACACAATAGGAAATGTTTATTTTGCTGTCTCTGTGCTGCGTGTAATTCATTGGGATTTCTACCACTGCCTTCCAAATGAGACTTGAAAGCTTCATGTTTAACAGGTGAAATAATGGATAAAAGCATCTAGAAAGGGAAAGGAAAAGAAAAATCCTTCTGCTTGTTAGGCACAAAAAAGGCCTTGTTGCATTCATATTGCCATGCACATGTCTTTCAAAGTATGCTGTAAATTCAAGTGGGCATTATTATTTGTATTACGGTAGCCCCTAAATGCACCATCAGGGATCAGGGCACCGCTTTGTCAGGCACTGTACAGACATACTGAAGACAGTGACTGCTCCAAAGTTACTTATCAATGAAGAAGCCCTGCATGGAAGAATAAAACAGGTGCTAAGCTGAATATTCACCACTTTGAAAGTTATGTGACATCATCAAAAAGAAAAGAAATTTCACTCAAACCACAGATATGTAGCAATTATCAGTGATAAAACAGCCCGAAAGTCTACACCAAAATTAAACAGCCCCTTAGCCTGAGCCCCACGAGCCCAAGTCAGCTGACATGGGCCAGCCAGGGATTATAATTGCACTGTAGACATAGTGTGACCAATTCACTCGCTCTCTGTTCTTTTAAATTTCCAAAAATGCAAAGAAAGGGGAGAAGCAAAGCAGGGTTTCTCTTTCTGGAGAGCTCTTTTTAACCATCACTTTTTCTTTCCAAAGCCGCCCTTTTTATACCTGTGTTTTGTTCCCTTAAACTCTCTAAACTTGCCCATAGATGGGAATAACTTCAGATGGCAGGTTATATAATGGGAAACGCTCTCGCGGGTTTTTACATGGATGTAACTAGAGTTGGATTCTTTAAGAAAAACAACAAACAACAAAAAAAACCCAACCCCTTTTGTCCAAGAGGCAATCAGAAGAAATCTCCACTTCTGGTCAATGCTCTGGCAGACAGAAAAGTTTGTGGGTTTTTTTTTAATTGGTTGCTTTTGCTTTCGCCTGTTCTATGTAATTGAAGTGAGAAATTATATAGGTTAAAATGAATCATGATGGTTTCCCATTTGTGTAAAGAATTTAACAGTACTTTTGCTGGGAAGAGCAATATGGTCTTGGCCTCTATCTGACAAATGATTTTAAGTGAGGGCTTTTAGGCCCGTGACACTGGAACAGTACTCCTGCTCTGGAACACAGAAGCCATTAGAAAAGTGCAGACCAGTCGGTCAGCATCATGTGCATAAAATAGCATGTACAGTAATATGCAAACCTCTTAGATGACACACAACACTAACATAAGATGAAGGTCAGTCATGGTCAGCAAGGCTGGCATTGAATACACACAAACTCACTTATTGTCAAGTCTCTCCTCCTTGCCCCTCTACATTTCTGAGCAGAGGTTCTCTCTAACTAGAGTTGTATTTGCAAGACCCCAAAACAATTTGGGGCTTTTATTTTGCTTCTCTAAACCAAGTTTTGCTCTGTCTGAATTTGGTCCAAGCGGTTTTGTGATAGGAATGCATGTATCACTCCCTGGCAGGTATAGATTGGCCTACCTCTGTAGGGGCAAATTCTGCCTGCAATTACATCCATCTTTATGATCTTCTAGAAAGATACAGCCTTTTGGTGGAATTTATAAACATACCATACAAAATTCCATTGCAATGATATAACTCCTTAACTGCTACTGAATGGTTTAACAGTTCTAAAGAAGGAACATTCTCTATTTTATTCTATAGGATTTTTTGAGCAATTTCTATAGAATGATTGGCCTCACCCCGGTTGAATGCTAGAAAACTTTCCCATGCAACCTCATTGATGTCAGTAGGGTTGCATGGGTGGAAATGAGACCGTTTGTGGCCTGTATTGTGCTAATCAGTCCTCCTGTGGTTCAAGTATAACACAAAATTGCTACTTACAAGAAGATATCAAAGAAAACCAACAAATATGGTTAAGGTTTCTCCTTCTAAACCCTTCGATACTTTCAAATGAAACCTGTTTCCCTGCCTCAGGACTCAAAGGAAAAGCATCTCTCCCCTACCCCTTGCCTTTTATATATCCTTCCTCATGAGGGAAATTGTCATTAGTAGGACTCAACCGCATTTTTCCATGTCAGGGTTTCACTGTAATCCCTGCAGGGGAGGCAAACACGTCACAAATCCAGATTTAACCCTTCCACCACCAAACCTGGGGCAGGATGATTACCACCCATCCCGTGGTTCCACTTTATTTTGGCTGTTGTGCAGTATTTCAGAGCAGATTGAGTGTACACAATCTGGTGAGGATATTATTTTAAGGATCATACAATGATGTGAGTATGGAAAGGATTTTTAAGCACCCAGTGAAGTATGGTACACTCTAGGTTCCATGCTTCCAAATAGTCTTGCAATAGAAAAGTGTGGTTTTGGTAGTTTGCAGTTTTCAGATAAGTGTTACTTGCTGATTAGCAATGGTCTTAGAGGTGGGACTAAGCATCAGTAGCACTGTAACTCTTAAGTGTTCTTCCTTTATTTCCTATTCAAAGCAGCAGTTCTCTTTCCATGGATAATGAATCATGAACGCAGCCAATGGGACTAAAAAAAGAGAGTCAATATTTATCCTGACTTGCCAAATGTTACTGCCCTAACGTTATCTGTACAGTTGAGGAGCATGAAAATCAAAATAAGCTCTAATGTTATTGAAGCTAGAATTTACAATGTTAGGGCCTGATTTTGCACACAGTGAGATCAATGGCAAAACTCCCACTCATTTCAATAGGAGCAGGCTCAGAGCCCTACCTTCCCAAGTTAAGTCACAAAATTAACTGACTTAGGCACTTTCTTTCCCAGGATTTAACCCAAAGTCAGTGCTTTGAAACTGCCAGTTTCAAATAAATTAATTGGTATTTGAGTTTCTAAAGTTTTCATTGGGGTTACACAGACAGATTTTAACCCTAGAGCAACATTTCCCAAACAATTGAAAGCTGAAGCTCCCTTTAGTAAATGAAACCTATAGTAACTCCTTTCCGTCCTGCCATGAATAGTTAAAGGCCTACTCATATTTTGAAATTTTAAAACTTGTTCCTTGTAACATCTTCATAATATAGGGTGACCAGACAGCAAGTGTGAAAAATCGGGATGGGGTGGGGGGTAATAGGCGCTTATATAAGAAAAAGCTCCAAATATCAGGATTGTCCCTATAAATTGGGACATCTGGTCACCCTATCGTAATATGTTTTCACTTCTAGTTTACATTGTTAGATGAATGGTGAAATAGTTAGCATAAATTACTGGGCAGCAGTCAGAACAACAGCTGTAGGAGGGGACTCCTTGATAGACAAGGTGTGACCTTGGGAGCCCCTCAATGCCAGCTGGCAGAGGACCCACCGTACTGTAACTCATATCAGACCTGACACACTCACTACCCCCAACATTCTGTTGTTATAATATGTATCTAAAAGGTGTCCTTTAAGTTATCAGATGTAAACTAGCGACATGCTGGTCCTGAAAATCATTTCATGATGTATTTGTTGTGTCGTAAATATGTTTGGGAGGCAGCGACATTTTTACTACAAAACTTGCGCAATTTTCCACATCCACCCAGAAAGGAAAACTCACTATATTTTCTTAGTTTGTTTTTGTCTGTTTTGCAAATTGTTAATACTGATTTTTTGTAAATACTGTTCAGCAAATTTCACTGTACACCAATGATATTAAAAGAACTGCTATGAAACAGGATTGATCAAAAACGCATTTCAGTGATACGTTATTACATTCATCAAATTGATACGTACATGTGTCTGCGAAGGCAAGAGGCAAAGAATAAACATAAGGATGAGACAGTTTTCTATATTGTCTTCAATCAGGGCTGGGCCCACTTACACCAGTGATGAATATGGCTGAGAGTCGGTATCACTTACAGTATTTCTGATGCTTCAATAGAATCAAAGGGTTACATCGAACTTTGATCACCATTTTTCCATTTCCTACTGCAGTCAATTTTTCCCAGTCCAATATGCTACCGAGATTCAATTAAATAAACGTGATTTTAGATTTTGAAAAAACTCTGGCAACAGTTTCACAGGACTGGTGCTCGCCTCAGGTCTACAATCAGTATCAGTTTCATGAAATGTGTTCATGTTAGCTACTATCCATTTTTAAAAAGAATGGGTGCGACTCTCATGCAAGGCAGGTCCTATGAGGAACTGCACATGGATAATGCAGAAGGTGGGGGTGAGGCATGGCCCAAGGATGCCCTGCCATATAAATCATCCTGTACATACTTTATAGTGGAAGCTACTTCAACATCCCCCTTTCTAAACACACCTCTGCCCACCACCCAGACCAGATACTTAGGCTGAGTTCTGGGCTAATGGTTTGGGCCACAGTGTCTTAGAGCGATCAACTTCATTAAACAAAACCGTGCCTCTCTCTGCTAATAAAAGGAGATGAAATATTATACCTCAATAAGTGGAGGTATTCTCATTTAACAATTCGCAAGCTCCTGCACTTGCCCCCAGGGCCTGCTTCAGACTAACTCACTGTCACACTGGAGGGGAAAAGCTGTAGCTTTATTTACACACCACAAGGTTACAAAGCATCTTGTTAGGGGAACTCCTAATAGCCATGAACTCTCTAGTCATTCACAAATCATTTCCACCTTATTGTGCTACCAGTAAATCCATGGCTATAAGACACTGCCACACATGAAGCAGCATGGGTATTAATTAGTTCTACCTCATACCCCAGTTGCCAACAGCACAGCCTGGCTTCCTAGAGTGGAATAGCCAGATGTTTTATTTAACACACATTAGAATTCCATAGATCCAGACTGTATCTTCTCCAAATCCATACAAAACACCAAACCAGAATGACTTTGCCATGACCCAACCCCCATTGTACTGCTCTGCAGGTGGCCTGATAATGATCCCTGAATCTATCAGAATGCCATCTGCCAATTACACTAATTCCACACTTTGGAAAGCCAACTGTGTCACAGCTGAGATGGCTGCCGCTTGCTACAGGAATGTGTGATAATCTGACCAAATCCTGCCTGCTACAGACATCTCTCCAATATTTTAACCAAAATGATTGCACTGATAATGTACATTAAAACTTTGTGGAATCAGTGGGCCTGAGTCTTCCATGCTCTGTACACTGGGGTGTCATTTATATCTGAGCAAAGTGAATGCCAAGGCGGTACAAAATATCACCACTGCCATGAAGAAGAAGTGGGCTGTAGCCCACGAAAGCTTATGCTCTAATAAATTTGTTAGTCTCTAAGGTGCCACAAGTACTCCTGTTCTTCTTACCACTGCCCTGAGTGAGTGGAGAATTGTGATTTGATAGTGTTTTACACCTACTTTATATTAGGTGTAAATGACTACATCAGGTACAAGGTACTCCAGGACCAAACCCAGTTTGTTTGCTCTCATGGAAAAGTGTAGGTTTATTTCTGTTGAATTATATTTAGGGATTATGCGAAACACTGTGGAATTGAATAGAGAATTCTAACCTTTCTATAGATTTTTTGAATCCTTTTATAAAAATTATATAAAGCAATATAATTTTCTGTCAAATTATATAGGAGAGTTGAAAAATCCTAGCGAAAGATTATTTTCTATTCAGTTCTGTAAGAGTTTTACACAAAGAAAAATTGAATTGAGAATTTTCCCTACCAGCCCCCTTTTCCAAAGTGATCCTCACATGCATATGACACACAAATGGCTTTAATGATTGCTGTAACTTTTAAAAGTCCCAGGCTAAATAATACAGTCCTTGATCAGGTGAAACTCACACTAAAATCAGTAGGAGTTTGCCTGGTTAAGGTCTAAATCAAAAGAGCAGAATTTGGCCCTTCACTGCTATATATGGAAACTGCCATTAAAATAAATAAATAAAAGTCAGCATTTACAAGAGATTCTACAGAGTTATCAACATTATTTCCTGTTCTAAGTACAGGGGTGGGGGGTGTCATTTCAAGTGTCATGGTGCAGAAACTTGTCAGATGATGGCTTTTTAAGAGTAACCACTTTATTTGCTTCCTTTGTTATTGAAAAATGTATTGCACTAATAACTTTCATTTTACTATAAGAACTTTACTTGATCATAAACCTAAGTCACTTCAGTAATGCGAAATGGGCACTTGTGCACACAAATTGATGTCTGCCTGTTTGTGCAGTTACCCAAATGTGGAGTCTTGTATTCACCACACAATGTGTGTGCATTTGTAGAGACCAGCTGAAAATGGACCAACATGTGTTTAAGGAATCAGGAGATCTGAATTCAATTTCTGTCTCTGCCACAGACTTCCTGTGTACCCATAGGCAAGTCACTTAATGGCTGTGTCTCAATTTCTCATTTGTAAAATGTGGGCAATAATACATATAAGCTCTTCAGGGCAGAAACTGACTCTTTTATATGGTTGTTCAGTGCCTAGCACATTGGGTTCTCTAGACCCTATTATAAAAATAATATATATAATGTGCAGTGTTAACTCACCAGGTGGATGTTCATATAACACAGAACTGCCACTGTATCATTGTTACCTTGTTCATTAGCTCAATTAACAAACTTCATATTTCCCCCTTCACGAGTGTTGTACCAGTTGTAGTCCTGAATGCAGACGAAACAATGTAATTAGTTTCAACAGCACAGTGAATTGACATGTGTAGGTTTTCCCAATAGCAAGCTCCAAGGCTTGCCAGATTAGTAGCCATTTTTAAAACCACAGAGAAGGTGTTCCACTTAATTGCTGCTGTGAAAGCAAAAGCTTTATTTTTATTTGACCTCATGTTATGGAATTAAGTTATTACTGTCTTCAGACCTTGATGTATAAACACCAGCTTAAGTCTTTACTTGAAAAAAAGTTCAGGTAAGGTTGAAGATAACCTTTTATACCTTTCTAAGTAAATTGAAACCAATGTTGTTAGAACCCATTCCCTTGAGACCACAAATTAATCTTTCCACATAGGTCATAGTGATAAGTTAACATTTGCCACCTGTTAAAATGAACAATTTTTATTTTAAAAAATAAGTTTAAGTGTAAATAGACTGTCCTGAAAATATTCCCCTGGCCTGGATTTACTGCCAATATTTATGTGGAAGATTTTCAAAGGTACAAATGGTTAGGTAGGCACCCAGCTCCCACAGATGTCTTTTGCCTTTGAAAGACTCCCCCTCACTATTAAAATAACCTGGAATACACCCTATTATAGACTGTTGGTCATATTCTGCACTCAGATGCATGTGTATGGCTCCCACTGAATTCAAGGACAAAATCTGATCTTCCTTTTTATCAATATCTGTCTGTGTAGAATACCCATTCTAAATTCTTGCTCCTTTTATACACCTGAATACATAGTACTACAACCCAAAAGTTATCCTTGCTCTAGAACAGGTGCATCAAATTCATTCTGGGGAGAGGGCCTAATTATATTTCTAATTCTGATCTGTGCACTAGGCTATATATGTTCTCAACACACAGCGGAGCTCCCATTGATAACAATAGTTGTTTGCGAGAGTATGAAGTACAATAAGTAGCCTTTATGTAGTTACCAACTTATACAGCAGTAGTTTTCAACCTGTGGTCCGCAGACTATATCTAAGGGCTCTGCAAAAGGTGCTTATGAAAATCAAGTTTCAGATCCTAGAAAAGACATTCAATTTTTCTGATCAATCAAAAGTATGTGAATACCCCCACCTACAGGTCAAAACCTGGAAGTGTTGTCTTTACCATAGAAGCTCACAGTTTAGCCCCTTTACTCACGCTGCATCACATGTCGTGTCAAGCATGTGCAACATTTATAGTTGAATTCTGTTCTGTCCGTTTTTAGTCTACGATATCTGTGGTGGGGTCTGCAGACCACAGGTTGAATTTCCAAAGAGGTGCACACCTCCATTTGAAATTTTTTAGGGGTCCACAAAGGAAAAAAGGTTGAAAACCATTGTTATAGATGGTGCAGTAGGAAATAATATGCTGGCCACGTTTGGGTCCACTGCTATTTCTGGCCTTTGTTTGCCTAGTTGCACAAGCAGTTACTAATTTGTGTACACTATTGTGCTGACTGTACAATTTTGGTATATGAAAAAAATGGTATATGCATAATATGCCTTTAGATGCAAGTTTGCACTTCTCTTAGACCTGTTGTTTAAGACAGTCTGCAGACTCAGGAAGAAAACACTGTGTTAGTTACACTTGGAAGGTAATCGTCATAAGCATAAGGATTAGAAACTTTCTTTTCTTTTTTTAAATGACAGAATTTGAATCTATCATGGAGCAGAATGAATACTATCCCAAATGGGACACATCTTACCCCTAGGCAAGGTGACTGAAATCATTGTTTTATAGAGTCTGTTTTAGGTTGGGAGGTGTCCAAAACAGATTTGGGAGCCTAAATCTCCGAAGCCCCTTTGAGAATCCCAACCATAATAACTGGGGGTCCAATTCTGCCAGTCCCAAGAGGGGCTGCTCACAGAGTAAGGTACTTCTCAATGTGAGTAATGCTGGCAGAATTTGGCGCCAAATGTAATTGCATGTATTGAGTTTATCAGATACCCATCTGTCCTCTTATTAAAATTAACCCATTACCTTTATATTCATTTTTTTAAAATCAGCCTGTATTTCTATCACTACATCAGTTATCTATATTCCAGCATAGATGACTGTCTCCTATGTACAAAGGGACATGAATCAGATCACATACAGGTTCTACCTACAATAATGAAAGAATCACACTGGATTGTTGTTGAATATGTTAAAACCACAGCACTTTCTAGCAGAATGCTAGCACAGCCTCTCCGGCCAGCATAAACAATGGTGAACGATATTATTTCTGTAGTAAAGGCATTATCAGCTACAGTTTTGGCCCTGACAGTAGACATATTGTTGTATTTCAAGTGGCTTTAAGAAGCAGCAAATGTTTAAAGACCTGACTGTATTTATGGGAATGGAGCCATTGAAATAATCAGGCATGTGTGTGTGCAAGGCTGTGAAATGCACAGCGAACATGGGAGTTGCATTGCCATGGTATATCTTGAGCTGTGATCAAACCACCCAAGTGGAATTCACGTGCCAATGTCTGCAAAGTCATGCATTAGAAATAATTAGGTAATTCAGGGATGTATTCCAAAGCCCATTGAAGTCAATGGAAAGTCCATTGACTTCAATGGGATTTTTTTATCAGGACCTACATTTGAGTCTTCTGGTCAGGTAGTAGCTTCTGCATTTGAATGGTGGTATCTGGAAACTATACTTCATAACAAATTAGGTAGTTCTGTCAGCTCCAAAGTGCTCTGTTAGCTCTCTTTCACCATATGACACGAGAGCTGCATATAACCCAGGTCCTTCAAGATACATGTTTATCGTGGGACTTTTACCAACTTGGGACAAAATCATCCCTGCTTTAAACTCTGTTAATGTAATGGAGCTGACCTCAATGGAGTTAAACTGGGGGCGAATTTGGCCCATCATCTTTTACACACACACACACACACACACACACACACACACACACACACACACACACACACACACACACACACACACACACACACAAAGCAATTGCCTTTACTATTGTGGTACTTGAAAATTCAGCAGTAAAGAAAATTCCTCAGGAAGGCTGCCCTCTTGAAAAGTATCTTTGCTTCTTAATCCAAGTCAAACTGATTGTTAAAATGCAAGAGAAATTAACATAACCCTGAGGTGGGGGATGTTGCAAAAGAATCTGACAGTGTGATGAATATGTTCCCCTCCCGCATCTAAGCCACATTTACTGCTACTGTCTGGGTCATTAATGTACTGCAAAGAGACCACAAAATACATTCATAAGGCTTGTTACAAAGCAATTTTTAAGGAGTAGCTACATGGTAGCTGTGCAGCACCAGAAATGGACATTGAATTGAATGGGACAAAACAACTTGATTTGTTCAATTGTATCTAGGTATTGTTTATTGCTACTGATTTTCCCCCTAGGAATTTATTATATCCTCTTCTGCTTGGAGCAATTCAGGCTTTCTCAGGGTTTTATCTTCAGCCATGTTCCCTTCAGGGAAAAGTGGATATAAAAACATTGCACCCCAATCCCAGGCTACATCTGAGCAGTAGCGGTAGGTGGGCAAAGGTGGCTCGGGCCAGTTCCCAGCATAAGTCAGAGAAGCCTCACAGCTGCTCTAATTTATACCTGGCTACATATGACCTAAGAAGCTATTCAGCAGTTAGGGATCCCCCAGGAAGTCATCCACTGTCTGTTTAAAGAACAGGAGTACTTGTGGCACCTTAGAGACTAACAAATTTATTTGAGCATAAGCTTTCGTGGGCTACAGCCCACTTCATCGGATGCATGCAGTGGAAAATACAGTAGGAAGATATATATACACACAGAGAACATGAAAAAATGGGTGTTGCCATATCAATGCTAATGAGACTAATCAATTAAGATGGGATATTATCAGCAGGAGAAAAAAATCTTTTGTAGTGATAATCAGGATGGCTCATTTCAAACAGTTGACAAGAAGGTGTGAGTAACAGTAGGGAGGAAATTAGCATGGGGAAATAGTTTTTACTTTGTGTAATGACCCATCCATTCCCAGTCTTTATTCAAGCCTAATTCAATGGTGTCCAGTTTGCAAATTAATTCCAGTTCTGCAGTTTCTCGTTGGAGATTCAAATATTCCTCGTTGTTTTTGCTGATAAAGACTAACACGGCTACCACTCTGAAACCTGTCTGTTTAAACTGTCATTTCAGCTTAATGCTGCCTGGGCTGTGCAAAGCAGCCATAGTAGGCCTAAACACGTGAATCGCTAAAATGTCTTCTGCTGATTGAAGTAACTGAAGAACAGGTGTGCTCAGTTAGCATGGAATTAACCACAGCAACTTGTGAGTATTACCATGAAATAATGGGAGGTTTTATAGAGTGAATGGAATTGTAGGGGATTATTACTTCTGCATGTGCCATGAGTAGCTGTTGCCTATTTTAAAGCTGTGCACAAACTAATAGCTATCATAGTGTTATTATAAACAAGTTCTGCTATCCAAATCTACACTGATTGCTACGCTGCCTAACGGCTACCTATTAGCTGCCTAATCAACAAGTAGAAGTTTCATTCTCAGAAGCCAATGAATATTTTACTTATACAATTTCCAATTAAATATGAAAGAGCAGAAACAGAGAATTGGTTAACCAAGTACAGTGAGCACTATTAAATCTCAGCATTTGCTACTGCAGCGAATAGAAAGTAACGTTGTACTGTAATCAAAGTACCTTTGGCAGGGAATGTTGAGTTTTAATGGTGCCCATTTTACCTAAATATTTCCAGTGCATCAACCTTGGTTTAGTTCTCCTTCCAATTCTTTAAGAATTTACTTGTCTAAATGTCAAAGGGAGATGCACCCATGTGCACAGAAACACCACAAAGTTGGAGCAAATCAGATTCAGATCAGTATGGCCCATCCTGATGTACAGAATGCTAATGGCAAAGGGAATCAAATGCAGATAGCGGGGAGGAGTTAATATTGCTACTACAGTGCAACATAGTTATTCTTTTATCTTCTGTGTTATAAAAAGTTTGATTCATTTTCCCATTGATGTTAAACCTTAGGATATTGACTATCATGTATTAATTAAATATTAAGGAAGGATATTAAACATTAGTTAACTAAAAGATCTGAAGTAGTATTTTTCTTAAAAATAAAATCTGTATTAGCCTTAATTTAATTTACCAAGATAATAAAATCCAAAGAGCTTTATTTTGGCAGAATGGCATAGTTTGGAATAATTTAATTAATCTGATTTTAATAAAATTCAGAATCAAAAGTACAGCTGTTGAACCATAATGTTTCTTGAATCCCAGGAATCACATTGAAAACTCTTCCTTTCTCCCATTATCATGGGATTATCTATCATTTGGGGGAAAGAATATTTTTAAAACCCAGTCAATTACTAATTGCTAAAAATCTCTCAGTATTTTTTAAAGCACAGATAGTTTGTGCTGAAATTCACGCCTTCACTTTCACAAGTAGTCTCTAATTTGTCTCTTTGCTATTTAAAAAGAATCTGGGTCATAAATTGTATGAGGGGAGGGTACAAAAGAAAGAATGTTGCTAAGGAGAAGTTTTATTCAACTCATTCATAGAATTTTCCTTTGAATTAATACATTCAGAATCTATTGTTTTTGTTTCTTGTGGAGGGCCAAAATACACACACACAGAGTGATAAATACCAAATATAAAAAGCTAAAATACACACAACACATACATCTAATTATACACTTTTGCTTTATACGTCTTCACTTCTCTCTGCACAATCCCCATGTTACAACTGCATGCAGAAATGCATTTCCTTTATAGCAGCTTTGAAACAGTCTTCACAGTTTATCTTTATGCTTAATTCTTTGCAGCTGTTGCTGACTGCAGACTGTACATGCAAGTAACAGTATGAGGGACTCCAACTGTACAACCAGAATACTATAGAATCATTTTGTCATTTCTGCCTCTCTCCACTTAATCCCCTCTTCTGGCCACGATCCAATGAGTGCCTCGTGAAAAACAGATGGCAGTAACTGATATGTTTCGTAACTGTGGCCAGTTAATAGCTCAGGATAACAGTGAGATAAGGACCAGGCAAGCCAGAGTTCTTGAGGCCAGCTGCTGCTGTTTTAACCCTTCATAGGGCTGAACAGGGTGGGGTTCAGAAGTTGCATAAATCAAGTTGTTTGCAAGGCTTTTGTGATAAATGTGAATTATTTCAGTTCTCTGTCTTTTTACTATTTCATTTTTCCAGGGCATTGTTATACATAATTAGAATGATTATAATACTTAACTCTTCCTTAGCCCCTTCCATCCAAGGATCTTAAAGTCTCTATAAACAGTCATTAATTAAGCCTCAAGACACCTCATGAGGTAGGCAACTGTTGTTCCCAATTTACAGATGGGTAAATTGAACAATAAAGAAGTTAAATGACTTGGCCCATGTCACACAGAAGTTTAGGACCAGATTCTGATATCAGTTACTGGTGTAAATCCAGAATGACCTGAATTAAGTCAAAGGAGTTACCTCTGCAACAAAGAGGAATTTGGCCTTCTGCAACTAATGTAGACATATAAACTAAACTTCTCCATTCCCAGACCTCTGTCCTGTGCATCTCAGAATTCCAGGGTTGATGAAGAACAGCTGAAAAATAAATTAGTAATACATTTGCATCACATATTTACAACCCTTATTGCAATTTACTGAAATACAAGGGCCTGATGGCTTAAAAAAAAGTAGAGTACAAGTGTTACTGAGAGAAAGTCATTTCAAGTAGGGCTGGTCAGAAAACAAGAATTCCATTTTATGGAAAATGTCAAGATTTTGACATTTGTTTTCATTTCACATTGGAACAAAAATGAGACCTTTCAAAATTTTTGATGAAGAGTGTATGAGACACGCCAATGCCCCCCAACCCCACTGCAGAATAGCCAATAGCCCAGTGGTTAGATGCTCACCTGGGATGCAGGAGACCCAGGTTCTCTCTTGTCTCAAGAGAAGAAATTCCATGCTGGATCTGAGAAGCCTTTCCAACAAGTGTCCAGTTTTCAACCAGAACACCCGGTCGAAAAGGGATTCTCCCTAGCCTGGTGAAAAGGAGCGCATGAGTGAGGATGGGTGAGAGCGAGTGACGGAGGGAGAGGGGATGGAGGGAGCAGGGCGGGGTCTCAGAGAAGGTGCCGGGCAAAGGTGTTCAGTTTTGTGCGATTAGAAAGTTGGCAACCCTAAGAAAGATTCCTGACCAGTTCTAATTCGAAGTGAAAAAGAGTGACTGTCGCTGGCTGGTGCACACCATCCATATATAAGTTTAAGTGTTGTCGGAATCTTCTCATGATAGGGACAGGAAGAATGAGTTTGGAGACTAAAGTTTCAATACTTTAAATATGAGTAACATTACTCAGGTTCGTAGTCAGTTAAAGTCAACGGGACTCAGAAGACGCCAAGGTACTACAGAGACGAAGGACATATATTTAAGTAGACAGTCAGACATAGTATTCACCTGAGTAAAGTTATTACCAAGTCTAAACCTTTGCTGGCTCTGGCTCTGAAGGACTTCACACCATTTGAGACTATAGTCGAGAGCTTGTGAGAAGAAACGCTGATGGGACCCTTTTCAGTCAGAAAACGCAACACTTGCATGGGGCGGGGAAATGAAAAGTTCTGACAAGGTTGAAACATCCTCTATGCAGTCCTGCCTGTGAAGGGACAGCAGTGACAAAGTTCAAGGGGAAGCCTGTCTCTCCAAGCAAAGGTCACCATGACATAAACATTCATTACTAGCTAACACATTCAGTGTTTATTCTAATTAGGGATAAAAATACATCTGTTAAGACAAAAAAGATGAAGGAATAAATATGAAAGAATATCACAGGTTTAGTCCAAAGAAGGTTTCTTGCTAAGTTATTCTACCTATTTTAGTGGCTTGGGTTGAATCATCACCTTCTCACTCATAAGTAGCCTTGGAGAAATCACAGCATAGACATTCCCATTGCAAATGTATACTTTTTAATGTATGTGTAGATTCCTCTCTTTCATCCAGCAGCTATTTTCAAACATGGATTCTCACTCCAATTACTATTATTGTTTTCCGGAGCTCCTGCTCAGAGATGTTATGACCTCACAACTGCAGAATCTGCTGTACAAGAAAGGTCTGATAGAAATATGATGGGAGAGACATTTCCAGGAAATCTTGCCAACATTATTGAATAATGCTGAGAATTTTTGTTTTCAACCAGTGTAGTTAGCTTGTGTAGTTTGGGATGTATTGTAGGTAGTTGTCTGACAGTTACTGTAGCTCTTGTGTATCCAAGGCTTTCTTGATGATAAACTCAGCTTTCCTAGTATATTTAAAAGAAGACATGTTTAGAAGTGTCCATTCTCTAAACAGTGTATGTTTTAGACCAATTTTGGGGGTAAAACATCTTGGTACACGGAGGCCTGTTGGCCTTATTAGTAGTAAGAGAAATTCAGTTTCAGTTCCTTTCTCCCAAGCAAGACTAAACCCAGCTGACACATATTTGCCACAAATAGGCCATTTGTATCAGAGTACACATAAATTATTTCTATTCTTTCCTCCCTATCTGTCTTTCTTGTCACCTATCCTTGTCCACCTCTTCCCTTCAGCCATGGTGGTGAGCAAACTGAATGGTGGGTGCAAAAATAAGGATGTCGGTTTTACAGGAGCTAGCCGACCTGCAGAAGGAGACCTGCCTTTCACAAAATATGACCCTGCATGTCAGTAAACTCAGCACTAAAACCTTTTTTTGCAGCAGCATCAGTTAAGCTAAAGAACTTGTATACTTTTATAGGATCAGCTGTCAAAAGATGGCTTATTAATAGCGAAGGTAGCTGTGTCTGAAAACACTAATACACGAATCCTGGTGCTCTGGTCAATTATCACAGTTAGTATGGTACATTCTGGGATTTCCCCCCCCCCCCCCCCCCCGCCTTCTGAGGCATCTGGGATAGGTCACTACAGAAGACAGGATTCTGGATTAGATATTTCATTGTTCTCTCCTGGCAGTTCCCTATAGTCCTATAACAAACATTTTTAAATATACCAATACATGTAAATATATGCTGCAGAATCAACTGTAATGAAATTTCTATGCTTAAACTCATTATGCTGTCTAAGGAAAGAAATTAGGTGTCTGGCAACAGTTAACAAATACAATACACTCCATTCAGTGTGGAGAGCCACTTTATTGGGAGGTTTTCCTGGGAACCAGTTTAGTCCAAGGAAAATGACTGCCGCTTTACTCAGACAATATTGGTAGAAATTCCAGGTAATGAGGACACATTTGGCAGTGCCAAGGCATTAAATGGTGTTAATCACATGTGCAGTTCAATTCTTTTAACATAGATGTTGCCAAATAAAGACAGAAAGAAAAAAAATAAAATGAATCCTGCTTCTATTGAAGTACATCGGAATTCTGCCATTAACTTTAATGGGAACAAGATGAGCCCCTTAGACAAGAACTCTAACTCTAAAAATGTGGTAAAGGAACATGACATGGAGACTGAAGCCATGGATCTTAAAAGTCTGAGATGTACCATAGTTTTCTCCTCTATCACCCTACTTTAGGTTGTACATTACACTGCAGCGAAGGTTCTGCCCTCGGGTATAGCAGACAACTTGGCTCATTAAAATTACTGAGCTAAATTCCGCAGTTCTTACTCAGGTACAATGTCCATGGACTACAGTTTCAGTCAGATGAAGCCAATGGGAGTGTTGCCTGAGTACAGACTGCAGAATTAGGCCCATTAAGACCCACATCAGCAATGGGAGAGCGACCACGATTTGATGCTTTATCGTACAGGGATTGTAATGATTATACATTTTCTAATCCTCCTTCCTTCTGGCGAAACAATAGATTTACTATGACTTTATAGCCACTGTATGTCAATCAGTTGGGTTTCTATCACCAACATTCTTTCCTTACCACTGACACGTTGCTTCCACTTGGCCATAAGCCGTGCAGTAAACCCCTCCGTGCTGTGTAGTTTGATTCAGACCATACAAACACCCTGCTCACGTGCCCTTCTTGCATGAGCAGAAGGCTGCGGTTGAACATCTTGTTTTTTCATTTGCTATAGACATTTGTTCTTGCAGCTGACCATATGCAGGAGAATTTGCTTGTGTTCCAGAAAAGGACAGCTGCACCACAAATTACCTTAAACCTCCTTGCTCCAGGGATTAGCTGGGTACAGTGAAGTGTGTGTATCTGAGGGCAGGGGTCTTTTCTAACCATAAACACAGTTATTAACCTTTTATTTACCAGAGACATTTATAAACTCAGACGTGTAGACAGTTTTGCTATCAATCAATCACTTCTGGCTGGTAATACATATTTTAAGATGGCCACCCTCAGTCCAAACGTGAGGCCCTTTGGTGTATTTCTTTAGCCTCTGTCTTCCTGGTGGATTAACCCTTTCCCAGCAGAGATTTTCACAGGCTTCCCATATTTGGAGGGAACACACAAGTCTTTGGGGCTCTAACTATGGAAGACTGAGAACTTTTAACCTCCATCCTCACCTCCAAGCCTTCATGAAAAGGTACCAATTTGCCCATTTTAGGGCCTGACCCAACCACCATTGGGAGCCTTTCCACTGGCATCATTGAGCATTGGATCACACCCTGTAGGTCTCCCAACCCCACCAAGAAGCACTCTTGCCTGTCAGAGCACTTTTCCAATGCAGCATCCTCAGGCCTCATCACATATACAGCACTGTGCATCTTCTCACAGGTCTCACTGCATGGAGGATGAGTCCTCTAGACTCAAATGTAAATGGTAGGGAATGTTGGTAGAGTGGAAGCACTCCATTCCTCTCCTGATGAGTATCACTCCAGAAGCAAAGAATTAGCCTCAGACACTCACTCTGGGTAGGTAGAACATTATCCAATGTCAAACAGAAAGCCTGTGGCACAGCCAAGAATTGAACTCAGAACATTTGAATCCTAACCCAGTGCCTTAAGCACCAGACCAACCTTCTTATCAAGAATCAATCTAACAAGGGGGTGAGAGCACAAAAGCAAAAAAAGTATAAGGGGTATCAGAAAGGAGAAATACTTTTTAACAATTTGAAGATAAATCCACTTTCTTGCCTCTCTCTAACATACTCTCCCATGAAAAGCCCTATGCAGGTGTCCCACTCTTTACATAAAGATGTCTTTTCTTCGGATTTATTTAGCTTTGTGTATTACCCTTTGCACCGTCTCATCTCCTCTGTTGCAAAATTCATGGCACAATTAAACACTGAACCACATGGCTTCAGTGGTGTTCCATCTAGCAGTGGTATTGCCCATTATCTTGACTACTTAAAGTTCTAGACAGTCTATTGTACGTTAGTTGGAGCTTCACAGCAAATAGCATTTTGAAACATGCTAACGCATTTTGAGAGACATCCATCTGCAAATCAACCAAGCAAAAACAAAAAGGAAAAGTTGGAAGATGGAATAGAATTAATCCCCATGTGTGGAATCCTTCCTTTTTGATAGCAATTTTTAAAGTATTTGGCAGATTGAAACAATGTATTTCTACCTAGTTTCAGGCAGGATTAACCAGTCACAGGTGGAGTTTTCATAACCTTGTCAACTTTTCCGTTTATTGCTGGATGCCTGCTTAAAAGTTTAAACACCTGCTAGCCAATTAGAATTGGGCATTCAAAGATAACTTGTATGATAAGAAATAAAAATTCAGTGCAGCTAATTGTGATTTTCTCCAGTTCACTCTAATGAGTTATTATTTTGGTAAGCACCAGTCTCATTGTCTCATTGTCATGGTGCAAAAATTAGCACCCCAGCCAGATGTGCGAAGTGGCTGAAAGAGCTGACAGCTGAACATCCCCATGCCCAGCAATTAAAGGCCAGGTTGTGATTTTAAGACAGTTTTGACCTCGAGAAGGTGCAGCACTATCCTCCTCCTGACCTCCCTAGCTAACAGGGGTGTGTGTGTGTGTGTGTGTGTGTGTGTGTGTGTGTGTGTGTGTGTGTGTGTGTGTGTGTGTGCAGGCTGCATCTCCTCCCTGCCACCTCCGGGGGCATTGTGCACCTCTGGGATGCACAGAGGGAGCAGTCTCTGTGCTCCCTTGAGTCCTGCAATTGTATCTGGCCCTTATGAGCCCTCTGCAATGGGCACATGAATTCAGACACCAGCTGGTCCTACACCTCAACAGTTTCACATTTTCAGATGTTTTCGATCTCTGCCTCTCTGCCAGGCCCATCACCGTTGTACCTAGGCTAGCTGGGAGAAACATCAGTGCTTTAGGGGCTCCCGAGTCAGTTATATAGTGTTTTCTTTATTCAATTAAATTTGTGGTAAAATTATACTTCCTTTTTCTAATGCAGTGTTTAAGGGAAGCATCTATTTGTCCCTATTCTACCCTCCTGAACAATGACAAGTCCCAAAAAGATGGCTCAGTCTACTCGTACTTTTGTTGTATAGTTAATAAGGGTGCCAAATAATATGGATCTGAATCAAGTGGCACTGATCATTCTAGATGATTTTAAACATAAGGATGAACTGAAAAACCCGATTCATTCAGACATCACTGAGTGCTGCCAAATTATCCATCTGGTACATGAAAGTATATGCCTGGGGCCAGATTCCCATCCAGTGGCAAAAGCAACTGCAGACCCCTGGCACCAAAGAGTCTGCCTAGAGAACCTATGACATCCACTACATCTGGAGCCCAGAGCAGCTAGCACTCCCCATATAACGGGTGGTCTTAAAACAGAGGGTGCTGGGCTTGGGCACACAGGACTGAAGCTCAAGACAAGAGCAAGTTTTTCACCTGTGCTTAGTGAAGTGAGAGTAACCAGTGTTTTGGATGCAAACCTCGCTACAGTTACCAAGATGCTTCTATAACAAAGTGTTCCTGGCAAGCTGAATGTCTGGGCGTCTGAAGGATATTTCAGGGACTCCAATGGGTGCTGCATATTTCTTTTATCATCTCCCTAACTGAGCTCCATGTTCCACGTACCCCTATTATTAGCATCATCATAAATGTAATGCTTTCCATAGGACTCTGGAGCTCTGGGATGCATTGTTACTCCTGCTGTAACTGTCTGTTTGTGAAGTCACCATGTGGACTAGCATTTCCTCACTCACACTTACCGTTCTGCAGAGACAGAGATCCTTACATTGAACTTTATTGGAGATACATTTCGCAACACAGGAAGCAGAAATAGCCTCATGAAACCTGGAAATGTTGGGAAGCATAATGAAACCTGGAAATATGTCACTATGGCCCAGATTGTACATTTAAATGGATTAACCAAACCAGGAATGAGTTGTTTTTGCGTTCTCCACCTCCTCCCCTTTCTTTTGTTATTTCCTCTCCCCATTTGTTCACTATTTCTCAGACTAGTTCCTGTTTTCTCTCTGGCACCAATTACACCCCCCTCCCCCTTATTTTTATATTATAGAGATTGGTGTCCCCTTTGTATTAGGTACTATGCAAACAAATAGCAAGAGACAGCCCCTGTCCAGAAGACCTTATAGTCTATACAGACAACAGACACAAGGGAAAAGAGCAGCAAAGAGATTTACCCAACATCACACAGAGAATCAGTAGCAGAACCAAGTACAGAACTCAGGTCTTATGGAGCCTGGTCCAGTGCCTTAGCCATTTGACCACACACACTTCCTCTTTATTGGGCACTGTTCACTGCAATATACTACTGTCTCTGGGACACATGACCACCTTCCCTGCTCCACTGTTCAAAATGTGGTTCCAAAAAGGAACCCTTGCAAGCTGTGCAATGTGCCAGTACTATCCTCCCTTGTTTCTGTCTGGCATTACCTTCCTGAAGTACTCCAGTAACCTTCTCTCACTTGCTGTGTATTGTGGTACATCGGACAGATGGGGTTTCCCTTGAGCTGAATGATGGAGAGCTGCGGATGGATTTTGAAAAGGACTGGAGTATAGTAAAAAAATAACCTAATGGAATTATGCATGATAATGATAACCAAATCCCATCTCTCAGGACAAAATCTGATCTTTGCATTGGTCAAGAAGCCTTTTTCCAGCATATACAGCTTTGTACTATTGGTAAGATGCATTACCACTGGTTTTCACCTTCCTTTGACACAATCAGATATTGCCACTGACAAAAGCAACTACTGTACCTGATGGCCAATGGTGTGATCTGGCAATGCAGTGCCAATAGGTCTCGAAATAAACATATTGCATACCTAACTATTCAGATATTTTTATTCTTTTACCACTGTTCTATGCACAGTACTATAACTGGTAACGGCCAGGAAATATTAAATGTATGATTATTTCAAGATCCTTTTTCTCAAATAAACCTAAGTAGGATATCATCAGATACCTTAGCTTCTTGAGTTCTCAAATGCATATTACAACTTCTGTCTAGGAAATGTTCCCATTTGTTTTGAAACTTGTACTCTAAATCAAAGATTATCATCACTTTTAGTCTCATATCTAGGTCACATACTGTGTTACACTCTTGAGAAGCCAAGGGTTAGATATTACTAGTAAAACTATGTAACATAAGTTCCTAAATTGCAACCAAACCAGGAACAAATCTAAAAATAAGTCACTATGAACATGAGCAAATTATCCCCTGTATCTTAAAAAGTAATGCAAAAAGACACCAAACTGTTGAAAGAAAAACAAAGCCACACAGCTCAAGCAATCTGCTAGGCACCATAACCAAAGGGTAAGAATCCTCCTTCAAAATGAGTATTGGATAAATGCAAAAGGAAATATGAATCACTACAGAGATTGTCTACTACATCCATGAAGAAAAAGTAACATCATTAAACAGTTGGTTTTTAGGGGTACTTTGAAAGTACACTATCAGGACTACTAATCCTGAAATTAAATCAAGCAGTTTTTGTTTTGGTTGGTCACATCACATTAAAAACCTTCTCGGCCAGTTTCTGGAATATTCAGATATAATATTAAGTGCAGGATGATTGTAAATGTCAATAAACACCTTGAGCTCACAAGAATAGAGCTGGGAAGCAGAGAGGAGGTACAGATCCTGACAGAAAAGCATGGCATGCACACATTTGCAATCAAACCTAGTATTCTGTGTTTGTTCTTGTGGGTTATTTCAGCAGAAAAACTGGGATTGTAACCATTTTTAAGGGTGATATTTTTCTAATCTGGAGGGATTGCTTTTGATTACGATGTTTAGAGGAAGTATGGGAATTAAATTTGTGACCTCTCAACTTTGCCAGTATCCCTTTAAAATGTAGTTTTGTTGCAATAAAGGACTACGTAAAATTAGCACCTTACTCAAAGCATTTGCTTCCTAATCAGAGCTGTCTACTTTAGATTTGGGTTGCGGGGCAGTTACTACTTTTTACTCCCATTAGCACTGCAGAACCCACACTGCTATGAGAGAGGGAGTTGGATCGAATTCTGGCTCTTGCATCACTAACAACATTGTTGACGAAGTTCTATGGCGGGGCTAAATTCTGTCTTTAAATCACCTATACAGCTCATGAGGGCACAACTGGAAGACAATGGGGTTTGCATCAGTTTAACTGAGGACAATATTTTTTCTGCATAATTTTTTATTACTAGTGATGCTGCACAAGCCGCCCTTGAAAAAGCAAAACAAACCCCTATAAACCTGACTCTGCAGGGCTGTCAATTAGAAAAAAATCCTTTTTACTGTATAATGGATACATTTGAACTGGAATCAGTGAGACACTATAAACAATGCTATTTTTACAGTCACATTTCACACTATCACTGCACCTTAATATCAAGCTAAACAAAGACACAGCTTTTTCATAAGAAACCACTGAACAGGACACTATAATGATTTTTGTCAATCTAATTTCTTCCCATGCCTGGTATGCAAAGTAAAAGGGAGAGTTTCAGGAAATAGGAAGCAGTCAGTGTAACTACAGTAGAACGTCAGAGTTACGAACACCTCGGGAGTGGAGGTTGATCGTAACTCTGAAATGTTCATAACTCTGAACAAAACATTATGGGTGGTTCTTTCAAAAGTTTACAACTGAACATTGACTTAGTACAGCTTTGAGACTTTACTATGCAGAAGAAAAATGCTGCTTTTAACCATCTAAATTTAAATGAAGCAAGCACAGAAACAGTTTCCCTACCCTGTCAAATCTTTTTTTAAACGATCCTTTTATTTTTTTAGTTTATGTTTAACACAGTACAGTACAGTATTCGTTTTTTGCCTTTTTTGGTCTCTGATTCCTGATTGCATACTTCCGGTTCCAAATGAGGTGTGTGGTTGACCAGTCAATTCGTAACTCTGGTGTTTGTAACTCTGAGGTTCTACTGTAAGTAAGTAATACACGGACACTTCTATGACCTTCTTCATGGGACAGGGTTCCCCCTAATGGTATGTTATAGAATTTCCTTTACAGGTTTGCGCATTTTCTTTTGGGTGTTCCGGAAAGATGGAAAGGACGGGAAGTTCCTAATCTTTCTGTAACATCATAAAATAAGATTGTAGCTTTTTGCTTCAGCAGGGAGCACTACATTTTACCCACTCACTGGTGAAAGGGAGAAGGCAGCTTAGAGCAGCTGGAGGGATATGGAGATACCAACACTGATTCAAAAGGAGCCTCTGGGAAGCAAAGGAAAGTTGTTGGATATATTTTTTAATATATCCAGCAGTTTGGTTTTGATTTTTCTTTTGTTAAAAATTTGGAAGGAAAAAGGGAAACAACCGGGGATGGTCTTCAAGCATCTTGGGGTGTGGATCTCACTGGACACTGGAAAAGCCTTTGCAGGGTTGATATTTCAGATGTGTTTATTTCATTAATAAGCCACATGGTGGTAGCAGGGCTTGGGGGCGTATATGATGCATGTGTTTATCTCTGTACTCTATAGGTATATAGATCTGGATACTGTGACGTATCCTCTCCATAGTTAAGATCACAAATGGCTTCCATTATAAAGCTCTATTTTAGCCCTTTTTTAGATTTGGCTTGGAAAATTGGTTTGGCCTGAAAATTTCCAGATTTACTCTAAAGGCAAAGAAAAGTGTTTCTGCAAAGTTTAAAGAAAGTTCATCAAACTGAGTCACACGTCACGAATTTTTTTTTTTAAATCACTCAAATGTGAAATGAAGACTTTGGTTGGTTTCTACCTCTGCTGGCAGACAGCAGGAAATGTCCACTCCCAAGGGGAGGAAAGCCTCTTTTCTCTTCCTCTCCCCTACCCTACTGCAGGCACAGAAAGATTCACTCCCAATGCCCAGCACAGTCTCTCCCCATCCCTTATCCCCTGGAGATGTAGCCCGTCCTTATCACTGACTCTGAGGCACTGGGCTTCACTCTGGCCATTCACAGCTTTGTCTCAAGGGGCTCCCCTCAAAGGCAGCAGAGTATAGCTACTGCTTTACTTCTCTACTGCTGCAATCTGCAACAACCAGCAAGGGGCACATAGTGTTATAATTTTCAGCTCCTTGCAGCAGTATCACCCCTTCATCATTACCCTCAGCACTGAGGAGAAGGAGGAACTGGTGGCAGTATAATTGTTCACGTCCTCCTATGCATGGGGGAAGAGGCAGGATTTTCACACCTGTCAGAGCTTCATTTGATATCATCCTCTACCATGGCAATAGTACTTATTTGATCCCAGTGTGGGGAAGGGAGAAGTCATCAGGAACAAGAAAAAAGGATGGAGAATCCTGGTGCTTATTACTTGTTTTCAAATGGTACCTGTAGAAGTCACAAGTGCCAGAATTCTCCATCCTTAGGATCAACCCCCTTCCCCTCCCTCCCAAAAAACATTTATAACATTATCTTCTCTATTTCTAAATCCAAACAGTTCACTTAAATGTGTTTATGGCACAGGCATTGTTTATGTATAAAACAGCTCCACCAGCAAGTGATCTGACTGCCAGGAAAAAAAATAGTGTTGAAAGAGTTAAAGAGTTTATTGTGCTTCTACACATTTTAAGAGATCATCTTTCAACAATGGCAGTAAAATCAGCATGTAGCCTTAATTTTCTATGGTTGAACCTTGAACGTGAATCATTATATTACAATGTAGTTATTGATTTCAACAGGAAGAGGATTAAGCCCAGAAAATCAGGTTAGGAACCTGAAACTGGACTGAGGAAAATGGAATTTTTCTGGTGCTAAAAACCTTTTAGGTTATGCAAAATACATTAAAATTTTAGACACGACATTTAACCATTTAGAAAATATTCTTAGTATATCAGAAAATAGCAGTCCTGAGACAAGATAGAGGAACTGAAGAATCTGACTCATATCTAGTCCTTTCTGAGTCAAAAATTGTATCACATTATATACACATTGCATAGTCATACTGTCTATCTACACACACATATATAGTGGCTGCCATTCAAAAGTCCTTATTTGTCAACAGTTATCACTCAATGTTCTTAGAAGCACCACATTTCTCCCTGGTCTTACAATAGGAAATAACTGTGATTGAGTGCTACCTGGTGGCAAATGTTGACTTTTTCATGGCAATCACTGTAGATAGTAATTATATGTAAAAAGTTATAACCAGTTGAAAACAGGGTCTTCTAATGGAAATGTCAGGCAAACTTAACTACAGGTGTTGGTATCTACTCTGCCTGTCATAGGAGGATATCATATGGCAATGAATTGAGTGTACACATTTAGGTCCTACATTCATCTACTGTATCAGTTATGATTATTCTTCATTCATTATTACAGATAGAGCTGGTAGAACCACCTATAGTTAAGGTTGCCTGACACTTTCCACTATATGTAGAGTTGAGTGAATCACTTTTTTGTTGTTTGCTGACGGAACAGAAAAATAAATGTAAAAATATTCAGGACTTTTTATTTTTTCAGCAAACCAAGAAAGTTAAAAAAAAAATTTTTGCCTTGACCAAAACATTTTGTTCTACCCTAAATGAATCATTTCATTTAGCTTTGGGATTTTTTAAAAAAATTATAAATGAAATTGAAGTAAAATTCAAAATGAAAAGTCATTTCCAATTGAAGTGTTTGAATATTTTCCTGAATTTGTTGGGTCTCCCCACCCCAGCTGAAACAATTTGGCTAAAGTTCAGCTGGAAAAATTTAATCCAGTTTTAATTAAAAGACCTTGTTTTCAGTGACTTATAACTGTGGCCAAACTTGGGCTGAAGTTGTCCAGGCTGGGTGTCTGCCTCACTCTGGCAGTTTAAATTTTTCTGCTTGTTGAAAGTTTCAGCTAACATGGTTCAGCTGTTTCTGAGAATATGATTAAGAAAAATGCATTATTTTGCCCGTATTATAAAAAATTCTCAAAACCATTTTGCTGAGAAGCTCTAGTGCTTCAGTGCTTCGGATCTGGGATGTGCCTTTTGCTGTTCCCTGTAAAAATTCACCCAATTTTGGCCAAGTTATAGATCTCTGAAAAATCTCAGCTTGCACATGCTCTGTCCCTCTCAGCTCCTACATGCCAAGTGGACTGCACATGATCTATTCCTACAGAGCAACTGAGCATACTCCAGCCGAGAGTTACAAGGGCTGGGTACGATTTTTCTTGCAATTGCTCGGCCCAGCTTTTAGGAGCTACTGTGGTGCTAGGCAGCTGAACAAAGAGCAGAGAGGCTGTCTCTCCTGTACTCTCAATGCTCATCCTGCTGGCACCCAGGCACCATGAAGGAGAAGGAACCACTTGATCTGAATGCAGTAGGAGTGAGAAATGAGAGGAGTGGATGTGGACTGCAGGAGCCAGAGGGTGAGGAGGTTGGATAAGGAGGAGCAGGGAGAGAGGCAAGAGCCCTGGAAGAGAGTGTTGGGTAGGAGAAGAGAGGGAGAGTAGCGGGGCAGGGCCGGATTATGACATTCTGAGGCCCTAAACTATGTCAAGTGTAAGAGACCCCATAACATAAAAAAAAAAAACAACAATTTATTATTTTCACAGAAAGGTCATTGAATATATAAACATGAAAGCTTTATATCTGTATATATACAAAGGCGAAGTTGTAAAAATAGAATAATAATCTAACTAAAACATGTCTTGCAATATGCCTGTTTGCATGATAAAATAATTTTAAACTAACATATTTTTGTCTATGATTTCTAAATTAGTAGATATGAAAACTTTATATCTACAGCAACACAAAAGCAGTTACAGTTACACAGACCAGTTTACTTAATGGAAGCAGTACAACCTGCAGTATGTCTGTTTGCACATCACTTTAATTTTAACATTGACATTTAAAACATTTTCTTTCATGATTTTTGGAGAGCAAAGTCATTGATGATGATCTCAAATGATAAGCTTTTCTTGCAGCATTTTCTAGGCACACATCTCCCTTCACGTTCGCTTCTCTATCCTCTGTCTCCCCGAGGACCACTAATTAATCTCAAGTAAACACCTTGGACACATAGCTATATGTGTGAAAGAGGAAGAAAGAATTTACCAGAAAAAAAGACTGGTAATCTCTAGACAGGCAGTGAGAACGTGAGAAAAACTAGCCTATATTCAAGCAAAGATAATGAATATTATAGGCTTTAATAACCTATAAATCATATATGCACATAGTTTGAAATAACTTGCTCATCAAGTACTAAGAATATTTTGATACACTATGTATAACTTCCTTCACTTCTCTCAAAACCCTCTATTTATCCTTTCATCAGCACTCTCTGATATTTACTGTGAAGGTTCCCGGAACTGACAGAGGGAAGCGAACACAAATTTATCCTCCTCAAGATCCACTCAACCCAAATCCATAAGATGGTCACCTGCAAACTCAATCATGTGAAGCATGGATAGCACATGAAGCAGAAAGTGGCATGTGCACTAAAATACACAACTGTACGTATGTACAGATCAAAGGAAGAAAGAACACACTAACACTTAAAAAGAAGAAAAATAGGAGCGAAGGCACTATATGACTGAGTGTGCTGGACCTTAAACAAAAGGTGGCAGCCTTCTGACTATTACCAGCCAAGGGAGATGCTATACATGACGTCACTCCTAGGACGAGTCCCATTCGAGTATGAGCTTGGCAGGATTGCTTCATGACACTGCCATCTCTGACCTCACATTTTTCCCAATGTTATCAGCAGTGAGATTATTTATTTATTTAAATAAGTTATGAAGGCACACTCAGAATTTTACCAGTAGTAGCTAGCCAACAAAACGCTGCCTTAGGAGACTGATAGCAGACTTACTCGTAGAAATACTAATTGTACAAGTGCAGTTATTGTTTTTTTCTCAGCCCTGGCCTCCTGCCTGTCAATAATGAACAATTAGTGAAGGGTAAGGGTATTTGTGTAGCCAGATGTGTATATTTTTGTCATATTTGAATGAAAATGTCTATATTTAGAGAGAATATTCTTTTCTCCGTATCTCCTTTATTTATCAACCGATTTTGATAAAATTGGAAATGGAGTCACCTTTTTCTTTTTTAAAGGTCCCTCATATTGCAAGGTCCTAAGCTGTCGTTTAGTTATCATATGCCTTAATCCAGCCCTGGAGCCAGGACATGGGGGTTTGTGGCTATGCTCAGAGTGGGAGATGGCAGGAGATTGGATGTAGATAGGTGCAAAGTGGGAAGGAGCAGAAACCATGGTGGAGGATGGTGGACAGAAGCAGAAAGAAGGGGATTGGATTGGACCAGAAGGCAAGTTTGGCAGGGGCTGAGATGAGGGGGTGGATAGGAATAGAAGGGAAACAAAAGCCAGTGAGGGGCAGATAGGAGCAGAGGAGGAGAGAGACAGGCTGGGGTCACAGGGGAAGAACAGTCTATAACTACTAGAGTACATCCACCTCAAAAACCTGGAATTGAACCCAGGAGTCCTGAGTCTCTACATTCCTCTGCTGTCTACAAATAGCGGTGATAGCGATTGGCAAAGTGTGTGTCTAATCACCCTCTAGTGGTTGATTCACATAGAAGATAAGAGCATCCGTTAACCCTGCTGTGGAACTAAAGGTCAAAACCCTGCTGATGATCCAACTTGTGGGTCAAGCAGGGCCGGTGCAAGGAAGTTTCATGCTCTAAGCGAAACTTCCACCTTGCGCTGCCCCCCCCCCAACTCAGCTAACTCCACCCGCCGCCCCCACCGTGGCAGCTAACCACGCCCACCCGCCCCTCCCACCAGAGGAGCCCCCCTGCGGCAGCTAACCCCGCCCACCACCCGGGGAGCCTGCCTCCCCCCCCGCCCGGGGAGCCCCGCCCACAGCAGCTACCCCCCCCGCAGCTAACCCCGCCTGGGGAGCCCCCCCTCCACGGCAACTAACCCCACCCACCGCCCCCTCTGCAGCAGCTAACCCCGCCCGGGGAGCCCCCTCCAGCTCACCTCTGCTCCGCCTCCTCCGCTGAGCATGCCGGCGCCGCTCTAATTCTCCTCCCCTCCCAGGCTTGCGGCGCCGATTGGAGGAGAATTAGAGCGGGGGCTGTGTGCTCAGCGGAGGAGGCAGAGTGGAGGTGATCTGGGGCAGGGAGCGGTTCCCCTGTGTTCTAGGCGGCCGCCTAGTTCGCCTAGTGGTTGCACTGGCCCTGGGGTCAAGATGGTTCCATGTGATTGAATTAGTTTTTGCAAAAAAAAAAAAAATTTTTTTAATTAAATTCTTAGGAAGTTACATCTGAAAAACTGCTAAGAGAATGTTACAGTTGCAAATTCAAGCACTCAAAAATTAGTAAGTGCCAGACATAAGGTTGCCTGGTGCAACCTTAATTTGGCCCCTTTGTGCATATGCACTATGATACAGTTCTTTCCTAGAAACCTAGCCTCTTGTAGAGAATCAGTATTTCTTTGTATCCTCTTCCTTCAGTGTCAGTTTGCTGGGTTTGGATGGTATGCATTAGTCAAGACCTGGGGGCCACACACTGAGGGGGGAACTTGCTTGACTTTGCAACTTTAATTTTCTTTTAGCAGCTTTTAAAATGTAATTATTTATGTTGCAGAAGCTCCCAGAGGCCCCAGTCAGGATTGTAGCCCCATTACACTTTGTGTTTTATAAACACTTAATTAAAAAGCAGGTCTAACCCTGAAGAGCTTACAGCCTAGGCCTTCACAAGACAAGTTGCTACTGTGGTGTGTAATAAGCAAGAGGAACAAAGAAGGAGAAAAGTAACTGTAAAAAGAATGCAATTACAAAAGCTAACAATGTGCAAGACTTGATTGTTCCAAAACACGTACACACACACACATCAATCACCACTGACTATTGTTATATTTGTGTGTGTGTTTGAGAGCGAGAGAGAGAGAGAGAGAGAGAGAGAAAACCACTGCCTGCTTCTGTTTTTGTTTTGTATTTTAAATCTCTGCTGTGTGTGTGCGAATATAATTTCTTTTGGAATCTCCGTTGGCAGGCTATCTACTTGATGATGTTGGACATGGTTTCATGAACCTGTGACTTAAAACAAAGATCTGTAAACTGGCTCTGGTGCTGGATATGCACCTGGCACCACTTCCCAATCTGTCCCCAGGCACCTCTCGCTCAAGTAATTAAGGTAGGATTTTGACCTAATTCCACATATTAGATGCACATCTTAAATGTTCTTGATGAGGATTTTCTTAAAAGGGAGAACAGCAGTATCTTATTTTAAATAATATGTTGTAAACATCTTCAATTATTTTGAACTTCAAATGACATTAGTAAAAATAGACTGGGTGAGCAATGAGTGAGTCACGTACTTGGTAAACATGTAACTCATCTAGGTTTCTAGCCTACTGCAGCTATCAAGATCTTAAGTTAACTGTATCGGAGAAGAGGAGAGGGAATTCACAAAACTGTAACAAGAGACCAGGGTCTTTGGCGACATATGGGCAAAAATAGCGTCTCTGACAAAACTATCTGGCTTTTATTTGATTTGAAGAAGACTTTAGATAAATGGAGGAGGTTGATTTCACAACTGAACACACCACCACTTGAAGGAATAGCCACTGCATCTCTTTAATCATTTAAAGTCTTGTTGGGCGCTTCCATTTTACTGGCAAGTGTAACAGTCCCAATGTAGGATTTGCCATACATTACTGTTGTTTTTCTTACGACTTGTGTTATGCCATCACCTCCAAAACTCAGCTAATATCAGGATCCCACGGTGGCAGGTGCTGTGCAAATGCATAAAAACAGTCCTTGCCTCAAAGAGCTTGCAAGCTAAACAGACAAAGAATGGAGGAAAGGAAGTCTTTCCCTTCAGCTTTACAGATGAAGAGCTAAGGTAAAAAGAGATTAAATGATTTGCTCAAAGTCATGTGGAATTTATCCCAGATCTTTTGAATCTCCATCCAGTGCCTTTACCACAACGCAATGTCTCCTCTCATTCTAACAAATCCAGTATTTACAGCCATCTCTGATAATGAAGGTAATTTCCCCCTCTTTCTGACCACCATCTCTAGTCAAACTAAAGGCTAAATTATAGTTCCCCTGTGCAGGAGATGTAGGTTATGTCTACACAGCAACTAGACACCCACAGCTGGCCTCTGCTCATGGGACTCAGGCTGCAGTACTGTTTCATTGCTGTGTAGACTCCAGAACCCTCCCACCTCATAGGGTCCTGGAGCCCAGGCTCTAGCCCAAACCTGGAAGTCTACACAGCAGTGAAACAGCCCCACAGCCCCAGCCTGAGTCAGCTGGTATGGACCAGCCACAGGTGTCTAGCTGCTGTGTAGACATACCCTTAGGGAGCAGGTAGAGGCCTTTGCTCCAGTGCATCTGTGGCAGAGGCAGCCATTATATGGCGGCTTAAAATTCAGAGGCCTAATGTTCAGCTCAAGGGTAGGAATAACTGCCATTGAAGTTAATGGGAGTCACTTGTACTAGGCAGACAGATAATCAGGTTCCTAAATGGCAAGGAAGGAGGTGGGATAGCACCATCTGCTGTAAGCATCTTACCTGTATTCTGTTTCACTGAACTCCCTTTTCTTGATTTTGCAGCTCAAACCTCTAGTGAAATAATTATGGTGGCAATGAGTTCCTTGTGGAACTCTTGATCCCTTTGGACAAGGATTCTAGTCTGAAGAGAAAAGCTGACACTAAACTTTTCCCTTGGGCTGCGATCCCTCACCAGCTGATCACTAACCTAACAAGAATTTTAATATTTTTTGAAATTCTATTTACTATATAGAGATTGACCCAAAACAACTCCCGGGAGCTGATCACCATCACAGATTTGGGCACAAGGTGACATTTGCAGAAATCTGATCTGTCTTTACAACAGCCAACACACCTCAGCTCCTCCCAGACCTAGACACCAGCCTCACCCAGGTAGACCCTTTCCAAAGGTCACCAGGCTCCAGCAGAAATATCCCCCTCCCAACCACATGGGTAGCAAACCTCAGGGGCAGAGGCATCCTCAGAAACACCACAGACTCTCTGGAATTCACCAGAAGCAGTGGTAAAGCAGGGTGAGGCTCAGTCTGGATCCCCCTGATCCTGAGACACAGACACCAGCAGAGAGCCTTTCTCTGAGGTCATGTCCCTCTGCTCTGGCCTCTGGGCATTTCCCCTCCTCCCCCAGGCCCATGGCCATAAAAAAAAGTACCTCAGGATGCCAGTGATGACAAAAAATTCTTCCCTCTATAGCTTCATCTGTGAACATTCTTCTCCCTCTGCTGATTGCCTTCCCCCTAACTTCCTTCCTCATCTCACCTTCCAACTCAAGTCCTTCACCTGTCAGCCTGACTCCCTCTGCACCCCACCTTCCTCCTCCTTCTCTTTCTACCTGCACACCTCTCTACCCTTTCTTCCTCGCTACCTTTTATCCTACCCCCTGCTAACTCATCCCCTTTTGTCATTCCCTCCAGATGTTCCTATTACCACTGCCAGGACTTTGCCTTTATAACACATCCCTTTCACACACCCCACCCTTCTCCTGTTTTTGGTAAGCTCTTCTGGGCAGGGTGTCTTCCTAAACATCTGTATCGCACTTTTGGGCGTTACTATTCTAAATAAATAGTAATAGATAAATCCAGTTAAGAGCTAGATTTTTCTCCCCTTTCTTACATTGTGCAGGTCCTTGTTCAATGAACACTTCATCAATGGGTCTATTAATCAGTAGGACTATTCACAGAGTAATATGCAATTGAACATGAGAAAGGGTAGCAGAATGTGGCCCTTAACAAGGAACTACTATAGAATTCTTGGTTTTCTTTCAACATTTGATTCCAAGGCGATCGATAGGATCTTGGATTCAAAGTTTTAGGCAGCTTCCATTTTGTGCATGTGTGAAATGTTTCTGTACTAGGTCTAGCTTTAGCCAGTGCCATTAGCCCCCAGCATTCATGAGCAGCTAATATAATTTAGAAAGAAAAAAAGGATAGGATAAAAAATACTTCCTGGTGAGATTTCGGATAGATACAAGGCTCTCAGCTAATCTGCAATGTCCTCCCAGAAATAATAATGATTAACCACATCATATAATGCAAATATTTCAGGCAGATATTAAAATAAACATAACAATAGAAGAAAAATTTCTACCCAGAGAAAAATATGTTCATATCCAGTAGCAGATTTGATTTATACAAATTGTAATAATAATTCCTTTGTTTTTAAGTCAAGGCATTTTTGATACTTGACAAAACCCAGAGACCAAGACAAATATTTCAGTTTGATATGTACAGTGTATTAAAAATACAATGGGAGAAATTGCAAAGCCAGAGAAAACATCTTTATTAGAGCGCTCCAGACTCCCTAGGGCACTGGAAGATTTCTTAACCTCAATAGAGTTGTTTAACAGTGGACTTGATCATGCATTGGACCAGATGGCATTTTTTCCCTTCTACTTGTTCATAGCAAACACCATCCCAAGAGTGAAAGTTTCAGGCAAATCAATATTACATAAAAGAGTCCAGCAGAAATTCCACCCTACTGTCAGTCTGGACAAATATGTCTAATTCTATAGGATTATGAGACGTCACTCACTAACTGTTTAAATGGATTAACTCCACCATACACTGCTCTACAGCCAAAATGCTTCTGAAATAAATGTAGTCAAACTTTACTAATTCTGGGTCACTGAGAACGAAAATGATGCTTAAAATTGTTGATTGGCTCTAGTTTTCAAGATATGCTATTGGGTCAGTATATACGACCCTTGACTTGGGGATGGCGGAGGATAAGTGAGTTATAAAGGGAAGGGATCTCAATTTAAACCAGAAATGACTAAAATACATCTTTGACTGGATCTATGAATAAATCTATGACTGGGTTTGGACAGTACTTGCTTTTTAGGCAAAACAATGAATGATGCAATCTGAAGCTGGTATTGCGTCATACATGATATGAATTGCATCATGTTATTCCTAGAAGTCATGGATGATGCAATCATAACGAAGCTTACATCACTCTGCTGAACAAATTGCCCTATATCACCTCTAGAAATCATACAGTGTCGTGCTCTCTTATTTGTCAGTGTTTGATTTTGCAAAGGGACACATTTCAGTTTAGCCAAAGTGAGCAGAGATGCCTCGTACTTGTGTGAACAGTGCAGATAACTTCTGCTATGTTTGAGGTGAAGTGACTTTTGCATCACAAAAGCGCAGTATAACCACTATGGTTAAGAAAGCCTATCACCTTTATTTTGGCTGCAAAATTGGAGATCAGGACAAGAGGTGGTCCCCACACATATGCTGCAACACTTGTGCAACAAATCTTCGCCAGTGGTTGAACAGGAAAAGGAAATCTATGCCTTTTGCAGTGCCAATGATTTGGAGAGAGCCAACAGATCATACCAGCAATTGTTACTTCTTCATGGTGCCTCCAGTTGGGAAAGGTGTGTCAAAGAAGAAAAAGTGGACTGTGCATTATCCAAACATTCCATCAGCTATACGCCCAGTACCCCCACGGAGAAGGACTGCCGGTTCCTGATGCACCAGAATCATTCTCACTTGAGTCAGACGAGGAAGAGGATGAAACTTCTGGTCCTGAACCATCAATGTCACAGGACCCACATTTTCTCCCATCCTCCTCCTCTGAACCACACCTCATAACACATGGTGAACTGAATGACCTTGTCCGGGATTTGGAACTACCCAAGAGTAAGGCAGAGCTGTTGGGCTCCAGACTACAGCAGTGGAATCTCCTGGCAGGTGATGTTAGGGTTTCCATGTTCCATGACCGTCAAAAGGATCTTGTCCCATTCTTCTTCATGGAAGGTGATCTTGTAGCCTGCAACAACATTGATGGTGTGATGGCAGCCCTCAACATCGTTCACAATCCAGATGAGTGGAGACTGTTCATTGATTCATCGAAGACGAGTCTTAAAGCTGTTTTACTGCAGAATGGCAATGTTTTGCCATCAATTCCAGTTGGTCATGCAGTCCATATGAAGGAAACCTATGACAACATGAAACAACTTTTGAGGTGCATAAACTATGACCAACATCAGTGGCAGCTTTGTGGCGATTTGAAGGTTGTTGCTCTCTTGCTTGGTCTGCAGACTGGATACACAAAGTACTGCTGTTTTCTCTGCGAATGGGATAGTCGTGCAAAAGATTCCCACTACATCAAGAAAGATTGGCCACTCCGACAGTCATTGGAGCCTGGGAGGAAAAGTGTTCAGCATCCACCACTTGTTGAATCAAGGAAGATTTTGTTACCACCCTTACACATCAAGCTGGTCTGATGAAGAACTTTGTCAAGGCCATTGACAAAACACAAGCAGCTTTCAAGTACCTCCGTGGAAAATTTCCAAGGTTAAGTGAAGCTAAGATAAAGGAAGGTGTCTTTGTTGGTCCTCAGATTCGTGAACTTCTTCGAGATGATGCATTTGACCATGCACTGCGTGGCAAGGAAAAGACGGCATGGAAAGCCTTCCAGTTAGTGGCAATAAATTTTCTCGGAAACAACAAGGCAGACAACTACAGGTTGTTGGTGGAAAACCTCCTCAAGGCATACAAAAGCCTTGGTTGCAACATGTCACCAAAGATACATTTTTTGCACTCTCATCTAGATTTTTTTCCACCGAACTGCGGAGCAGTGAGCGACGAGCACGGCGTGCGATTTCACCGGGACATTGCAACAACGGAGAAACGCTATCAGGGCAAATGGAGCCCATCAATGCTTGCAGACTATTGCTGGACAGTGACAAGAGATGCTCCATTTAATGAATACAAGAGACAAGCCAAGAAGCGCCGAGTAGACACTGAATAGGACTAAACTATGTACATAATAGATTTTGCCTTTTGTTTCATAATAAATTTTATTTATATAACGCTTTTGCTCATTTTTAAAGTGTTACATAAACAGGACAGGTGAAATATTATCATGTAAAGCAACCATAAACACATGAAAAGACCTAGGTTTACAATTTATGATTAAAACTCTACTATCTACACAATATACATAGACATAAAATGTAAAAACTTAAATATCTTAGAAACAGTAGCCAATCAGTTGTTTTAATTGTAATATTTGAATTCAGCACATCAAAATACATAATAAATAGCACATTTTATCTCTGAAGCAGACGACTTCTCAAAAATTGTAGACCAGTATTATTTGATTAAAAACTTATTTCCATTGCCTAGCTAATAATTCCAATAACTGTTTCCCATAGACTATATCAGAGATCACTGACTGTAATTTGTTAAATAACATTACCACAAGCCAGGAAGGTTACGAGCCCTCAGCCCCATCAAATTACATAGACATTTGGGAAGAAATCCTGCCCCATTGAAGTCAGTGGTAAAACTCCCTTGTAGAGATTAAAAGCAGATTCTGCCAGGCAAAGTTCTAAGGTCTTTCCAAAGATAAACTACAACGAAAATCTTATTTTCTTTGGATTTTGGTTATCATAGTATGACATGGTGTTATTCACCCGGAGCAGGAGGCTGTCAAAAGCCCACCTGCCCCTCTTAAGTGGTGTATCTTTGAAGTGGAGCTGTGTATGGGGGCCATTGAGGGAAGCCTGGGAGCCACCTGCATATCATAGATAGGGATACCTCTGTGACAGCTCCAAACAGTGGGGACAGGGGAATTGTGGATCCAGGACAGCCTCCAGGTAAGTGAATTCCACTCCCATGGAGCTCCACTCACAAAGCCCAAACATCTGGGCTTCATGCAGGGAGGGGTGAATTGTGCCCAGAAAGTGTACTCTTAAGCATGAGTAGCAGTGCACTGTCCTTAAATTATATGGCTCCAATTAAATATTAAAGCTTAAGGAGGCAACCATGGAGTTTGCCAATAGTTATTTAATCAAGTGTGAAGTGGAGCATCTGAAAAACATTGCCACATTCTGGAAACACAGTGCCCTTATTTGATATCACCGTATAAGCATCAAACTATTTTGTTTTAAAAGCCATGGTAAATTTGTGAATGAAACTGTGCAAGAGGGATTTAATAAGAGATCCACAGCAAGTGTTCAGTGGTCTAGATGTTGCCTGCCACCAGGGTAGCATGAAATCATTTGATAATTACACCATAGCCATGCAGGATTAGTGTACCATAAAATATAGGACTGCATTATTTTTATTTATATAACAGATGGATCTAAGAGAGGGATTTTTTTAAATGAATGCAACGTCATGACAGTGTTGACAGATGATTTAAAAGTGCTACAAGATGGTCAAGCCAAAAACCTAAGAATGTTTCCATTTCCCTTTTTCTTGTGTCAAGGAGAAGAAAGCAGAGAAACAAATGTTGACTAATGATATGAATTCCATCCTGGGGATTGGATGAGGTACAATATTTTGGGGTTTTTTTGTACATAGATCTTTATGTTTTCTTCCACTTGCTATCTATCTTAGATATTACCTAAGATGGCCCCTATTATCATAACGCCTGAGTCCCTCATAAGCTTTAGTGTGTTTATCTTCACAACACACTAGTGAGTTAGGGAAGTAAAAATACTGAATGCTACTAGAAGTGCAGTAAATGCTAAAAGTATATTCTGGAAGTAGAACGGCAATATTTCAAGAAATCTCTGTAAAAACACAGAGGCTTGAGGTGTGTGTTAAAGCAAGGAGAGCTTGTATTTTAACAATTACATTATTTTATTCATAAGCTATTTAACTGTCATATTGCAGAAATCAGAGCCTGCTGTTAACTGCAGCCGTCTGTTCTCTTGTGAAGCCAAATAGCCCCAACTTCCGATATGAAGGTTAACCTTCTTGACCCCTGCAGCCATACTCCACAACAGCTCCTCCGCACACAAGCCCCAGATTTCATTTTTTAATCTGTATCTGAACTTTCTGAACGTTCAGGTGCATTCAGATCTGTCAATGTGATGAGCCACAGGTCTTCATAAACAGGCATTTATCAGGGAAAACAGCACTAATTTACAAAGCAGTCTGCCTTCCATTTTGGTTTATTTCTAGTGACCCCATCCTTTTCTATACCTGCCCACAGAGCATAGCAACATCTACTGGTTGAACTGCATAACTGCACATAAATATTACTACCAGATCCAGGGTTTGACCCAGGCTTATCACTAAAGATATAGTTTTAGCATTATTTTCTTTCTACGTTCAGGAAGTTTTATTGGGGACTGTCTAAAGCTGAAATTCAAAGTGATTTCAGGATTCTGAAATCCTGATTCCCACTTGCCCTCTGAAAATGCTGTTTAAGTGATGCTTAAGTAGTGTCTAGGACTTGTGCTGGTTCTCCCTCCACAGGGGTGGGAGTGGAAACTGCACACAAAGAGGCTGTTTAATTTGGCACATGGCATAGCAAATGCAACAAAATATCTGCACACCTGATAAGCTGACTAGGTCATTTTTTTGAGGAAAAATGGATTTTTGAATTATATGAACTTTTTCTGCAACATTTTTGTATTGCTTAATTTTTTTGAGAAATAAAACCAACATTTTTTTCAGTTTTTCTCTTTCTTTATTTGTTTTAATCTCCTCCACTGTCTCCTTTCTTTTCTCACTCCACCTCTCTTCCTTCCAGTGGAAAGAGAAGGGAGAAAAAGGGGACCTTTTTTTTTTTTTTTTTAATTGAAACAAAATTGAGGGTTTAATGAAAAAAAATTAAAAATCAAAATAATTTAAGGTAAGAGAAAGGGTTTCTTTCCTTTCCAATATTTTCATAGTAAATACAAAATACTTCTAGTCCTACTATTAAGTTTCCCATTTTGTTTCCCATATTCTCCTGAAGACGCCCAGTTCCAGATACTGTTTCATGGGCTCCCAGGGAAACAAACTGGCAGTAGCCAAGCCACACTGTACCCACACACTTTTAGTCTCTATCCTCTCAGTTAGGTTGTTTGAATCTATGCCTGAAGGAATTTTGCTGAGACCATAGTGATTAGAAGTTGTGGGCAGGACATCCTGCCCTCTCACTTGTAGTAAGACTTAGGAACATCAACATTATCGGGGCGTGTTGGCAGTTGAGTGTCTCAGACTCCCTCTGGGCAGCAAGAGGGAGGCTTCCAAATGGCAGAACAAGGCTAAGAGATGGCTTCTATGATCCAGCTCTTAGCGAGCTGGGCAAGTCCCTCAGAAGATAGAAGGAGGCTCTGTCTCCCTCTCTAAAACAACCACAAAGCTTAGTAGGTTTATTAATGGAGAGAGCATTTCCCTCCTCTCACTGTGGTATCTGGGCTCCTCATTCCCCTTCCTTTAGTGGCTGTTGGTGTTTTGATTCCTAGGCCAGAAGGGACCATTGTGATCATCTCATCTGACCTCCTGTATACCACGGGGCCATGGAACCACCCCTCTGAGAGACTCCATTAGATTGTCAGGGAATAATACTTTTAATATTATAAACCCAAGCTTTTAACTTATTTTGTATTTAATGCTTGCTCCAGTTTCACCAGAACTTAAAGGCACCCAGATGTCTAGTAAAAAGATGTAGATTTGTTGATTTTTATAGCATACTTATGACTGAGGCTGCAGTGAGGGAAATGAGTAAGAAGGGATATGATAAATGAATGGAAAATAATAAATGTCATAGATAGGTGAATGGCATCTACCTTTTCTCACAATACCAGATAAGGGGACATGCAATTAAATGGGAAGGCAGCTAATTTAAAACAGATAAAAGGAACTATAGTTTCACACAACATGCAATTAGCCTGTGGAACTCATTGCCACAAGATGTAATTTAAGTCAAGAGTTTAGCATGATGCAAAAACTGACTGGATGTTTATTCTGAGAGCAAAAACGTGCACAGTAATAATTGTAACAATTTTTAAATAAACGAAAGCTTTGAAAGGGATATAAACCCTCAATGTTCCAGGGTAGAAAGGCAGTTTATTCCATAACTGCCTGCTGCAGGGTTTCTTGAACTTTTCTCTGAAGCAACTGGCTGGAGCCAGGGTACTGGACTATATGGACCACTAGTCTGATCCAGTATGGCAATTCCTGTGTCCCTTTGACTGGACTAACTGATATGTCATAAATCCTATCAAGGCTAAGGCTAACAGTCATCTATTACATTAAGGACTAGCTGGCAAATGATTTACTTTCATGGCTGACTGATCATGCTAAATAATTAGCTTTTTAATTTTTTAAAAAGTTCTCTCTACTTGTTTCACAATGACAGTTGCAGGTTTTATTTAGCTATGATTCCTGTACTAGTCAGCACATTGATAACAACATAAACCAAGAAAGCAGGGGTAATGCATGGTTATCAAACCACTCCCCAGTAAGGAATTTCAGATATTCCAGTCAGATAGTTAAGGGCCATCTCTTTTAAAGGGAGAACAGACTGCAGATGTCAGATCTAGTTACACCTCAGAAAAACCTTATGAGAATGCAAATGTCCAAAGACATCACCCTGCACACATCCAGGCTAGAGATCAGGCTTATTTCAAAAAGTACGTGTCTGCCTTTCCCCATTTAGGAAGCAAGAAGTCAACGATATAGCTGTCAATAGGGAATATGGTTCAAAAAACACAGCTGTGGGATTAAGAACAAGAGACCAAGAGCAAGTGTGCTTGAACAATAATCCTTTTTTAAAAAATGCTCTGCACTCCACATTTCATGTTTTAAGATTGGATCTGTGTATTAGTCAGCAAAAATAATTTTATTTAACTGTCTCTGCTGCATAATAATGGAAAAGAGAAACAACTAGCACATGAGTAACATACTAGACAGATCTCACATTGCCAGATCTCTGGGCTAAAGTCAGACATCAGAAATACACAGCCATGTTCCACTGAAGTTGATGTTCATTTCAGGGGTGTAACTGAGGGCAGAATTTGATGTTTGATCGTGACATGGAAAATGACCAGAAAAGGAAAGGCCGGCGTGTGGAAAAGTTTCTGTGCTACTGCATGCTCAACTTGAAGCACCTTTAAAAGGGCTTGATTTTTAGAGGGCAGGTGCTCACCTTTTTCTGAAAATCCAAGCCCTTTTGGGCATCCAGAAACTAAAGCACCCAAAATCACTAATTGCCTTTCAAGATTTAGGCCACAGTTTGTATAATGACGGCCTAAATCCACACATCTTCAAAACCTCTCCAAGCTTACATGCCACAGTGCTTTGGCACTAAATTGACCATGGTCATCTCAGATTTTTCTGTCGGAGGAGGATATACATTGGCTAGAGCTGGCTGAGAGATATTCACTATGATTATTCAAAAAATGTTGGCTTTTTCTTTGAATTCATTGTTTGTGAATAACTATTTTTGTTCTTCAGACAGCTCTAGACACACTGGGGCTGGTTTTGGCAAGTAATTTAAGGTTTTTTCCTGTCATTCATTCAATTATTCTCAAATACATTTTTTCCATTGTTCTCCTTATAATTGGTGAAAACAGACCATTTGATATTAAGTCATATACCTTTGAATCAGGTGCATGGTGTAGTCAAATACTATAATGTAGTCAACTGTTCCATTAACCCATAGGGTGAGAGTGTTTAACTAACCCCCACCACAGACTCATTCAACTAGATCATGTATGTAGTAGGTAGTGGGATATGAGCTATTGGCCGGAGCAGGAGTCAGGAGCAGGGAATCAGACCAAATGGCAGAGGTAGAAATCAGAGCCAAAGATCAGAACCAGAATCAGAAGTCAAATGCCAGAGCCAAGAGTCAAGCCAGAAAACAGAGTTAAAGGTCAGAACTGAGTTACCTGGAGTCAGGGAAGACAAAAGCAGGGCTAGGTCCAAGGCTTGGACGGGGTAGATTAAGGCAGAAGTAGAAACTAACACAGCTGCACTCCCATACTTTGGGCAACCAGCACCCTGTTACTGTTCTTTAGAGCAGGTCTTATAATTCCCTAAGCCAATCAGGTGGTTTAGCCAATGAGGTGGCTCAATTGGGGCCCAGCTGCACTCATTAGACTGCCTGTGGGTTAAGCTAGCAGGTAAGCAGGATACCAGGGGGTCCGTGCTCTTGACAATATGTAGTCAAATGTTTTGCAAGGTCCCCAGAACAGCTGTATCTATTACACAGTGTTGAGCCCTCTTGAACAGATGCCAGATAGATTACATCACAGCCAGCTTTGTGAGATTCAAGAATTGCCCTGGGTGAATCAGCATACAGGAGAGGCTAAATAACATGCAAAAGAAACAAAATCTCTACAGTATGCTTCATGAATGGTAGTTATTCAAATCTCCACCCTCTACCTGTGCTATCTCCATGACTTTGTTAGTCTCGGGCTAAAAATCTACATAAAATGCTACATAAAGATTGACAGTCTGTTAGGTACTGGGCCATTTGGGAGACCAGGACTGGGGTTATTTTTAGCTATCACCATCTGAGTAACAGCTGCCATCTTTTTGAAATTACTCATGGTTAGCCACTTGAACAAGGGGGAGGGATGCTGCTGGGGGGTTGAGGTGAGGGTGGGGAAAGAGTGAATGTTATTTGTATGACTGCATAGAATGCATGCCACAGAGGCTGTCAGGGAGATACAGGATGTTTAACAAGGAAAAACTAACAGAGAGTCCTGTGGCACCTTTGACTGGTAATTCATGTTAGCCTGTGGACTCACCAGTACCATAGTTTTTAGATTAGTCAACATGTTAACTCAGCAGATTGCAAAAATGCTGATCAGGAAAGAGGATGAGAAGCTAGATGGCACAACTCATCAGATATGAGATGATATATTTGTTTTTAATAGACCACTTTGAATTACCAAAATTCATCATGTTCTAGGTTCCCGATGAAAGATCACACATATAATTCCTGGGAATCACTGTCTTCTAAGCATCTATGATTCACTGAAATAATTCAAATAAGAAAAGAAATATAATGAATGATGAAGCAATCAATAACTAATTGAAGAATCAACAATTCTGTATTCAAATAATTCATTAAATGTTTCACTCCTACCTAGAAAACTGGAAGACAATTCAGCAATGAGAGAGCTATTCACTGTACCTCTTAATTCTAAATAAGATAAAGGGACCAAATTCTGTTCTCAGTTACTCTGGTTTTATGGATATGTAACTCCTTTAATAGGAATAGATATAGCTGTGACCAGAATCGGACCCACCATCTGCAAAACAGGGATGAAATCCTGGCTCTGTTTAAGTCAAAACCAAAATTCCCATTGACTTCCATAGGGTCATGATTTCACTCTCAAAGAATATTTTCCATATTAAAAAGGAGTTATTTGATTGGGCTTAAGAGATCAATGAGAAGGATGGGGAAATTGCTTAACCTATTTTATGATGTGCACATGATCCTTGAAGGTTATCATGAGAATTACCTACTCTTATCTCATTGTTCCCAAGAAAACTCAAAAGATCTAGATCAGGGGTTCTCAAACTTCATTGCACCGCAACCCCCTTCTGACAACAAAAATTACTACACAACCCCAGGAGGAGGGGGGGGGGGGGGACCGAAGCCTGAGCCCACCTGAGTCCCACTGCCCTGGGGGGTGGGGGCAAAGCCCAAGCCTCACCACTCCGAGAGGGGGGGCCAAAGCTGAAACTCAAGGGCTTCAGCCCCAGGCAGCGACTCTGTAACCTGAGCTCCGCCACCCAGCAAGTCTAAGCCAGCCCTGACTACCCCATTAAAATGGGGTCACGACCCACATTGGGGTCCTGACCCACAGTTTGAGAACCACTGATCTAGATATTGGTTTTGTTTGATCAGTTTAAAGAGTTTCACTACATTTACTATGTGTGGTAGCACTGCATAAATGCAGCATTGACATATCTACTTGAAAAACAAATAGGAAGAAAAGTAAGTGAGACAATGTTGTCTGTCCTTGGAAGAAACGTGTGTGTCAACATATAAGTTACTCATTAAAAAACAACAACAACAACCCTAGAATCTAAATGTACAGTGGTCACAACTGAAGTCAATATTGCCCCACCATTATCACAGATATCTCCTAAATTTAAAGGAACACGATGTCAGATATCAGAGTGTAATCAATATTTGGCTATAACTGACTTTTAAATAATAGTCACTATAGTTTATATTTTACTGTAAGGGGAAAAGTCTATCAGTTTTCCAGGCACAACCCGCCTTTCCTAGTGATGTTAATGTGTCAGGCTGGCACCAGACTTTTTTGCAAAATTGGCCATTTCTTCTTCTGTTATTTTGTACAAATGTAGGGCATGGTAAATGCAGTGTAGGGGCCTGGATTGCTTTGAACTAACCAGAAAAGAGAAGAGAGAAGCATCTGTGGAGGGATTTAGTGTTGACAATAGGATAAAGGTGGCTTCCTGTGTCAAGCCACTGCTACCATGGATCTTTCCTTTTGCTTTTCTCAGCGTAAGCCCCATGTTTACAAAATCAGAAGTAGGAACTTAACACATTTATTACTTTGCTTTGTCTAAACAAGTGGAAGAGATGACAGAAAGTTCGATTCCTGTTTACAGATGTGCTCAGATTTCTAGCTTTTACTGCAGCTGTAGCATATCTCAGATTTTAACTCCCTTTCCCAATATCTTTAACTTTAGACAGCTCAGTGCTGCTCCAGTTCATGTAATGTTTTCAAAGTCTTTTATGGCTTCGTCCTGCCCTATTGAAGGCAATGGGCGTTTCGGCATTGAATTCAATGGGAACAGAATTGGGCCTTCAGTCACCCCACTTTTTTAACACTTTAGGCTTAGTGATCACCATTTCATATCTGGTGGATGTGTCCCTTGATGGAGAAAAGAAAATTTCCTTTACCTGTCAATGTCTCTTCTTTGTCACTAGATGTCAATTAGGATGTATGATCTTGTGGTGGAAGCACTGGACTGGAACTTGAGAGAGCTTAGCTGTGAAAAGGCTTTTCTTGAAAAGTCACTTAGCTTACCTGTGTCTGAATTCCCAGTTTTCTGCTTGTCTGTTGTATTCACAACCTATGTCTGTCTTCTCTATTTAGAAAGTAGCTCTTTAGGACAGGAAATGTCCCTTTATGTGTTTGTCTGGTTCCTACCACAATGCAGACTAAAAATAATTTCTCCATCCCTAATAAGTAAAGTGTTAAAGGAATTGACTGTACAACTGTTGTACTGTAAGAAAGTTGCTCTGTTTGTTTAGGATAGCATTTATTCATTACAATAATTCTATACTGTTTCACAGTTTGGGAATAAATTGTTTCTGAAGGAAAGATTCAGAGATGGATCCATAACTGATAGCTTTGTCTCTCCAGAATACAGGATTGTCTGTTGGTGAGGATCAGGAGACAAGTCATCTTGTGATATCAGTGAGAAGCAGGGATTTATTTTTATTTTATTTTGAATAAAATGTGAAATTTTTGAAATTTGAATTTTTGGGGATGAAAATATGTTTGAATGATTCAGAACAAAATGAAAACATTTACATGGGAGTGTTTTTAAACCTTAGTGCTTAAACTCTTTTCTTCTACAGCTTAGTATCAGACCATCAGATGCTTGGACTATTAATAGTAACTACAGTAAAAAACAAATGAATAAACAGTGAATACTTCTGAAACAACATGTTAGTAAATATGACATAAAGGTAAGCAGTTGTTAATATTAATAAGGAAACAAGTTCTAACAAAATAAGCCTTCCTGTTGTTTATTAGAGGTTATAGGAATTACATGTACAGTATATAAAAAATGTTAATAGCAAAAATGTTCATATGATTGATTTTAACAAAACATTCTTCTTTGGATTAACTGAACCCCCCCCCCCAGCTTTTTACAATTTATTATGCAACAATACACGTCTATTTTTTAGGTTCCTAAAGTTTAAAATCTTAGATGCTCATGTAACTCTACTTCTTAAAATTAAAGCAATTGGAATTTTGCTGCATTCAGATGGCATGGTTGTGGTGAGGGTTAGTTAACAAAATATTGGTTTCATTATAAGGTCAGTTGTTGCAAGTTTAAAAAGTAATTTTGTTTGTGAACACTGTACTTTACAATTTGAACATTTTGCAACATAAAAAATTCATTGGACATAGGAGGTTACAATTTTTATTGATTTAACTATTTCTCTTTATTAAAATATACATGAGACCAAATAGAATTTTGATTTTCTTTTGTCTTTATGAAAATAATTTAACATGTTCTTTAAAAAGTTAAGGTTCGATGTAAAGTTCATTCTCCTAAACAAACAGTACAAGTCACATTTAACATGTGGTGCACTTTAGAAGGCAAGGGTTTGTTTAGATAAAGTGCATCTATATAATTGTAATGGGAAATGTGTTTTTCATTTGATAAACTTGTATGTTTTCAGTTTACATCATACAGTTTATATGTTGGATAAATCTATTACCAATATCTAATCTGGATAACATAAAACAAACAAAAAATCTATATTTCCTATACATTACACATTTGGCATAATGGTTTTACACTACGATGTAAAATACATTAGAAAAATCAAACTTGTTACCAGGGAATATTATATACAATTATCAGTATTGAAAATGTTTCTCTGGTAAAAATGTCTATAATTTAATTCCTCATGAGTCCCTTATTTTGCAATATCAATTTGATTTTAACTGGATATTCTTCTAATATTTTCCACATAATTTTCTTTCATATGCATCAAGTGTGTTTTCACTATTGTAACACATTCAAGATCTTAGACCACTGCCAGATCATTTTATGTATCAGGTATTTAAAACACCATTGGGTGGCTTTCAAAGAATGGATCGAACCTCTAGAAATAATATATAAAGCATTATTCCTCTGATTGTCTCTTTCAAAGGAAATCCCTTTCCTTTTTATGTTGACACATATCACAAGAACTCTTGAGATGATTCCTAGGAAGTGAACATTAAGATAATTTTAAATGGGTGATGCAAATCCTTTCTTTCAAAATTTAGAAGAATCCAAAATAGCTGTGTTTTTTTAATATTGAACAATGATACTATTCAGTGGATGGATAACTGTATTTTCTAAGAACAAGATATAAAAAATATCTTTATCATACTGAGAATAATTGTATATCTTCCATAGTCGGACTCACTGGCTGCTTTTTTATGAAATGTTGTTTCAAGACCATTGGCAAGAACAGTCTGTAGGTTCTTGGATTGAATAGTTGACCCATGTCGAGTTGCCACTGCAGTACAATTGCACAGTTCGTCTTTGTAACCCAAGTTCCCTGCAGCATTTGCAGAATCTTGCATATGCGTTGATGTTGTAGTTATAAATGCTAGCAGAAGGGCATTTTCCATCACATGAAACAATGTTTACCTGTTAATGAACATTTTAAATGATCATTGCATTTAAATGATTAAAAAACCTGAGTTTGAGATTTTTCAAAGAGGCCTTAAAGTAGTTAAACACCCAAATCTCACTGAAATTCAACGGAAGCTGGGCAGCAAACTACCTTACGCCTCTTTCAAAATCTCAGCCTATGTGAATAATAAAATGACTCAGCTAGGTCCACACTTTGAGGACCTGTCAAATGGAAATTTTCCATTGATTTCAATGAGACTAAGATTTGGCCACTATGCAACATACTCAGCTCTAACAAAAGGTTTTCTGAGATTTAATTGTAAAGAATTCATAATGTTACTTTGGCTAATACACAATACTTGGTGTCACTGGCTGGCTGTAGTACATGATGAGGCCTTTGGAGTTTCTTTGCTACATCAGGGAGGAATGTTCGGGTACAGAAACACTCCCTAGGAAAACTGAAGAACTTTACTCCAATAACATGGTAACAGTTGCTTACAGTAATTTCACCTGGTAGCTCCTTTATGTCCATGGGCTATCCCTTCCATTCAGAACACTTCTTAACCTTACGGATGGGCTCCTCCAACTGCTCAACCATTAACTCAGGAGGGGGAAAGTCCTGTGGCCATGTTGGAATGTCTCTCAGGGACATACCCTCAGTCTAGTGCTTGCTTCCCACATACCCTGCCTTTCTGGGTCTGCTTTCCTGCCCACTCCCCATCCCTGACACACACCTCACTGCCATGCTGCTCAGTAAGGCTGGTCTCTCAGGGGAGCAGCAATGAACAGTTCCACCCCAAGGGCCAATTTGGAACTATACTTCCCATGTTCATTTACTCTTGGAACAAAACATTCAGTTTAACATTGTCTTAGTAAGTGTCATTATAGTCTACGTAGTGAAACACCAGCACCGAGATTATGGCCTCATTCTTCCTACAGATAGTGCCACGGGTGAGCATGATGCTTTTGAAGAATTTAAGGACACATGATCCCTATCCTGTGGTATTTACAGGCTAAATACACTGTTTACTGTCATCACTATTAAAAAGACAGCTCTTTCCAGGGACAAATACTGTAAGGCACTGGGTATCACCTAAAAAGTGCTAAACACCCTCAATTCCCATTGACTTCAGTGGTAGACAAGTGCTCATTGTTTTGAAGGTCTGGATTTGTATTTCCTATTATAAATGTACGGTATAACTGGTATTTGAGATACTACTGCATTGTAACTATTAGTAAATGTTGACTTTTTAAAATGATGACCACTGCATGTGAGCCACTACAGATCGATCTGTGGTACATGCCAATTTCTGCCCTGAGGCTGAGTCAGAAATAGAATGCATACAATAGCAGAGTTAAACTCCCACCACACCTTTTCTCATGCCCACCTTTCCTTATTCCCCCCTTCCCCTGAAACAAATGATGATAGTTACTTACTGGTGTGTTACTTCTGCAGTCATTCTTGCGGATAGTCATCCTAACAGTCACCTTTTTACAAAATTTCCCATCTTCCTTACCTGCAAAGTATGCATTGATTGAAAAACATCAGCTCACAATTCTGAACATTTCAGAAATAGCAATGTTCCTATATGTGTTATGGGCTAAAGGGATACAAAAGGAGATAATAAATAATACATCACAGCATATACCAAAACCTCTTTGACAAAGAGGCAATTTGTATTTAAATCCTGGCTTTTAAAATGTGTAATTATTCCACGTATCAATGACAGTGTCCACTGTCTCTTATGTATTCAATTATATTTCTAATGTATATATTTCTAATGTATTTATTTCAGATATATAATTTTTTAAGGACAAAATCCATAAGCCACTTAAGCAGTATTGTAGCCTCTGTCATTCTGAAAATGCGTTACCTATAATACAATGTTTTCTGAAGGTAAAATGAAGTAACCATTCCTGGGAGAAGACTATTGATAGTACATTTAAATACATTTCCTGCCATAACACTATCAAACTATTGTATTTAATCAAAGTTGCAATTTTTGGTAATAAACACCTTACAACACACGGATTTGCCAACTATGTAAAGCAGGTTTGGGAGCAGGTTTGTGTTTTCATACTTTCTGTGTAAAAAGAGAAAATACTTAATTCCAATTTTTATTTGTACTATCTGTATTTTTTTTATTTTTACAAGAAAAAAGATACAAAACGTATAGATAAAACACATTCTAAAATATCTGTTTATATATAAAATGAACAAAGGGTTAAACATAATTAAAGGGGGAAATATTGAATATTTGAAGAAGAGAGATCATGCAGAAAGTTCAGTGGTTGCAGGAGTGAAAGAATTGTGTCTGATTGCAAAGGAAATGATCTTCTTCCTGCTGGAGAACCCACATCACAAAGGAGATCTAAAAGAGAAATCAAAAGTCCATTCTATTAGTTGAATTACTGCAGTTCTACTGCAGATCCCATACTGCATCATACTGTAGAACGTAGGTCTAGATCCACAAACTGATTTTGGCACCTAACTGCCACTTTAGGTGCCTAAATCCAAAATTTAGATCCTCAGAACCCCAGCCCAGCAGTCACATAATTCTGTAGACACCTAAATTCCCATTGTATTTAAGTTTCCATTGAAAAGTCCCCTAGGCACCTAAAAATCTGCCAATGAGCATATGCTCAGCCACCTAAATCCTGACACTTGGCACCTATCTCATTCCTAAACCCTGGAGAGATTCTCAAATTAGGCGTTCCCCAGGCCTAATCCAGGGGACATTCTCAGGGATCAGGCCCTACACAAAACACAACAGATGGAGGAGGAGGTGGTTGGTGCACCCCTTATAACCATTAGCCCAGTGGTGAGGGCACTCACCTTGAATGCAGGAGACCCAAGCTCAATTCCCTGTTAAACTGACTATTTTGTTATTTATACAAAATTGAATAGCTTCAACAAGAGAGACTGAGACAGCGCCACCTCAGAATATCCAAAAGCCCAGTAGTTAAGGCATTTGCTGGAGAAGTAGGAGACATGGATTCAAATCCCTACTCCACATCAGGGAGAGGGGGGATCTGAACCCCAGTGTTCCACATACTGGCTGAGTGCTCTAGCTCTGACTAAAGGTTCAAATGAAGGGGGAGGAATAGCTCTTTTTTGGGGTGGGGTGGGGGGAGAAGATGCTTAACTACTTAATTCCAGGAGAGGGTTCATGGCTGAGAATCTTGAGCAGAAATAGTTGCCTCCCTCCAGTCCCCAATTAGGTGCATAACTCCATTTGAGAGGCAGGGCTTTGGCCCTGCCCCACTCCTTGGCATTTCCTGTGAACTAGCTTAGGCAGCTCTCCACTTGGAGTGTTGGTTTTTGTGGATTGCATTCTTAGGCACTGATCTCTCCCCATGTATTATACAGGGAGCCTGGGTGGCTAACTCAGGCCTCTAGATTCCAATAGGTGTCACAACACCTAAAGTTAGGTGTTGCAACTCTGAGCCTAAATCGTCTTTGTGGATCTAGCCCTTAGGGCCTCATAATACTTTTCACCTATACATTGGTAGTGCCTTTCATCCAAGAAACTCAAAACTCTATACAAAAGGTGGATATTAATATCCCCAGGGAAACAAAGACAAATTGGTTTGCCCAAAGTCACATATTAAATCATAGCAAAGATTGGATTAGCACATGAGCCCCAATGCTCAGTTCCCTGCTCTAACCACTAGGAAATGCTGCTTCTCTAAGAAAAGTAAATGTAAGTTTTGACAAATAACTGACTCCAAGTACAGTAGAGATTTTTAGAATGTGGATTTTTTTCTAAGAAGATTATTTCCTCCCCTTACTTTTCCAATAAAAAATAGTTAGCTACTGACTATGGCAAAAGTATCAATGAATTATATCTTGGATAGGATAAAAGCACATTGAATAAGCAAGCAATAAGCCCACTAGGCGTGTCAAACAGAGAAAAGATAAAATAACATTTTTTAAAAGAAACAACTCACCATTGTTCCTTTTGTCTCCAAGGAAGTGGCCCCTGGCCAACTGAATCATATCCGAAAATGGTCAGTTGTATTCCTGCTCTTTGCTTCTCTTACCACACTGTAGATGATGCCTGTGGTAGGGAATTCTTCAGGTACAATTATGGCTATGAGTTAATCTTGGCTGCACTGCAAGTGTGTCACTTCTCAGAAACAAGTGCAGAATACAGAGTATTTTCATGTGTGTGTTGACGATTCTTAGTAACACTTACTGACAGACATGCATAGTTTGCCTTAGAACAACTTTCATACAGATAGCATATGACATTGTAGGTAACTATGTACTGTAATGAGATTCTTCTGTACATTCTGTTTGGTTCAAACACGTTATATGAGTGCCTCCAATAGAGACATGGGTACCGTGTAACTATATACACAATAATATGTGCTGTAACATTACTGATGGTCAAATTCTGTTCTCATTTACCTGGGTGTCAATAAGGATGAATGACACAGAAATCAATGGAGTTCTTCCAGACCGACATTAGTGCAAATGAATGCAGAATCTGGCCTTCAGTGATGTTACAGCATATATTATCGTTTATATAGTTACAGTCAATATCACTTGCTACGTAGCAAAGTGTACTTGTGTTTTCACAAGATTAATGTAGTGAAGGTTAGCATTCATACCATGTGTTGTAAGGCAGATACTTATGATTGTTATTGTCTGTCTCCAATTATTTTGGTATATATTTCCAGTATACTGTCCTGATTTCAATAGATTAGAAAATATGAACTGCTTTTTGTACATATGCCACTGAATGCCTCATAATATTCTAAAGAGTTATTTGAACAGTAAGCTTTACTGAGCAAAGCAATTAGTCTCTACGTTCTACAGCACTATAAACATAAAGCGATTAGCCAACTTTCTAAACATAGCAAATACACATGCAGCAAACTAAATACTATGCAAATGCTTACTACCAACAGTACATTGTTGGCTAACAACAATGCACTGCCCATACAGTGCAAAATGAAAAGAAAAAAAAACCAAACATATCTGAGCTGTTCTGAACAATGAGAAGTTAATACTACAATGCAGCTTTCAAACATGATTTGATGACATGAGGCCTGATGCTCCTATTGGGAGTACATTGTTGGAAATCAACAATGGTGCTGGTTGACTTGTTCCTACTGATTTCCAAGAAAATGTACCTGAGTTACAGTTAGCGCTAGCTGTAGGTGTGACTGGACTAACGGGAAATGGGAACAACAATGACATTCCGGAACCTGGTAAGAATATTACATTTTGAACATGTTACACATAAAACAAAAGGCTCCCTCTTATCACTAGTCAACATTTTATGGTCAGACTCACCCATGTTTGAAAAGGGAACTTAAAAAAAGGAAATTGACTTAAAATTTCATTGTGTTATGATGCAGTAGTTATTAAATATAAAATAACTAGAAAACAATAGCAAGAATAGGAGGAACTCAAACAATATTGTTTAGATACTTGTGATGTATTTTGAGCCTATTCTCCCCTCACTTACACCAGTTTTACCTTAATTTTAACTCTGATGACTTCAATGAAGTTACTCCTATTTACACTGGTGTAAGTGAGTGGTGAATCTGGCCCTCGAAGTTACTGTTAGACTTAGGGCCAAGAGATGGAAGGAATGTAATTTCCCACAAGAGTTATTTTTGAAAGTTCTCAATGTTTTTGTGAAATTTCTGTAGATTTCATTACAGGGCAATGTTTTAAACTGCAGTTTTACTGCAAAAATTAGAGAGAGAAATCATAGTGATTCATGAGGATAAGGTATTTCAAATGAAGACAAGCTGCTAGTGATCCTATTCATAAAATGTCTTATGCATTTACTATTGATCATGAAATTCTTATTGCCACAGGTTTTTTTATATTCAGTCTGGGCCATATGATTCATACAATAAATGCTGGATCTACAAGGTTATACAGATATACAATCAGTTGTATTAGGAATATAAATTCTGAATTTATTTTTATCCATTGAAAAATATGAATAGGTATTACACATTGCAAATGCAAATTTCAAAAGTTGTGGCTCTAATTTGCTGGTTGGATTTTGTTTTGGAAAATGACGCCCAAAAGAAATGGCCCTGTTTTGTCTAAATCCACAAAAAGGTTCTAATTTTGGCCCTTCTGGAAGTATAATATCAAATTATTTTACCAGCTGACAAGAAAGTACATGGCTTTTTTTAAGGCTCTTGGAGAGATTGTCTGTCCACTAGCTGATTTAAATGGCAGTCAGTGCCCTGAGGGATAATGTCAGGGGAGGCAATGGCAGCTGGGACTATTGAATGGAGTGCACAGTTATGGGGAAAATGTATTTCAGAACCAGGGACAAGTGTCTGAACCAGATTTCTGGCATGCAAAGGACAGAGCCCACCAGGACAAAGGACCCCAAAATCCTTTCTCCTCTTCCTCTAGTTAACAAGAGTGTTGGCAGAGGAAATTGATCTTCCCTAGTGTGATTTCCAGCCACTACTACCCCAAAAATGTAATTCTTAAATAAAAACATGAGGAACCCTTATCCTGGCTACCCATCTCCCATTGTAGCAGCTCTTCAGCTGGTAACCCCAGTGCAGGAAGACAGGAGGACTGGAATCCAAGGAGGGCAGCCCAGGGAGGTAATGAAGTCCCCTCCCACCACTACCAAAGATCGCTGTGCTTCTCTTCCATGGAGCAGGTGTGTAGCATCTTCATTTCCCCCACCACCACCACCACCCCCACACTGAATCCCTACTATCCTCAGAACTCGTTAGGCTATTATTCCACCTGCTTATGCTGATGTGTGGGACTTTCATCTGTCTTCTTATATGTGGGTCTGGTAGTACCATCAACCATTGTGGTTGGCTGACATAGCACATTAAAAGACCCTGTTTTCAGTTGCCTATAACTTTGCCAAAAGTTAATAATTTGTGCTGAATTTTGCCATGCCAGGTGTCTGCCTCAGAGTAAAGTTTTTTTGGAAATTTTCAGACAAAACATTCAGTGATTTCTGAGAATAGGGCTAAGGAAAAATACATTGTTTTGCCCATGTTACAAAGTTCTGGCGACCTTTTCTTTTAAAAGCTCTGGAGCCTCCAGGCTTTAGATGAGAGGCTCAAAATTTGGCAGGGCAGTGGCCTTTTTGCTGTCCCCATGAAAATCCACCCACATTTGGCTAAATGATAAGCCTTTGAAAAACTGCAGTTCTCACATCGTTAACACAGCTTTCTTAGGTTTTTGTACCTAAATTCCCTGAGGATTCCATCCACACTAAGCATGCTGCAGCTTGGGGCTGTGCAGGACTTTCCCTGCAATTGCAGCTCTGGGCTGCTACAGGCCATGCTGGATCTGGGTCCAGCCACCAAATCTGAGGGCAGGGAGACTGTCTCTCCTGTGCTCTCAATGACCTCCCTGCTGGGCCCAGGCAGTGTAGAGGAAGAAGCTGCCTGATTTTAATGCAGCAGGGACAAGAGCCATACCTGCGGGAGGAGGCAGGGAGGAGGCAGGGAAAGTGGATTGGGACAAGGATCCTTTCAGGGATGGGGGTGGAAACTGGGACTGAGAGGGAAACTGGGACTGAGAATTGCAATAGTAAGGGAGACCATGACTGGCATTTGGAGCCTGCAGTGAAGACTGGGCTTAGGACCGTAGAATGGAACTGAGATCCAGGGTGGAGAGACTGGATCTGTCTGGGCCAGGAAACTGGGACAAGGAGTTGGGGAGGGACTAGGGGCAGGGAAACTGGGAACCAGTGGGGGGGGGCGGGGAATGAGATCAGATGAGTAGCCAGGGAGGATGACTGGAACGGAGAACTAGTGGAGTGTGAGGAAGGAGCTGAGGGGCGGAGTGGAGATAGATCTGACAAGGAGACAAGGTGTGGGGGGAGAACTGGATCTGCCTGGGCAAAGAGACTAGGACAAGGAGCTGGGGGAATGGACACTGAGATTGAATGAGGAGCCAGGGATGGACACTAGGACTGAGAGAAGGGTGACCAGATAGCAAGTGTGAAAAATCGGGACAGGGGGTGGGGGGCAGTAGGAGCCCATATAAAAAAAAGCCCCAAATATCGGGACTGTCCCTATAAAATCGGGACATCTGGTCACCCTGAGAGTCAGTGGTGATGGAAAATATGGGCAACATCTGCTAGAGGTCAGGATGGGAGAGAGAGAGAGAGAGACAGATCAGATGAGGAGTCAGGAAAGGGGTAGAGTGGAGACTAGGACTGGCTAGGTAAAGATACTGGGGATTAGGAGCTGGAAATTAGAAATGGCTGGGCAAGGAGACTGGGACTGAGGATCAGAGACTGAATGGGGAGTCCAGATGGATGAGACTAGGACTTGCTGGGCAAGGAGACTGAGACTGGAATGACAATCTTGAGGAGTGGAGATAGGGACTGCCAAGGTAAGGAGAATGGGACTGGGAGGGGCAGCCTAGTGTGGGGAAAAAGACAAGACTGTGACAGGTTGGATGGGATAGGGTAGAAGAGAACAAGCTTGGGGGAATGGTCAGAAGAGTCTGTGACCACTAGAGCACACCTCCAATCAGGGCCGGCTCCAGGCACCAGGCGACCAAGCACGTGCTTGGGGTGACACCTTAGAAGGGGCGACCAATGTTGGGGTGGTGGGGGGCGCTCGCGGTGGTTTTTTTTTTTGTTTCGGCCGGTGCGGCGCGGGCTTTGGCGGCGCGGCGCTGGGGGTGGGGGGGGGGTTGGGCGGCGCGGCGCTCGGGGGTCTGGGCGGCACGGCCCAGCGCTCCAGGGGTTTGGGCGGCGCGGCGGTCCGTGGGGGGCGGGGGTTTGGGCGGCCCGGCCCGGCGCTGTGGGTGGGGGGGAGTTCGGCTGGCCCGGCGCGGCGCTCCGGGGGGGGGTGGGGGGTTGGGTGGCACGGCACGGCACTCGGGGGGGCGGGGGTTTGGGCAGCCCGGCCCGGCGCTCGGGGGGGCGGGGGTTTGGGCGGCCCGGCCCGGCGCTCGGGGGGGGGGGGGGGTTCGGCGGCGCGGCGCAGCGCTCGGGGCGGGGGGTTGAGTGGCCTGGCGCTCCGGGGGTTTGGGCGGCCCGGCGCAGTGCTGGGGGGGGGCGGGGGTTACAGCGGGGCGGTGCTCTTCTTTTTTGCCTGGGGCGGCAAAAAAGTTAGAGCTGGCCCTGCCTCCAATCCTGGAATGGAACCCAGGATTCCTGAGGCTCATCATTGTTTTGCTATCAGCAAATATCTCTGAAACCCACTGGCAAAGCATCCCATCCCCCTCTAGTGATGGTCCACATAGAAGATGACAATCTACTGTATCAGTTACTCCACTAGCTCAAAGGCAGAGATCTCTGGGGTGGATCTAAAGGTTCCAAACCTGCTGATGACCCAGGTGTGTCAATATGATGCCAAATAATGAAATTTCTGATGAGCCTCAGGAATCCTGGCTTCCATTCCAAGCTCTGGAGGGGAGTGTGCTCTAGTGGGCACAGACTTCTGTTCTGTGGCTGGGAGTCCCTTTCCCAGATCTGAAGAAGAGCTCTGTGTGGCTCAAAAGCTTATCTCTCTGACCAACAGAAATTGGTCCAATGAAACATATTACCTCATGTACCCTGTAAAGATACTATGGTATTCTTCATAATGCTAACTTCAGTATCCTGGCCAACCTGGCTAATTACTCTGTTTAGTTAAAATTCAACTACTTCAAAATTTTGAGAATTTACAAGTTCCATTACATTTTAAAATGTTTCCCAACAAATTCTGGTATGGAATGAGATGCTTCGCAATAAATGTGTGGTATTGCTATATTATAATGTGCAATTCTGCATTTAAGAAAGAAGACTTGAGGACTCTCAGATAATATGTTGATCTATGAGATCATGTGAGCATAGATGAGCTTATAGTGTCGTTACATGGAATCATGGAAAAACCTCTTTTTATTGCCTTAACTCAGGGCTAGAATTAATTGTATTTAACCAATATCCTGTAAAGTATAAATAGCCACCAGATTTCCCTCGTCCTCCTTTTAATCAACAATTTTCCTCCTTCTCAGAAAAAAAAAAAAAGATCATTCGTTTCTAGTTTAAAATTAAAAAAGCAAAATAAGGATAGAGGAAAAGAGACCAAATGTTTATGGTTATATAGTAGAATCTAAAATAACTCTAAATAATATAAATCAGCACCATATTTTGAAGGGAAAATCACTGCTTATTATAATATTTGTTATGTCCCTTTAAACCAATTACGTGTGATAGCTAATGTTTGTGCAGCACCTTGCTCATGTAAAGTACTATAGAAGTGAAAGAGATGTGCTATATCTTAGAAGTCACTGCCATAAGTTTCAAGATTTTATTATACCTCCCAGGCAACTGGGGAACTTTACTGAAGCAGAAGGAAAAAAGGTGGTTCTTCAGAATAAAGATTAAAACTAGTAGCAGTGACTTCTAAGATATGGAACATCTCTTTCACTTCTACAGCACTTTACATGTGCAAGGTGCAGCACAAATATTAGCTAACTGAGCCTCTCAATCCTCTGGGAAGTTTGCTTGCTCCTGTGAGCATCAACACAACTGTGAGGGAGAGCATTTCCATTTTACAGATGAAAAACCAGAGACAGAGAAGGCAATGGCCATATTCTGCCAACCTGGCTCATATTGAGTAGTACAATACCTTACTCCACAAGTAGTTCCATTCCTTTCTGTGGAGCTACTAGATGAGTAAGGCGCTGCACAGCATCAGTAAGGTGACAGAACCTAGCCCAAAGTGATTTGCCAACTCCTCACAGCACGTCACTAGGAGACCTGGGGGTAGAGTTTAGGACTTACTACCTCCTAACCTGTTGGTCAGTCTCCCAGAACATGCTGCCTCTCTTAAAGGTAATCTGCACAGCATTGGACTCCTCAAACTCCATTTTACTTCAGTCAATTGCATATGAGTTGTAAAATGAGTTTAAATAATGTTTGCCATAAACATCTATTTATTTATACTCATATTATATTCAAATTTATATTCATTTACATTTTTACTGGTATGAAGATAGGATTTAAAAATTTATGTTAAAGGAAATACAAATAATTTTATTCAATTGTTGTGACTTACGACAAGAATACCTGAACAGATAAAACACTGATCTTGAAAGATTAAAGTAGAATTAAACACTCATTTGCAGGTTAATTTGGAGAGGATAGGTGTACTTCAAAGCCATCAGGCCAAATACTGACCTCATAAGAGTCAATGGCAAAAACTCTGTAACTTTAATGGAGACTTTGTCTCACTGGATTTTGGAAGTATCATATTAGACCATAAAAAGGACCCTGGGTCTGATCTCACACCACTTTTACTCTAGTCTAACTCCATTAGCTCTAGTCAATATACTTCTGAAAAGTACTAGTAAAGGCCATCCTTCTTCTAGTGTCATTGAGGTCAGAATCAAGCCCTCATGCAACAGTAAGCCAGTCTTGCTCCTATTATAATCACACACTAAATGGACTTTTCTGATTCCTGAAGTCTCATTAGTCACTCACATGTTTTGCAGCATCCCTCTAGAAAGGGCACAACATAACCTCCAATCTAAACAAAAAAGAAAAACAAAAACATTAGAATAATTTCTTAATCGTAGCACCTCCATACCAGTGCTATTAGAGGTGACTTCCCTTATTCTATTCTGATCTACAATTTCATGAAACCTCATTAACTTCAATGGTTTGGATCAGGGAAGAAATTGGCCTTAAATGATCTAACTTGAGTCTATTAACACATGTGAATATTCAGTAGCTGTCATTAATCATCATCATCCACCAACAGTTATCACAGTGGTACCTGAGCAGAACTTAGAACAGAAAACAACTGTGGGATCTCAGATTCTACCATGTGATTCTTGAAATTATATGTTGATTCTTTGCAGACCACAGTTATGGTAACAGAAAACTGATCTTGAGTTAATTCTCATAAAAAAGAAATCTCTGCTCAGCAAAATGTCCATTCTACCCACGGCTCACTGTCTTTGACATTGTAAGATGGAGCACCAACTGGAGTAAAGTAGATAGAATAATTACAGTCTATGTCAAAGCATTCTCAAATAATTTCACCGCGGTACTGGGTCAGTTACAGTGTCCCATTTCACTCCTATAAGCCAGAGTGATCTCTTCAACTTTGTTTCTTCATCAGGTCTCTCACATGGTGATCACCGAAAATATACTGAAACTTTCTTGCTTTCTCAAAAACTCCAAAAGATGAAAGAAGGAGACTTTTCTACTAACTTTACTTTTGCTAAACCCTCTTTGCTCTTCCACATCTGCCATTTTAACGGCTAGAATGGAAAATATCTTCTACCTAACTGGGCCTCTTTTTTCTGATGGACCACTCCACTCCTGTCATCTAGGAAGGGGTATTACAGATGCATAGTTCCTTTAAGACTGTTCCCTGGTTTAGTACCCTCACATGCACACCCCACCACAGAATTAAGAGAGAACTATACAAGATTGCTCCACAGAGTACATTTTCTGGTTACTTTGTCCAGCCCAGTTTTATGCATTCAGACCAATGGAGGTTTCATGACCTCCCCTCCTCTGCAAGACTATACCACAGTCTCATATATCTTACTATTGGGAAGATTTTCCTGATGTTCAGCTTAAATTTTCCATCATTTTTATGAGCTAAATTGCCATATACAGTAAGTCAGTTAGAAAAGAGAAGTCTATGATTGTCATGACCCAGTGCCCCCAACAGCCACACTCCAACCCTCCATCTGGCAGTAGGGTTGTCAGGCATCCAGTTTTCTCCCAGAATGCCTGGTCGAAAAGAGACCCTGGCGGCTCTGGTCAGCACTGCTGACCGGGTCATTAAAAGTCCGGTCAGCAGTGCAGCAGGGCTAAGGCAGGATCCCTGCCTACCCTGGATCTGTGCAGCTCCCTGGAAGCAGCTGGCATTTTCGGCCCCTAGGTGCAGGGGCGATAAAGGGAAGCTCTGCATACTGTCCCCACCCCCAGCGCCGCCTCCGCACCTCCCATTGGCAGGGAACCAAGGGAGTTGCGGGGATGGCACCTGCGGGCATGAGGGCAGCGCACAAAGCCTCCCATGCACCTACGGGCCGGACATAGCTTCTGGGAGCAGCGTGGAGCCAGGGCAGGCAGGGAGCCTGCCTTAGCTCCGCTGCACCATCGACCAGGAGCCGACTGAGGTAAGCGCCGCCTGGCCGGAGCTCGCACCCCAACCCCCTGCCTCAGTTGGAATGCCCTCCTGCACCCAACTCCCATCCCAGACCCTGCACGCCCACCCTCTCCACAACCCCCTGTCCCAAGTTGGAACCCCCTCCTGCACCCAAACTCCCAGAGCCCGCACCTCCTCCCACACTCCAACCCCCTCGGCCCCAGCCCTGATCCCCCTCCTGAACCCCAAACCCCTCATCCCCAGCCCCACCCCAGAGTCTGCACCCCCAGCCGGAGCTTGCACTCCCTCCCACACCTCAACCCGCTGCCTAAGCCCACTCCCGCATTCCAACTCCCTTGGCCCCATCCCGGAGCCCCCTCCTGCACACCAAACCCCTCATCCCCAGCCCCACCCCAGAGTGCACACCCCCAGTCGGAGCCCTCCCCCACCCCAACCCCCTGCACCAACCTGGAGCCCCCTCCTGCACCCTGAACCCCTCATTTCTGGTCCCACCCCCAAGCCCGCACCCCCAGCTGGAGACCTCATCCCCTCCTGCACCCCAACCCCCTGCCCAAGCCCAGTGAAAGTGAGTGAGGGTGGGGGACAGTGAGCAACAGAGGGAGGGGGGCTGTAGTGAGTGGGGGTGGGGTCTCAGAGAAGGGGAGGGGGCAGAGGGTAGGGCAAGTGTGTTCCGTTTTGTGCAATTAGAAAGTTGGCAACCCTATCTGGCAGCCTACTAACAATAGCTTACCTGGGACCCACAAAGTCCAGTTCCAGTGTGAGGCTCCAGCCCTGAGGTCTGATTGGCACAGTCCCAGAGTGGCTGAATGGCCAAGTTGTTTTGCTTAAGCCAACAGCAGGAACGGGAAGCTGTCTGAACAACTGGGTTCCACCCTGCTGTGCACTGTGTGCTTCCTGCTCCCCATCTTGATTTCCTGGCATCCTGAGCTGGCTTGACAAATGGCATATGATTTGTGGTTCCTGATCTCCAGTTTTTGTCCTGCCTCTGACCCCCTGCTATGCTGACCAAGCCAACTCTTGACTCTTATCTTGTGGCTATAGACTAGAGGTGGGCAAACTACGGCCCGCGGGAACCTCCTGCCCGGCCCCTGAGCTCCTGGCTGGGGAGGCTAGCCCCCGGCCCCTCCCCCGCTGTTCTCCCTCCCCTGCAGCCTCAGCTCACTGCGCCGCCGGCGCAATGCTCTGGGCAGCGGGGCTGTGAGCTACCGGGCAGCACGGCTGCCTGTCCTGGTGCAGCTGTAGCGCCACCAGCGCTCCAGGCAGCACGGTAAGGGGGCAGGGGAGTTCGGGGTGGTGGTCAGGAGGCGGGGGTGTGGATAGGGGGCGGGGTGGTCAGAGCGTGGGGAACAGGAGGGTTGAATGGGGGCAGGGATCAGGGGGCAGTCAGGAATGAGAGGAGGGGTTGGATGGGGCGGCGGGGGGCGGGGCAGGGGGTCTGGGTGCAGTCAGGGGACAGGGAGGGTTGGATGGGGCAGGGGTCCCGGAGGGGCGAGAAGCAGGGGGGCGGTCAGATATGGGGCCGGGGCTGGGCCATACCTGGATGGGAGGCACAGCCTCCCCTAACCGGCCCTCCATACAATTTCAGAACCCCGATGTGGCCCTCAGGCCAAAAAGTTTGCCCTCCCCTGCTATAGACTGTGGCTCTGACTACTAGGTCTAGTCACCCACGATCCAGCTGTGACAATGATCAAACCCAGAAGTGCTTTCAGGTTTGGACAGCTGTGTCAGGCTAAGCTTGGCATTACAAACCTGCTTGAAAGGGGGACATATCCTCTCAGAATATGGAGTGTCCCTTACAGTTTTGTAGCCCAGGAAGCTTACTGACCCAGCGAATGTGTAGGCAAAAGTTTTGTATAGTTAGTACTTAGAGCAGTCAACATTTTGCTTTTAAAGATCTAAGCAGACACTATAATTTTTCCCCTTCTTGAGATGATTGGAAGACTTTAGAACTGTCAAAAATAAAATGTCAAATGCAAATATAAACCATAACAATGAAATAAACTGTCTAAAAAACACTGACCTTCACACATTCAGTTTCATTAAAGGGTGGGCAGCTGATGGAAGATGTAATTAAAACTGGTCCTACTGCTGTGGTTGTGCAGTCATACTTCACACAGTTTGAAATCCAAGCAGTACCGGGCTGTTTAAACATTGTAAAATATCACCATCATCAGAACTTGGAACAAGACGTCACAAGTTGTTATTTTTATTTCTGAAAACAATGCACTTAAACACAGTCCTATCTGAATTAACACAAAGATACCTCCTGCAAAATACAATCTAGATGGAACTTTTTGAGCATAAAATTATAGTGAGGATCACTAAAAAGCTTAATCAATATGTAATCTATTTCAGTGATACAGCAAGAGAGCCTATTTTTCTGTTTGGTTTTACATTTTTTTTTAAAGAGGCATCAGTTCAATATTGTTGAAACATAAATGCATTGCTAATATAAGGCTAAATATGTCCTTCAATGCACATGCAATGGGAACCATGCCCAAGTCAGATGTCAGAATTTGCATATAGCATCTAGTTAAGTTTTGGGTCACTTCTCAGTATTTTCAAAGGTAATTTTTTTTTTAAACAAAAACTTACCTTAAAATTGGAGACTGTCCCATTGCTGAAAGTGTGGAGACAAGATACATTCTTACAGTGACCACAGCAGGTTGTTAAATCTTTTGGAGGCTCATATACTTGATTCTGCAAAAATCAAACATGTTAGTCCTGCTCTATAACAAGACAGAGAATAGATATTACAATTGTTTTTAATATATTGATACCATGTTAGTGTCATGGGTTAGATTTTCCAGGCTGGTGTGAAGCTTTTAGAATTATTATTTTACATTTCACTCTACCGCTTATACACTCACTTTTTATAAGATGTTACTGAGCTTGAGCCAGCTTTCACTGCCATCAATGTGAAGAGACTGACTTTGAGAGATGAACTGAGCCCTTTGCAATTTTTAAATAGTGCATGTGACTGCTTAGCCAACAATCAATGTGCTTTTGAATTCTGATGTATTACACATTGTAATCAATATGTATTCAGGAAAATTCATACATTAAAGACAGAGAAAAAGACTTTTGCTGTGGATTAATTCACAGTATTTTGTACAGAGACAAGATGGCACTTTGGTTGTGTGGGGGATGGGGGTGGAGGGTTATATAGTTCATTTTTACAGGATTTCTAGTAAAGTTTTTCTTCATTTTTACAAATATTTAGCTAGATCCAATTTCTAGTTGGTATTTGCGCACCAAAGAAGCTGAGGCTAGAGGGGAAAGTGGGGTAGAAGTGTTCTATTTCTTCTCTAGGAATTTATACCTCTCATCATGATATCTTAGTGTTACACACCAGTACTGGCTCTTCTGAAACCAGAGATGGGCCCCAGTTCTGAGCCCCCTTGCATTCTCTGGATGCTCAGATCATCATCCAGACTTTCAAGCTAAGTCCTACTTCTATAATGGGCCAATGTAAAAACCCTATGTAAGCAGCCCTGAGGAAGTTCAGCTCCAATGTGGATCTGAATTTTGTGGCAAAGGCTAATCCCAACTCAGAGTGGCTGATCCACATGTCCTCCAGGAGTAGAACTGAACAGGGGTTATTCTGGGGTGAAGTCTAGGGTTCAAAAGTTAAGTCTGCTTAGTTTACCATGCATATTCTATGATCCAGCCAGCCACAGCCTCCTATACCCCCAACTCATGCAGATTACTTTTGCAATAATAATGTGCACAGGAAAGCACTGCATAGGTCTAGGCCAGCCAGCATACAGAAGCACTAAGTTTGCTGCATTAATGGGGGCCAGAGTTTGACCTTAAGTTTACATTACTATTAACAGTACACAATTTTAATCAGAAGAGCTACAATAGATCATTAAGGAAGGAGCTCATAGTTGGTTAATCTCAGCACCCAGTTCCTATGAATATAATCAGCGAAAGTCATAGTTTATTCAAGATGACTAAACACAATATGAATGTCTAAAATTCTGAATTTCTTACAGCTTCACACTTGATGACACAGTTTGTCCAGGAGATATTTATCCGATAGTATTTGGTGGAGGGATCAATCATGTTTGTGCAATAAGAAGTATGGCAAATGCCATCAGGTGTATGTTCCATAATTGTCTGTCCAGGACGCAGTACTCCTCTCTCGTGACTCAGACACACCTTGTCTCTCACTGAAACAGTATATAAAAATATACAACACACTCACACAAATCACTTTGGCTTTACAACAGCTAAGCAAAATGTAATGTTTATTACAGAGTGACTAGGAAGACAAAAGTTAATGTGGTGTTTAATATAGCTTTAAAAAAAAAAATAGGGTCAGATCCTCAACTGAAGGAAATTGGCATGGTTCCATTGACTTCAATACAGCGACACCAGTTTACACCAGCTGAGGACCTAGCCCTATAGCTTTAATAAGAATGTTTAATTGCATTCACTACAGCCCCAAAATTGTTCCTACCATAATGATGCCTGATATGTAGAAGTGGATAGAATATTCCATTATTAGGAGCCTTAAAATGACTGCAGGCAAAAGGCCATACAATCAGTGCTTAATTTGTGTGGGGGCCTGCCAGGACTGAGCCCCCGCACCTCTAGGCTTGGCAGTTCATAGCCCCAGCACCTCTGGGTTGCTGCGTCAGTTATGAAAGCAAAAAAATTGCTTGAGCCCCAGCACCTAATTGCTTCAGCCCTGGCACCTCTTTCATTCCAAATTAAGCCCCATATACACTCCTCTGGCTGTGTACATCTGGGTGAAAGGGAAACACATTGAAGTTTATATAATGGAGAAGAATTTCTGACATACAATCTTATCAGAGTACAACATAAGAGTTTGAGGCCATACCCAAAGAACTTCACACATACTGCAGTCTGGAGATCTGCAGGAATTGAAAGTGGAGATCTAACAGATTGCATTTCATGTGCAGTGTTGTGCTTTGCATCTGCCCTGTTTCTCTTTGAAACAGGACTGGATCAAAGCAAATTAACAAACAGTTAATGCGTGTCAGCAGAGTGAATGCAGGCAATAGAGCATGGCAGGCTAGCACAGGATAAAATCACACCCCAGCTTGCCAAGAACTAAATGTTTGTGTAGACAAGCCCCTAGACCAGAAATAACAACATGTCTTTGCAGAAGGTGCCACTGACTCCATCTAGACAGGCACACACCTGCAACCCTTAATAGTGGCTTACTGAGTACCTTGTGTGAATTCCTGCTCCACAGAGCAGCACAAGTCTGAGGCTCTTCTGGCCCCATTCTGTACTTTCTGAGATATGATTCTGCACAGCATTGAGCACTGTGACTTCCATCCTGCAAAGCACTTAAGCACATACTTAACTTGCAGCACCTGTGCCACAGTCTCACAATGGATCAATGGAACTACTCAAGGGCTAGAAGTTAAGCATATCCTTTACATGCTTTGCTGGGCTGGGACTAGTGCTCAGTACTGCAGGACTGAGCCCCGTGAAGAGAAACATGCTGCTTGAATTAGCTGTTCATCAGCATCTCAGCACTGCCTCCAACTCATGTCCCTGATTGCCCTGCTCTGCTCTCCTGCTGTAGGAATTATTTCCAGGTATGCAGGGGGAGGCTGTACACAACTATGTAGTTAGTGAGAGCCTAACATGTACCCTCCTTTTTCTCTGTTTCATCCCACAACCCTATGTGTGGGTATTTCAATGAATTCTCGTCCCTCGGTGCCAGGCTTCAGAAGTGAATGCATGGTCCACAGCAGGTGATATCCCCTACAGTGCTAAGGGTGGATGTTTTTGACACAAACTCTTCTCCGACTTACCGCACTTGTACTTAGTACAGCCACAAACATTTTCTGTGCTGTTCTGAAACTGTTCATCTATCTGCAGTTTCTCCCCCTATCCACACAAAAGAAAAAAAGATAATGTGATGTCACAAACAAGTGTTTGCCTGTTTGATTTTTCTCCCTTAAACTTTCGCTTCAGGGCTAAGTAGCATAGTTAATACACTAGTCTCTTACCTCTGAAGCCTTGAGTGGAATCTGACTTTGGTCACTCACAAGTGAAAATTAGTTTAGTAGCTGTGACTTATTGGACATTTGTTTATGCCTCCAAAGTGAGAATGATTACAGTATAAGAAGAGTTTGAAACTGAAGTGGAAAGGCCATGGCAGGTCAAGACTGAAATCCAGTGGCACACCCGTTAATGGAAGTCTGCCTACTGTATGGGCCACGTCATTTGCTGGGATAACTCCACTGATGTGAATGGAATTATACAAGCAGAGAATATGATCCTACATTTTACATTGGCCAATTTTCTTTCATATGCACTAAGATTAATCAAATTCATCCCTTCCTTCCCCCCCCACCCTACTCCAAACAAACCTCTAAAAACCTATTAATAACAGCTTTATTGTTAGCTTTTTCTAAATAGTTAGACTATAATATTTCATGGAGAGAAAAATACTATTTGTTCATTAAGATGTTAAATTACATTTGTTATTGATTATTCCAAGGATAGTACATTTTTCTGGATAAAATAATCACAGTGAATTCAAAATGTATTCATCCCGCGAAGTAATTAAGCATGTGCCGAACCTTAAGCACGTGAGAAGAATGCACGTAAGCAGTCCCATTGAAACATGACTAAGTGTTTTACTGACTCAGAGCTTGATGTTTAAAAAACACTGACATATTCATCATGACAGGATAGTATTAAATTAATGATAATGTAAGTGTTTAATTTCTGACAGAATAAATGCCAAATCCTGCCCTCTGATGTGTGTATGCAGTTCCCGTGTATGTATATTTCAGGGCAGGATTTGATCTTAAAAAAGAAAAGCAAATTGATACCTGCTAGTCATTTTAGTCTGCATGATATTTTTTTCTTAGATTTTAAACCATGATTCTAATAACAACTGAAATGTTCATGACTAACATTTCAGCTATATTATGCCATAATTATCTAATCTATCCACTAAAGCAATGTAAAAAGAGGAGAAAGATAAAGAAGTTCATCATAATTTACTGACACTTTAAATATTTTTGCTAAGAAAATTCTAAAATAATTCATTTTAACAAGACGGATTCCATACCAGTTTGCACTGAGGTTTAGCGACTGTATCACATTCACACTCTAAAATAAAACAGAAAAACAGAAATTGTCATTCAGAAAAGTATCTTGCCATTTGCATTAAAACAAAAAAAGTGTCAAACAGCACCAAGTAGTCACTACAGAAGCCCTGCTGGCTTTTGAAACATCTCCTGCTGAGCCCAATACTGTGGACACAAATTGCACCTGACTTCTGTTCCAGCCTGACCCCCAATCCCAAATAAATGGATCCTATAGACCACTTTGCCCTGTAGCTATTAGAACTATTTATTTTACGATCTCTCTGAAAAAAGAAAAAATCTGGTAGACTGAGAGATTCCTTGCTTTGAACTGGCTACTCCCTATTTCATCTGCGCACCAGCACCTCTCCATGTATCCAAAACAGCCTGTACCCTGGGCAGGTTAACAGCTGAATAACTTTGATTATTTTGTGGCCTTCAGGCTAAAAGGCCACAGAGATCTTGCCAGCTCAACAGGATCTAACACAGTTAAAATGAAAACAGATCATTTTACCACATGTACGATACGGACAACACTTTTCTGGGCTCCAAACTTCCACCAAAGACATCCCTAGTGCACACTGGAATTTATGGCAACGATAAGTTTCACAAACTAAAAGAAAGAAAAAAATACCTTCAACATGTGGTTCTAAAATTTTTGTGTGTGTGTGGATGAACAGAAACACAAAGCACAGGCAATGAATTGCTCACTCATGAAAAGCTCCAGCTGGGGTGGGGTGTGAGGAGTTGCATTTAAAATTGTTTTACAATGCTCCGTGTTGATCTCGGTTAATCTCCACTATTCAGTGCCAGGAATGACCAGTACCCATGCATGACATAGATGTATAGATGCTGCTTTATGAACATGATATTTTAAACATTATAAGAGTATAGGTTCAGCACTGGAGAGGACAGAATTATATGCCCAACAGGAGAGATATATCTATTCCACCATTTATAGCACTGGACATTTATTACTAGGAAATTCAGTGCAGTGACTCTACTATTTTCATTTAAGAATCACACAAAAAAAAATCAAATCAAATCAACTTACCACACTGGTATGCAGGGCAACATCTATCCGTAGTGTTGCCATCCACGGTAAGCACTTCTCCTTCCTGACATTTTGGTATCTGATCAGAGCAAACCCCACATGCTGAAGAAGACAAAGATTTAAATACAAGAAAGGAAGGGAACTGAAAATGTTATTGAGGCACAGCACACAAAATCTTACTAATTGTAACTGTATTTTGCCTGCTGAGTCACTCAGCTGTCTTACAGCACCCTCAGTCTGCCTGAACATAAATACAGTACACCCTCACCATAATAAACCCCTGGGAATCCAAGCCATTTGTTTGTTATAGCCAGGGGTTCGCTATACTGAAAGAGCACTGCTGGACTGATACCTCAAGCCCTGCAGCAGGAGCTAAGAACTCCTCCAGCCCTGGGGCCACAGCCCGAGCAGACAGCTCTCTGCCCCCCGCCGCAGCCCCAGGGCCGGAGAAGCTCTCAGCTCCCTGCTGCAGTGGCGGGGCTCCAGGTGGGATCCAGGGACCAGGTTCACGATAGCCCAAGGTTCATAATTGTTAAAGGCTTTATAGTGAGGGTGTACTGTATCTTTGATTCCCAACAAAAGGCACCTGTTGTATCGTCTTACTTGAACTTGCAGCAAAAACACAGTATTGAATTTTTGGTATCACAGGCATTTCTACTTGAAAGATTTATGACATCAGACACAGGCAAAAGGACAATGGGTTGTGCAGGAGAAAGCTCCACACTCAACACACAGCTTCCATCCTAACAGAGTGAGCACAGAAAGCTGTCAGCAATGAAGAATTCCTTTGGTACAAATGCATTTAAGGTTTGTCCCAGGTGGAAGTCTTTACTGAAACCCCAGCTATTTGACAGTTTTTCTTTAGTGCCTTAAAGGTTGCATGCGTGCCAGGAAGATTCACCCTGTGCTCCACTGAAATCAATAGAGTGCAGAAACAAAGAGTATACTCGAGGGACACATACAGGAAAGTTTATTGGCTGTACGGCAAAGATCTATACTGCAGCAAGTGGAAATCTTGCATGATGCCAAGACTGTTATTTTATTATTGATCTACACCAACAGTTCTCAAACTTATTTGATCAGGCCCCCCTTCTTTGTGTCTGTAGTCATTTATGCGCCCTTCCCCCCCCCCACAAGTACAGATACCGCAACCCAGTTCTGAAGGCAGCGCCACGCCAGCAGCAGCACAGAAGTAAGGGTGGCAATGTGAATAGTGATATTCATCAATATCACTTTTCACAGCAGACTTAGCGCCACATTGTCACTTCTGCGCTGCTGCTGCCACCTGGGGCTGACAGCTGGAGCCCTGCGCCACCTCCAGGTGAAGAATTGGGGTGGGGGGAGTCTGAGCCCAGGCTGTCTCTTGGTGAGGGAATGGGGGGGGGGGGAAGGAAAGCCCGAGCCTGGGTGGTGAGGCTCCAGCTGTCCCGTTTATCCCTGCCTCACAGGTGTGCCTGGCCCTTCTTCATGAGCCCCAGCCACCCAGGGCTGACAGCCAGAGCTCTTTAAAAAAAAAAAAAAAAAAAAGCACACTGCTTATGCCTCCCTTGAGGCATTCCTGTGCCTCCTTTGGGAGCCCCCTCCCCCTTAGTTTGAGAGCTGCTGATCTACACTATGCATGGCCCCCACTGGCCCAGCCCTCAATCTCCCTTCCATGGAATCCCCAGCTCTGCTACAACAACATGCAGGGCTGTTTTGCAGCTCCCCAAAAAAACGCACATGGGATGGTGTCTTCCGTTTCCCTTGTCCTATACACACAACAAACAGTTTTTAAATGGCATCTGGGCTTTACACTGCTGTGTTGGGTGCCCCACTGTGGCCTTAAATGATACGTGATTATCCAGTTATCCTTGCCTATATGCTAACACACACAGTCACATTAAGTGAAGATATCATACCACATATATAAGATATGCAGCAGGTCCCCTCCACACGAGCAGCAATCAGAGTTTGGTCTTCTCGGCAGTTCTGACTCTGCTCCACTGGTTCACACTTGAATGGGTCACATTCTAAAACAAGCACAAAACATTTTTTGTTAAATGTCAATCTTTGGGCAAAAGTATGGTGCCCCCCCTTGCCTGAGAGAGCAAAGGGGGGAGGCACTATAGCATCACCAAGGCCAAGCCAATCTCAGAACAACGTATCTATGTATTTAGATTTATGAAATAATAAACCAAAAGGCACCTACATCCCAGACTCTGAACTCTTTGGTGTAAATAACATTCTCCGTAACCACTCATCTTCATCCGTTCAACTAAATACACCACAGAGGAAGGTAAGTAGACAACTACATCATGAAAACTGAGTGCAGAAAATAAAGCGAAGGGAAGAGCACAGGAGGAATTTCTGTCTCTTCTTACCTAAGACTGGGAGGAGGAGAGCAGCTGAGTGGGGCTTCCTGAGCCATCTGGGTTGTGCAGGACAGTCACAGACAGAACAGCTCAGGAGGTAGCAAACTCATCAGCACTCTTTACATTTGAACTAAAGAAGGAGCTGCATGCACTAACCTTAATGCCTGCTTCCGGGCACCAGCAGGCAGAGAGGAGATCATAGTCTTGCAACCCCAAGTCACTGGGACATAGCCCTTTAGAGCAGAGGAACACAGCTAGGCATGTTAGTCATGCCCTTGCCTAGCACTCTTCAGAGTGCTAGGTCACATTTCTGCCTGATCCTTGCACAGAAGGCTCCTTTGCCAGTGCACCTGCACAAGATGCACTAGAATCCAGCCCTGGGTTTACAAGTGAAAGAGAGCTCTGTATACAGGCATAATGATGATGTCTGCACTGACATTTTTTTCCTGTGAAACTCAATCCATTTTTGCAAATGGTTTATAGTTTCACTCCAAAATTTTCACACAATGAAATCCTGCAAGAACCTCTAATCTGTAGCACGTAAGAATAAGTTCGAATATTGCAAAATGCAGACATTTCTGCCAAAAACAGTTCTATGTTTTTACTTCTTCATAAAATACCTACCACAAGTGTAATTGGGACAACAGGAATCTTCACGATAGTAAGTGACTAGCTTTTCCAGGCCCTTACATTCAGGGATAAAGGATTCACAAAAGCTCTGATTACAAACTATTAAAAAAAACATACAAAAAAGAAATGATGAACTTCTACAATATTCAGTACAGGTCTCTTATGTTAAATAGAAAACATCAAGTTGTGTTTCTGGTTCATTGTTAAAAAAACCCCCAAATAATAATAAAACACATGCAAAAAGGCTCACTGGAAGCAGAGTTAGGCTAGAGCTGAGCACTTGTGAAAATCCAGCTTTAAAAATCTATTCCCCATGGAGAACTCTTTGCAACAATCTGATCTCAATCTGTCATAGGCATGAACAATGATAGTAACTTGCAACCTTCGCTCTTGAATGTGGGATCTTCTAGAAACGTATGAATATAAAAAGTTTCCCTAATTCTGATATGATTTTTTGCTACCAATTTACTTTGCAAAGAGGGTAAATGATCTCTATATTTCTTCCAAATTAGGAATTATTCTGTTGATTTATTTTTATTCACTAATTAAAAGAATCTATAGACTCTAGCCTATAACTGCTTTCAATAGTTGCTAGATGTACGATTCATTCAAAAAAGCAACAAATCCAGCTGCAAATTCAGATCCACATAAAGAAGCCAGGCAGCCAGTATAAGAATTTTCCTGCATAACAAATCAGCTTTCACCATTCTGACCTCCAAAATAGCATGTGTAGTATAAAAACAAACCATAGCACAAAGGAAGTGGGATATGCCAGAAAGGACACTTCATATTTTCATATACTTTGTTAAGGATACTTACTACAGATCTTTTGAGGACAACAGGTCTGATCATCAGGAACAATCAGGGCCACTTCCCCAAAGCGCTGACAGTCTAAATCGTGAATATCTGAGCAGTTGTATTCCACAGGAATAATGGTCTCATTGTCAACACATTTGTGCATGCAGCATCCGCTAAGGGAGGTTTTCCAAATCTCCCCTACTGCGTGGGGTGCTCCCGAACTGTCTGTGCAGGCTAAATTATGGCAATAGAAGACAGAAATTTTTAATGCTGTTTCAGAGTTGACCATCTTGTTGTTCTATGGCATGTGTATGATTGCAAACTAGTGTCGGGATCTGGGCTAATGGCCAGTGCTGACCACTCCAAATGTAAGAGGGAGGATGGGTGTGAGTCAGCATCGCTGGGAGGACATGCTGCAATGCTGGAGCTGTCACTCCAGAGTACTCTGAGTTAGGCATCATCAGCCCAGCCATCAGATAGGGAACTCCACTAATTAGTGAGGCCTGCTCAAGAATGTGGTCATCACTTGACAGATGGCAAAAATCAAAAAGGGGAGATCAATACATACCACACTTCTCTTCTGGAATGCAGAGAGCGGAGTGAACACGGTGAAGAATGGTCCCCTCAGAACAGACACAGCCCTCTGTCAGCACTGAGCAGGACTCTGAATCCTGAGGAGTGGGCTCACCATTCTGACAAGTGCTTGGAATGTCACAGGCAGCTATACAGGCCTGGTAGGAGGTGTCTTCTGAGCAGGGAAAGGCTAACAAAGAAATAAAACGCTTAAAATAGACCACATTTTGAAGATCTATAGCACATAAGGGTATTGTCTGGTACAGAAGGGCACAAACAGGGCTGTGTGAAATTCCCCTCCGTTACATTGATATGCATTGCTCAGCTCCTATATGCAATCAGAAGTGATCAACAAATCTAAACAAAATTGTCAAGAGCAAACTTTGTAAACAATTTAACTCATTTTCCCTCCCACATAACATATTTTCCCCAGGCAATAGCTAGCCTTTTGGGGGGCAGTGGGGAGAGGGCCAGAGAAACCATCCCAACACACAATTTCTTCTCCCTCACAAACCAGTTCAGATTTTTAAAACATTTAAACATGTAGGTTATCTTTAAATATATTTTTATTGAAGTAGTTTGAATATTTCCCAGAGGAAATGAAATGACAAATATCTTGATTACTGTAGCGTCTGGCACAGGGGTGGCAAACCTGCGTCTCCGGAGCCACATGCGGCTCTTCAGAAGTTAATATGCAGCTCCTTGTATAGGCACCAACTCCGGGGCTGGAGCTACAGGTGCCAACTTTCCGACATGCTGGGAGGTGCTGGCTCTGCCACAGGCCCTTCCCCCACTACACCCCTTCCTGCCCCCTCACCTGACCCTGCCATGCCCTCGCTCCTCCCCCTCTCCCCAGGAGCCTCCTGCATGCCATGAAACAGCTGATCGGGAGGTGCGGGGAGGCGCTGATTGGCAGGGCTGCCGGTGGGCAGGAGGCGCTGGTGGGGGGAGCTGATGGGGGGCTGTTGATGTATTACTGTGGCTCTTTGGCAATGTACATTGGTAAATTCTGGCTCCTTCTCCGGCTCAGGTTGGCCACCCCTGGCTCTGGCAAATCTTTATCAACTACACCAAGTTGCATATGCGGGCAACAAAACTCAACACCTTTTCACCCAAATGATTATGAATGGAACAAATACAATTTAGATGGGGCTACTATAAGGTGGGTGCATAACTGGCTGGATAACCGTACTCAGAGAGTTGTTATTAATGGTTCCCAATCCTGCTGGAAAGGCATAACGAGTGGGGTTCCGCAGGGGTCTGTTTTGGGATCGGCTCTGTTCAATATCTTCATTAACGACTTAGATATTGGCATAGAAAGTACACTTATTAAGTTTGCGGATGATACCAAACTGGGAGGGATTGCAACTGCTTTGGAGGACAGGGTCATAATTCAAAATGATCTGGACAAATTGGAGATATGGTCTGAGTTAAACAGGATGAAGTTTAACAAAGACAAATGCAAAGTGCTCCACTTAGGAAGAAAAAATCAGTTTCACACATACAGAATGGGAAGAGACTGTCTAGGAAGGAGTACGGCAGAAAGGGATCTAGGGGTTATAGTGGACCACAAGCTAAATATGAGTCAACAGTGTGATGCTGTTGCAAAAAAAGCAAACATGATTCTGGGATGTATTAACAGGTGTGTTGTGAGCAAGACACGAGAAGTCATTCTTCCGCTCTACTCTGCTCTGGTTAGGCCTCAGCTGGAGTATTGTGTCCAGTTCTGGGCACCGCATTTCAAGAAAGATGTGGAGAAATTGGAAAGGGTCCAGAGAAGAGCAACAAGAATGATTAAAGGTCTTGAGAACATGACCTATGAAGGAAGGCTGAAAGAATTGGGTTTGTTTAGTTTGGAAAAGAGAAGACTGAGTGGGGACATGATAGCAGTTTTCAGGTATCTAAAAGGGTGTCATAAGGAGGAGGGAGAAAACTTGTTCACCTTAGCCTCTGAGGATAGAACAAGAAGCAATGGGCTTAAACTACAGCAAGGGAGGTCTAGGTTGGACATTAGGAAAAAGTTCCTAACTGTCAGGGTGGTTAAACACTGGAATAAATTGCCTAGGGAGGTTGTGGAATCTCCATCTCTGGAGATATTTAAGAGTAGGTTAGATAAATGTCTATCAGGGATGGTCTAGACAGTATTTGGTCCTGCCATGCGGGCAGGGGACTGGACTCGATGACCTCTCGAGGTCCCTTCCAGTCCTAGAATCTATGAATCTATGAATAAAACTACTGATATGCTGACATACTTAGTAGCTATTGGCATTAATGATTCTGTTGGATGATACATATTGGTGCTGTCTTTTGTATCCAATACAAACTGCTTTTTCACGTTCTTCTCTTCTAACAGCTGCAAATAGGGTTACATGAGGCGTGTGAATGGGTAGTCGGTTTAAATGACAACATCTAGTCTCTAGTTTACAGCAACTCACTTTGATATAGTTCTGTCTGCAGAACACCTAAGATGAGATCCTCAGCTGGTGAAAATCAGTGCTTCAATTTTCACAAATTTACAGCAGCTGGGGATCACTCTTCTTTTAAAATCTCAAATCTTCTATTTTCACTTGCAGTACAAAACAATGTGCTTGCTTTAATCATACTTCTTGAAAACCTTAGGAGAATATCACTCTTCTTTCATATATGGTAGCTCTTTACAGGTTTATCAGTGCTAACGAATAAATGAGAAATTTTATTAAATGAGTGTTGTGGAAGGTCATTGTCCTGCAACGACCAGCTCATAGCATTGAAGGGAGAGATTTTTAGTTTTAATAATGGTCAGTCTCCTTACTCTAATGGTTTCTACGATTATTATGCGTACATATTTCCTAAAGAATCTACAATGGCAAGGCCACTAATGTTAGCCAAAAATGGATCATCATCTTCTTGGTCTGAGAGTGATGGGGAAAGGACATTAGTTCTAAAAAGTTGTGTTGAGGCCCTGCAAGTCTGCAGTCTGATCAGCACAGAGTGCAGCATGCTCACTACACCCCTCGATGTGATGATGCCTAACCCACACAAAGTTGCTAACTGAAATGATGGCCATGATGGGAGGTCAGAACTCAGTTTACAGAGGGAGTGCTTGCTCAGGAATGGGGAAGGCTCAAGTTAAAACAAATACCCTAAGGGTTAGTTTGAAGAGGGAATTGATCTTACTCAGCTCATCACTACCAAAAATACTCATGATACCCCACAGGAAATCATCAGAGATCTACAACCTATCCTGAAAGATGATCCTTTACTCTCACAGATCTTGGGAGACAGACCTGTCCTCGCTTACAGACAACCCCCCAACCTAAAGCAAATACTCACCAGCAACCACACATCACTGAACAAAAACACTGACCCAGGAACCTATCCTTGTAACAAAGCCCGATGCCAACTCTGTCCATATATCTATTCAAGTGACATCATCATAGGACCTAATCACATCAGCCATACCATCAGGGGCTCGTTCATCTGCACATCTACCAATGTGATATATGCCATCATGTGCCAGCAATGCCCCTCTGCCATGTACATTGGCCAAACCGGACAGTCTCTACGCAAAAGAATTAATGGACACAAATCTGACATCAGGAATCATAATACTCAGAAACCAGTGGGAAAACACTTTAACCTGTCTGGCCATTCAATGACAGACCTGGGGGTGGCTATCTTACAACAGAAAAACTTCAAAAACAGACTCCAACGAGAGAGTGCTGAGCTGGAATTGATATGCAAACTAGATACAATAAACTCAGGATTGAATAAGGACTGGGAATGGCTGAGCCATTACAAACATTGAATCCATCTCCCCTTGAAAGTATTCTCACACTTCTTATCAAACTGTCTGTACTGAGCTATCTTGATTATCACTTCAAAAGTTTTTTTCTCTTACTTAATTGGCCTCTCAGAGTTGGTAAGACAACTCCCACCTGTTCATGCTCTCTGTATGTGTGTATATATATCTCCTCAATATATGTTCCACTCTATATGCATCCGAAGAAGTGGGCTGTAGCCCACGAAAGCTTATGCTCTAATAAATTTGTTAGTCTCTAAGGTGCCACAAGTACTCCTGTTCTTCCCACAGGAAATATCCATCATGCCCCTATAATCACAGGATTATGGGCTCTTAAAAACTGGATCACAACACATCTCCATCTAGCGACCAGAAAATATGAAGATGACTTCACTGTTTTTGCCTACTAACGTAGTAACTAACCCCCAGCAGAGGTCACTATGGTATAACAATAAAAGAGGGTGATGTCTCTTCAACAAGTTTCAAATACTTGACTATATTCCAAATTTATTTTGTGAGCTCTATAGTAAAATAATAATTTGCAAGTTAGAGCAGTATCAGTTGAGAAAGTTACCAACCCTACAATCTGCTTTGTAGTTCACAGTTTTCTATACTCAGACTGTATTTTTACTTAAAAATCCTTGCCCAAAAAAACAGTCCCTTTTATTTACAAAGATATCACATATGCCTGTATGAAAGATTTTTATTTGATTTCCAAATATTGTGTGGCATATGTGTGTGTGTGTGTGTGTGTGTGTGTGTGTGTGTGTGTGTGTGTGTGTGTGTGTGTGAGAGAGAGAGAGAGAGAGAGAGAGAGAGCATATATACTGTATATAAAAATATCATATATGTCATGATTTTAAAGTACTGTTTTCCACAAAACTTTCCCTGTTCCATTTCTATTATATCATTCTCCTGGGCCACGCACTCCTTCATCTACCGCACCTACAGATGGTAGCTGTAATCCACGTATATTCATACTGGTACGTACAGACCATATTTATCTCTGAGGCATTCTTTAATACTATTTATGAAGAAGTATTCATTCAAGATCCTCTTCTCTCTCTCTCCAGTTAGTGCCCTTTACTTTCCAAACACCCTCTTATTGCTGCAGTCCTTCCTCCAGCCAAAGAAGGCTGGGTGCAACTTTTTTCAAAGCTCTTTAGTGTGAATCTGAGAATGGGCCAGAGAGGCTCACACCAGAGCAACAAGAAAAAAAAAAATCCTTTCCATTGTTCACTCTCTCCTGCAGATATCTTAGCATGCTACCACCTGTCTTTGTTCTAGTTATCTGTCTAGATTCTAGGTAATAGATCATTCATCACCATGGCATCTGAGCACTTATTAAGCAAGAACTCTGATCCTAAATGTATTGTGATGCTGCAAAGCAGGCAGATCAGCTAATGTGATCTATTTCTATAAACACACCACACTAAAACACATTGCATTATCTTTGACTTGAAATAACTCATGCTTTAAAGAAACCTCATGCAATACACCTTAGAACATAGTACTTACAGCAGTAATCTGAACTTCTCCACTTTATGCAGATATTAAATTTGTTACACATGGCCACATAGGCAGCCAGTGCTACACAAGGATTCTGAATGTATTCCACATCTTGAACCCACAGGTCACAGAATAATTCAGGTGGAACCTAATAAATAATAAATACATGGATTAATGTTGCACAGTGAATGTACCTTCATATCGTGATGCAATAGGGTGAACATCTCCACTACTTTGGGGATCCTATCATGCAATTATATGAGCTAGTGACAGGGAAATCACAAGGTCTGCCCAGCTGGACTGAAGGTACAGAAGTGGCATTGGGCACCCAGCCTTCCCAAGTAAATGAAGAGGATTTATTTTCCAAGGGCATCTGAAAATGAAGATTTCTGAATGTAAAGAGAATGCAGGGAACTCTTATTTTCCCTGAACCAAGTAATTTGGGATGCTTAGGGCAAAAAGTAATACTATTCTTCCCAATGGGAGGCACAATCATTCTTGTCATGACATACCTCATTCTCTGTTTTTCTTCCTTTCCCCCCTGTATTTCCATCTAGACTTTAGCCTCTCATCTAGCATTACCCTCCTATTTCATGTGTGAGAATGCAGGGTATCTAGGTGTAGTCTCCTTTAGAGAGAGACACCTAGAAGCAATGATAAGTTTCCAGAGCCTGCTCTTGGATCAGTGGCTCTCAAACTTTTTTACAGGTGATCCCTTTCACATAGCAAGCCTCTCATTGCGACCACCCTTATAAATTAAAAACACTTTTTTATGTATTTAACACCATTATAAATGCTGGAGGCAAGCAGGGTTTGGGGTGGAGGTTGACAGCTCATGACCCCACATGTAATCACCTTGTGACCCCCTGAGAGGTCCCGACCCCCAGTTTGAGAACCCCTGTCTTGGATGGTTGGGAGAGAATCCAGACTAATCCAGAAGACAGCGGGAAAGAATGGCAGCTAGGGACACAAACCAGCATGTTACCTACAGCTCTCATTGGTTTTCCAATATGTTTCTACCTTGTAAATGATTTCCCTCCACAGTTTGTCAAAAATATGTTTTTGTCTAACTGGTGCATTATATGTTTGTTATTCGCTTTAAGGTGGTGCCATGTGGGGCTATTATGGGATAGATGGATTGGATGGCAGATGGAGTTCAGCTACCAACCTTAAGTATACAAGATCCAATTCACCACTGTGTTACTCTACTTCTACACCAGTGAGACTCCACTGAAATCATTAGTTATGTAAAAAATTGAGTAAGACTGTACTGAACCAGGCTCACCCATTAAAATGAGATCAGGCCTGGAGGTGGCAGAAGGCACCTCATAGGTTTGTTCCTACAGCAAGGCTCCTTGGCTCCCATTGAGGAATGCTCAGCCAACATGGAATAGAGAGCTCAGGTTGCCCTAAGTGCTGGATGTGTCATAAAAGTGTTTAAATTGCACAGTTTGCATAGGTAACATTTTTTAAAGCGCCTATGTCCCATTTTCACTTAGAAATCTAAGTCTCACTGAAAGCCAATAGGACTTAGGCTCCTAAATACCTAAATCAGTTTTGAAAATGGGACTTAAGTGACTGGGAAAATTGTACCTTATGTCATTATGTATCCCATGACCGCTTTACATGCTACCTTGACCAAGAATATTGATTATTATGCTTGTCCATGGCCTGCAACTCAGTTAAAATGTACCAGCACATTTGTTCATGAGTCTGAACAATCATGAGCATATTTCACTCTCTGTGCAATCATTAAATTGGCTGCTATATACTGGCTGACTGTGAGCTGGCAATGTTGGTCTTTAAAACCCATTGAAGTGTAACCGCTAGCTGCATCTGAGACCTATTTGAGCCTCAAACCTTTTCTCCTTTGTCTATATATATTGTATTCTTAGAATTACCATTATAGGACCCACATTTATTGTCTTTCTCTCTCATACCTTTCCGGCACTTTTCGTCATAATCTACTAATCTACTGTCATCTGTTTGATTTTAAGTGGACTGTTTTTGTCTTATATGATGCAGAAACATGAGTGCCTTTACTGGGGTCACTTTCAAATAAAACTGCATTATTAATATTAAACCCATATGGTAGCCACCGATTTTGAATGTCAGCTGCTGTAATGCAAGTCTCATATTGATCAGCTCCATTCTTCAGTTAATTTTCTGCAACAAATGTAAAGCTATAACAGGATGCACAGATATCACTCATGACATTTATGATGCATTATTGCATTTAGCTACATTAAAAACATCATATCAAATAAATAAAGATCTATCAAAAATTAAATCTCTCTAATACAGTAAACCTCTGAAATAATTAACGTACATAAGGATGACAGCTACTGAAGGTCTGGTTCAACACCAAGCTGAAACACCTGGAACAGTCCATGACTGAACAATTAGTTTCCTGGTGCCTGTCTTCTCCAACATACTTTAATGTGCTTGGCACCTGCCAGCTGTCTATAAAATTCGATGGAGCATCAGTTTTGCTTAAAACTGTTCTGTTGGGTAGCATCAGGTCATTTGCTGAGCTTCCATCACAGAAACCTGCATATGATCATAGTAAACAACATGTTAGCACTGCTGTGGGTTGTGCACCTTTTTATCTTGATGCATAACTGAAGTTCAAATAAATTAGCTAACTTTTCTGATTAAAATCAATAAGCACAGGGTTTGTCTACACTCAGTAAAAGATGTGCGGCACTGCCGTGGCTGGCCCAGGTCAGCTGACTCAGGCTCACGGGGCTCAGGCTCCCACGCGGGGAAAGTCTCAGATCTTGGGCTCCAGTCTGAGCCCAAATGTCTACCCTGCAATTTTATAGTCCAGCAGCCTGAGCCTACAAGCCCAAGTCAAGACCGGGGCTCTGAGACTCATTGCTGTGGGTCTTTTATCACAATGTAGACATACCCCAAGTATTGAACTATATACACAGCATATTAGTATTCGAGTCTAACAAAATGTGGCAGATTGCTAGTAGGACCAAAATGCACAACTATTCATCCACAAACAAGTTAAGCAAAGTGAAGGAAAGGAAAAGAAATATTATTTTTGAAATGTAAAGGATGGAAGAAAGAAGGGGCACAAAGTAAGAAAAGGCAGAATTCTGCTCTGTGTACCAAAGATGGGTGAAAGCAGATGTATTGCATCTAGAGCCTCCAGAAGGAATTCTCTACCTATGAGTTCTTAGGTACTAAGGAACTTAATATGGCCCCCATTAACATAATAACTTTGTGCCTCAAAATCTTTGATGTATGTAATCTCACAAACCCCTATGAAGTAAGAAAGTACTATAAGAATTCCTCATGGATGCTCCTGGCATGGACTTCAGAGCAGGAATTATGTCACCACCCATACAGAAGGTGGAACATGTGCCCTGCTCTGCAGCCAGTGAACTCTACCACCATTTGCTGGCAGTTAACTCTATTGCCATGCACATGAGAACTTCCATAAGGATGTTAGTAGAGAGCTGGGACTAACACTCCACACCCCCAGGAGTTTTGTCAGCCTCTGTGTAAAGGTGAAAGAGGAGGAGCCCTCCAGAGTCTGGCCAGTTTGCCATAATGTACTGCAGCCCAAAGGGGGCATCTGCCTATAGCATAAACCATCCATCCTCAACATAAACTGGTATAACTGGTAGTCTCTGCTCAGGAGAGACTCACAGCTGGAATGGCATGAAGATTGAAGGGAGGGATGCACTGATCCTTTGGAAGAGCTGTTTAGGGCATGCCCATGCTCTGAGCACTCAGTTTCAAAAGCACTAAACAAAATTTCATTAAAAAAATTAAAAGGACATAAAAGCAGCTCTCTGTTTAACCGACAATGCAAAAAGGGTAAATGTCATTGTGGTATAAGAAGGCGTTCCCGTGAAATACCTAGACATACTTATCTGACCCTGTATTAACTTTTACACACACACACACACACCCAAACATGCTGCTACCTGTGGGCTGAGTCGAATACCTATAGGCTTAAGAGATAGCATATTGAAGTGTAGCTTTTGGCACCCAGAGAGACATTAATATCACTCCTCAGCTGAAAAGAACCACTCTTTTCTACATTCATTGCTCAGAAAGCAGCATCACATTTCATCTCTATTTTAAACTAAAATAGTTGGGAACCTTGAAAGATCTTGGAACAGGGGCAATATTGTGGCAAGGCGGGAAAGATTATGGCAAGACATCTGGTCAATATAAAGTGGCGGGGTGCTCCATCAATCACCTCTGGAAGCTATTTTTTGGGCCATCAACTATAAAAGCAACATGATGGACAAATCCACTATCCCTTTTTTCTAGGAAGCACTGTTTGTTGCAAAGGGCTTTTAGAAAGTTCCTTTTTCTCACAGTCTCTGTACTTATATGGACTAGTTCCAAAGCTATTTGTCCAGTAATTCAAGAGGGATTTAATCCTCTCTCAATGAAAGGGGAATTGGCTCGATTTTATCATTTTTCACCCATACGTGGGGCCAGATTCTTCTCCCATTGAAACCACTGGCAAAATACCTATTGATTTCATTGGTAAGAACAGGCCTTTGGAGAGAAGAAATCTTTTGGAAGCTGCAAATAGTTCATGGGGGAAACTTATTTCCAGCTGATGCTTTTGTCAGCTTAAGGAGGCCTTGTGAGGAGATGGAGTTTATGAAACAAAATGGGATGAATATAATGAGACTCTCAAAGAGTTACTTTCCACAGGACTGTTGCCCAATCTGGCAAGTCTCTCCCACCTTTATATCTTGCACAGGTGGGGAGTAACTCCCATTGTAAAAGAGATTTAATAATAATAAAAAATAATATATGGAGATATGCCTATCTCATAGAACTGGAAGGGACCCCAAAAGGTCATCGAGTCCAGCCCCCTGCCTTCACTAGCAGGACCAAGTACTGATTTTGCCCCAGATCCCTAAGTGGCCCCCTCAAGGATTGAACTCACAAACCCTGGGTTTAGCAGGCCAATGCTCAAACCACTGAGCTATCCCTCACTGAGGTGGTCATTTACTTTCACCACAGTTCTGCAGACTGGCCAGGCTGTGTGGCTCTGAAACACTAGTGTAATTCAGACCCAGCCTTGCCCCTCATCCCACAGCCAGCAGTCTGTGTTTGGGAGGGTCGGGGATGAAAGTGGGTCCTCTGTATCCTGTGCTGGGGTGTAGTCTCCCTGATCCCAAAGGAGTATTGGAAATGCAGCTTTCAGCAGCAAACAGACCGAAAGATCTTCCCTCCTAGGAAGTTAGGGTATGAGGGCAGCTCATCCCATTGTGACCCCTCCAATTCTGAAACACATGTTATTGAAAGGCTCCTATTGAGGCACCCAAGTTCCCACTATCTTCCTGTCTCCTTCAGGCAATGACCCTCATGATCCTCCCCAAACCCATGATGCCTCAACAGCTACCATTTGTTTGGGGGGGGGGGGCAGAGGGTTCTCTACCTGAGCCCCCTATTGGCCAATTCCCTGTTGTCTATGCTAGAGCTTGTTCCAAGACAGATACTTGTTGCCACCAAGCAGGAGCACCAAATAGCTCCCCCATGTGGGTGAAGTGGAGAAATCAGGAGCCATAGGGGCAAATCTGTCAGGAAAATATGGAGCAACCCTCTGCAGAAGAAGGGCTTGAAGCACCAGCCTAGAAAGAACATATAAATGTCTTGTAACGTTGTTAACAGGCAATGTGCATTGGAAATGTATTACTGAGTTCCAGGATTCTCTCTGAGATAGCAATCAGGCTAGTAAGACAAAGAAATCCTGCAGGCTAAATATAATCCTAGGCCTATTGAAACATTTTATCTTTATCTTCTTGATTCTGTTTATTCTAAGTAAGATGGACATTAAAAAAGGATTAGGACTAAGTCAGAAAAAAGAAAGAAAAAAACTCAGAATAAAGTGAACATAATAATCAATTTTATACTGATATTAATTTCAAGCTCTCCTTCTCTGGGGCATGTTACTGTCTGTAGGACATGGAGCTTGACTGAGCTATCATTGGTATTTGATACTGTGCTACACATATTTGCCCTTTCTGAAATTGGCAAGATAGTGTAATGATGAACTTTGTATTCCTGATTTCAAGCTCTGCTTTACAGCAGAGGATAATTCAAATGTCAGAGTGGAGATTTATATCAATGAATATAATGCTATAGACCTAACATCTCATCCATACAACTTCCAGAAACAATGAAACCATGTGTACATACCATAGAAATCTAATAGTGATCATAATTTAAAAGTTATTAGCATATACGTGTGCACACACACACACACACACACAAAACTCTGAACTAATTCAGCAACAACATACATACATACAACTCTGAACTAATTCAGCAACAAGATCAATCTAGACTGGTTCTATGAAGTTAATAGCTATCACTATCCCTCCCATTAAATAAATACAGACCTTTGGAAAGTGAAAATAGCAGATTGTATTTCCTATCTGATGGATAGCAAACACTAAATATATTAATGACCTCATTTGATGCCAAGGGTGGCTTAATGTAAGACACATTTCATCCGTATGACTAGGCTATCTATTTGGACATTACTTCAGTGTTTGTGCCTGTGATTCAAATAGCCTAAATCCAAAGGTATAATTCCAAGAAAAAATAATTGCACTTCAAAGCTGGGCATCAATCAGCATTTCAGCAATTTAGATGGTTAACAACAGTTTTATATTTACACTATTTTAACATTCACAACTATCTAAATTGTTCTATGATCATCCTTTTAGGTTCCATACTGACACGTGTAAGCCTGAACCTGCTCATGATATTATTTGTAACCAGGAAAAAGCTTCTCCCTTCTTCAGCAAAGCATTTGAACATTTGAATGCTTACAGTACTCTCTACTTACCACATAGTCCCAAGACTTTTGGTTCACTGGTTGTATTTGACTCTATGATCACCATACCAGTGCTGTGAAACCACTGAATCCTGATATTTGTTGGTGTCTCAATTACGTACATGAAGCCAGTGTCCTCAATTTTAAATCCATATTTTCTAACTGTAGGCCAGGCATATCTTGAATTTACAGTTATCTAAAAAGATGGTATAAACAAAGGCACAGCAGTAATCTGAACGCTTCATTATACTGGAAGCTATTCTTCTACTTTCTGTGATCGCTATATGTCCATGAAACTTTTGGAATGAAACATGAATTGGTTTTGTTATTCATTGGAAACACGGTCCAGGTTTTCCAAAATGCCCTGTGAACATGGTCTGACTTTTGAACCAGCCTAGTCCAATTTATGGTTTCAAGAGACAGGCATGCAAAACCTAGTCAACTCTTTTACCACGCAAAACTCAGCTGTTGCCATAACAAACTTTGACCATTTGTACAAAAGCACTCGATGAGGGGGCTAAAATGAAAACATTTGATTCTTTTCAAACAACTTTTAAGTCACTGATCTTTTGAGACTGCCCCTATGATTTCTTCATACAACACTGGCAACATATTTGGCTGTAGTACAGGGTGAGTCCCAGGTTCAAAACTAAATTTTCACAACTGGGTTTCTTCTTTTTAAAAATATACTTTGAATATATACACACACAAGAAAAAAGCTCCCAGTTGGTTGCTATTGAAATGACCATCCTATCACTAAGGGGGATCACCCATCTAGGATCAAACTACTGGAAGAATTGAACATTTCAGATAATAAAAAGCTATGGTTTTATGGAAATATTTTCTGTAATAAGAACAAAACAAGGAAAATTATGATCGATAAAATTGTTTCTAAATGAAATAAAGCTATTCAAAACTTCTCACACACTTCTCTTTAAGGGGAGATGATTGGAGCTATAAGGGCACCCCTAGGACAGTGAGGTATGTCCAGCATGATTGTAAATGGGAAGCATTGTACAGGATACATGAATGAATTAAGAGCCTTACTAAAGATTCATGACTCTCATTTGCTCTGTGCTCTGGTTCATAAATAGACCCACCCATTTCAATCTGTTGCTTCAATTTTATGAGTTACTTTCTCAAATTTCAAACTGCTGGTATTATAGAAACTCCATTGTGCATGCAGAGAAAAAGACCAATGAGCAACTGTGTAATCCCTACTTGGAGGCACCGGAAAATTTCTGACAATCTATAATGTTAATAATTAAAACAATATATAACAGGTTTATTATGCACCTTACACAGCTATCTATAATGTGTAGGAGAAAAAACTGTGTGATCATGGGCGACTTCAGTTTGAATAACATATGCTTGCGGTGCTCATGCTGCCAGTACTAAAACATCCTGGGAATTTCTAAACATTACAGATGACAATTTCCTAACTCCAAAAGAGTTGCAGCCAGGATGGGGGAAACTATATAGTAGACCTTCTCCTAACAGAAAAAGAGGAACTGATCACAGAACTAAAAGTTAATGGTAGCTTAGGTGCAAGTGATCATGACTTGATCACATTTATAATGTGCAAGCAGAATAAAGTCCAGAACCATAATATATATATACTTGGTGATTTAATAGGGCCAATTTCACAAAGGTGAAAACAATTCTGAGCCAAATCAGCTGGAAGGAAGACTTTAAACAGAAAAATGTGAATGATAATTGGGAAACAATTAAGGACACTTTATCAGATGCCTGTAATGGGGTCTACAAACCTCATGCTGAGCAGAGTCAGAAGGGGGAGGAGACCCTCTCCTGCCTACAGGCAAGAAGCTTGACCACACCCCCACAACTGCCTGTCATGGAGGCAGGCACCCACAGCTGCAACCAATAGGGAAAACAAAACCTGCTATAAAAAGAGAGAGCTCAGAGAAGCAAAGGGAGATAGAAAGGTCTGGGACAGTGAAGGGGTAACAGCCCTGCACTAGGCTGCCTCCAGAGAGGCAAAGAGACTGAAGCAGATCACTAATTAGAGGCCAGGGGCCAAGAACTCTCCTGACCAAGAGCTAACCAAAGAAAGCCAGTCAGGGGCAGTAGAAACCGTTCAAAAGACCACATCAAGGACTGGTATGAATGCCCCAAAAGCCATAATCCCACAATTGAGGAAGAAGGTTGTGCTGGCTAAAAACAACAACAACCTGGTTTAGAGCAGTGATGGTAAAAAATAAAAAAATCATTTACAACAAATAGTTATTAATATAAATCAAAAGTTAGGAATTGTAGAAATTGATAAGGGAAGCTAAGGGACACAAAGAGAAAGCTATGGCTAGTAGAGTTCAGGAGAATAAGAAGTTATAAAAATATATTAGGAAGAAAAAGCATCCTAACAATGGTATTGGTCCATTATTAGATGGAAAAGGTAGAATTATCAATAATAATGCAAAAATGCAGAAATATTTCTATTCTGTATTAGAGGAAAAAGAGATGATATAGTCTCATCATATGGTGATAACACTCTTTCCATCCCACTAGTATCTCTGGAGGATATTAAACAGAAGCAATTACAGTTAGGCATTTTAAAATCAGCAGGTCCAGATAACTTGCATCCAAGTGATTTAAAAGAGCTGGCTGAGGAGCTCGCTGGACCATTAACATTGATTTTCAATATGTCTTGGAGTACCGAGGAAGTTCCAGAAGACTGGAGAAAAACTAATGCTGTGCCAATTTTTTAAAAATGTAAACGGGATGACCCAGGTAATTTTAGGCCTGTCAGTCTGACTTGGATCCCAGGCAAGATAATGGAGCAGCTGATATGGGACCTGATTAGTAAAAAACTAAAGGAAGGTAATATAATTTAGAAAATCAGCATGGGTTTTTGAAAAATAGATGCTGTCAGACTAACTTGCTATGTTTTTTCCCCATGAAATTACAAGTTTTGTTGATAAACAGAATAGCATTGACATACTATATTTGGCATACTTCTGTAAGGCATTTCACTTGGTACTTCATGACATTTTGGTTAAAAAACTAAAACAATACAAAATGTACATGGCACACACTAAATGGATTAAAAGCTGGCTAAGTCATAGGTCTCAACATATAAATGTAAATGGCGATTTGTTATCTGTTTCCAGTGCGGTCCTGTGGGGATCAATTCTTGGCCCTACTGTATTTAACATTTTAATCAATGATCTGGAAGAGAACTTCAAATCATCACTGATAAAGTTTGCAGATGACACAAAAATTGGGGGAGTTGTAAATAATAAAGAGGACAGGTCACTGATTCAAAACAATCTACAATCACTTGGGAAACTGGGTGCAAGCAAACAATATGAATTTTAATATGACTAAATGTAAATATGTAAATCTGGGAACAAAGAAATTAAGCCAAACTTAGAGGGTGGGGAATTCTATCCTGGGAAGCAATGACTCTGAAAAGGATTTTTTGGGGGTTGTTCTGGATAATCAGTTGAATATAAGCTCCCACCAGGGCCAAAAGAGCTAATATGATCCTGAGATGCACAAACAGGGGACTCTTGAGTAGGAGTAGAGGGGTTATTTTACCTCTGTATTTGACAATGGTGTGACCGCTGCTGGAATACTGTGTCCAGTTCTGATGCCCACAATACAAGAAGCATGTTGATAAACTGGAGAGAGTTCAGTGAGGAATCACGAGAATAATTAAAAGATTAGAAAACATGCCCTATAGAGATAGAGTCAAGGAGCTCAATGTATTTAATTTAACAAAGAGAAAGTTAAGGGGTGAGTTGATCACAGTCCGCAAGTACCTACATGGGGAACAACTATTCATAATGAACTCGTCAATCTAGCAGAGAAAGGTATAACACTATCCAATGTCTAGAAGTTGAAACTAGACCCATTCAGACTGGAAATAAGACATAATTTTGTAATGGTATGAGTAATTAACTTTTGCACAATTTACCAAGGATAGTGGTGGATTCTTCATCACTGGAAATTTTTAAATCAAGATTGGATGTTTTTTCTAAAAGACATGAATTATTTGGGGGACGCTCTATGACCTGTGGTGTACAGCAGGTCAGACTAGATCACAATGGCCTTAGAACCTCTGACTCTATTACGGGAAAGTAAAATACTATGTAAATAGCAAGAGTGAACCAAATAAATAAATAAACAAACAAAATCCCCAAGAACTTACTTTTCTGTTTAAACGATCAACGATTATTTGGTTTGACAAATAGGTTAAATTCAGCATTGCCAGGCACAGTGAAGTCAAGTTTAAGTGACCCTGCAGAGAAAGCAAAAATTGTGAACTTAAGTTAAGATGTGAATATTTTTTACATGCTAATTATGTAGTATTTTTAAGTAATGGGACACTAGGGGCATTTTTGTATGTTCAGTTTTTGAAAGAGGAACACATCTGCTGAATGAAGTTTATACAGATTAACTAAGAACTCCTTCTTTCTTTGTATGAGCTATGTTTGTGGGATAACGTTCATTTGAATAACATTTCTTCAGGATGTCTACATTAAATGTGTCAATATATTATGTTCTGGAAAACTGTGTTAAGACATCACATTTCAAAAAGCTGAAATACAAGGGGTTCATACACAGCAACGCCACTGATTGGGGCATGGAAAAGAATGACATGAAGAGGAATTGAAAAGATTCAAACTGTTTTCCTTAGGGTAGACACAAATACGAGGGGCAAAGATAAATATACACAAAATACCAAGTTTTCTAGAAAAGTCGTATCAGGAATGTATGCATAATTCTATTCACCCAAGAATTAGGGACATTCAATGCAATGGATAGGTAGCAAATTCAAACATCATAAATGAAAATACTTTTTCACACACTGCATAATTAGCCACTGGAACTCATTGCCACAAGATATCATGGAGGCCAAATACTTAGAAGGGTTTATAAACGAGTCAGACATTTATATGGGTAACAAGAATATCCATTTATAATAGTAAAGATTGGGAAGGAAACACAAAGAGATTGGGAAGTACAAACTCTCATTTTCAGGTCATAAGCCAATGTCTAAACTATTGGGGATCAGGAGAGAACTATCCCGGGGAGGGGCGGGGGAGGCAAGTTCTCCAGTAACTGCTTCCTTCAGGGTTTCTTGCACTCTTCTGTGAAATAGCTGGCACTGGCCTCTTTTAGAGATTAAATACCGGACTAAATGGACTGCTGGTCTGATCCAGTCTGGCAATTCCTATGCTGGTAGCCTGCAAATATATGATAGGGTGAGAGCCCAGGGGGAGTTCAGGTGTTAATTATCACCCTGCAAGACTTTATACAACAGAATGTAGAGGGGATCGCTATAGTCTGTTTAATTCTAAGTACAGGAGTTTCCCCACAGTAAAGCCACATAAAGAAAGATACACAAAGTTGGCATTTACTCTACTGAAGTATTTAACACATTATTATAGACCTGGATATTTGTGTGTGTGACATATATGTGTAATCATTTAACCTCTCAATATTTCAGTTTTGCCATCTATACTATGAGGTTAATACTGATTAACCAGTAATCTTGCAGTAATGTCATGAGGAATGCTTATGCAATAAGATGAAAAAAGAAAAGCACTATACCCTTTTAATCAGAGATATTTAAAATGTATTTTAATAATTTGTAATTTAAAAATCCCATATTACTTTATGTATAAGCATATACAATAAAAACTTTGTAGAGTATGCTTTTATTCACTGTACTGTTTAACCTTGTTTAGCAAGCGAGGGTCATAAAGAATAAAAACAGAGTTAGTTACCATGTTGGTATTTCTGCAGTCAAAGATATGGATGGTTATCGTTTCATCTTGAGTTTGGCTAACAATGTAGGCTGCCTCTTTAAATAAAGCCAAATGATTCCCATCAAAGGTTAAAAAGCTCAGATCAGAGAAAAATGTACAACGACCTGGTTAAAAATAAATAAAATAAAGGCATTTCCTAACTTATTTCCTTGTTTTGTGAGCAATATAAAGCATGCAAATAAAATAGCATAAATGTTTGTATGATTTAACCTTATTTCCTCTAAGGGTTTACTAACTCGGCAAAACATTTTCAGCTATTTTTTGTACCCACTAACTATCAGTTAACTACAAATGGACAGTAAAGAACTAAATTCTGCATGTTTCAATAGGAGCCTCTTGCAGGCATCCAAGAATAGAATTTGACTCGTGACTAATACAGGTATAGTCTGTGGATTTTCACGGACCACAAGCTACTAAATGTTATGGAGGGTAGGAGTCACATTGGACCTTGAGTTGCTTCCCCTTCTAGTCTTGCTCCTGGATGGGGAGCTCTAGTGGAAAGTTAGCTTCCTTTTCAGTCCTACTGCTAAAGCATTTGTGCTTCAAAGGGCCCAGAGTTCTATTCCCAGTCATTACAAATCAAAAGACCCTAAGTATTTACTTGCATTGCTTGTCCTTGCACCAGTTGTTTGCTACTATGAATCTAATGCTGTTCTCACTTAAGTCAATAGAAGTTTTGCTTTTGACTTCAGTAGAAGTAGAATTAGGCTTCTATGCTGAATTAAGCAATGAGTAACCTGGAGAAGATGTATATAAGCTCCATCTTCTATTCCTACTCCAGAGTCCAGAAAATAGAAACTTTAATTCTTAATCTTCTTATAAATTCAATAATTTGTTATAAAACTGAATTAATGTAAGTACTGCATAAGTAAAACTTACATGCACATTCCCATTTTGGGCAGCATTTGTCACCATTGATCTGAACAGCGAGCCCTAGAACTCCACAGCTGGGCTGAGTTGCATTGTAAGGGCAGTTCTGTGACTTGTTAACTTGGATTAGTTGTCCATCCAAGCAAATGTGTTTTATGCACTCATTCTCTGTAATTGGCTAAGGCATATTTAAAAGACATAGGTTACCATTCTTATCAAACTAAAGATACAACATTGCAGAATTCTTACTGAAAAGACAAGTAGGCCTGATTTTCAGAGACATTGAACACTCTCAAACCCCAGTGAAGGCAATGGAAGCTGTAGGTGCTCAACACTACTGAAAATTAGACAATTTGTGAAAATGGTGCAAAACCATGGTTCTGTTCTAAATTCCAGAACAATATTATTAATTTTAGACAATACATCGGGCAGAAATACAGAAGAGAAGTATGCAAGGATCATAGAGATGGCGAAGATGGCTGAGTAAGTTAAAGGAATAGTCATTACAGGAAACAATCTGCCAGAAAAGTGGTAGATTGTGGTTCAAAAGATCCCTTCTACTGAGGAACATGAAATGGCACATGGTGCCAACGGTATTCCATGAAAAATCACCCCTTTTGGAAACTGAGGTCCAAAGCAGCATTACATTGCAGTAATTATGAAATCCACTAATTGCAATGGAGTTCATCCACATTTACCCACATGTAATTGAGATAGGTATCTGGCCTCATAGTTTGATAGATATTTTTAATATTGAATACAAAACATATGGCACATAAGTAATTATTTCAGCACTAGTGGTAAGGGAACTTATCCATACATAAATCTACATTCCTGTCTATTTACAGAATGGCAGAGAGATGACCATGAACAACGTTACTCACTACACAAGTTTGGAGCGTTGCTGTTTCTCTAGCTGGCATGAAAACTGATGCTGTGACTCCTGAGATAGCTTCAGCTGTTGTTAGTCCACCAGAATACTCTGTAGCAGACTCATAAAGTGGTTTGGTAGATAAATAGGCAAATGAAGGAACTGATGCAGCCATTGTAGCATTTGAGTGGGTTGGCATCATTAACAACGAACTCTTTGAGGGTGTGTGGACCTCAGTTACAGACAGTGTTCCAAGTTTTGGAGTTTGACTAGTGGTGCCTGATGATGCGGCACTAGAAGTGGCAGTTTTTTGCTCAGAGGATGAATATATGGTGGACAAAACTGATACACCTAGTTTAGGAGGCACAGCAGTTATATTTGTGAAATATGGAGAATGAAATGTCTGTGTTGTTTTTAAGGTGGGGGTGATCAAATCTGTGACGCCTGGCGTATGAAGAGACTGTGGTTTTGTAACCGGTACTGGCCCTGCAGGCTCTGCTGTTTCAGAGGTGATGGCTTTTTCTGTTTCTGAAGCAACAGAAAAATATATGGGTTTCCCTGAAAACAATGAGGTGGTGAGGGCTTCTCTTATTGCTGCTGTTGTCCCTGAAGTAGCTGATGCTGTAGTGATGTTTTGCGCTGTTACACTACTTCCTGATGAAGGTGCTAAAACAGTGGCTGTAGTCGAAGAACGTGTGGTAGCTGGTAACACTGTTCCTGCTTGGAATGTGGATCCGTAGGAAGTAGTTGAAAGTGGCACCTGCTTAGACAACACCACAGTCTTCTCTGTAGAACTTTTGCCCATTGATGTGGATGCTGTTGAGATCACTGGTGTTAAAAGGGCACCTGCTAATGACTCCTTCTCCGTTGTGATGGGAGTTTCTGATAGAATAAGTGATGGAGATGTTAACTTCGATAAAGGAAATATGGCTATAGAGACTGTAGGTGTCTGACTAGAAACTATTGGTTCAGTAACTGCTGTCTGCTTTGTGGATTCGAAACTGGAATCTGACTTTTGGGTAGGAAATGATGGAAATTCTTTTTTCATTGTAGCTAATGGTGATGAAGTTGTAATTACTTTTGATGAAAAAGAGAGGGGTCTTGTGCTGACAGTCAAATCCATTTTTTTTCTGGTTGAAGTTGGAAGTTTTGTCTGCAAAGCTGAGGCAGTTCCCTGTACGTAAGTCTGTAAGACAGTATCAGTTAAGGATGACTCTTTTTCAGTAGTCAAAAGAACTTTAGCTGGAACTACTGAGGTAGGAGATAACGTTGAAATAGCCACTGCAGGTCGGGAGGTAGTTAGGAATGGGTACAAGGTGGTGAATTCTCCTATAGATTCTGTTGTACTAAAGAGAGCTTCTGGATGAATAGCGGTGGTCAATATTTCTGTTGGAGGCTGGTAAATTGTGGTACTTTTTTTGCTTTCCAAATAAGGTTTGGGAGTTGAAGGAACATGTTCTATTGTCAATTTGGTAGTGAAACGTGGTACAGCAGACTCCTCTCTGATCTGTGGAGAAACCATCGCTGCTGATGAAGTTTGAACAGAGGAAGTTGTAGCAAAGGGGGAGTAATCTTTGATTAATGATATTTGAGTTGTAGATGCTGTTTGTTTTACTGTTTCTGCGACGGTTTTAACTGTAGGCTTTGAGACTGTGGAAACTGTTTCAGTCTGTACTGGGTGCTTTGTAGTGGCTGGTTCCTTAGGTATTTTTTGTGTTAAAGTGTATAGGGAAACCGATGTCTCTGCCAGATACTGAGCGGTAGGGAATATGTGAGGTGACTTTGTTAATGGAGATGTAACAGAAGTGCGCAAAGTTGACCTTTCTTTGACTGCTGTCACTTTTTTACTAGTTATTAGTCTGCTGCTGAATTCAGAGTATGGGGATAATGTGGCATCAGTAATATTCAAAGTGACTTTTGCTGGCAGTTCCGCAGGTGATGGTGATGTTAATGAACTTGGTTGCTCTTCTATAGTGGATATGGTTGAGGCAGTCAAATGGGGAGTCTTTCCTTCTGTTGAAAAAGTAGATTTTACTACTGATGTTCTTGGGTATAAAGTAATGGTCATTGTAACAGTAGCTTCAGATGATGTGCGCATAGAACTAGTGGCTGTCGTTGATATCTCTTTTCTAAATGTGGATAGTGGAAGCAGAGTAGTGAAAGGTGGTAGGGAGCTTGCTGGTGATGAAGCAAATGTAGTTGGCTTTCTGGTATGTACACTAGTAATTTTTTCTGTTTGTGCTTCATCAGGACGGACAATGATCCTTGTTGTTTCAGTCTCACTAAGAGTATATGGAGATTCAGTGATGAATGTTGTTTGCATTGTTTCCATTTGTTTAGTTACCAATGGAATTGTAGGGACCAAATCCATGATTTCTTTTGCTAAAGCAGATGTTTTTGTTGCTGATGTCATTCTAATAGTGTAGGGTTCAATGCTCATCTTTGTTGTATTAAGAAATAGAGGTGATTTGTATTCAGTAGATGTTCTTTGTGAGAATGTAGTTGGCTTTGCTGATAATTCATAGGGGCCTGTTATTTTAGATGTTACTTTTGTGGACAAAGGAATAGCTCTGGCAGTATGAGATGAAACAGGATATTTAGTGTATAAAGTAGTCAGGGTTTCTGTCATATTTAGAACTATGAATGATGGATATTCAGTAGTTGATGCTGTTTGCAAAGTTTCTTTTGATTCTGCTAAAGCTGGAGAAGCAGCACTTATATCGGACAGTGAAGGCCTTTTTGTAGGAAGAGTGCTGGGTTTTGCAGTTGTAGCTGAACTAGAATACAGTGAATATGGAGAAAAATATGAACTTGATGGCTGCTCCACACTTGTGGTTGCTTGTATTATTTCTTTTTCACCAGTTGTAAATAGGAAGCCAGTTATTCCTGAGGATGATGATGACGACAACAACGGCGACATCTCTTTAGTTTGCAGAGTTGCTGTCTTTGCACCATGAGTTGTGGCAAGGAATACCCCTGCACTACCTGTCAAGTTTTGAACCATATATGTAGGAGTTTCAGTAACTGACAGTGTTATATGTAATAATGGAACAGGGTGTGTAGATAGTGGGGAAAATGTGGTCTTTATTTCTTCTTTGGTTAAAGCAACTGTTCCTTTTGTTGTTTCTGAAGTCATTGGTGGCTTCAGTGTAAATAATGTAGTAATCAGAGGAGAAAATGAAGTTTCAGTGACATTAGCTATTGTGGAAGAAGTTTGTTCAGTACTTGGTTTTGTTCCTTCTGAAGTTCTTGTTTTATTTGCTGTTGGTGCATAAGAAGAGGTTTCCAAAGATGGTGACATAGTGTATTTGGTGAAATATGTAGTTGTTTGTTCTGTGGCTGATACAAAGTAAGGGGCTATAGTTTTTTCTGGTTTTAGTTTTGTTTCCACTGTGGGACGTATCCTAGTGCCTATTTCTGATGTTTCCGATATTGCAGTAGTTGTGACTGGTGATTCTGTTACTCTTATTATTGACGATGTCCCAGTTAAAATAAAAGTAGAAGTTGGTTTGCCTTCTGTTTCAGTGATTTTAGTCATTGCATGTGTTGTAGTTACAGTCTCAGGCTCTGTAGCACTCAAAACCTTAGGAGTGGTACTACTCGTTGCTTGTATACCTGTAGAGATTTCTGTAGTGGCAGGAGTTGTTGATGGAAAAACATGAAGTACTGAAGGGAAACTTATATTAGATTTTGGTGATTCAGACATTGCAATAGTGCTTTTGCCAGATGATGTAGCTCCAGTTGAATATGCCGAAACATTTGGTGATATAGTTGTGGTTAAAACTGTTGTATTTGGAATAAGAACAGTTGAAAATTTAGTTTTTTCTATGGTTGCACTGAATTGCCACTTTGATGCACGTGTTGTTTTTGTGTCTTTTGTTTCAGGTATAGGGGATGAAGTTACTACTTTACTCAGAACTGCTGCAACCGAGACATTGAAAGAACTGGAAGTTACATGTGAAAGAGTTGGTGTTCTCATAGTGGATGGTGAAGGTCGAACATCAACTGAAGGCTCAATGCCTAAAACCAGACAAAAATAGATGTTAGTTTGTGAATCATTATACTAGAATCATTACGCTATTAGAGGTGGAAGGGATCCATATGAAGTCATCTAGTCCTATCTTATTTTTTTCCCCTTTCTTCAGGTTTTTAATATTTTTAGAGCTTCTAAAAAAAAAAAAGATGTTAGGGAAGGCATTGACTATATATTTAATGTTACTGAAACTTTTATGGAAAAGGAACCTCTTAATTTTCTTTATAATTTGTCTTATATTTTAGGAAAAAGAAATTTGTTTTAACTGAAAAGCATGTTAAATGATAACTCAAAATGTATGAACTTGGGCATCTAAAGTTAGATATGTAAAAACTGCATTGGGTCACTTAAGTAAGAGGCCTAATTGTCACTGATATATTGCCAGGGCTCAAAATCTCTGAAAAATCAGGCCATTTATGTGGGTCCCTAAATATGGACTTAGATGTCTAACTTTGGACACCCATGTTTGAAAATTCTGGCTATACTACTTTAGATATCTAGTAATGTCATAAGTTAAATATCAAATTAAACATAATAAAGTGAAAATTTTTGAACATACAATCTTCAAAATACACGCATCTTTGAGTGACTTCATCCAACACCATATGGAGAGGACACATGGGGACACATCCTTCCACTCTAAAAGAGAAACACAACATTAACTATTCAAGCAGTCGGTTATAGACAAAGTATTTAATTTTAAGAAAGCATTCTACATTTCTAAATAATTTAAGGCACAGGACCCTGATAATGGACCTTTCTGGTTCTCATCAGCTCAGGACATTTCTTCAAGATGCAGCTGACCATGTTTCCATTCCTGCAGATCTGAGCTAACATGTGAACTATGTAACTATCTTTGGAATGAATGTCGGCTTCCAATAATAAAGACTTTCATTTAGAAATGCCAGAGAGCCATTGCCCTCTGGAATAAAATTTTGTTCAGTAGTTTTGTTAGGGACAGATGTGGTTGCTGCAATGCCATCATGAGAGGAGCAGGGCCAGAACTATTTGACATTAGCTGACTACCACATCTTTTCAATGATACTCTTAATTTAGGATACCCACTATCTTGAAAGATTACTGCCATTCAAGGGCATCACTTTAATGTAGCTACCACAATGGCTACAATTCCACCACTTCCTCCTTCACTGAATTTTGATTAATGAATATGGTGCCATGGCACTGAACTATATCCAGTGCCGTATGTACTTATCATGCTATATAAATATAACTAGAATTATATACTTTTATTCTAGAAAAATGCTGATACTTACTTTGGTACATCCTGACAGTTTTGTCCCAAAGGGTCTCTGCATGTTTTGAAACAAGGGCTTGTACAGGCATCATAACGCCACTCGCATGTAGAATGGGCTGGAAACTTAAATTTGGCATCTGGAAGAATACATGATTTATTATACAGAGACATATATACATACCAATATGCATATGCATTATATATATATATATATATATATAAAATACACACACATGTACACACTCTATAGTGAGCACACTTAAAAGGTTCATTTTGGTTTTAGAAATATTACTATTTCTATTGACTGTATTTAAAATGGGGGATATCTTTGAAATTTTTACTATCTCTGAAACTGGAATGAACATTAAGTGTATCCACTGTATATTACACATGCAGAGTAATGCATATGCAAACTATTTTACACTATGCAGTAGAAAATGTGACATTGTATTCTAGTTGACATATCTATTTTCTAGTGCATACTAAAACAATTTGAAGACTGACAGTGCAGCAAGAAATAATAGACAATTCAGCAATATTTTAAAAACAATCTTCATAAAAGAATAAACTATATAACTTTTCTGATAACTCTGGCTGAACTGTTGTGAATTTTCAGTGGGGAAACAACATGAAACCAATGTGAGTAATGTTGATTCAGTAGGATCATTACTATGAAAGACTTAGAAGAACATGCTACTTTATTTAATGTGCTACTTTAATGATATTTTTAAAAGAGGTTGCATCAGCAAGAGTGGTTTATTTGGTGTGCAAAATTAGGCAACACAAGGAGACTTTCCAGAAGGTTTGTACAGTGCAACAGCTTTTACTTTAGAGGAAAAATGAAACACCATTTCAAACAAGCAAATAATCAGAAATCATTACATTTAATGGTTGATCTTTTCAGAAACAATAAAAGGCCAACATTTTAAAAGAGGACCATAACTGAATCAGAGAATAGTTTTCAGACTCAAATTATATGTGCCCCTTAATGTCAGAAGCAACTGAGCTATATGCAGGAGTGTAGTATAGATTTCTCCTATTTATCATGACCAAGCACCACTCCAAGAATTGGAAAACTACAATCATAGTTCACACGTCACTTTAAAAAAGGGTGTCCTGTTAAATGAAATCGATACTATGGTGAATTTAAAAATCACCTGCATCACCTTAGTAACATCTTTGTGGAATAGTGTTTATTAAAAGGTATTAAAATCACAAAATTGAAAAACAAATAGCAAAAGCAGTTAGGTAAAGTGTGAAATTCTTGTGCCTGGACCAGAGAAGAAAATTGGGAACTTTTCATTAATAAGTAGTGTCTTCACAGATTTATTAAATAATGATGCAATTTCATAGAGGAAGTGTTAAGAAGAAAACAAATAAAAAGTGACCTACATCTCAGGGGGAGTATAAACCAGCAACCTCACATCAGCTGTGTGTGTGTGCACACATGCACACAAGGATAATTGAAGGCCAGTGCTTAATTTGTGCCAGGGCTGAGCCCCAGCATCTCTTTCGTTACAAACTTAGCACTGCTTAAAGGTCTCCTTTGCGCTAGCCTGATCCTGCGCTATCTGTTTGCACGCAAGTCCCCCTGTGCCATGTTAGATGAGCCTCAGGGCTCCTCAAAGTTCTGCTAGACTTCAACAACTATAGGGAACCAAAAATGTATCCAGGGGTCAGCATATCATTCTGGTGTCCTAGCCCAAGCCCCTTTTCTCTTGTCGCACTGGCAGTGAGAGCAAGGAAAGAGTGCATTATATGAGCTTTCCTTAGCAAGTTAGGGTACGTCCAGACTACCCGCCGTACCGGCGGGTAGCGATCGATTTATCGGGGATCGATATATTGCGTCTCGTTAAGACACGATATATCGATCCCCGAACGCGCTCCCTGTCGACTCCGGAACTCCACCGGAGCGAGCGGCGGTAGTGGAGACAACGGGGGAGCTGCAGCCGTCGATACCACGCCATGAGGACCCAAGGTAAATCGATCTAAGATACTTCGACTTCAGCTACGCTATTCACGTAGCTGAAGTTGCATATCTTAGATCGATTCCCCCCCCAGTGTAGACCAGCCGTTAAAGTGGACACCAGGCCAGATTATGCCACCTAGGCAACCTGATGCAGAGCAGCTGCACCACACAGAACATTTGTGTTAGAGATTGGGGAGCAGTGTTTATTACTTGAAAATATGTTTTGCTACCATGATTATATTTTTAGGGTGATAGTCAAGACTTCTGTCCTGAAAAAGCTCCCACTGATCTTAGTTTCAGTGAGGAGTGAAGTATCAGGCTCTTTAATTCACTGCTATTTTACATTTGTTTAGAGACATGTGACTCTTTTCCAAAAGACGTCAGAAATTTTTTCCCTCTTCAGCCTAGGTACATCTGCACTTATGGGTAGTTGTTATACTATTACTAGTAATACAAGTCCCCTCTTGCTTGATAAAAATAATAATTCTCATAGAGCAGAAGAGAATGTGTAAATCAAGTTTTAATAACTTCCCCATTTTCTATATTAAAAGAGTGTACCTGTTGCCATCTAGTGTTATCCTCTAACAATGCCAGTCTGTATAATATCCCTGAATTATTATTTCTATGAGAAACACTGGTTTTATTGTAGTAGCAAGTGAATTTACTAAATTACCTTTGCTATAAATTATTAAGCATGTGTATCCTGTTCCAGTGGGAGACTCTGCAGTTGCTTAAATCTGATAGCGATGGGAGGAGGGAATACTTTACATACAATTTTCACCAAATGCGTAGGTTTTTATATTCTGTGTAACAGAGTTGATATGCAGGCAGGAACCATGAGGTGGAAGGATACATGGCATAGAGACACAACAGATATGGATAATCTGAGGAGACCATAGAGGATTATTTGTGCATGTATAGAAGATCTCTGAAGTTTTATTTCTTGCTTTATTGGAACTATCATACACTTGGAATAATATGCCCTTCAATCCATTTCCCGCCAAGTAAAGTAAATGAGAAGAGGGAAGAATCAAAATAATTGATATTTGAATTTTTCACCATCTCTTTCTTTACTATTAATAGGCTTACATTTCCATTGTTAGAATGCGTACAATACAATAGATAGTCCTAATCCTGCAAAGAGGCTCCATGTGAACTCCATAATCTGCCAGTGTGATTCTTTATACAAGACCTGGGCCACTGTAACCTTCTTTCATCCAAGCACAAGAGTTATATGTTCTACATTCAAAATTAGATAAAAACCAAACAGATTGGGTCTGATGAGCACCTACATATCCCAGTAACTTCAAACAGAGTTGCAAGCATTCAACACTTCTAAAAAATCAACCAGAGTTCTTTAGAAAGCATATATTTCTAACCAAGTAATGTATGGGTTTCATAGCTGTGTAGTAAACCCAATGCCCCAGGTTCATAACCATGATTGCTATATAACTAGGCTTGGCAGAATTCAATTTTTATTATTTTATAATTTTGACAGATAATATAGATGTATTGTAAGCAATATTTTTAAATGTTTATATATTTAAATGTTCACAGTTGCAGGAAATTATTGAAGGGATGTGTGTCAGACAATAATTATTTAATGACAGCAGATGTTGAGATCCAAACAGTTAAAGCTTTATAACCATTAAAACACAAATTGTCAACATCAACATGTCAAAATATACAAAGTAAATATCCTTATAAGTTCTCAAGCAGCATTTTTCTTACTTTGCATATGTGTTAATTTCAATTATCATCAATGGAAATATTTTCTCATTGGTTTGTGTGTACAGTGAAATCCATATTTACTGACATTTACCAATAAAAATCTAATTCTTCCAAGCCTATATATAATCCAGACATGCTCACATAAAAAAAACACATCCTGACTGAATTCCCAGGATGTTTTCATAATAGAAAGCCCTGAATTATATCCCACCAATCTCAGCAAAAAACATATCAACATACTAAGCAACTCAACCAAAAAAAAAGATGTTATTTCCTGTTTTAAGATGTTCATGAGCAAAGTAGACAGACACAGTGTGTGCTTGAAATATTCTATTAAAACAGTAACCATAACTGGAGAAAATACCTTAAATATTCTCTTATTTCCTATTTCCCAGAATAAATATTTACTTATTTTTCCTGTGTTTCTGCACTTTATAATTCCAGAATGGGACAGACATTGGAGCTTTTCCGAAATTATTAGATACTCTAGATTAGTAGTTCCCTGGGGGTCCGCCAAGCAGGGCCAGCATTAGACTTGCTGGGGCCCAGGGCAGAAAGCCAAAGCCCCACTGCATGGGGCTGAAACCTGAGGCCCCGAGGCCTGCCACCTGGGGCTGAAGCTGAAGCCTGAGCAACTTAGCTTCACTGGGCCCCTGTGACATGGGGCCCCAGGCAATTGCCCTGCTTGCTGTCCCCTAACACTGTCCTTGGCTTTTATATGCAGAAACACAGTTGTGGCACAAGTGGGCCATGGAGTTTTTATAGCATGTTGTGGGAGGCTCAGAAAGAAAAAGGTTGGGAACCCCTGCTCTAGATGACTATGAGCATTTATTTACCCACATTTTGCAGTACTTTATTCTCAAATCACTCACAAGAACACCTTATAACACTAAAGAGACAAGTCGGGGGAATGGTAACACACATGCTTTTCTCCCTAGTAGCTTTAAGTTGCATGCTTTCTCTATGTGTAAAATCTGGAGAATTGAGTACTTGAGGGCATGTGCCAAGTGCCTCATATGCACGACATTTTCAGACAGCGTCTAGTAATACAGGGGTGCATGTCTATGACTTCTGTTCTCCATTTCTCAGAAAACATGGGTAGGTAGTGGGTGAAGTTATGAATGTTGCTGAGTAAACAATTAGCAAAGAAAAATTGTGTGGCCACTGGAGATCTTCCATTACAGTCAGGGAATTTCAGACAAATGAGAATGTTAAACTGAGCGAAGCTGGATTTTTGTAAGTGTGTAAATTACAAAAGGAATGCACCTAGTCACTCATGTCAGCTACTAAAATGCCTCCAGAGGGATGGATGAGAAGAAGGATATACCTTCCAGTGATCAGAAAGCAATATTATAGTTATCCCTTGGGAGAAAACTAGATTAACCCAAAAAGCTGTATGAGAGTAGAGTACCGAAGGAGATTATGTGCCAAAATATCTGTGTGTATTTTCCCATAATTTTTCAATGCAGTTTGCCCGAGTCACAGTTAGGGACAGATTGTGAATAGCACTTGTGCAGAAGTGTTGAGGGGAAGCATGTATCTATCTACGTACTTGTACTGGGTCCTAACAGTGTAATATGTGAGCCTTCCCCCTTTATTGTGCACACCAGACAAAGGCCAGTCATAATTGCAGTCCTGTGCACACATTAATAGGGGACAAGTCTTTTCCCACCTATAACACAATCCATATAATGGGCCAGTCACACCAGGGAAAAGCAGGGTACATCATCCTAATGGATGGTGAAGCCTGTGCATCCCTTGTCCCCTGCACACCCTGAAGCTCAGAGAAGGATTAGGACTCCTTGAGGCTCTAGCCTTCCTGGGCTCCAGCTGGGGTGGTGTGAATTCACCACTTCTCTTATTCATTGTAATATCATCAGATGTGACTCCTACCTGTCTAGGGCATTAACCTGCATATCCAGATCAAATGACTTCTAAATATAACATTGCTGCAGCCAATTTGTGTCATAAGCTACAAGTCATATTTTGGGAGCCCTTGTGCCTTAAGATTCATTAGTACTAGGGCTGTCGATTAATCACAGTTAACTCATGCGATTAACTAAAAAAAATTAATCACAATTAAAAAAATTAATTATGATTAATCACAGTTTTAATCACACTGTTAAACAATAGAATACCAATTGAAATTTATTAAATATTTTGGATGGTTTTATATTTTGAAATATAATTATTTCAATTAAATCACAGAATACAAAGTGTACAGTACTCACTTTATATGATTATTTTTATTACAAATATTTGCACTGTAAAAATGATAAAAGAAATAGTATTTTTCAATTCACCTCAGACAAGTACTGTATTTCAATCTCTTTATCATGAAAGCGCAACTTACAAAGGTAGATTTTTTTTTTGTTACATAACTGCACTCAAAAACAAAACCATATAAAACTTTAGAGCCTGCAAGTCCACTCAGTCCTACTTCTCGTTCAGCTAAGACAAACAAGTTTGTTTACATTTATGGGAGATAATGCTGCCCGCTTCTTATTTACAATGACCCCTGAAAGTAAGAACAGACATTCGCATGGCACTTTTGTAGCTTGCATTGCAAGGTATTTACTTGCCAGATATGCTAAACATTCGTATGCCCCTTCATGGTTTTGCCACCATTCCAGAAGACATGCTTCCATGCTGATGACGCTCATTAAAAAAATAATGCATTAATTACATTTGTGACTGAACTCCTTGGGGAAGAACTGTATGTCTCCTCCTGTGTGTTTTACCCGCATTCTGACATATATTTCGTATTATAGCAGTCTCAGATGATGACTCAGCACATGTTGTTCATTTTAAGAACACTTTCACTGCAGATTTGACAAAACGCAAAGAAGGTACCAATGTGATATTTCTAAAGATAGCTACAGCACTCGACCCAAGATTGAAGAATCTGAAGTGCCTTCCAAAATCTGAGAAGGACGAGGTGTGAAGCATGCTTTCAGAAGTCTTAAAAGTGCAACACTGCAATGTGGAAACTACAGAACCCGAACCACCAAAAAAGAAAATCAGCCTTCTGCTGGTGACATCTGACTCAGATGATGAAAATGAACATACGTCGGTCTGCATTGCTTTGGATTTTTAATCAAAAAGAACCCATCATTAGCATGGACGCATATCCTCTGGAATGGTGGTTGAAGCATGAAGGGACATATGAATCTTTAGCGCATCTGGCACAAATATCTTACAACGCCGGCTAGAACAGTGCCATGCGAACGCCTGTTCTCACTTTCAGGTGACATTGTAAACAAGAAGCGGGCAGCATTATCTCCTGCAAATGTAAACAAACTTTTTGTCTGAGCAATTGGCTGAACAAGAAGTAGGCCTGAGTGGACTTGTAGGCTCTAAAGTTTTACATTGTTATATTTTTGAATGCAGTTATTTTTTGTACATAACTCTACATTTGTAAGTCCAACTTCCATGATAAAGAGATTGCACCTCAGTACTTGTATTAATTGAATTGAAAAATACTATTTTTTCATTTTTACAGTGCAAATATTTATAATAAAAATAAATATGAAGTGAGCACTGTACACTTTGTATTCTGTATTGTAATTGAAATCAATATATTTTAAAATGTGGAAAACATCCAAAAATATTTATATAAATGGTATTCTATTATTGTTTAGCAGTGCGATTAATTGTGATTAATTTTTTAAATCGCTTGACAGCCCTAATTAGCACCATTTCCAAATGAGTGCAATAAATTCTCTACCAGGTTTTATCCCTGAGCAGCTAATGTTGCAACTTGAGATGCTACATGTTTTCTTGCCAGGCACATCATGCTCATTTTCTCTGGGTTTTTGATCACTGCATTGCATTATACAGTTTTTGACATTTAGACACTATCTTACTCCTGTGTCTACAAACTGATGGCCAGAACCTACAGCAGACTTGAGCAACTGGTGGAGTCAGCACAGAGCACCTTCAGTTACCACTGACTGCAACAGGAGATCAGCGCATTCTATGAGTGCTCAGCAGCACCTCATAAGACTAAAGCACACGGACAATGAGCCCACCTACTATATCCACACCCTGTATGTTACCACAGCAGTAATTCATGGTGTGCTTAAGCCAGGCACATCATGCTCATTTTCTGTGTTAAGTGTGTCTCAGTTGTAAGTCACATAGGGCCAATTAAATTTCTACGTTTGTTTATTATTAATTATTATTATTTGGAGTGTCTAGAGGCCCCAAATCAGATTAGGGATCCATTATGACAGGCACCATACAAACACAGTAAAAGACAGTCCCTGCCCCAAAGAGCTTCCAGTCTTAATAGACCAAACTTGGGAGGGGAAACAGAGGCACAGAGAGATGAAGTGACTTGCCTGAGATCACAGAGCAGAATTCAGGTCTCCTGACTCCTAATCCAGTGCCCTCTTCACTAGACCACTATGCCTCTCTTCACTTTGCCACTGCTCTATACAGTTTATGAACAGTAATATTGATAAGGATTAAGGAACACCAGGAAAAAAAAAAATCAATAAAGTCACTTATACACCCATTTCTGCAGCCTGGTACAGATACTTTTCTCACTCTCCTATATCAATTATAGAAATTAAATTCCACAGTGGACTTAGACTTTTATTGTCACTATAGCTACTGTTCTCCCATAATAGAAAATGTAACTTCTTTATATGTGCCTCTGGCACTGTGGATTTCATCTGTGTCACAGTACCAGCACTTTATGTTGCCATATGACACTAATCAGCCATTTCCATGTCATGCTTCCGATGTTTACAGTGCTTACAGTCTTCCTCTAACATCTAGCCGTTTATTGTATTTTGGGTGATACTGCAGTTCACTCACAACAAAGTAGTGATGTTCAGTTTACTGACAATGAGTTAAGCTTTTTACATCAGAGTTTTTATACGTTTCTCTATCAAGGATTTGTCATGGCATTTGAAGGAAACCACATATCTTCTGATGAAGTCTATCATAATTTGCTTTCTATCCAGTGAAATGATATATCCTTAACAGAATAAGGAGTTATTCTCTGGATGACAATCATTCCAGTTTACATGCCAACCAAACCCATGTTTCTACAACCTGAGGAAGAGCTGAGCACCTTAGTATGTCAGTCACAGCTGATGAACGTGTTAGTACAGAAATTTCTAATGTGAATCAGGGCATATACTTTGCAGTATTTATATATATTTTATCAAACACCATATTTAGCTCTGTCACAGCTGTTTGGATATTGGAGAAATACTGTGTTCTCTATACACGAGGCCCTAGGTTTTAACATATTAATTCCCTTCTTCCTGACTTTTGAAATTAATTCTTTGATAATAAGTATCCTACTATTTTTTGATATTCTGACCTAGACAATAAATAATGACACTGAGATCCCAGTTCTCCTGAGACCTAATCCTATCACTGATTCACCTGATATTCTCTTGTCATTTAGACCCACATTTTTCAGTGTTCACTAATTTTGAGTATCCAGCTTAAGTCAAGTAGAGACTGATGTTCAGAGGTGCTGTTGAACCAACATTCTCATTGGCTTCAACCAGAATTTGGGATGCTCAGTACTTCTTAAAATCAGGCCCTAGGTGTTCAGTACTGGGCACCCAAAAACTGAAACACTCAAAATATGTGTCCTCTCTTCAAAATTTGACCCTAGTCTCTGGGCCTCTATTTCCCATTTGAAACAGGGATAATAATATTAATTTATCTACCTCATAGGAGGCATTGAAATAATTAGGGAGGGGAGGCAGCACACAGGAGTGATTGAAAGTCAGACCAAACTTGGATCTAAATGTGCAATTTCATGACCAAATATATTTACATAAATCACAGATACAAAAGTAAGCTGAGCTCTAGGACTTAAGTGCTGCAGTGGGAGTTGAGGGTGCTCAATACATGGAAGGATCAGCTTGCCTCAAGCTTGCCTACAGCAATCCATACACCAGTTATATGCCTGCTCTCTTGGTCTGCTTCTATTACAATTTTTCTGTTGCACACATAAGAAGGTAAAATATAGTCAGAATTGGTCAGCAATTGACTACACTGTGTGACTTTATAAATATGCATCTAACGCACAGTCTCGCTTTACAGGGGAGCCCATATCTGATGCAAATGCACTCACATGAAACTACAGCATTACCTTGCTTTGCTAAACACTGGCTTGGCCTAAGCAAAATCCAAATCCAAAAAGCCCACAAAGGGCAAAAGTACATAGGAAAGGGTACTGAGGATCAGGCAGCATCTGAAAGAACTGAACAGGCAGGCAGGAAGATTGGAGGAAGAATGGAGGTAGTGGGAAAGCAGCCAGAAAACCTCACAGGAGGCACATGCCGAATTGTTATAATGATAATTATTTTTCCATTAGTCTAGGACTCACTGATTCACATTCCTGCCCCTATTTTCACATGTGTAGATAATGCCTTCACTTTGTTTTCAGGTTTTCAGACTCTTTCCTTATTTCTTTTGCTTTAGATTTTCCACTGTGCAAGGATACATTTTGCTACTGTTGGTTTTCATTTTCTTCTCAGAATCCAGGCAGTGCTAGTCATGACTATCAATTTATAACAGCAGATCAACACTGCTCCACCACTTAGATTGGCTAGCTCCTCAGATACATGCTAAGGAGCATGAAACTCTATCTACCCACTCACATGCAAGCACCAACAACCTCTGCTCATGTACTTTAAACTCCTGCACTGAAGCATGTAGGCAAATAATACTGGCAGAATGAACTGCTTCCCCGATCAAAATATAATCAAAACCAAAACATAGTTATCTAGCTCTCAGGTATAACTGTCTTAGCTACCTCACAGCTGGTGATGTGATTTTTGAGGCATATACTGTTGCTATCACAACCGATTAATCTCTTCTTGCTTATTCATACAAATACAGGAGGTCAAATGCCCATTTGTGATATAAATAGCAGAAGGTTCTGATGCCACTGTGAAGACAGCTTGATGCTGACAGATGCTGAGAACCTGCAGTTCTCATTGACTTACTTGGGATTTGCAGGTACACAGTAGTTCTTCAGCATCAGGCCCAGAATAATGATCACTTGGACTTAAACAAAACAGAAGAGCTCAGTGTAAACTCAAGAGTACCTCATTATAACTAAAAAAGGACATTTAAAAGTATGCTCTATACAGAGGGATATTTTCCATTGTTGTGTGACACTGAGTATGTTTCCCAGACCTGAAGAAGAGCGCTGTGTAAGCACGAAAGCTTGCCTCTTTCACCAAGAGAAGTTGGCCCAATAAAAGATAATACTTCACCCATCTTGTCTCTCAGAGGGAAACAGACAAAGATAAATGAAATGAAAACTGATAGACTGTATGTACATTTTGATAAAACATAAAAGATGCTTTTATCAAAAAAAGTAATTTTATATCTTAAAAATCAATTTAATTTTTAGTTTTGTAACATCCTTTCTTGGTGTATAAGATACAATCATTAAAATTAACTAAGAAAGATCCAATTCTTGTCTCAAACAGAAATACACACAACTCTCATTGACTACATTCCATGCATATGTCTGAGTAATTATTCAAAATTATTATTTGCAAAAATAACAAATTGTTATCAAAGTGAAGTCTTGTGCACTCGGCAAAAGTACAGCACTCAGCTCTTCTGAATTCTATTCTGGAATTTCCTTGTGAGTTTAGACAAGTCACTTAAATTCTCCGTGCCTCAGTTCCCTCATCAGTAAAACGAAGATATTACTGCTTTCCTCACAGGGGTATTAGACAGTTAAACACTGTGACAAAGTTCCTCCTCTATCTTTAAACCTCTCCAACGCATCATCAGATCTACAACCCATCCTGGACAATGATCCCTCACTTTCACAGACCTTGGGAGGCAGGCCAGTCCTCGCCCACAGACAACCCGCCAACCTTAAGCATATTCTCACCAGCAACCACGCACCGCACCATAACAACTCTAACTCAGGAACCAACCCATGCAACAAACCTCGATGCCAACTCTGCCCACATATCTACACCAGCAACACCATCACAGGACCTAACCAGATCAGCTACAACATCACCGTCTCATTCACCTGCACGTCCACCAATGTTATATATGCCATCATGTGCCAGCAATGCCCCTCTGCTATGTACATTGGCCAAACTGGACAGTCACTACACAAGAGGATAAATGGACACAAGTCAGATATCAGGCATGGCAATATACAAAAACCTGTAGGAGAACACTTCAACCTCCCTGGCCACACAATAGCAGATGTAAAGGTAGCCATCTTACAGCAAAAATACTTCAGGACCAGACTCCAAAGAGAAACTGCTGAGCTCCAGTTCATTTGCAAATTTGACACCATCAGATCAGGATTAAACAAAGACTGTGAATGGCTATCCAACTACAGAAGCAGTTTCTCCTCCCTTGGTGTTCACACCTCAACTGCTAGCAGAGCACCTCACCCTCCCTGATTGAACTAACCTCGTTATCTCCATACTGATTTATACCTGCCTCTGGAGATTTCCATTACTTGCATCTGAAGAAGTGAGGTTCTTACCCACGAAAGCTTATGCTCCCAGAGGGTACTTATACTTATACTTCTGTTAGTCTTAAAGGTGCCACAGGACCCTCTGTTGCTTTTTACAGATTCAGACTAACACGGCTACCCCTCTGATCCTCCTCTGTCTTGGTGGGTCCTGCGCTTATTGGCGGATTTTCTTGCCTCAGAGATTCACCATGTGGGTTGGGGAACAGCCCAGAGACCTTCCCCTCTGGGAGAACCCACAGTCCAGGTCAATTGGGAGGTTTGAGGGGAACCCGGGCCCGCCCTCTACTCCGGGTTCCAGCCCAGGGCCCTGTGGACTGCAGCTGTCTATAGTGCCTCCTGTAACAGCTGCATGACAGCTACAACTCCCTGGGCTACTTCCCCATGGCCTCCTCCAAACACCTTCCTTATTCTCACCACAGGACCTTCCTCCTGGTGTCTGATAACGCTTGTGCTCCTCAGTCCTCCAGCAGCACACCCTCTCACTCTCAGCTCCTTGCGCCTCTTGCTCCCAGCTCCTCACACTCGCATCACACACTGAAGTGAGCTCCTTTTTAAAACCCAGGTGCCCTGATTAGCCTGCCTTAATTGATTCTAGAAGCTTCTTCTTAATTGGCTCCAGGTGTTCTAATTAGCCTGCCTGCCTTAACTGGTTCTAGCAGGTTCCTGATTACTCTAGTGCAGCCCCTGCTTTGGTCACTCAGGGAACAGAAAACTACTCATCCAGTGACCAGTATATTTGCCCTCTACCAGACTCCTGTACCCCACTGGTCTGGGTCTGTCACAACACCTAAATTAGTAAAATGCTTTAAGATACTCAGATGAAAGGCTATTTGTAAGAAATTGCAGTGTCTTATTAAGAACAAAAGTTTGCAGAACACAATAGACATATCTATGAAAAGATTCTGATTTCCTCACATTTATTTGTTATTCAAAAGATTCAAATGTATTATTCTATGGATTGACTGCTATTATTTGACATTTGATCTGTGCATTTAGATTTGATTTGTCAGGTAAATCTCAAAGATTTATTTCTTTTACTCAATTGGATGAGCATGCATCCACTGCTAGTGCAAATTCTGGCATATGCAAATTTAAATTTTGTTTTCCTGTGAACACGTGTGCACAGAATATTAAAATTCAATGAACAACATGACCACTCAAACATTTTCAGGAACAGGAGCAGCAGACAAATACGAGCATGGTTGAAGCAACTTCATTTAAAAATTCATGTGGTCATTTGTGGAATACTGCAATACATTTTTCATCACATCTGTTTAATTTATATCTAATGCATTTCAATACTACAGTATTTATTGCTATGAAACTAGAAAGAGTGACACTTCAGCAGACTTCAGACAAATATGTATGTGTCTATTGCTGTGGAAATTGGGTCATTACAAATTCTTCCTTCTGAATGTGCGTCATAGAACATGAAGAGGACTCATGAAGAGTTTTCTGGCCAAGGGATTTAGAGGGCCTATTATTCTCCTCCCAGTATTTACCCTCTGGTTCCTCAGGAATAGCAGTTCCCAGTTGGAAAGTTTCTGATCTAATATGCAAAGCATTTACAATAGTCAGCAGGAAACTCAATCTGCCTTTGCCTCTGCACTCTGGAGCTGGTGTAACTTTTCCATTAACTTAAACAAATGCTGCTGTATTTTTAGACCATGTAATTACCCTACATCAGCAGACTGAGCCCTGTGAAAGTACGCTGGAGAAAGATTCGAGCCCTGTGTTTCTCTGCTTATAAAACTCTGAAACCCAAACCTTCGGATGTGGTGATTAATGAAATGCCTCTTGATCATTCGATCTGATCCCACTTGCTGAGGTAAATTGTTTCAGTTTTCCATGAGCATAGATAGGATTTTTTGGCATAATGACTGGAGGGCAAAGACTTCACACTTGAAAAGACATACCACTCTGCATTAATGCATGACCACTGAGAATTGTAGCACTTTTTAACTTTCTCCATTCCCCGCTCAAAGATAAAAGACCAAGGAAACATTTTTGTTATGTCCAAAAAGAGGCCTTTGCTTGAGATGTTTTATGAACGTTCTGGTAATAGCATTAGCTCCATATACTCTGCCATTCAAAACTTCAGCAGCTCTGTGATTAAAGGCATTTGTCAGGAGGCAACAGGCATTTGGCAATGACAAAATCTGTCATTTTTCATGAAGTTGGAGTGTGCCAGTCAACAGCTGCATTAGGCTGTCATCATAATGCACCGCAAAACATGGGCAGATTCACAATGCCACCATTAACACTTTAATTCAATGTTTTGATAACAGGGTGCTCCATAAGGCATACAGTTGGTCTCTTCTGTCATATAAGTGAGTGCCTGTTTCAGATTTGTCTGTGCCTAACAGTAGAGATTTATAATGGTAACTGTACAACACAGCCAAATGATGCCTCATTTGTTGCAATATTTCATTTTCCTCCTTTGCTTGCAAAAGCTATTTCAGAGACAGACGATGAAGGACTGATATCACATATTTGCACTTCAGGGATATCTGTGAACATACTCCTACAACAAGTTACTGATCCATTTAAAATTATAGCATAAAAATCCTTACCATATAAAAAATAATGTACATTTTGTAAATGACTTTAGAATACCACACAAGCCATCATGTTGAGGAAGCAATAATTGCCACTGAGGTCCACCAAGAATTTTTGGATTAAGCATATTCAATATAACTGATTTGGATCAAGGCAATTTGATGCTGAACTAAATGTTACTTCATGAACACACAGTTTTATTTTATTTTGCAGGCCAATATAGCTTCTTATATCTCGGTAAGTTGTTATAAGGTCCCCTGTATGTAATAGCAGCTCCCAAGTATTTTAAAACAGTTACAAATAATGATCTTTCTTTGCCTTCCAAATCTACAGGAGAAATAGGTAGATTAGTTTATAGGGGTTTTTGTTTGTTTTTTATCAGTTCTAGTGGGAGTAATTTCCATAGTCTAGATCCAGCTCTTAAGGTCTCATGTCTCCTGTACTCATGGTCGCTACTATTCAAGAATTCCATTCTTCCATTACAATATAGATGTAATTGGAGGTCATGGTCATAGAAGAAGAGGTGATCTCTCAGGTAGCTAGGGCCAGTTCAATGGAAAGCTTTGAATATCAGAGCAGAGACCTTAAACTGGATTCTGTACAGTGGGGAGCTGGTGCAGAGAGCACAGCACCAGATGGATGTCTTCACAGAAACCTGTATTGCTGAGAAGACAGGCAACTGCATTTCATACCTGCTGAAGCTTTTTTCAGGGTGTGTGGCTGAAAGGACTTTGTGACTTTGACTAATCAGTTTGTAAATTAGGTCTGATTAAGGAAGTTAATAGTTACTAATGTAAAGTGAACCATATTTTCAAAATAAAAACCAGGACACTGATAGCTGCAACCACAGGGGGAAGAAGTGGGTGTTGGTCGGTGAGGAGGAGGGCAGCAACTACAGGAAGCAGAATTATATTTCACATAAAAAAGGCAGAATCAAGAGACAAACATCATAACCAGCCAGGGCTGAACCTAACTGAATTCTGTCCCATCCATTAAAAAAAAATTACAACTCATTATTTATTACATCAATTTTTATATTAAGTACAAATATTTAAAAAAATACTTTGCCTACCTTGCATTGTTCTTTTGCCTTTCCCTTCACTCTGTTTTTTCTTTTCTTCCCCTATGTATTTTACCATCTTTTCCTGTGTCTTTCACTCTATTTTCCACTCATTATAATTTTCTATAGTATGTAATCTTTGTTCTCTCATTCTCTTCTTTTTCCTATATTGTGTTCTCTTCCTCCTCCTGAGTTTCCAGGCTCTCTCCCCAACACTCCTTCCCTCTCAGTTCCCCTTCCCAATCTCTCTGTACTATCCCCACCATCATCTTCTCTCATCCACCTTCTTCCTGTCTCTCTCTCTAAAAACTCTCTCATATACATTTTGCACCCTCCAAATCTCAAAGATCTCAAAAATTTGTTCCTGGCATTTCAGTACAGGCATTCAGCATCAAATCCTGGCCCTACACATGTATGCAGCATAGAGATTGCAACAGTTTACAGTATCAACAAGATCTGTAACTGCCTAAGAATCACCTACAGAAACAGACACATGGGCCCCAAATGAGAAATCTGTGTCTCTATCCCTCCCCTTCCCTGTCCCAATTGTCACGTAGGGCAGCTGAAGAACTGAGGGATGACATCACAAAAGGCAGAGCCTCTCTGAGATCCCAGTGGGTGGGGAAGGGGCAGAGGGACAGGTTCTCCTTCAGGGCAGTCATAGCTGATGATAACGAATGGGCTGTGTGATCCATAGCCAGTGTCCATAGCACTGCTTGGCTGACCCTTCTGAAATGGAATGGTCGTCAGGGACTGAAGGATGGGAACAACTGGGCAGAAGATTCACCATCCCCTATGGCAATCACAGGACAGCAGAATGGGAGAGACCTCCAAACACTGTTCTCTCAGTGACACATTCAACCTTTCTCTCACTCTCCTGAAGCAGTTCCATGGGGTTTACAGGATTTATGTATTGTTATTTGGGGCAGCCATTGTGTCCATCTGCATGAGCTCCCTATACCCCTGAGCAGCTGCACACAATCCAAGGAGCAGATACCCTCCACAATTCCTTGTTCACTAGGCTGAACAGCCTCAGAACTAGTTGGCGTGGCATACAGCTAGATCATGCAAGAGGTTACTGCCACATAACACAGAACCAGGGTTTAGCCTTCAATGCACAGCTCTGTGAAAAAGCAATTGGGCCTGATTTTTAGGGAGCCTAAGTATCTGTAGTTACCAATGACTTCAATGGGAGTTAAGGGCACTCAGCATCTATCAGAAAATCAGGCCCATTAAGCTAACAGCTCAGAGTTTAAGTGATCAATAAATAACTCCTGCAGAGAAAATCTTGGCAGAGGGGAAAATAAAACTTTTACTCTATCACACATTTCTTTGTAAGAACCCTCTAGCTTTTTCAGAGGAATCCCCTCTGTATTACTAGTGCTGCTTCATTCTTTACTCCTACCTTTCCACAGAAATAAAATCATTATAGGTACATTTGATATGGGCCTAAACCAAAGCTCTGGATCCAAACACCCTCAAATCTTTTGGGTAATGGGGGGTGGGGATGTTGAATTCAGGATCTGAATTTTACAGTTGAGGCCCATCTATAATTTACAAAATGGCAGTACAAATCAACAGAGACAAATGCAGGGTGATTACCTTCTTCCTCTTCTGAAGTATCTAGCACACAAGCTGATGAGATACTGTCTGTTCTTTAAAGTGGCATAGTTGTGTACTTGAGTCTTGGCCAGCAGCAGTTCCTTCACAAGTTACTCCTACAAGTGTGAATACTCCCCGTGTGAGTGCTATTGCTGAGATGGGTGCCCATACAGAAACCTGTGGACCACCCCAACAGGTCCCTCTGGAGCTCCTGTTCTGCATGACCTGTGGAAATGCCTCACCATAATTTCTGCAAGGAGCCAAAACCAGTGTGGAATAAATTCTTTGGTGTCCATGGGATTTTGGTAGGTGTCTAGGCACAGGACCGTACCAGAATTGGGCTAATAATGTCATTTTCTCTACCATTTCTTAGTCTCATTGCTGGTTGTGGATTGCTCCCATGAGGAATGTGCACTTGAGTTCAGAGAGTCACCCAACTCATAGAAGGACGTTAAACTAGGCTCCCTCATCTAAAGCTAAAATCCATAGGCCAGATCACCCCCTTCCCAGAGAAATTTCCTGTGGAAGGGGAGGGACAGAGTTTCACCTCATGGAATTTATTGGGAAGCACCCCCCCACACACAGTGAGAGATTTGGGAAGCATTGAAGTGTGCAGGTGGAAAAACACCTCCCAGACTCACAAATCTGTAGAGACAGGAGCTTACCAGACAAACATCCAACCCTCCACATGGCTCCCCTGACCTTCTGCTCCCTTGGCAACATAGCTTCTATTGACTGGGTCCTCCTCTGCCTGCTTAAGGGCAGCCACTGTGGGGACCCAGAGACAGTTAATACAGTTCCAAGTCACATTATGTCCTGACTGAATTTCTGCATAGGCAGGGTCTGTAGGAAACAATTCAGCAGAGTGTAGCCAGTCCTCTGCTCTGCCCCACTTATTCCTTGCCCATTTTGAACAGAAGCCTTTTTGTCCCAGGAATAGGAGCAATGCTGTGGAGATCTATCTTCAGAGAGTCCCCTCACTGACATACATGAAAAAGACACTAACCACTACCATGTTAAAGCCCAGACTTTCCTTTAGACCCAATCAAAAATTTTCCAATGAAACTTTTTTCCACTTGAAAATTGGGGTTTCAGCAAATGAAACATTTTCCTCCATTTTTTATTTTTCATGGAAAAATCAACAACTCCCCCTCACCCCCCCCCCAAAAAAATTCTGTTTTTGTTTTTTGACAAAATTCATGGTTTTCTGCAGAAAAAAATTCTGAACTCTACTACTCTTCTTTATCAATTCAGGTTGTATTGATTTAGGCTTCATGAACAAGGTTGTACTTTAACCTCAACTATGACATTAGAGCCATGTCAGCCTAAACAACTTTCCACAAAAATCTATTCAGGAATCTTTATGCAAAAAAATAAATAAGAAGATTCCTGAACCTAGAAGGAAATGGAAAAGGAAAAAAAAAACTTTTCTCCAGGGAAACTCAACATGGTGCCTCTTCACTTAATCTTTCTAGATTCATCTTCACTGTAATCATTATCACAATTTGGTTCACATTCCTTCAGCTGCTTTATTTTCACATTTATTTTTTTAATCAGTATGTCTATGTGTGTTTTATTATACCCCACTCTGCAAATGGTTCTCTTTATTCCACTTCTCTCCATAGCAAGTGTGACTATAAAATAATCTGTATTTTACAAGCTGTTGGATGTAAACAAAATAATCTTCCCCACTGCTATCATTACTATACCACATCCTCCCTTAAATTTCAAATTACTGTATGCTTCCCATTGTTTATAATGTCAAACAACCCCTGATTTTCCTCTTACTTACACTGGTTTTATACAAGTGTAACTCCATTAATTTCAACTGAGTTATTCCTAATTTGCAATGGTGAGGAAGAAGAATCAGACCACAAATTCTCAGTTATAATCCAGTAATTCCAGTGAAAAGAGTAATGCTGGATGATGCAAATGAGGGCAGAATTTGGCCCACAAAGCTCCCACACTTTCAAAATGTGGTTAAAGTAGTAAATTATAGTTCATAAAATATTAATTTTAGTACCTACCTACAAGTTTAAAAAGAGTCGACAGTCTGAATTTCTCTGAATGCTTGTATTTCAAAAGATCAACTGAAGAAGCTGAAATGTGGATGAAGAATCCTGGCTTTGCAAATGACTCAAAGGAACTGTATCCTGGGAGCCATGTGTTCTTGTGGATGGCAAAGGTTGATCTGTTATGGAACTCTTCACTTTCTTCCCATTTGGAAAGAAGCAGGGTATCATTGGAAGCCAAATGAAGAAAATAATTTGGTCGGTCAGCTGCTTCAAATGAAACCAAGTTGGGATCTGAAAAAACACAACAACATATTCACTGGACTAAGCAGAGTGGGCCAGATTTATCTTTGGTGTAACATCACTAAAGTCAATACCACAGTAAGGATGAACTTGGCCCAGCTCTTTTAAGGAAAAATATTAAATATGCATACATGTTGCTGGCTTTACTCATATTGAGTACCTGGTAGCCCCAATGATTTCAACGGGACTATAATGCATGGTATGGTACTTGTCAACATGAGGGTGCAGTAATCTAGCCCACAGTGAGCATATAACTTCAGTTCACTACCTTTGTTAGCCTTATTTTTATCCAAAATTAAAATACAGTCTCACCAGTTTTACAAAGTTATGCTTGCCCATTTGGAAGTTATAGCTCAAAAGCTCAATTATTCATTTAAAATGAAGTAACTAAAATGCATTTTACATTTAGCTTGTAGGGTCATGTTTTTCAGTTTCCAAGCAGTCAGCTCTCCAGCTATCCTCAGGACAAATAATGTTAAAAACAGAATTGGAATGTGCCTATCCTTATACTAGTAACGGCTCTATTGTCGCAACCTTATACATGTGGTCATTACTTTGCCACTAAAACAGTCCCACTGATTTCAAGCAAACTTCTGTGGGACCACTTGCAAAGTAAGGTACTGCTCAATGAAAGAACCGAGTCCATTATGAGCACCTGTTGCTCACAGTATTACTTCATTTTATTTTTCTGTAAACTGTGGTATTCTGTTTAAAATAACCATAGAACAACTGTAAAATCAACTATCCCCTGAGGACTGGATAATATTTCTTTTAAAAGAGGGCACAGAGAACAAATAATCTCCATTAAACAGATGTTTTATTATGCTCTGTACCATATTTCTGGAGCACCACTTATCTTCCAAGTATGACAACATTTATTTATTTGAAACATAGAATTGCATGGAAGAGAGTATCTTTTCTATTACTGGCTGTAGCGGGTACATTGGCAAGGCAATTTGTATCACCTACTCTGTATACAACAGTTACTTTATTACCAAAAACTCCCCGTCTTCTTTTATCACTGGTCTGAAGCTAATAAAATTTACCCATTTTTCTGGGATACAATTTACTATCTAATTTATAAAACTACAAATTACATATCTATATGGCTGCTGTGGATAATCATGAAGGAAATTCCAATATAATTGGGCTGATGATACAAAGAAATTGTTATACAGATTTTGTAGACTCCTCCAAGGCCAGATGACTAAATGACATCCTCTTAATGTTATAATGGAGTCTGCAAATCCTGGTTAGGCAGGGTAAAGCTTGAACAGAAGAGGTCTGTGCATGGCTGGAAAAGGAGACAAAACCTTTCTCCCCAAATCAAAGGCAGGATACCAGGGCACTAGTATAGAAAAACTGAGATTCCTGCTACAGACTAAGAGCAGAAGTAACAGCCCTGTCCCTCTGCACTCTCCTACATGTAATTTTGAGCCAGTTCTACAGTGGAGCCAGACTCACTAGTTAGAGCCCTGCAATTCCCTCAGCCAACCCACAATGACCCATTCTATGGTCCCACACAGAAAGCCACAGAAAAACATTGCTCTATGGCAGGCAGGAGGTGCAGAGTCTACTCCTTACAAGCTCTCTAGGGACCTGATCAGCAGGATCAGACATTTCTGGTGCATCTTGGGTTAAGGATCATTAAAATATTTATTATAACAAACTTTTCCCCTGGCAGTGAAATTGGATGCACAAATAACTGCAGTATTTCATCAGGATCACAAATATGGAGGTTACAATGTTGTTTTGAAAAAAGTATTTATTTATAAAGCTGGAATCACCCAATTAAAACCCACGGAGTGCAGAGGTTGGCGGACATTGTTAAAGTTTAGAATCAGCTGATAGCTGCAGAGGAAAGGTCTGTGGGCAATTCTGTCCTCAGGTGCAGGACTGTATTTCAAGGGCAGAATTTGCTGTGTGTGTTCACTCCCCACTCTGTCTTTGTCTTTATCTATGTTTATTTTCAGGTTGCAGTGACTTTACCATGTGCTTTGGGCTTATACCATCCTGAAGTCAGCATAAAGCTCGCGGCATCTCCCGGAACAAAATCTTCTGCTCTCACTGGGAAAACATAGCCACCCAACAGTTTGGCTGCCATTGCAACTTCTCCATCCCAGTAGCTGACCAGTTTGTAGGGACCCTTTCCCAGAACTGTTGAGAGAGAAGCCAAAATTAACTTTCATGTTCAGTGTCACAAATGCTTGAGCTCTCATATATTATCTTAGGCAAACTCTAAACAAGAACAACTCCAGCCTGAAAACTATTCCAGGCTTCATGTGCTAAAATGAAATGGCAGTGCCTTTCGAAGCAACCCCCACCCCGCAAAAAAACAAAAACAAAAACAAACACTTCCACCTACTAGCTGTAATTAGACTGCACAAAATTTCCAACTTCATTTCACAAAGATTTGTGAGAACTTTCCCCTTTCCTCCCTACCTCCATATCCCTCTAGGTTTCATTTTTAATTGGGTTCAACTAACATAAAATGTAGCTGACACCTCAGTTGTGCTCCTGGTTATGTGCCCAAACATAAAAATTTGCATGTGGACAATAATCTCGCAGGAGACCAGACTAGATAATTACAGTGATCCCTTCAGGCCTTAGAATCTATGGCTAGATATGGATAATAAGAATGAACATATTATATTTAGGCTTGGAAGGATTAGATTTCTACCAGTAAATGTTGGTAAACATCGATTTTACTGTATACACACAAACCTCAGAAAAAATATTTCTACTAATAATCAAAATGTACAGCTAGGCAAATTAAGAAAAAAGCTGCTTAAGAACTTATTACAGTCAAAATCTAATGATTTAGACTAGACTTGTTACAAATGGACTAGCAAATGAATAGTAAACATAGGTATGATTTGTTGATTTAAGGATATTTATTTGGCATATTTTGACACATAGTTTTGACAGTTTGTGCGTTAACCATTTATAAAGCTTTAACTTTTTGAATCTCAATGTTTACGGTTACTGAATAATTGTCTGACTCCCACCCACACCATAATTTCCCTCAACTATGAAAATTTAAAGGTCGATAAAAATCTAAACAGGCTTAACATAAATATTAATATTATCCATCAAAATTACAAAAAAACATAAAAATTGAATTCTGCCAAGCCTAATTATATTACCTATATCTACATACACACAATGCTGAAGTAGTGTGGTATAAAAAAGTCTTATCAGCCTGAATTTGAAATGGGCGTATTATCCTTATACATATGTTCTGAGGTTTTGCAAAGATTCACACAGCTTCCTCTACATTTGAAAATTAACTATTTGACAGATGCAAAATAATACAAACATTTTTTGCAACTGATGTGATTTATTTAGCATATGTCTGGTAATACCTTATAGCAAATATATATTTAAATGCTAAATAGCTGTGCTGAAATATAGTGAACATTTATTAGATGATTTTCAGCTATAGGATTAATATATTTGTATTATAAGGATGCTACCAGTAGCTCTCAGTAAATCACAGCATTATTGAAATCACATTATAAATGCCTCTGTTTAACAATACTCACTCTGAGTACCTTTCTCAGAGCTCAAGATCAGCTCTTTGTAATGTCAAAAATGTGTCTCTTTCACCAATAGAAATTGGTCCAATAAAAGATATTACCTCATCCATCTTGTCTCTATTTAACAATAGTCATCATGTATAAATGAACTTCTTGGATAGTAAGAGTGCATGTATAATGTTATCTTTTTGTATACATGTGCACACAGTGGTGTAGTAGTGTGATATAAAGGTATTATCAGCATGAATTTGAAATTGGGTCTCTTATTCACAAGTGATAAAACCGAAGGGCGAGTTACATTGTGATCAAACACATGCTGATAAATACTTCCTATGATGTCACACCATCACCTATTTGATTATACCAATAATATTGTAGAAAAACATATTTTTAGGATTATTTTTTTTTAAATTAACTGGGACTATTTTTTGTATCCTTCTGCCTTAAAGCCAGGTCTCTTAGTTCCCCTGCATGGAAAGTAAAGGGTCAGAAAAAGCCATAAAATGTCCTGAAATGGCATTTCTATAACTAATAATTATCATGAATTAAAGTCTGATATCTCAGGCTCTTTCAAGGCATGAATTATGCACTGAATCCCATTAATAAATTGGCAATATAAAAAGCATCTGTTTCCAGCTTTGGAGGGATATGAGATACACAGCTCTAAGGTCAGGACATTGTTGTTCCCAAAAAGCCCATCACTGGCCCAGGACTGGATCTTAGCCTTCTTGAGCCTTAGGTCAGGCTAATATTTTGGGGAGAAGGAGGATGTGTTTTTGTGGCAGGATGATTTTTTTTTAATGGCAGCTGTTTGGCCTATTATAACAAGTCCTTATGAGATGGATTAGCAGGTAAAGAGAAGGTGAAGGGGGTGAAAGTTATATGACAAATGTATTTATCACATGGCTATTACTATCAGAAATGTAGTGGATATATAGGCATATAGATATACACACATGCATACTCACACTTACAGTAATTATCCACCCACAGCTTTTAATAACAGTTAAAACTAACATCACAATTTGAAAATGTACCCCTTATTATCTAATTTTACTTTGCTACATCCAGGGTTCATTAGAATCATTTTTCATAGATTATAAAGCCAGAAGGAACCATTGTGATAATTGAGTTTTGCCTCTGGTGTAAATCAGACTATCAGGCTTCCCCAAAATAATTCCTGTTTGAACTATAACATGCCTTTTGGAAAGACATCCAATCTTGATTTAAAAAATTTCCAGTGATGGAGAATCCACCACAATCCTTGGTCAATTGTTCCAAAATTTTGGAGAAAAAAAATCAGGTCAGACCAACACCAGCATTTTTCAAATTTTTTGGCAAATTGAAAGAAAAAAAATAATTTTAAGCTGAACAAATCATTTAATTTCAGCAAAACCTATATGTTTTATTTCAATTTGGATTATTTTCAAACATTTATGATTGATTTCTAATACAATTAAAGGTAATTTTGAAACTAAGTCATTTCAAACCAAAAAATGTGAAGCATTTCCTCTTGAAAATGTCAAAACACAACATGTCAAATATTTAGAATTTTTGTTTTAGGATTGTTTCAGTTGAAACAATTCAATGAAACTGATACAAATGTATACAATGCTTCAGAGTGACTGAATCTGCATTTTTCACTGAAAAAAGTTTCAGACAAAAATTTCACCCAGCTCTAGTTAACTACCCTCACTATTAAAAATGAGTACCCTATTTCCAGTCAGAATTACTCTAGCTTCAATTTCCAGACATTAGATCTTGTTATACTGTTGTCTGTTAGATTCTGTTAACAAATTTCTGTTCTCCATTTAGGTTCTTATAGACTGTGATCAAATTACCCTTTAACCTTCACTTTCTTAAATTAAACAAATTGAGCTCCTTGATTTTATCACTGTAAGGCGTGTTTCCAGTCCTTTAATTTTGAACATTATACTTTCAAACTTCCAGTCATTCAGTCATATGGTACTTCATTTGTGAAAAAAAATACAAAAAAGAAATTATAAATGGCAATAATCCCTTATTACTGCATTTTCCTGTATTTAAATTAAAATATTGAAATAGCAATTTATCAGTTAAAAACCTACTATATAACACTTGTCTGAGCAGTTCAGCTCAAATTGAAAACACTTTCAAAAACCCCTATCACCAGGCAAGGCAAATCCTTTAGTCAGATTTTCTCTGGCCCTTTCGTATGGGGGCGAAGAGGGTAGAGAGGCACAAGTAGCCTCTTCTACTGGAGGCCCCATCCAATCTCCCTCTGGAGAACTGACTCCATTACAAGCTCAATGCAGTGTCTGGAGCCTATCCAAAAAGAAACAAACGTCTTCATAGGTTCAACAGGCAGATTTACAAGGTACCCTGAATCCTGAAAGTTGTTCAGATCAGACTGTCTTAGGCCTGGTCTACACTACGAGTTTAGGTCGACTTTAGCCGCGTTAATTCGAATTTAGCCTGGACACGTTCACACGACGAAGCCCTTTCTTTCGACTTAAAGGGCCCTTTAAACCGGTTTCTTTACACCACCTCCGACGAGGGGATTAGCGATAAAATCGGCCCTAGGGGGTCGGAATTCGGTTAGTGTGGACGGAATTCGACGTTATTGGCCTCCGGGAGCTATCCCACAGTGCTTCATTGTGACCGCTCTGGACAGCGCTCTCAACTCAGATGCACTGGCCAGGTAGACAGGAAAAGCCCCGCGAACGTTTGAATTTCATTTCCTGTTTGCTCAGCGTGGAGAGCACAGGTGACCACGCAGAGCTCATCAGCACAGGTAACCGTGATGGAGTCCCAGGATCACAAAAGAGCTCCAGCCTGGACCGAACGGGAGGTACGGGATCTGCTCGCCATATGGGGAGATGAATCTGTGCTGGCCGAACTCCGAAGCAGTAAACGAAATGGCAAAATATTAGAAAAGGTCTCCAAGGCCATGAAGGACAGAGGCCATAACAGGGACGCACAGCAGTGCCGCGTGAAAATTAAGGAGCTAAGGCAAGCCTACCACAGATCCAGAGAAGCAAACGGAAGGTCCGGGGCTGAGCCGCAAACATGCCGCTTCTACGCGGAGCTGCATGCCATTCTAGGGGGTGCAGCCACCACTACCCCAACCGTGTGCTATGAGTCCCTCACTGGAGAATCACACAGGGAAGCGGGTTCGGGGTACGAGGAAGATGAGGATGGAGATAATATAGATACCTCACAGCAGCAAGGAAGCGGAGAAACCGGTTTCCCCAACAGCCAGGATATGTTTATCACCCTGGACCTGGAACCAGTAACCCCCGAACTCACCCAAGACCCTGTGGGCACACAGGGGACCTCTGGTGAGTGTACCTTTGTAAATATTACACCTGGTTTAAAAGCAAGCGTGTTTAATGATTAATGATTAATTTGCCCTGGCAATCGCGGCCAGTACAGCTACTGGAAAAGTCTGTTAACGTGTATGGGGATGGAGCGGAAATCCTCCAGGGACATCTCGAGAAAGCTCTCCTTCATGTACTCCCAAAGCCTTTGCAAAAGGTTTCTGGGGAGGGCTGCCTTATCCCGTCCGCCATGGTAGGACACTTTACCACGCCAGGCCAGTAGCACGTAGTCTGGAATCATTGCATAACAAAGCATGGCAGCGTATGGTCCCGGTGTTTGCTGGCATGCAGACAACATCCATTCCTTATCGCTCTTTGTTATCCTCAGGAGAGTGATATCATTCACGGTCACCTGGTTGAAATGGGGCGATTTTATTAAGGGGACATTCAGAGGTGCCCCTTCCTGCTCTGCTGAACAGAAATATTCCCCGCTGTTAACCACGCGGTGGGGGGGAGGGGTGAAGTGACCATCCCAGAGAATTGGGTGTGTGGGGGAGGGGAGTTAGTTGGGTTTGTGCTGCATGTTAACCCTGAAACCGCAGCCCCTCCTTTTACATTGCAAACCCATTTTAAATGGCCAACCCAACGGGTGCTTGGTATGGTTAATGAGAGCAGTACTGTTTTAAACCATCCCCACTTGTTAACAAGGTTAAAAAAGCCAAAAGACTGTGTCTTACCATGGCTGCCTGCAAGCTGAAATCTGTGGCCTGGCACTGCGTGAGTGATCTCTCACACCAAACCTGCAGGCTCTCAATATAAGAGGAAAAATGCGACCTTGTAACGAAAGCACATGTGCTGTGTGATGTGAACAGCAAAATCTAACGTGAAAGAGTGTACCCATTGTTCTCTAAAATGTATCTTTTTTAACCACCTCTCCCTTCTCCTCCACCAGCTGCAAATGTTTCTCCTTCACAGAGGCTAGTGAATATTCAAAAGCGGAAGCGAAGGACGCGTGATGAAATGTTTACTGAACTACAGACTGCCTCCCACGCTGACAGAGCACAGCAGAATGCGTGGAGGCAGTCAATTACTGATTTTAGAAAAGCCCAATATGAGCGAGAGGAGAGGTGGCGTGCTGAATCGCGGGCTGAAGAGGAGAAGTTGCGTGCTGAATCGCGGGCTGAAGAGGAGAAGTGGCGTCAGCTTGCACACAGAAGGCAAGAGTCGATGCTCCGGCTGCTGGAGCATCAAACTGATATGCTCCTGCGTATGGTTGAGCTGCAGGAAAGGCAGCAGGAGCAGAGACCGCCGCTACAGCCCCTGTGTAACCAACAGCCCTCCTCCCCAAGTCCCATTGCCTCCTCACCCAGACGCCCAAGAACACGGTGGGGGGGCCTCCGGCCACCCAGTCACTCCACCCTAGATGATTTCCCGAGCAATAAGTTTTAAAGTTTTAAACTGCAGTGTGTCCTTTTCCTTCCCTCCTCCCCCACCCATCCCGGGCTACCTTTGCAATTATCCCCCTAGTTGTGTGCTGAATTAATAAAGAATGCATGAATGTGAAGTAACAATGACTTTATTGCCTCTGCAAGTGGTGCTTGAAGGGGGGAGGGTAGGGGAGGGTGGGGTGGTTGGTTTACAGGGAAGTAGAGTTAACCGGGTGGGTGGGGGGGCGGAGATTTCATCAAGGAGAAACAATCAGAAGTTTCACACTGTAGCCTGGCCAGTCACAAAACTAGTTTTCAAAGCTTCTCTGATGCGCACCGCGCCCTGCTGTGCTGCTCTAACCGACCTGGTGTCTGGCTGCGCGTAATCAGCAGCCAGGTGATTTGCCTCTACCTCCCACCCCGCCATAAATGTCTCCCCCTTACTCTCACAGATATTGTGGAGCGCACAGCAAGCAGCAATAACAATGGGGATATTCTTTTCGCTAAGGTCTGAGCGAGTCAGTAAGCTGCGCCAGCGCGCTTTTAAACACCCAAATGCACATTCCACCACCATTCGGCACTTGCTCAGCCTGTAGTTGAACAGGTCCTGACTCCTGTCCAGGCTGCCTGTGTACGGCTTCATGAGCCATGGCATTAAGGGGTAGGCTGGGTCCCCAAGGATCACGATAGGCCTTTCAACATCCCCAACGGTTATTTTCTGGTCCGGGAAGAAAGTCCCTTCCTCCAGCTTTCGAAACAGAACAGAGTGCCTGAAGACGCGAGCATCATGTACCCTTCCCGGCCAGCCCACGTTGATGTCGGTGAAACGTCCCTTGTGATCCACCAGGGCTTGCAGCAGCATTGAAAAGTACCCCTTGCGGTTTATGTACTCGGTGGCTTGGTGCGCCGGTGCCAAGATAGGGATATGGGTTCCGTCTATCGCCCCACCACAGTTTGGGAATCCCATTGCAGCAAAGCCATCCACTATGTCCTGCACGTTTCCCAGAGTCACTACCCTTGATATCACCAGGTCTCTCATTGCCCTGGCAACTTGGATCACAGCAGCCCCCACAGTAAATTTGCCCACTCCAAATTGATTCCCGACTGACCGGTAGCTGTCTGGCGTTGCAAGCTTCCACAGGGCTATCGCCACTCGCTTCTCAACTGCGAGGGCTGCTCTCATCCTGGTATTCTGGCGCTTCAGGGCAGGGGAAAGCAAGTCACAAAGTTCCATGAAAGTGCCCTTACACATGCGAAAGTTTCGCAGCCACTGGGCATCATCCCAGACCTGCAACACGATGCGGTCCCACCAGTCTGTGCTTGTTTCCCGGGCCCAGAATCGGCGTTCCACGGCATGAACCTGCCCCAGTAACACCATGATTTCCACATTGCTGGGGCCTGTGCCTTGTGAGAGGTCTAGGTCCATGTCCATTTCATCATCACTCTCGTCACCGCGCTGCAATCGCCTCCTCCTCGGCTGGTCCTGGTTTTGCTTTGGCATGTCCTGGCTCTGCATATACTCCAGGACAATGCGCGTGGTGTTCATAGTGCTCATAATTGCCGCGGTGATCTGAGCGGGCTCCATGATCCCAGTGCTAGCTATGGCGTCTGGTCTGAAAAAAGGCGCGAAACTAGTATCTGAAGGACCAGGGGAAGGAGGGAGGGAGGGAGGGGCGAGTGACGACATGGCGTACAGGTATAGGGAATTAAAATCAAGAAAGGTGGCTGTGCATCAGGGAGAAATACAAACAACTGTCACACAGAATGCCCCCCCCCCCCAGAGATTGAACTCCTAAGCCTGGGTTTAGCGGGCCGTTGATTTGACGGAGGGAGGGGGGAAGGAAATGAATACAGAACAAATCTATTTTTTACATCTTAAGATGACAGTGCAGCATGACTGATAGCCCTCGGCATTTTCTGGGTGCTTGGCAGCAAATACTGGGCGCTTGGCAGTATGATGATGATGGATACCAGTCATAATATACTATTTACTGCCAAAAGGCAAGGGGTTGCTGCTGTGTAGCAATGTAGCCCCACGTGTGCCAGCCACATGTCTGCCAGCACCCAGATCGCCCTCGGCCTCTTCTGGGTGCTTAGCAGACAATACTTGGCAGAAAATAGTATACTACGACTGATCGCCATCATTGTCCGACGAGGACGGTTACCAGTCGTAATAAACCATCTACTGCCAAAAGGCAAAAGGTAAGGGGCTGGTGCAATGCAGTCCTACGGCTGCCAGCCCCACAGCTACCAGCATCCCGATCGCCGATGAAGGCTACCAGTCATGCTGCACCGTCTACCGCCAAAAGGCAGTTAGCTGCTGCTGCTGTGTAGCAATGCAGTCCCACGTCTGCCGGCACCCGGATGACATATGGTGACGGTGAGCTGAGCTGAGCGGGCTCCATGCTTGCCGTGGTATGTTGTCTGCACAGGTAACCCAGGTAAAAAGGCCCGAATCTATTGTCTGCCGTTGCTGTGATGGAGGGGGAGGGGCCTGACGCAATGTACCCAGAACCCCCCGCGGCACTGTTTTGCATCATTCGGGCATTGCGATCTCAACCCATAATTCCAATGGGCGCCGGAGACTGCGGGAACTGTGGGATAGCTACCCATAGTGCAATGCGCCGGAAGTCGACGCTAGCCTCGGTACTGTGGACGCGGTCCGCCGACTTCATGCACTTAGAGCATTTTATGTGGGGACACACACAATCGGCTGCATACAACCGATTTCTATAAAACCGGCTTCTATAAATTCGACCTAATTTTGTAGTGTAGACATAGCCTTAGTTAGTTAGTTGCTTGTTTGTGGCTATCTCTTGAAAGTTAGCTACCTCTTGAGGCTTCCCAGATCATTTAGCAATCAGTACTGTTGTCCTAAGTACTAAATACCAGTTCAATTTTTAGGCACCTTTAGAGGTCACTAGTTTTGGGAAACCCACAGTAAAAATTATTCCAGATTATACTCTGCCTTTGGTAAAAGAATAGATTTCTTAGGCTCAGATGTATGTAAATCTGTTGTTTTTAAACTATGAAACAGTACTGAGGGACCTCATATTATATGGACTGTTTTCCTGTATGATACAAATTAACCAACTCTGTTTCAAAACTGGGTATGGCATAGAACAAAATGAACTGTAGATTATCTGTATATTTTCCATATATTCTCCTTTAGCTCTTCTTCCCTGATCTTATGTATAGCTTTCATTAATTTTATTTTCATTTATTTACAATGTGGGCTAATTATAACACAGTACACCATGTTTGGTGGTGACTGCATCATCTGTCTTGGGAAAGAGAATTGATTCTTAAACTACATCTAGGATATTATGACCTCAGTGTTTCCATCATATTTTCTTTTATCAATATAATCTTTCAGTGTTTAATAAAAGACATTACTATTAAAGCTATTATCACTTTATAATGTAGTAAACTAGCCCTTGACTAGCTGTTCTTTTATTAATAAACTATAGATGGATCTAAACCAAAATCTTGACTCTGAACACCCCTAACTTTGGAGTTGGATTCATTTCCACAGTACAATAGTTTTCACTGGTTACATTTTTTAAACCACATAAGAGAAATTGTCAACTATAATACTAATATGATTGGCTGGCACAAATTCTATTGTATAAAATATGCCATTAGTTACTTAATGAACAGTTATTTATTTATGATCTTCAAACATTTACATTAATTGTAAATAAGTTATATATTAGTGAAGTAGGTCTATGTTCAATATGAAGTAGATTCCATGATTACTAGCTCTTGGAAACAGCAAAGCAAACCTGCAATACAGTAACCTGAACATTAAAACAATATAGTGTTTGCAACTTCCATTTCTCTTCATGAACATGGATCCAAAGTTTCTACTTTTATTCAAAATGATAATAATTATACACCATAACAAAATGTTTTCTTGCTTTCTTATCAACTCTTCATCATTATTGTAGGACTTACCTTTATTGAAATATTCACAGTCATAAGCTAAAAAAATATAAAGGAAAGAAACACTTAGATACAGACATTTTGCAGATTTGAAATTTAGAGAAAAACAAGTTTTCCTTTAACCCACTAATGAATGGACAAACAAAAGCGGCTCAAAACCAAATGCCAACTAAGTTAGATTTTGTACAAAATTTTATTAATTGGCAAAGCATTTATTATAACATTTGAGTAAAAATGCACTAAACTCAGAGCACACATTCACTGCAAACACATAAGGTTATCTTTTTGTGACCTCTAGTGGTCAAGACTCAGCTTTACAATCTTTCCTTGCTGACATTAAAATACCTGCGTATAATCTACAATGTCAGAAGCTATTATGTAGCTTCCCCACTCTACCAGGCTCCCTGTGTGACCTTAGGCTACTCACGTAATCTCTCTGTGCCTCCCTTCTCAATTGTAATGTACAAATACTTCCCTTCTGCCACCTTTTGTATGTCTTGCATTCTTAGACCATAAACTCCTTGCAGCTAGGACTATCTTTTACTATGTGTTTGTGATGGGCGCTGTACGATTGTGCCTCAATCTCAGCTGCAGCCTCTTGTCAAAACTGTATTAACAAACAATAATATAGCAATATTTTAAATCCTGAATTACACTTGTTCAGAACATTCTTTAATCCTTCCCCACCTCCACATTGCAGGTGAAGTGTTGTAAAGCATGTAAAGGTGTTGTCTCCTGCAGGGGGACTCTAAGATTTGACGCTTGCAGCTCCTCTTATCTCTTGCACCCAAAATAATTGAGTTTGGACTTGGCCTATGCTGTGATTATATGCTGTACAGCTAGCTTCATATCAGCTATTTTGGGGACACTTCACATTTCCAGAGCAGTGAAAAATCCACACAAGTGACTCCATCCACATCCCATAGGATATCTTGTGCTGGGTCTCCAGAAGGTAATGGGAAAAGAAGAAAATGTGGGTGTGTCACCCACAAACATAGACGTGACCAGCAGTTCTCACACAGTGCAAATCCCATGGCCCAAATTGGGAATAGAAGCCAAGCAGAGGGCTGCATCTACTTCCAACCAACAGCTCTGCTGCCATTGCTCTGACTTTAAAAGGGATGTGCTCATGTGATTCAAACTTTGGTTACTTTTTCAGAACTTGATCCAGTGTATAGACTGGCAATGTGCTGGGCCCAGTACTTGGTTGAGAAAACTTACGACACACTCTGGGGGACCTCCAGTCTACTATGACTCCATGCTGACAGCACTGATGTGCATACGCCGATACACTTGTACAGAAACATTCACAATCACCTCCTTGGTTACAACCACATGTGTCTGTCAAGCAGTTTGAATAAAACCAGGTGACGTCAACCTGAAGAATATAAATGTTATTGTAATAACATAAAATAATTCACATAGACTTTGACGAGTGATCTCAATACAGAGCTATCAGACTTTGACAATTTAACAAGTAAGACTTCAAGATATGATAGGTGTCATTTTAAGTGTCTGCCTAAAACACAAAGCATCATCATAGTCATGAGAAACTAGTACACTGTTTAGTGGTACAATTGAATTAATCAAGTGATACATAGGAATCAGTGCAGTAATATGATGTTTATGTTGACTTGAAGTATGGGACAGGGTAACAGTGTTTACTTGTAATTTAAACTTTAATATTTCTATTTTTTAGTTTATTAATTTCCTCAAATTAACCATAAATAAACAAACTTAGCAAGCTTGTTAGCAACCACTGGACACACATCATTTAATACGTGGTCAAAAATGTGGTTAAATTAGTGATGAACTGTTCTCCATATAGACAATTTCATAAAAATAATTCTGTGATTTTTTTCCTCTGATTGTCATGAAGTCTTGTTGTGTGTGACCAAACTTAAAAGAAAAATCAATTATTACCAGTGCTAAGTTTTCTCATTGAAATATTGTAAAGTGCTCTCTACATGGGTCTACACTGTAAGAGTTGCACAATCAGGCCCTAAAGTATATCTAGTTAGTTAAATGTGTCTAGATGAACTGGAGATCAGCTGAGAGCACATGATCATTATGAAACATGCAAATGAGCAAGTGCTAATGGATCGGAATCAGAACAGATATGGGTCACGTTTTCTATCTCACTCTGTCATGTTAGATAAGACTGGGATTTAAAGTGATGTAAGGTTTCTTTTTAATCATATACACAGAACTTCACATCATTTTATTTGTTATCACTACTCACCACTGGATGGCAAGCTTCAAACATTTCATTTAACAGTATCCCACATTCTTTCTTGGCAAATGGCTCTCTAAGTGGGTTCAAACTGCATGGATTTCGAATGTCAGAGCTGTCAACACACTAAACCAGAAAGCAAAATTGTCACCCCCCAGAAACTTGTTTCACAACCACTATGCTATCTGAACTTTCAAAACCTAACCTTTTTTAAAAAAAAAATTAGGTTTCAAATAATTCATGTGAGCACAAATCAAATGCATCATTTCTAAAGCACTCATTGTAGGAGTCAAGACAACCTAGGACTTATTATTAAATAGAGGAAGGTAAATCTGTGAAGACGGAACAGCCCATTGTGGAAAAATGTTTCACTTGTTCTGAGGCAAAAGGAAAAACAAAGCCACAGTTGTATACATTCACTTTGTTGGGGTCCAAGACTTACTCTCACGTGTAGTCCTGCTTGCTTGAATAATAAAGATGACTCATATAAGCAAGCCTTGAGTTTTTTCATTATTTAATGTTTTATTTTAAAAAGTTTCAATTGGACTTTTGAATAGCAATCTCAGAAGTGCATATGTATTTGGTAATGCATGGTTTCCTTCTGCTAAGCTAAATACTCAACATTAATTCATTTAAAATAAATATTTATATAGATACTGCATATAAAATATTTAAAAGTACACAAGTTTTTAATTACAGCGTTTCTATAGTGCAAAAGATGGGAATATTTTAGAGGGTTGTTTCTCTAAATGTTTCTATTACTCTTTGAGCAATGTACTAAATTTAATGAAAAACGGCAGTACATTTAGAACAAACATAAAACAGAATACTGCACATCAATCCTCCATATATCAGTGCTTTAGGAAGAAAAAACTTCCTGTCCTTTTTTCCCCACTTCACTTTAATTAATTATTATAATAAGGTCAGTAGATATTGTAAATACGGTTTGCAACCGAGGGGAGATTCCAGGAATGGAATTATTGGCTCTGAGGCTGATGAGCTATAAAGTGTTACACAAGGATTTACTAGGAAAACCATTTTTGTTATTATTTACCTCTACAGCTGACCAGCTACTTCCAAACTCTTGAGAGTTTGTTAACTCAAAATTTTCTGGAGTCCTCATTTCATTTATTGTTTTCAAGTCAAAATTTCCACATAATCCAGTCAGTTCACCCTAAAAAAATTATATGTATTAGTCAGTGCTACTAGCCTTACCCATTATTAAGGTTGCCTGTCATATCCCATTTTCAGTTGCTTATAATTTTGCCAAATTTTGATCATTTACTTCATATTAATTCAATTACTATAGAATTGTTTGAGTTGGCAGATGTGTTTGATAGATCTTCTAGTCTATTCTCTGAACCATGGTCAGATAGTTATGTTAGTCTTTCAATCCTGTACAAATGACTTTAAGTGTGTTGATCTCTGCTTACCTGCCACTGAGGTCCAGTCTGTATATGAATAGTTGTTCTCTGATCCCACAGAATGGTGATGTGTTCATTAGGAAAATGAACAAGTGTGAAAAATCCAGCTTTCCATAAGTGTATTTTTTGTAGTTTGTCTATATAACTAGATGGACTCTGTTCAAAACAAAATAAGCCATCACATAATATAAGTAAAGTCTTTAAAAGGTGTCTGCTTGTCAGGAAACAGACATCAATAAAATGAACGATGGGGATGATTTGAAAATTTGTCCCAATACTGAGTGATTACCACAGAGGAATAAAGGGGGGATTTTTACCATGATTAATGCTGGATTTGTTGTGGATTACCTGCTTTACATTTTTTTGAGTGTTTGGGGTTTTTTTAAACAAACATCTATGACTTTTCACATTTTCAGAGTCGATGAGGAGAGTATGAGTGGGTAGGATACTAAAATGCTGAACAGGTGCCTGAGTGTTGCAAAATTAAACTGAATTTCTATTGAACTCAACAAGACTTAAGCATGTGCTTAAGTACGTTCCTGAATATAGATTAATGTAATCATATATTTGAGTGCTTTCTTGAACTATATAGGGACAGAGTCTGCCATCCTTTCTCACACAGAGTAAAGCTTTTATATATTAAATTTATTAATTATTATTATAAATAACATTCTGTATAAAGATAGCAGAATCTGACCTAGAGTAATGAAAAATCAACCCAAACCATGGAGCACACTAGAAACCGGCACGTATTTTATGCAATTATATGGAAGTATTCTGAAATCCAGATTCATAGGATGAATTGCCACTTTAATGGGTGGGAGACTTGACTGGATCCACAAAGCGCCAAACAGCTTTAGAATTAAAGGGGAAGAGTACACAGAGGTAGGCCCCTCCTCTCCCTGGGTGTGGTGTTGCCTGTTGGCTGGCCAGAGAGAAATGGGCACCAACTGGTTTCTTGCTCCGCACAATCATTAATTGAAACCATTGCCTGGGACCTCTCAATCTCCTTGCCCCACTTTAGCTGAACCCACCCTCCCTCCCCATAGTACAGGAACAGTGTGATTTAGGATACTGTGGGTCCAACTGACTTTCTGTTTTAGGGGTCAGGAAGGAATTTTTCCCATTGCAACCAGATTGTCTGAATCTGGTAGTTTTTTTCACCTTCCTCATAGCACCATGGATAGGAAAGGATTTAGAAATTTTATATTGGAAATTGTACAAATGTTTAGCACATCATAAATTGCAGCCGGCATCCAGTGTGGACAAAAAGGGCCAGTGCCGAGAAATAAGAGATCTGGTATTTCTCTGATGGGCCTCAGGCCTAAGGGAAAAGGGGAGACCTGGAGTCTTCATAGAAAAACGTTCTTCTTTAGTACCTTTTGTGTCCTTTGTAGGGGAAGGGGAAGAGGATTCAGCAGAGCATATAGGCTTTATGATAGGAGCCCTATAAATCCCACAGTGGATCCACCTAAATGCCTGTTATGGGAAGATGGGGTAGAAAACACCAAAAAGGGACACTAAGTTGAATAAAGTTGCAACCTGCCTCCTAAAGCCCATCCCTGTGTCTGTCCTCATGCATTTGTGTGTCCTGATCAGTGAAGTTAATGGCAAAACTTCCATTGACTTAAATGGGGCCAGGATTTCATCCATAGATTTTAAGGTCAGAAACAAGCATTATGATCATCAGTCTAATCTTCTGCATAACACAGGCCCTAGATTTCACCCAATGATTCCAATGGACTAGCCAAATGCAATCAGCATTTAGTGTATAAGAGATTCAAGGATTTGCAGGTTAATTAGTATAGTTTTAAAGTATTTGTATATAAACAAGACCATCCAGTTCCAAATATACATTTTCCCTTTTTTCGGGGCTAAAAAGTGAAACTTACTGGATTTCCAGTGTCATCATCAAATGTTATAAAAGATTTTCCAACATTAATGGAAATATACTTTCTGCAAATTATTCCAGTATTAAAGCAGTTAACGTTTTCTGTAATGACTGAAAAACTAGTAATTGAAGTGCTCTGCAGAAAAAAAAAAAAAATGTAAACTGAATCAATAATACACTGCTATAGTTATGCATGATTATTTTGTTCTTTTCCATAGCAGTAACCTCAATGTGCTATAAGTATATTTCACCCTAGGCACTCCTGTATTCACACCCTACACATGACAGCAATAATATTTGTACAAAATATGCCTTGTGATGTACCATATGAAAGCTAATAACATGTTGGTTATTAATATAACTGTAAAATGCATGTGTTAACCTTATATGTGAAGTTATGAGTTCCCCTCTATATGATGTTACAAGAACATGTTTAAGACAAAGACAGCCTAGGCTAGGTAAAGGTAATAAACAGGTCTGTCATACACAAAGGAATGTGGGTTTACCTCAATTTACATATTAGCAGTAAACAAAGCCATCAAGTTAAACCAGCAGGGGTTATCTAGAGTCTGAACTCTAGAGTCAGAGAATTAACATGGCTCCTGCGCCCCAGAGAGACACAGGAGACTGAATCTGCAGAAGGCTTTCCTGACTTGTAAGGCAAAGACAATTTCTTTGGTAATATAAGGGACAGAGAGAGACTCCATCTTTATCCTTCACTGTAAGGAAACAAAGGAAGCAACCAATTTGATCTCTGTGATGGGTCCTGGCCAGGTCATCCAGTGAAGAACTGGAAGGGAGACTGTGGGTGAGAGAAACCATTTTGAACAAAGACCGGATCTTGCTAGATTATGTTTTAGATGCATGTTTTTCACTTTTATGTGCTTGTAAGCACTTTTATGTGCTTGTGTCTCTACCTTTATCTCTTTTACTTGGTATCACTTAAGCCATGCTCCTTTGTTAATATACTCATTTGATTTAATTATAAATCAATGATGCTGCATAAATTCAGTAAAGTGTGTGCTTCTAATAAGATGACAAGTTGGAATGTTACACTAATACTTTTTCTGTGAGGTTCTAGTGAGAGGATCTGGTCCCTGCAGTAGGATGATTTTGGGGCAAATTCAGGGCTGGAAGGGTACTAAGGTCAGCCTGCAAGAAGTAAACAAGTTGGGCAAAGCCAGGTTGAGGCTTGTGGGCTGTTGGTAGGCTGTTGGGGTAAGAGTTCTGGACCAAAGCTGTACAGCCACAAGATACCCAGGATTATAAGGCAGATGTTGACTGAACACCTTACTGGGCTGGGTGAGCCTCAAACCATTCTAACTAATTCATGGTCCAAAGTTTTAGCAGCGACAAAGTTCATAAAGTGACAGGTGAAACATCAACTTAATGTACTGGTAAGCAGGAGGTGGAATGGAAGCTGAATTGTACTCTGCATGCATGTCATAGAAGCCTGGAGAGCCTCAGGCCCCATCAGCTTTCATTTGTTTCCAAAAATGTGGCTGTACATTTTGTCTTTTCCTGCTGATATGTTTTGTTCAATATTAGCGTATAACACAAAAAGAAATTATTTGCATTATAATGTTAATCATACAAATGAAACAATAATGTGATATTAAATAAAGTGAAGATTTTTGAAAAAGTAGCAAAAAAATCTTTGTTGCAGATATTTCACCTATTTAATTTTTTATCTGGATTTGGGGAGACTTTAAAATAAATTCTCACCTTAACTAGATGAACCTTACAAGCTCCAATGAAGTCAAATGTGAGTCCATCAAATGTCCTGTAATGCCGATCCCCGTACACAGTACACATTGATGGGCAGGGATGGAAGGTGCATTGAAATGACCCATGCTGGCAGATACTGAAAAAGTATGATCAATAGTGGAATATCAAGTGTAGAAACTGACAAATAATAACAGTTATTTTACTGATAATTTTTCAAAGATTAGAAATATTAATAAAAAAGCAAACCCCAGTAAAATATAGTTCTACAAAGTGTTAGGAGTGTGGATAGGTTGCAGACTGAAATGTTATGTAGTAATGATATCAATAAAACCCACCCTGAAAAAATATTACATGTTGAATTGATACAGTTTGAAATGACATCCATTGAACTGTATGTTGAATCTGTAGGTTCCATAATGTACCAGACACCGGCATTTCTTATATTGAACCAGTAAAAAGCAAATGGTCTCACATCAATGTAATATGTTACATAGTAGTTCACATCAATAAAAAATCAAATACATGTAACAAGGAATAGCTTGCATACAATATAGTTGTTTGAACAGAGGCTGAATCTTGGAATCAGCTACTGACACATGCGTAGTCAGTCCAGTTCCAGCAGTCCTTACTCCGTCCTTAATTTAAGGGACTTTTGCATGATAGAAAAAAAAAATCAGATTTGCCTAAGTGATTTAGGCCCAGATCCTCAAAGGTATTTAGGTGCCTAACTGAAGATAGGCACCTAAGAATTCAATTATGTGAGCCTTAGAACCTAAATTCCATTTTCAAAGGTGACTTAAGCATATAGAAGGCTTTCAATGAGACTTAGGAGCTAGAATCCCAAGTCTCTTTTGAAAATGGAACTTAGGCACTTTGGGAAATTTTTCCCCCAAAAAAGGCCTTCGGGACTCAGCCCCTTGATATAATTATAGCATAGCAGTAACAGTTACACTAAATATAGTATGTTATATATTTTCTTTTTCTTAATATGTATCTATGCCACATGTAATATATTTAATTTGAAAATGAATAACTCTGATATACCTGTTGCTTAAATGAATGGAAGTCTCATTTCCTGAATAAACTATGGTTGTATTCATCCTGTGAAATATCTGATACAATAGATATTACTGTATATGGTGACTAATCATATTGAATTATACTGATTCATATATTATGAACTGAAGGAGTAGAAGTGAATGGTTTTAACAGGAGAAGCAATTGTCAGGAAGGTAGAAGTGGGTGCAAATGAAAGCAGGCTCCATTTCTCCTTTATTTTGCACGCTTGTTAGTTGCAATACAGTCTCCCTTTCTGACCCCTTGGCATGTAACTTATACCAATATATACCCATTTAGACTGTCTTACCAACGTGCAACTTACGCTGCCATTTACCTCACCTCTCAATTTGGCCCTATGTGTTTGTGTTTTATACAATGATATCTAATTACCTTGGGATACTGATAGTCAAGATAATGATTCTTCTAACGCCTGCCTATAATGCGACTCCCTTTTTCCAAATAACCTGCTGTTATTCAGTCACTTGGGAGTCTCTTGTGACAGTGTTCCAGTTCTAAAAAAAAGTTCTATTTTTAACATATATTTGAACCCAAATGTAAAAATAAAATTACTGGAGATGGAATACTAGAAACTGGTTTGAAAAATATAGTCAAGAACAGTAAACAGCCAGATAAATTTCTGCTTACCAGGTATGACAGGAAGAAATGACTTTGTCACCTGGGAAGTACTCCTTTCCTTTCCATGAACATGGGCATTCATCTGGCTCAAAGCATGCATCACCATGTTTAACAAGGCTGTCAAAAAAAAAATCAAGTATGCATTCAATGCAAATATATTTTTCAGATCTATACATTTATAAATCTTTTCACTGCTCTTTTAAATAATTTGTAATTAACTCCACAACATTTTTCTTTAAAAAGCAGCAGCAGCAGCAGTATTTTAAAATCTTTTTGGGAACTCAAAAATACATTTTTTGTTCCTAATACAAGTTTGTTACCAGTACTTACACATTTCCATTCACAGGTATCTGAATAGTCCATCCTTAATTAAAGTTAAACAGTGGAATAGAACACTAAGATCTAACTCCATAAGAGTTATTCGTAGATGCATAGATTTTAAAGCCAGAAGGGACCATTAGAACAATCATCTAGAATGACATCACAGGCCATAAATTTCATCCAGTTACCTTTGTAACTTGTGTTTGACTAAAGCATATCTTCCAAAAAAGCATCCAGTTTTGTTTTGAAGACATCAAGAGATGGGGAATCCACTACTTCCTTTGGCAGTTTGTTCCAATGGTTAAAACCCTCATTGTTAAAAAATTGTCCCTTATTTCTAACTTGAATTTGTCTGACTTTAACTTTGATCCACTGTTTCTTCTTTCTTTTTTTGCTAGATTAAAGAGCTCTTTGATACCAGTATTTTCTCCTCACACATGCTTAACCTCCTGAGTGGCTCCAGTGCCTTCAATGGTAAAGTTAACCACATGCATACATATTTACAGAATCAGGACTTACATTTCTTACTCATGATTATAAAAGTAATAACTGATGTAATAGATACAAAATTGGAACTTCAAGAAGCATATGGGAAACTATCTGGGGATTCCAACAACATATGAAGAAAGGGAGAATTCTTGTTCACCAGCACAAAATATAGCAACAAATACAAAATTTAAAATAAAACCCTGAAACCAACATACCAGGGATAAATAAATGGAGATGTGAAACAGGAAAGATGGACTTAATACATAAATACATGGAATTATTTAAATTTACACAAATACTTGGAAAATACACAGTAAATGATAAATGAACTGTTAGAACAGAGTAACAATTATCCAATGAATCCAACATAAGTTCTGTGTAAATTTTTTTCTTGTGCAATTTGATGTACTATTTGATGATGGGAATTCAAAAAGGTCCCGAAGACACATTAATGGATTTCAGAAGTTTCAGCTGTCACCAGTGAAAAACAGATTTATAGAATGAGAAATGAGAATTTTTTTAAAATGTGAATCTTTAGTTAGATACAATAGTAGGAAGTAGACCCTTCGTTGCAAGCCTTATGACTCCAGCTTGCATTGAGTTCTACTAGTGCAAACTCCTATTCCTGTGCAGAAATTGTGGAAAAAAAACATGCTAATTGGATAGAAAAAGGGAGAGGGATCCCTTGAAAGCCCCATAACATCTAAAATTATCTTAATTTAAAAAAAAAAGCCAAGTTTTGACTTTTACTCTCTTTGGGCAAGAAATTATCGTAAGTATTGCTGCCAGGCTGATGTTGGTTTCTTTGAAAAGTAAATAGATTTTAAGAATAAAAGTTCTTCTCTACTCCATGCGTGCAAAGAATTTCTCTGAGAAAATCCACTAGACTAGTCCAATTTACTCAGAAAAGTCATATCTGTTGCTCACCATTATAATATGTGTGTGCTAGATTCTCTGAGTCAGGGGAGCAGCTCATCATTGACAGTCATATCCTGGACAAACTGGTTGGTGTCCCCATTTTTTTCTCTGCAGGAACGCAGAGGAAAAATTAAATTATTGCATCAAATGCATTCAGCACAGCACTTATTCTTTGTGTACACTGGATGAATTAGTGTTTTGTAAACCAAGTTATGTGATTATAACCTAGACCCCAATTCAGTATGAATTAAAACAAAAAACAACAAGAACTTCTCCACTCTGGGGCTCTTTTATTGGGAACACGGTAACAATACCAGGAAAACATGAAAACACTAAAATGAAAGACTGTAATTTTCTTTAGAGTATTTGAAATGTCCTTTGTAAGTTATACCCATTTCAAGTTTTCTGTCACTTATTGAACAGTTTAACTACATGACCAAAATTCCCACTGGTTTAAGCTACAAACTGAATAGGCCACATTCAGAGACAAAGAGCATCACGTTGACAAGCTAAGACCAAATGCAAATTCCCTCTCTGTAATATTACACTGGATAAAATAAGTGATAACAGCTCTCTCTCTCGTAAAGCCAAAGAACTAGGCTGATTTCAATGATCTAAGAATTCATAACAATATGCCATCTAGAGATGCCCAGAACTTTCCCTTTTCTTCTGAAGTATCAGACATTATTTCTAACACCTATTTATGTGCAACCTAAAGATCAGTGCTAAGGGTATACTTATTTCTAGCTTCCTTCATCAAACTCAACCTGTACTGAATCAAATTCACTGCCACCTTATTAGGCTCCTGCATTCATTTAAATAATGTCCATGGGGGTGGAGCAGAGAATTATTAGAAGCAAAAATGGCATTTTTGAGTGAACAAAAGCCTAAGGGATAAATGTTTCTCACTTTTGCCAAGCTCAAGTACCTGGGCTTGAGAAGTAAAGAATCATCTCCGCAGGCTGCACCAGCAAAAGAGTCACTTCATAGTCACTACCACAGTGTTGGGCCTTCTGTAGGCTCAGTGCATGGTGCACTCACTTCCCTCCATTATGCAAAGTCATATGGCCAGTGAAATTCTTTGGCCCCACCCACAAATTTGCCTCTGGGGCTTCTCTCACCCCCTCTGCAAACTCCTCAGATTTTGCCCACAATGATACGCCCATGATGCAAGAGGGGTATCAGGAGGGAGGGAAATTGCAAATACCAGTTATTGTGAGTGTACTCCAATGCCATGAATAACATCCTTACTAGCTGATAGGAGACACAGAAGCACAACAAAACTGCTGTACCCTGTGCTTATTAGTAGTATTACTGTAGCATCTAGTGGCCCCATTGTAGAGGAGTCACTGGCTGGCCTAGTGGAGTTAATCTGTTCCTGGAGAATGTTCCTGCTGGCGGAATTATGCTGTTGTAATATTAATAAATTGTCAGGGCACTTTAGAGCTCTTGAATAGTCAACTTTTTACTATTGGTTGACAGGGTTGCCAAGTGGCATCTTGCGCAACACTCCCATTTTGTATCTGTAATGGGGGGACTCACCTGTTGAGTGACTCCTAGGCACTGGGTGTGGTACCACAGTCCTTTTTTCACCCCTGGCGCCCCCTGTGGGTTACTATCCAATCTTGGTGGGTTTTGAGTGGCTTGGCTTGGTTCTTCTTTTTAGCAGAGGTCAGGTTGTGGCTTTGCCTTGCAGCTTTGTTTTGATCCCATATCATTGGACCTAGGGCAGGGGAGTTCTGAATTGCATCAGTCTGTGGTCCCTGCTGGCTCAATCCATCTTTATGATGCAGTGATTGCACTCTGCATGAGTCCAAGCCTTTTTTCAGGATGGCTACTTCAGCCTTCCCAGGTCTTTAACTTTAGCCATGCTGGACTTCAGCCCCAGCTGTACCTTAAGCAAAATCTGAAGCTTAGTCAGGTCCTTCTGCAGAAACAAACACTGCTGTTCCATGATGTCTTTTTCAGTTCTGAGATGGGCCAGGTCCTGTTCCTGCAGTATAGCTTGGGCTAAGATCTGCTCCCTTGAGGAGCGCTTTATTTGTGTTCTTGTAAAGCCTTAACCTTTTGGACCTGTAGCATGTGCATTTGCACCATTTCCTCTTTGACCCTATCCACTGCCACAATCCTATCTTCTACCTTTTTCTATTCCAGTAGGAGTTGGGTTTGTTGGGTAGCCATAAAAGCTACTACAAATACTGCAGCCTCCATAGTAGACACAACTGTCGTAATAGTGGCTGTCAATACTAAGTCCTTCACTGGATGGTGAATTCACACCCTTATACCATCTTCCTGGGTGCTTGAATCCTTACTCCATTCTTCTATGGGGATTTAAGTTTCCTGGTCAGCAGTCACTATGCTTTATACTTCAATGTCCATGCTTTTACGTTTGTCATACCTCTCTGCCCTCTCCTGGACCATCAACCTCAGTCCCCTCAGTTCCTCCATTTAATCCAGGAGGTGGTTGTTGGCTCGGACAGACTGATCCCACTGTCCTATGAGCATCTCTTCGTTCTGCTAGTGTGCTCCAAATTTACACCCCAGCTTGCTGTGCACTAACTGTTCATCCAGACAAGCCCTCAGAAAGTTAGTGACTGCTCAGGAGTGTTTCTTGTTTGGAAATTGTGTTGATTAAACACATTGAACTAAATTCTGTCTTTACACACCAGCCACACTATTGCCTTGTGTGAGTTGCATGTATGTAAACCGAGGGCAGAATTCAGCCCAGAGTTTAGCCAGAGTCAGGATTTCAGTGAGGGTAAGGTGTGTGTGAGAGAAAAAACAGAAAAAACTTCTGTCATTCATGTCTGACTGAGAGGATAATATTAGATTTTCCTGAGCTGTGGTTGTCTGAACTTTCTAGTCACATATAATTAATCGAAAAATTAATCATGCTTTTCTTTGTATGAATGTGTGTATATGTATATGTGCCAGTTGAAATATTCTTGGATTGTGTAGTTTTTAACCTGTAGCATAGCAGAATAACAAGTTACTGCTAAATGACCAACCTCATTTTATGGTTGAAGTAGTTTTCAACAAGGAGGACAAAGTTAGCAGATCACTAGATTCACCCATCTTTGCCAGTTAATAAATAGCAGCTGCTTTTTGGATTCAGATCAAACAGCTGCCTGCTTTGTACTTTGCACAATGTTAGCATAAGAACCATCTGAACTGAACTCAACTACATTCACAGAGGGGGGAAAAGTAAAACAACTGTAACTATAATAACTGTAATATAATATATATGTTTCCTGCTGTTAGGAACTACCTTCAACAAAATGAAATGTGTCACTTCTGAAGTAAAATGACCTTTAGAAGATTGTAGGGGTGATATTGTTATGCTAGGGGCTGGGAGCAACCTCATTGAAGCTGGTGGATATAACAACTATCTTCCATTTAGGTTAAATGAGGGAACATTAAATGCCCCTTCATTTAGAGAGAGCTGAAAAAATAGGCCATCCAGAATATATGCTACATGTAAGGCCGCTCAAAAATCAAACTGTGTGGGTAGAAGGGTTTCACTGCATGCTGAATGTAAATCCTGAGGTAGGGGATTGATTTGATTGCAGCTGTGTGTCTGTGTGTGAGAGAAAAGGGGCAGATGCACCACAGAAGCGCACAGAGAAGGCAGGAAAAAGCCAAGGACTGCCAGTGAACAGCTTGTAGCATGATCCTGAGAAAAAGCTGAGAGCTTTTCGCGGAAGTGTTGGCTGGAAAGACACTTGGAACTGTGAGCAGAGAAACTGCCTCCTGACATTTGATCCTGCTGTGTTCAGGAAACAGGACAGTTTCTTTGTAAATAAAACAGGACTGAACCAAAGAAATAACTGACCATGTCATCAATTTCTCCTCCTAATGGAAATAACTTGCTAGACCCTGAATTTTGGCTAAATGCTGGGGTCAAAAGAGGTAACAATATAATACATTGTAACAATAATATAAAGCACTGTAATGGTGGGCATTAAAAAGTCAACATTTACAATCAGTTATCAATCAGTAACACAGATATAATATCTTCCTACTCTCACAATGGGAAAGAAATGTGGCTTCTCAAATTTCTGTGTGGTAAGTGTTGGCAAATGTTGACTTAAATGGTGATCACTGTAATAAGTTTTTAAAAAGTGTAACCTGAAAATGCAAACAATGTATTTCTAAGTCTCAAAATGTCATTAGAACAGGATATGATGTAATGGTAAGTCTATCTTTGATATATTGCAAGCATTTTCTGGAATTCATTAGTACCCCTTTAGCACGACTAGTGGGAAAGAGGTGCTTAGGAAATAAACAGACCTGGCATTTGGGGGAGATCCAGAAGCACTGCTGCATGTTAGAGAGCAGCAAATAAATACAGCAAATGGTATGAGAAACAAAGTATTTACTTATGCTTCTTTAAATATAGCACTAGAGGCACATTCAGTCTCAAGGAAACAAAACGAAGTCTCCTTATGTCCTCTTCCTTGTCTCAATAGCGTACTATCCCTTCAGTCATCCTATAACAATACCAGCAAACAGCACTTCACCAGTATGAATATCAGATCTGGAAGCACCCAACTGGAGGTAGTACTTCAACAGATGTTGATTCAGCATATGTAATAGCATAATGATTTAATGGGCAGGTAGTGGGGTACAGAGCCAAACACGCCTCCAACACTTAGGCAGACAGGTATCCACTTATCCTGAGGAATTCAAGTATTTATGACTGACCATCTCACATCTCTGTTTAACCTAAAAGAACAATGAGGGGGGAAAGATTAATAAGGGTGAATCATCTGGGAGTTTTGGGGGTACCAGTTAACAAAGAGGTAGAGTGCATATTGTTTTTAGTTTTTTCGCATTAAAAATGTAAAATTAAATGCTCTTTCCTTAAATCCTGTGTAAATAAAAAACATGAATAAGTTATTTGGAAAAGAAGATATTTTGACATGTACCAATAGGAGAGGACTTACAACTGAGCTTTGAGGATTTATATCTTATCCATGGTGCAGTGGATATGATCACCGTGACACCACTCAAAATCATATTTGTCATAAAAAGTGGCTTTATAAAATGTTGGAGACAAAATTACATTCCTCCTACATTGTTAAATTTATCTGGCCATAGACAGATATTTTTAAGATTACATTAAATGCATTGTTTACTTTGTGCAAATTAAAAAGTGATGATTTTTCTTTTTAAAAAACCTTTCAGGAATTCATTTAAGCTTCTTACATGTTATTTGATCTGGTATGCCACCTGTTTATTACAAAAATACAATAAGAAGGAATTTCTTATTTTTGGGGGTGGGAGGGAAGCAGGCACAATATTTCTGGATGGATTACAGCATCTCATTACACTTGGAATGCTGCAATTTTCAGTTGACTTAATATCGTCTTTTTCGTGGTTCTAATTTATAAGAGCAAGCCTAAGCCTAAGAAAAAAAAATGCCCCAGTTGGTTAACTTTGCCCAATGTTAGCCATAGAGACTAAGGAAGAGTGTTCTCCAGGGCCATTTTTAAATCTCTCTCTCCAAAGGTGCAGAGCAGGCCTTGCCATAGTAGAACGCATTTCATGAACTGCATTCTAGTCTAGAGTGGAAAAAACAAAAACAAACCCCTCACGACTGTTTAATCGATGAAAAAGTGTGATCTGGAAACACTCATGTCAAAGCATAGTACCATGAAACTACAGAATATCTTATTGATTTTATGGCTAGGTGCACTGTAAGTCAGAAAATAATTGTTTGGGGATTTATACTACCAAGAAAAATATATTCCAAGTTTGCTTCTTGTACTATGCAAGTGCTAAGCATTGTCACCTGCATTAGGGCTGGTTTTAACCAACATTTGACTAAATCATTTTGTGGATTATTCCTTGAGGACTTGCTTGAATGGTCATTGGGCACACTGGTCCCGGTTTTTATCTCTTTTACACTGGTGTGAAGCTGATGGGCATAACAGCTACTTTCCATTTAGGTTAAATGAGGGAACATTAAATACCCCTTCATTTAGAGAGAGCTGAAAAAATTGGCCACCCAAAACACAGGCTACATGTAAGGCTATCTTAGTATAAATCTGGAGCAAATCTGTGGAAGTCAAGAGCAGGTAAAAGGTGTGACAGCCTGTCCTATGGCCTGCCAGGACCCTGTTGCTGCAGCCAATGTGGTCAGGACCTTTAAAGGGGGGAAATGTCATGGACCAGCATCAGTACCATCTTATCCATCTCTGTGTGTGAGGCTCCCTAAAATAGACACCTAACTAGAGGGCCATAGCACAATGTATTTAGAATACAAATATAAATACCTGACAGACTTATCTCTTGCATGTTTAAAAATATGATTTATTTCAGTCTTGCAGGTTATTATATACCAATGGGGGGTTGTTTCCAAACATAAACATGGATAGTCTGTTGCATGTTCCTAGAAATAACATTAGTGATGTCTCTGTCCATTAAATAAAGTCAGCTACAGCAGTGCTGGGATCAGACGATGAAAGGTCCTTCTTTCCCCCTAATGTACTCTGTAAGAACTAAGATTAGTGCAACCACCAGGTCCATAGTAGTTAGTCTACACTTACTACAGAGAGAGACAGAGATTAGTAGCAACATGATGTTCTATAATGCTACATACCTATTATAATAATGATACCTAGCTCTTATATAGTGCTTTGCATTGGTAGGTCTCAAAGTGCTTTACAAAGGAAGTCAGTATCATTATCGACATTTTATAAAGGGGGAAACCGAGGTACAGAGAGATAAAGTAACTTGCCAAAAGACACACAGCAGGCCAGTCACAGAGTTGGGAGTAGAAGTCAGTTCTCCTGAGTCCCAGCCCAGTGCTCCATCTACTAGGCCACACAGCTTCCTCTTTATACCAACATACATTTGTTTAGATTTTTAGGATTATTTCTGCACAAGAAAGGGCTATGCCTCTTAACCAAAGAGGATCACAATAACAAGGCAATTCTTAGAAGGTGAGCACAGCAAGAAAAGCAAAAGAATCACAGGCAGACTGAGCTTTTTAACTGTATATAACAACACAATGTATCATGAAAATTCAGGTGTTATATCAAGTAATAGCATGTTCAGGACACAAAAATGACACAGATTCTAGAATCAGATGTTTCACCTTCCTTTTCTGATATATTTCAGAGTGGTAGCCGTGTTAGTCTGTATCAGCAAAAACAACGAGGAGTCCTTATGGCACCTTAGAGACTATTTGTTAGTCTCTAAGGTGCCACAAGGACTCCTCGTTGTTTTTGCTGATATACAATCCCAGCTTGCTTTCCTTTCCAGTACCCTTTTGTAGTATCTCACTCAGAGAGGTCACTCCTACTAATCCTTCCAGCTAAATTTTAGTAACATAGTAGACCTCTAGATGGTCAGCAAATAGCGCAGAACTAAGAAAGAGTCAATTACATATCATATGATTGGAAACACAGAAGTCCTATGAGAAAGGGATGAGTAGCAGGACTACCGGTGGTAGTTATGAAGAAGGTGACACACACCTTTGTATGAACATAGATCACCATTTGTCTCCAACTTCCAAGACCAAGGGCTGAGGTTTTTCACTTGCATTGCTTAATTGTGAGATGGTAGATGATGATCCTATCGGGATCCATTGATAACACAATCACTAGTAGCAGCAGTTGTGTGACAGTTCATTTTTTGAAAAAAGATTGATCCCAAGATTAGTGGCATGGAGAAATAAGGGATGGAATATCATTACAATGGAAAAAATGACAGCTAACTTTATACAAGGATCAAGCAGATTTCATGATGTCTGGTTACCATTTTTGGAGCTTGAACAAAATAAACAAACAGATAATGATGAGGTTGATCAAACACAAATGGATGTTGTAAAGGTGACAAATATTCAGAAGAAGCTGAGCAGGGCAAATTATTCCCATATGATGGGACATATACACCAGCTGATTATGACTTAAATGATGTAGAGAGGGAAAAATAACAGAAGGGAAAAGTTTCTGGAAGATCTAATAAATAGGTACAACCAAGCAAAGAAGATGGAGTGATATTATGGACACTGCAAACTACTGACTACACCTTCTCAATTGTGTTTGTGTTATTGCCATCAGAAGGCCTGCGGTCCTCTTGATTCTTCTCAGATTAAATAAAATGAAATTAGTATGCAAGGTATATGGAATTGTGTTATGGCTCTGGATAAGATTCATTATACTGCATGGAAATGTGAATTTACTAGATTAAAGTTATAAGAATAAACACCTGTATAAAGTAAATTATTAGGTTTTCCCAGCTCATCTGTGTTAATAACGATAAAAGTTAAAATCACCTTTTTAAAAAAATAGATGACCCTGTTATTCCTGGTCCTTGTCGATCTTTCCAATATGAAGTACTAGAAAATGGATAGTCAAAAAGGAATATGCAGTGGGAATATCCTGATAGTCAATTCTCTCTCCTGGAAGACATGAGCATGTGTTCTCTCCTATGAGCACATGCTTATTTAAAATACTGAAATACCTACAAAGTGTTCCACAAAGCTCACCTGTAAGGAAGAGTGAAAGCTCTCTTTATAAAGGAATACTTATCTATTTGTCTTCTTTTCATAGTGTCAGCAGGGATCAGAAAACAAAGACCAGAGAATATCTTGGCTGTTCCCAGCCTTCTTGTTCAGTTTATAATAGCGGAGGTATGTTTGTCCTCTATTTAAATCTTTAAGTGCTGACAGCATCTGACATATTTAATCAAGAATAAAACATTGAGAAGAAATATTTAATTGGCACAGGTATCTTGAATACCTGGGTCAAATGATTTGGGGTATGCAGCTTATCCATAATCATCTACCCTATACTGCTTGGAGCATGCATAAAATTCTGCTGGCTATATTGCATAGGTATATGGCAAAGTCATTCAGGTTTAGTGGAGAAGTTAGAAATTTCATGAGGTACAGAAGTTATGATCATGCTTCCAAATAAGTTTGGATCTACAGTCCCAAGTAAAATAATGGTGCCTCCTCTGACATGGTCACATGTTAAAAACAAAACAAAACAAAAAAATATCCTACACACTACAACTTCCCTTTGCTTCATCCCAAGGCCCCTCTATTAAGATGTGGGAAGGGAGCTTCTTAGACAATGTGGTGATTCTCTTCACCTGAAGCTGTTTTCATTATTTTCCCCTTGTAGTACCAGTTAAATCTGCATGCACCAAGGTGCATAAGACTGATCACGACCCCATAAGTCAGTGGTGTTCATCCTTTTTGACCTACGGGCCAAACATGTTATTTCAAAAAGATCAAGGAGCTACAAATCAATATTTTGATGCAGATTTTCTCTCCTGTTCCACTCTCTTGTGTTGCTTGAACAGCACAAAAAGCAGAAAATATCTACAATTCTATTGACAGGGATTCCCCTAGCATGGGGGAATCCCCAACAGGTGCAAAGGCAGAGTAGCCAGTTCCTCCATTGCCCCACAGCTCACAGTGCAGTGGGGCACAGTGGGGGTGTGATGGGATGTCAGGGACCAGGACAGGGGGCTGAAGCTTGCTGCATTGCTATGGCCATCTGGTGTATGGGGCCTACAACATTGTTTTCAGCTGGTACAAGTTAGAGGAGCCCCCTCGGTACTCTAATCTATGCTGTGTCAGGGAAGCAGGCAGCCATCATATTGCTGATTCTATTCTCCCTTCTCCCAGGCCGCCTTGGGTAGCTGTGTGAGGGAGGGAAATCATCCTTTGTTAGATGCTTCCTTAGGCTCAGGCAGAGCCTGGTGAGTCTCTATCCTTGCCCCACTGGAGCACCAACAACCAAGCAGGCAATGGAAAAGCCAAAGCTATTCATGAATTAAAGGGGAGGCGCGTTTATGTAAAAATATGTACAACATGTTCAGAGAGAAACTGGAGAAACAGAATATATGCACATGCACACAGAGCAAGGGAAAGCTTCCTTTCTGTTCCACAGATCTCTTATCAGTGATCTGCACTTCCCTTACATATTCTGTACAAGGAGCTTCTACTTGCATGCGTGGAAATTCTGCCTGAGAAATGACTAAAGAATGTACACAGTGTAGACTGGAAAGGAGAATTCTGCTCTTCTGAAGTCATAATGCAGATATCCATAGAGGTACTTTCTATTCAGTATCTTTAAAAATAAATTGAGAGAACTGAAGGAACACACATCTCTAACAGAGAGGAGCAAAAATTACTGTAAACGTAAAAATACAATTTACCTTTAGTTAAGTCTGCTGTGTGCCATATGGGAAAATTAATAGGAAGATTAAATTATTGCTGTGTACAAAAAGCTGCTTTAGGGGAAAATGAAGGACTAAACTAGGTCAAGTTTCTTTGCAAACTTTGGAATACAAAGGCTGTCTGTCTAAGAAAAGGGAAATAATTGCATGCAAAGCATGATGATGGCCTCTTTGTTGCATTAATATCATTAGCCAATTCCTGGGCATGCACACACACAAAAGTTTCCCTCTCATATTTTTTAAACTACTTAAAATAGGCACTGAAATTCCAGTTAATCCTCAGGTTTCATTCTGACAAAATCCGCTTATAAATAGTTATTCATGCTTTAAGACCCATATCTCCTGCTCCCACTGAAGCTAAAGCCTTGATGCCAGAGGGAAAAAAAGGGGAAGTTCTTTTAATAAACTAGATGATAACTTATCTCATAGGCAATAGGAAGAATAGGTTTGAAGTCATAATAAATGAGAGCTTCCCTTTTCCAGTGAAGATTATGGATCTGGCCCATCCAATGCCTGTTCAAGTCAACAGAAAGCTTGCAATGGATCAGGGTCAAAACTGTATTATGTTAAACTGGGACACTTAGCAGCTGAGGAGTACAGAAACATACTATTGCTTTCTGCCTCTATATTCTGATTAAAGACCATATAAAACTGTTGGGTTATGCTGAGTTATATCTATTCTTCAGCAAACAATTGGAGTTTTAGTTTGAAGAATCACAACTAATTGCGTTATGAACAGGACGTTATTTTTCCCTCCTGTGACAGAGCATGGATGTACAGAAATATTCAAATAATCAGAGAGCGAGAGGAGAAAATCTTGATGTTAAAAATTCTGAGAAGATATTGGGTCATGAAAACTATGGATGAAATATTTCTTATAAAAGGAGCAGGACCTAAGTTTGCCAGTGAAGCACAAGGTATGGCAACATTACATAGACTGTATTCCTGGAACAATTTTCCTCCCGCAGTCATACTTTTAAAAATGGGGGGAGAAGTGTTATTTCATATTGTCCTAACAGTACAAAATTTCATATTGTCCTAACACTAACTGATGTAAACAGATTGAGATACTGAAAATGCAGGTACTTTATACAATCAGCTATAATAAACCACTCTCTTATTTTATATGCCTCTTAGATTTCATGTTGTACTATTTGATCAAGAGTTCTAGCAGAATGTACTCTGAGCGCAACAAAGAAAGACTCCTAGAACAAATGATGTTAAGTTCTTGCCTGTCTGCTAGGATCTAAAATTATTTTTAAATATATTTCCAGCTCTTCACATACTGCATCAAGAGAGTCTCTGTGTTAGATGAAGCCAAGTTTAATGTTTTGGCCAATTGTATTAGTGAAAAAACTGAAAGCAGCTTCAACCTAAAATATACTTGCTTTAAGTAATACCAGAACTTGTTTATACTAAGAAAGTTACACCAGTTTACTAAATCAACTCAAGAATATCAATCTAGTTAAACTGATACAAACTCCTAATACAGACACATTTAAATTAATTTAACCCTTGTTTCAATCACATTAGTTTTTAACAGTAAATTACCAAATTAATCTAAACCAATTTAAGTGAAACCTCACAAAGATGATGTCATGGCTTGAGTAAAAGTAAATGTATGTCTTGGATCGTAATAGAAGAGATTTAAGAACAACCCACTTCCTTCCTAAATTGACTTCAATTATGAACATCATATGTATGTAATATATGATCATTTTAGAAGAATATGCAAATTGTCAGCATGCAAATAGCCCTATATAATATGCACAACTAAAGACATACCTCAGATAATTCAGTTTGTGCATGGGAATGATTGATACTGGGATTACTGTTCAAAATCCCAAACCATGATACTTGAGATCACACTACTATTTCATCTTTAAATTTCATATATTTTATTAATTTTATAAAGCAATAGCCACACAAACATACACAGCAACCATAAATCACAACAAATAAATGCCAGTGGGTAGCTGAATAATGGCTTTATGAAAGAAACCAAACAGATATGCAAGAAATTTTAACTAAATAAATAAATCTGGTATCATGTAAAATTCTATATATGTACTGTGAGAACCATAACACAACTCTGCATTCATATAAAAAGAGATGAGTGATACTGAATCAATTAACAGATTACCTCCTTAATGGAAGGTATTTAATACATCTCCCTTATTTTTTCAACCTTGCGACATCTCCTTTCTTTTTGCACAGTAACTTTTTCATATTTAATGACGAAACAAACTACATTCAGACAAAGTATGCAGGAGCTTTGGGAGAAAATCCTATCAATTATTTAGCATTAACTTGGTTTGTCAATACAGTAAAGGCTGACATATTTACCATTGTCAGACTGGTAATATGTATGGATTCACTTACTTCTTGGACTGACACAATATTATCATGTCATAAGATATGCAGTTGTAAATTAAAAAGACAATTTATACTGATTCCTCCTTGGTGTCAGAGCTCACTCTTATTTTTTTTTTTGTTCAATAATCCCCTTGTTTGAAGGCTTTGAATGATGTGTTTTTTCTTTTGTTCAGGTAAAAGGTATATAATTCCCATCTATTTGCCCCCTCCGAGTTTTAACTGCTTAGTAAGGCTCAAGGTCTGTGTCACACATTTAACATTCATCTGCTCCCTCTACAAGGTCAGAAGAGGATGATTGCTTTTTTACTAGTATTTACTCTAATTTATCCCCATGACATCTTGTCTCCTAACCTCTGCTCGTTGCAGCAGAGGAAACTCAATGTTTAGTGCATGTTCCAAAAGTGCATGTCCCTACCATGTTCAGTGCATGTCCCTACCATGTTCAGTGCATGTCCCTACCAGTATGGAGAAAAATTACTCTGACCCCAAATGTAGTGATCAGTCTATATGTTGTACTTCTACTATTGCAGGGAAAGAACATTCCAAAAATTGATATTTCTCTGAGGAAAAAAAATAGTTCTAAATTTTGTGGACTGATCTTTAATTTTCAGGTGTGTGCATTTGTTCTCCTTATATTATTAGATAAACTAGATCTTCTCTATATTCTATAAAATTAAGCTCCTCTGGCTGTCATTGTAGCTAAGACTGCATGTCTTTATAAAGGTCAGTAGCTCTTGTCTTAAAGATATTTATAACTCATGTCTACAAATCTCTATTTTTTCATTTTTGATTTATGACCAATATTTTTCTGCATCAACTTTAACTGCTTGAATTTTTGGACTTTAGGAAACAACTGTTATGGAAAAGCCAATCAGGATTTCTAAGTCAACACTCTTATTTAAAATGTGGGAGTATTAACAGAACGAATTCTAACATAAAATCATTTTGGGGGCTGCATTCAGACCAACATTCAATTTCATAGTTCAGAACAAATGTTCTGGCTCAGTTTATATAAAGTGTAATACAAATTTAAGAATGTTATATCAGTACTTCTCCCAAAAAATAAGAATATTAGAAACACTACTTTGTCTAATTCACAGAACAATGTTCACTCTCCAGCTATCCTGGTCAACTCAGCTGGGCACCAGTAGAGATACTGGGCCAAATTTTCAAAAGTGGCCTATAATTTTGGGTACCCAACTTTACATGCTACAGCCTAGTATTCAGAACTGGTGATCACCCACTGCTCCAGATGACTTCATCTGGAAATATTTCTACATCTAGGGGGATAGAACTAGGGGAAGAACACAATTGCATCAACCAATCACTTTTAAAGCAAGTGTAAAGATTCTTCCTGAACTCCACAGAAAATAATATTCCAACTGTAGCTCATGATAACCGCAATCTATTATATCCATCTAGTTTTAGTGACTGATTCACTGAGGCAAGACAGCAGAATTCATGTCCTGTCAGCTTTCATTTATGTTTATAGTATGCTCCACTAAATCAGAGATGTTTCTCTGGCACAAAGAATGAAGGTAAAATCTCTCCTTAGCTTTTCTCCACAAAAAAAGAGGTGTCAACATGCTTAATTGTTGATGAGTCAAAGTTATTCTCATTCATCAGAATAGAGAGTTTTGGGGAAAAAATATACTACTAACATATTGAGTACTAATGTGGTTCAGATGGTCCCATTTCCTGTCATGGAAATAACTGCAGAAAGCTTCCCTGTGCATAAATAATTTGACACTTTAGATGGACTTCACATCCACCTGCTGCAGTAATGTGTCTTGCTGACAGCCAGAATTGCCAATGAAGTCTAAGTCTTTCTATCTGACCAAGTATTCATTTTTGGCACCTAAGAGACATTAGATATGATCAAGTGCAAAGTAGGATTTTGTGCCCATATTTCAGTTCAAATGACTTCTTGCAGAAAGAGAGCACTTGCATTTGCCAACTTCCCATCTCGACCCATTCCCCTCCCTCCCCCCTCTTCCCCATCCAAATGCTACAAGGTAGGCCAATAGGCAGACACTGTAAAAAGCTTCTATTTTAACAGACAGGGAGGAATGTAAACGGAGACCACATATATATATCAATTATGGATACAGAGGGCACAACTTAGTGCAAGAAGTGTTGACATTGCAGTGTGTCTTGACTTTACACACCTATAATTTGCAGAATGTGTCACTGCTTACAGAGATTAAAGAGAGATTAACTTTCAAAAACAAAACCTAGCTTCCAAGGCTGTGTAACCTGAGATTTTGGCACCACATTGAGTCAGCTGAAGTGACACAAGGCAGTGAGAGCATTATAAATGAGGTGTCCACTTCACTTTGGCTATTTATAGAAATGCCCACTGTGGAAGGGACCAAAACACAAGCCTTTGCAGCCAGGTTGAATTTCATAAGAAAAGATTACCAGGGCGCAGAAACCTGTTTTGCTGCCCCACAGGGGGTTTCACAGAAATAGTATGTAACCTAAGGGACTGTAACAGGTTGGCAGTGTTTGCCTGAAACATCCAAGCCATTAACCAGGATCTAGCACTACATTTTTGACAGAGAAAATATTTAAGTATTTTCTGTCAATTCTGCCTTATCAGTACAGCTTGATATTTTCAATGCAAATCCTACTCCTGTGATATCATTTCATAACTCTGTCCCTTGTGAGCCCATCCTGTGCGCTGAATGAGGCAGGAGTCCTGTGGAAAAAAATACTGTGTGATTATGCATTTTCACCCCAACTAAGCTCCCCAAATCTACTGTGGGGAAGGCAAAAAAAAAAAAAACCCACTTCACCTTGGCCAAATTCCTTCACAGCTCCTCAGAAAAAGAGTAACCAGCACAGTGTCCACAGCAGATCCTGACAAAACCCAATATTCCATCATTTCCATGGGTGGAAGGGTGGCTGCTGCTCCTCTTAGTCCACATAAAAAGAGAGCTTTTCCTGCACCAGCATGGGCCTGTATAGTCCCCCCCTGTCTTCCAGTCACCTGGGGGAATGGGTCAGCATCTCCAGACCTGATCTGCAGCAGAAAGTCACTCCCTAGCTCTCTAGCCCTTAAAGGGGCGCACACCTTTCCCAACAAGCCAGACAATGGTCCCCATCACTTAATGTGCGGTGAGATCATTTCAAGTTTAGACAAGCCCTAATTCCCATTGAAAGTTAATGGAATTTGGGCACCTAACTGCTAATCATGCCTGTGAGAATCTCCTTCTTTGTCTTTTATAACAGCTTTCACTCACACACCAATATGCCACATTTGATGCCAAAACTGTTGAACACATTTGTTGGTGCAGTATCAGAATAAGCCCCGGTTGTGTTTGTGAACCCCTCTGGCCTCGTCCTTATTATGAGGTATTAGAGATTTGACACCACTCGTCCATCTTAGGCCTCCAAAGGATCGTGCCTTTTGTCTGGTGAGTCTTTAAGAACAGAACTTGCTCCTCCTTGACATCACAAGTTCTCTAAGTAGTAAGTATTGTGTCTTTCACCACTATAAAAGCAACCCAAAGCAATAAGCTATTCAACTGTCACTACTGAGAGTACACCCATCTTTGCTGGTGCAGTGAAAGGCATGGGTGCTTTGGACTTACCCTTGTGGACAAACACATCCTGAAAGACAAGGAAGATGTGCTGAGAAGGTGAGATTTAGCAGCTGGTTCTCACAGGTTCTCTCTCTGCTAAGCTCCATGTTAGCTTGTGGGTTACTACAGTTAACATAAATCTGGCCCGCTGGGCAGTTGTGTACTGGAAAACAAAATATTGCAGATGTTCATCATTCCTAAAATTTCAGATTTGGTAGAAAGCTTTCAAAATTAATAAGTGCTGATTTAAATCAGAGATTAATTTGACCAATCATGGGGGTGGGTTCATCTATAACTCCTGGTCAGACAGTTAACCCCATAGAGCCGCTATGAATCTGATCCAGTTGGAAAAGAAGAAAAAAGATAAATGTATTCTAATGAACCTACTTGCTCATTACTGTGCACTGTTCCCTTCAAGTTTAACAACCAGCCCAGGGAAGGTTCCATAATCCCCCAAGCACAGGAAAGTGCAGTACTACCTGGCTCACGAGGGAGCCAGAGCTGCATGTGAGCAGAAGCTGGGAGCTGGCTGTGGAGGGAATAGTGGATAACAGGTAGCCTGAGAGCTGGACCTGAAGGCCCTGACAGCTGGGCTGAGATTCCCCTGTTGCTGGCAGGGGTCCAGTGGCAGTCAGAGCAAGAACACAGGGCTGTTGACTGCAGGCAAGTGATTGGTGCAGCTGGGTTACACAGCAGCCTTTTGCTTTATATACCCCTGGACCTGCTCCTGGACACTGGGTTGGGAACTGTTGGTTTTATCTCTTTTTTGTTTTAACCACTAAGGAAATTATTATCTGAGGAAATTATTATATTATTATCTGAGTGTGGTATCAGACATCTAGGAGATTGCTGTAGTCCAACACTACTTGCAGTGACACCCTGCAATGCGATCAGCTACACTATTCATAAGAGAGTCAAGGACCCGCAGTTTCAAAATAAACTGAAACATCCTGCACCTCACAGCAAGTTAGTTTTTTTTTTTTTTATCTGAAATGAAAGGGAACATTTTCACAAAGTCCAGTCCTTAACCCCTCAGGATCTGCTAGTCAGAGTAAAGATACTATAATACAAGAAGCAATTGTTATTAATGTTTTCCTTTTACTTAGGCACCCACACAACATTATAATTCTTATACCACTCTGGGGAGAAAGTAAAAACTGATAGTACAGAAATAGTACTTAGCTAGAACTGGGAGGGGAACAAAATCTCAGTTTGTAAAAATATTGGAAGTGTCCAGTTTTTCCAACAACATTTTGTGAGACAAAACTAGCCTATGTTTGTTCCATGTGAAGATCTGCTGTTTACATTACATAATAAACGTAGGTTGCATTATCAATCTGAAAACATTTCACTATACTAAAATATTGATAAAAAGCATTTTCTCACAGGTAGCCAGTACTTTCAACAGAGCTTCTATTGTTTTTCTCTAACCCTACTTTTAGTTATACCATAGGTTAAATTTCTAATTTAAGGCTCCAGTCCTGCCAAGTGATGATTGTATGGACCTTTATGCCCTCACAGAGTCCCACTATAATCAATGAGACATCATGGAAGAAGCGGGGTCTGTCTACGCCATCTCTTTTCCATACCTTAATGAGTCTCTTTCACTTACCAATGTTGTTCTCACAACTCATCATTCCATCTTTGCAATGGCTGCAACAAAAATATATGAAGCTGTAATTAGAACCAGGAAGGTCTGAAATGTTACCATTCATCTATACTTGAAAAAAATGTGTAAAATATTACTCAAAATAAAAGAATTATATAAATGTGTATGCATGAAGATAACCAATAAGGGAGTTTGTGTTGTCTTGTTCAGAAGGTTCTTAATATATAATGTATTAACAAAGTAGCCTATATTGCTGCTTACACATCCATTAAAAGAAAAGCACAGTCCTTGTAATAAACAAACATTACATAATACAAATGCTAAGTTTAAAGAATAGAGCCCATGGAGGACTGACACAAAAATATTATTACATTACTAGGTCAAGTCCTGTTACCACTGATATCAATGGGAGTTTTATCATTGACTGCAATGGTAGCAAAAGCAGACCCTGTTGTGAAACAGTATCACATGTATCTTACATTAAACATTCAAATATGTAACTACAGTAAAAAAACAAAACAAAAAACCACATACACAGCTATAGCAAGCTATTCATTAGACTTCAACTCTGAGTAAGAGAAAGCCCCTTCTAAATAAACACAGTAAACTATTACTCTTTACAAAAAATCTTTTGGTTGACTATTGTAAATATTCAACTGATTGATTTTTCTCATTAGAAGCCCAAAAAGCTGCTGAAGAGTGAACTGGCGAGTCAAATGAAAATCCAAATGACTCCAAAGATAGCTCAAAACAGTATCAATTCCGTAAGATAAAATGCTGTGCTGTGCAAAATAAAATCACTGGACTTCACTTCCCCAGCCCTGCCACCATAAGCTACTAAAGCAAAATTTAGTCAAGGCTGAAACACAATGAAAAAGTCACAGTGAAAGCTTCTCCCATACTATTGAGCTAATATGGTGGGGCTAAAGGGGGGGAGGCGCGATTGGTTTCATGCCTCTGCCAATAAAACCAGTGCAAAGAAAACCAATGAACTGCTTAAACCCAAAACATAATTGCAGCAAATATTATGCAAAGCAGCACTGAATACTGTGGCACTTTCTGTACCTGTCTAACTCCAGCCAAAATAGTCTACTACTTTATAGAACAGTAGCAAATTTGGTAGTCACTCAGTCTCCGGGAAGAAAAAATAGTATTGGCTCTAATTCAGATTCTGTGCTATACTGAAGGAGAATTTCAGCCAGTGAACTTTAGTCCTATTCATTTATTCTTCTGTGACAGTTGTGGTCTCCCCAGTTCACCTCTGCTAGACAGCCAGTAAATAAAATATCAAAAATGCCTCTGTCTGTGCTATTGCTGATTTAATATTGTATTTAGAGCAACATATATTTCACACAACTATCCAAATTCACTAAAGGTGGGGGGCTCTGTCTTATGGAGTTTGCAATCTAATTCAGAGAGGAAAATATGGAAAAACAATACAGGACAAAAATGGTGAGGGAGAGTACTGTTGTGGATGTGGGACAGCATCACAGTGTAAGTGGGGTTTTAAGGAGGTGGTTGAAAAAAAGATAGCTAGAGCACTTGGCAGAAAGTTAACAATAAGAGGCTGTTTCAAGTACGAAAGGAACTCAAATCTAAAAGTGGGAGGAGACTAAGGGAACAATTAGGACAAAGAGGATTGGATGAGCCTGATAAAGACCCTAACCATTTTTAACAAGTACATAGCAGTGGGCAAATACATTCTGTTACATTCCGCAGTTTTGTTAGTGATCTCCCATATACATAGATATTATTACCCTAAAATGTCTCTTAGATCTGACTAGTTCATCTAGACCCACTGTCCATATAGTAACTCGTATGTAAGACAGGCTCTATATCAATTGACCTGCATAAATCCATGTTAAAGTGTAGCCAGAGAAAATCATGACTAACCAGAAGGTAAGCAAGATAATCTTACAACTGTCTAAGAGGTCTACTCACAATGTAGACCAGTGTAACTCCACTGAAGTCAAGGAAGAGATGAATTTGGCCTTAGAATTTAAAACATTTCAATCAGTGGATCTCAACCATCTGATAATTCCAATATATGCACAGAGAGGCAAATCCTCAGTAGGAAATATTAATGTCAAAAAAGCTCTCATAAAACCAGGGCTCTGCACCCCTCCACTAAATTCGGTGCACTTCTTTCTTTTGCATGCACAGTAGAACTGCCCCAGCTCCATTGCCAGGGTACACTCCCCATGGGCATGAAGTCAGAGACAGTATTGACCCCAAAGTGAAGACAGGCTTAATCAAAGAACAGTTTATATATTTATCTGGGTCAGTGTACTTGTTGGTGCAAGGGTGCATGAGAAGGACTGGCATGTATTCACACTATACCATTGGGTTTCTGCCAGTACTGATGCCTAGTCAGGTAAATGGGAAATCAGACTTTAAAGATTAACTGATGTGTTTTATTAACTAGCCAGATTTTTCCAGAGTCAAAGCTATCTGTTCTGCCTGTAAATAAATGCAGTGAAAGTAAAATAGGATGTTCGATACAGGGGAAGGGGGTTGAAATTTGACCCATTCCTTAATTTACCTTTGCCAGGCAAAATTAATGGGTGAAAAGGATGCATCTGATAGCATTCCGAATAGTTTAACAAGTTTTCTTCTTTAATGTTGTGAGTATAATGGGAAACAAAGGGCAACTGTGAAAAATAACATGCACCTTGCCAGTGAGAGGCACTCATTGCTCATTACGGTTTACGGTTATCCATCTTCAGTGGCTCAGGAATATAGGCCCCCTGCTCCCTGGCCCTCATCTGTGCCTGGATTGGAGTTCTGACTCCCTGATCCCAGGGGGGGTTCAACAAGGTTCTAGTCCTGCCGAGTTGGAAGAGGAAGGCCAGGGAAAGGGTTGGGCATGCCAGGGAAGTCCTCAAGGTTCTCTGCACCATTAACTTGCATGCCTATCTACTCAGTGTTGTGGAGCCCACTTACAGGAGGCTCTGAGGGTAAGCACAGCAGAGGAAATTTCTGGAAGCATGCATTTCACAGCAACAGTGCTGTCCAAAGAAAGGCAGAAAGTCATGGACATTTTAAAGCTAGTTTACAGAATTCTCAATAAAAGATTAAACAGGATAGTGCAAATGACTTGACAGAGCACAGGGGGAAAAAACCAAACAAGGTGCATGCCCTACCATTTGCCCAAAGAGGTGATAATATTTTCTCCGGGTGGATATTCAATTCCTTGAAAATAACAAGGGCACTCATTCCTACAGAGGAGAAAAACAAATAATTTTGATCATATGGGAACATGTACATCATGAATTAGAAGATAGACATGAGGAAGAAAAAAAACTTCACTTTAACCAATAATTACTGCCATTCAAAAAGTTGATCTTATTCTGCATGGTGTATTGGTCTGGATCCTTAGCACGGTATTGTTACCATGAGGGCATCGAGATGTATCTCCATGAAGGTAAGGTCAGCAGCTTTCTGACACTATCTATTATGCAAAGGACTAGTTCATAAAATAGACAGCAATATGAAAGAAATCTGGAGTAGCTACTTCAGACAGTAATAGAGGAGTGATAATAATCCATCATCATCACTTTAATATACTAGTATTTTTAAAAATATCATAGTTTATACACCTCTACCTCGATATAATGGTGTCCTCGGGAGCCAAAAAAACGTACCGTGTTATAGGTGAAACCGCGTTATATTGAACTTGCTTTGATCTACCGGAGTGCGCAGCCCCCCCCCTTCCCCCCGGAGCACTGCTTTACCGCGTTATATCTGAATTCGCGTTATATCAGGTCGCGTTATATCGAGGTAGAGGTGTACTCTAAATTACCTCTTTTAAAAAAAAAAAAAAAAAAAGAAGCAAAGCAAGTCTCTACAGCCTATGACATGGAAAAGTGGGAACACAGCCACAGGGAATGCCATGAGAGTGACAAATGAGACCACCACTTTTCCTTCCATATAAAATCTGTACAGCTAGTTGGGCTGTATGGAAAGAGATATAGCTGGAGCATGGGGGAGAGGCATTCTGCACTGCATGTTCCCTCTCCTAACTCCATGTTCATCAGGAATTAGTTAAAAATGTATTAAGTGAAATTAAGAATCCCCTTAGTTCTGTGTGACTCCCATCAGAAGACAGACTCTAGGGTTCCCATGTGGTCACTTTTTGTTGGTGAAAGAACTAGAATGCATGGAGGGTAAGACTCTCTACGCATCCAGACGGAGATCCGTGAAAACCTATGACTGCAATCATGTAAATTCCTGGCTTCCATTTGTTTATTATGGTCCTGATTCCCCAACCTCTGAATGTTCTATCTCTCTATTGGTCCCACAGTAGAGAAGCGTGAATGTTGCACCAGTTCTCAGAAGCCACCTGGATTATTTTATTCCATTCTATAGGTGAAATCCTGACTCTACTGACATCAATGGGAGTTTTGCCATTGACTTTAATAGGGCTAGGATTTTACCCCATATGTTTTTTTTATGCTGAAAGAAATATATGGCAGTATGATCCCAGCTTCACCAGTGTAAATCCCATGTAACTCACTGGAAGTCAAGGGAGTTATTCCAAATTTACACCAGTGTAATTGAGGATCTGGCCCAGTGTCTCCAAGTATTGTCAGCAGTCATTTATTTAGAAGATTAAAAGAACTCATGCTAATGTTTGTAGGAGTGGATGTGGTCTCAGGACTGAAAATGCCCAATTTTGGTAAAGCTGATAGATAAAAACAGGGCACAGCACTGTATTCCTTACCTATCTGTCTATCTAGGTTTCATAGTGATGCCCCTCACCATAGCATAGGAGTGCTTTCCACATAAAACCAATAGCACTAGCAAAGTCCCTACCCTTTTTACCTCTCCGATATTCAAAAACAGCTAGCACGTAAAGACTGATCATCATCAGTACGACGTTATAAAACCTGGAGCTTTACAATTTCAGCTTTCCAGGGGACTGTCTGCTCTGCAGGGGGAACTCTATTGAATAACAAAAAGGCCCCATAAATAAGGCATTCCCTTCCTGCAGGATAGGTGAAATGTTAAGGCACCAGAACTGTATGTGGAATTCATTGATAAAGCAATGATGAAATTCAGTGGAGACTATAATAAAAACTGTCTTTGGAAAGGAAAGAACATCTTTATCCCAGCTTTTTGCACTGCTAAGAATTAGCCTTTCAAAACAGCACACCAAATTGTGTAGGCTGAGTTTAAGAATCAAAGGACTGCAAACCTCCTGATTAACATGATTCTGTGTGATACTAAAAACCTGCCAGATCTAGAGGAGATGTATATTGTTCTACAGAATACACAAAGCACTCATAGTTTCTAAACTCTCTCTTTGATTTGAAAATATAAATATACACATTTAAAGTGGTACTTAGACTCATTGTCAACGCTGCAAATTATACCTACCTCTGTACACATCTTTCAGTCTTGCTGTTCAAATACATTCCAAGAGGACAAGCACAACCTTCAACACAATCACCGCTGCATGTCTCTGGCATAGAAAATGTTTGGCAAGTTTGGCCACAGGTAGATACACAGGTACTGTACTCCTTTGTGTCTTCACATGAAAGAGCTATCCAAATGAAATAGATCTCTCTAATTACAGTGCAAGAGATTCAAGTACACTCCAATCTCATAAGTCTTTTTAGGGCAACACTTTTTCTGATAAAACATCATTATTTCTTGGATCCCAGTTACATTAGAATTGCTATTATAACACCATGGGATATAAATTACACAGATTTAAATCCAGTGTCAATCCAATGAAGTCAGTGCAGTTAATCCAGATTTACACTGGTGTAACTGAGATCAGACTTTGGCCTTTTGTCTTTATAACTCTCAACATGCTTGGCTCTCAAATAAGTGCTTTGAACAGTGCACAATATCTTAAACAAAAACACAATGAAGCAACTGATTAAGATGTTGGTGCTTTACAGCTGTTGAATCACACAATCTGAAATTTTGTTTGCATGCCCCATAAAACAATAGTCAAGAACACATGCAGTCTAGTGTAGTTCCACTAACTGAGGGATTGGCCACAATTGCCACATATCAATGGAAAAAAAGAGACTCAGGTTCTTGAAGAATTGTTGGAGGATTTCAAATCTTTCAAATGTGGATTTCTGCTACCTTACATTAGCTATGATATCAACACATTAATTCATCAATGAATTAGTTTAAAAAATCCACAGAGCCCTACTCTGATTAGCGAGAACCAGAAGCTATTTATCCATCCCATGAACTGCACCAATACAGACATTTGGGATGAGATATTCAAAGTAGCCTAGGAGATTTAGACACACAGAAATAGTGGAAGATGTGTCTTCCCTAGCCTGTTTTGAAAAAAATTCATCCTTGATTCTCAGATTAAGAGAATTATATGTTATGATGTGTGAGTGGGAAAACAGAGAAAGAGCTATTAGAAATGACCTTCTGATAAATGACAGCATTTATTCTGATTTGGTGAGAAAAGGACCTAGTACCTAGTATAAAAAGAATGGACTATAATTCATTGGTCCCATATATGGAATAGGCAACATCCCATTTAGTTTGCTCACGACCATGCATAAAACCTATGAACTGAAAGACAACTTACCACAGTCTGGGATGCTAGACCTAAAATCTATTATCACTCCATGTCTTCGGCATTGATGAGCGTAATTGGCTAAAGCAGAGCACAAGCAAATCTGGCCACATTTGCAGGTGTCCCTTCTGCAATGCTCAAAATAGGAAACAGGACTCAGATAGGTGTGGCAAGGGGCAAAGAGTTCTTTTGTAACGATGCTGCAAGCTTCTGATGCATAAGAGGCTGTTAAGGTAACACATTAAAACAAACATATTTTAGCTCCAAAACTATTAACACTTGGTAGAGGTCTTAGAGGAGGAAGTAGTATTGTTTATTGCAGCTGACCATAGCAAGAGATTTATGAACATATTTTACTCTATAGTAGATCTGTATGTGCAACTTCCATTGCTATCAATAGAAATTGCACTGATGACTGGAGAAGCAGTCAGGCCCGAATCCATAAAGGGACTTCAGCATTGTGATGCTGAGCCTAGAAAAACACAGGAATAACACTACAATCCACAAAGCCTAAACTAGCCAATGGAATATGCCGACAAGAGGGATGTGTCCTAAGCCCTGCCCCTCTCACAGAGATAGGCACTAAGCCCAGGCTGCAGGGAGATGCCTATTTCTGCTAATCATCCACAGGGAACCCCTCTCCTGGAGTCAAGCAGCTTACACACCCAAGTCATTTCTTGTGAGAATGCATTAGGCACCTGCCTCACTCCACATCAAATAATAGGAGGAGGAGAAGTTGGTAGTGGTACCTGCCTAACACCACACAAAATGGGTGGTGGTGATGGTACCCAGTTTATAACATTTAACCCAGTGGTTAGAGCACTCAACTGGGAGGTGGGAGACCCAGGTCCCCCCTTCTGCCTGAAGCATGGAAAGGATTTGAACAGCAGCTTCCCACCACTGAGGAGTGTGCTGTAACCACTGAGCTACAGGATATTCTGGTGTGAGGCTCCCACAATCTCTCCTGTTGAAGCTATTCTGCTTTGGATAAACAATTAGATAGTCATTGGAGATGGGGAACTGGACCCTGGCTTTGCCACCTCCCAGATGAAAGTTTTTACCACTGTGCTAAAAGTTATAGGGTCAGCATCACCACCACAACAATTTCGAATGGGGCCCAATCCAGAAGGCAGCCCTTGAGTACACCTACTGGATCAGCCCCTGTACGTGAGTTAGGCAGACAAATGTCTCTTCTCCTGCAATTTGTGAATTGCTCTGGGGCATAGGTATGAGAGAGGTACCTGGCGGCCTAGAGTACGGCAGCAGTGCACATGCCCAGAGGCAGAAACACAGGTGCCTACAGGATTAGACAATAGCCAAGCAGGAGTTCTATGGATCACAGTGGAGCCCCAAACTGGAACTTAGACACCTAAGAAACTTTGTGGATCTGGGCCTTAATGGGTATGTCTATACTGCATCTGGGACCAAGCCTCCCAGCCTGGATCCACACACTTGTGCTAGTGGGGCTCGTACTAGTGCACTGAAAATAGCTGTTTAGCTGTTGTGGCTTGGGCTCAGAGATACAGCAGGATGAAACATTTTGGTGTCAAATCAATAATGATTGATCCTTACTGCTCACCTGCCTGTAGGTGGATATCACATGGGTCCATTGGTGAATGGTCATACGCAGGGGCACATGCGGATGAAGTTTTCCAGGAGTTTCCAAACAGCTGCGGGGTGCTTTCAGGTACTCCTACTGGAGATCTTTTGCAAGACAAAGGTCAGTCACTGACAACATCACAAATTTACAACATAACTGCTCAACTGCATCACATCCCACAATGAAGTTGGTCAGCATCCCTGTTTCATTGCTCTCTCAGGCAGTGCTCCAACAGAAGGGTATGTCTACACAGCAGTTAAACACCCACAGCTGGCCTGTGTCAGCAGACTCGGGCTCAAGGGGTTCAGGTTGAGGGACTGTAAAATTGCAGTGTAGGGGGCAGTCTGGGCCAGGACTCTACTGCCATAGGCATGCACACACCCACTCTCACTAGAGCCTCACCTCTGTATGATACCTGTATGTTTTTCTGGATGTCATGCCATAATTGACAAATTAGAATGGTTTTTAAGGAGCTTTTATCACCGTGTAAAGCAAATCAAACAGGTTTGTAACTGGTTACAGGTTAATTGGGGATGGTTGTGGGTACATCTATGCTGCAATAAAAAACCCACGGCACCAAGCCTCAGAGCCTGGCTCAACTGGACTCAGGTTCTCACGGATCAGGCTGCTGGGCTAAAAATTGTGACACTCGGGCTTGGGCTGGAGCCCAGGTTCTGAGACCAACCCCCTTCGCTGGGTTTCAGAGCCCAGGATCCAACTCGAGCACCTACACAGCAACTTTTAGTCCCACAGCTAGAGCCCCGTAAGCCCAAGTCAGCTGACTCGGGCCAGCCATGGCCGTGTCACAGGTCTTTTATTGCCATGTAGGTTGCATAACCAAATCATGTGCTTCACACAGTGAGAAAAGACTCTTAAAAACCATTATAATTTGTCAATTATGGCATTAGATCTCAATTATGGTTTTATACTTAAACACTGTAATCTTCCAGTTGTGGTGCAGCTGTCACATTTCACTCATTTGTCACCCTTTTGGACAGCCTGTGTTACACATGGGCAGGTTTGGAGATTGAGAAGGGTGTTGCAAACATCTGATGATTGTGAATTAAACTTTTAAGAATGTAAGAATATCTTGGCATCTTGTAAATACCGTTGGCAAATTTATGGCACATCCCAGTGTGATCTAGGCAGTTTTACCTGATGATGATTCTTTGTATCTTTAAAATAAAAAGTAGAGCTAGTTGCACGGGGGAATAGTTCTAGAACTTTTCAAAGAAATTAGGGACATTTTTGTGTGAAAAATGTTCCCATTTTTCTACCAGCTTTAATAAAAAGATTTCAGTTTAATTTAAAAATTAACACATCTTTTCTTTCCTTCTGACAGGTCAGAGGAATGTCCCTTCCTGCTCTAAATGGGCTCAACCCCTTTCTGCTCTGTTAACTCCTCTTTATCCTTTTTCACTCCTTTCCTCTTTACTTTCTCCCTTCTTAGTTGACTGTTTCTTCATCCTGAAGCCACTTCACTGTGCTGGGTCTGCAAGACTGCACACAGACTTCAGAGCAAAATGGACCAGATTGAATATGTTTCACTGTGGTGCTCATGCATCTCTAACTGTGTTCCAGTGCATTCACAGCAAAGTGAAGCTCAAACAACAGGCAAATTCATTTTGAAATCTACTGCTGGGCTGCAAGACTCAGCACAATGGGGACTCTGTTGGAGAAAGGAGATTAGAATGGTAGTGGAGACTAGGATCTGGAAAGAGATAAGGAAAGGCTTGCAAGGAAGCAGAAAGTCCTTCAGGAAGGAGACATTTTCAAGCACAAATCTCCAAATAAACATCTGGGAGCTTGTTTATATTCTAGTGTACTTTTATATGATTATTTTCATTTTAAAAAAGACATCAACATCAATGCGGTTTATAGTGTCTTAAAGGTTTCCCCTTCTAGCAAACCAAAACCAACTTCTCAGTTCCAGCATTTTGAGGGGGGGAAGGGGGAAATATGAAGTCAAACTCTTGGTATCTGTCCAAGAATCTTCAGCATGTATATTTTCTATACCACTCTAAATATATGAAAAAAGACGGTAATCATTCGTACAAAAAGTCATCCTGCATGTTCCCATTGAAGGTTCCACAAAGGCCCACAGTATCATCCTTCCATCGGTCGTCAACTTGAAGATAGAGCCTTAGCCCCTGCCTGTCATATAGTATCTGTAGTCCAATGTTGGTCTTTACTTGCAAAAATACAGAGGAGAGCTTCCTGATTTCAAAAGAATCTGGTGGGGAGGGGAAGGGGAAAAAAGATAAGTTGAAAGAAAATGGTTACGAACCTTGTTCTAATTTATGTCCGTTACAGTTTCTATATTCTGAACCCCCCAAAAAGCAATAGTGATGTATCATTAGAGGATAGGATGTATTTTACTGTCTCATAAGGCAAACTAAATGTTTGATACATTCTCTCAAGTTGTGTAAAAACACAACAGATCACTGGCAATTTCATAAAGAGTAAGTAGAATCAAATAGTTTTAAAAACACAGTTTTTTCAGATAATCAGCTGTAGGCAGGTGGCATCATCATGATGGTGGCAATGTACTGCATGAAGCATAGACATTTTGGACAGTTCCCATAGAGCCTGATCCTGCAAGATGCCGAGTGTCCTTAAGCTCTCACTGAAGTCAACACAGATCCTTGCAGGATGGGGCTATGGTTTAATATGCAATATACTTGTCTCTCCCAACAATGATATATTAAAAATGCACTGAGTTGAGGCAAGAAAATATGAAACCCAAACTTAAGGCAGAACTCCTCTGGTGGCTCCCAACACCATTATGCTATGTAAGTAGAGCAAGAAGAACTCCCACTGACATTGCTGTGAGTTCTGTCTGAGTAAGGAGAGGAGAAAAGTCAGAGTCAAGACATACAATGATGATTGGAGAGAATTTTGCTTTTAGGACAGAACTAAAGGACCTTGTAGTCTGAGTGATAGACTATGGGCCTGTCAATGGTACAATTTACTTTATCTTCATGTAAGAGGCTTCTGGCATAATACTAATAATTAATATTTTTGTCATCAAGGCATTAAATACCACTGCAGTTAGTTAGTGAAACACCAATTGGTGCCATCCTATGGGGAATTAGCAATGTGTCAATGGCAACAACATAATTCATATACATGGTTTTAAAAATACTGCTTTGCTGCTTGATATGCATTATTTACTTATGTATTTATTATTCCTTACCATCCGAATAGGGCAGGCTAATTTTGTACTGATCATATATCAAAACATCTCCTGAATGAGTCAGAGTCACTTGCCTCTTGGGATCCTGATTAAGAATCAGATTGACTGATTTGGTACATGATCCATCTTGGTTCTGCAAATAGGAGTAAGAGAAACATTTTGAGTTGGGTTAAATGTTAAAGCAGAAGTATGGAGGGGGAAAACTGTAAATAATTTTCAATTGTATCTTGCCTCTTTAGAAAAATGTATTTGTAAAATATGTGGTTTCAAAGTTCAATTTAAAACAAAGTTAATATTGAGATTTTAAATATAGATGTTTGAATACACTTGTAACATATTGGACAAATACAGCTCAAAAGTAAGAGACATAAAAACAAATACAGCAAAATCTTTTTATAGGGCCTGATACAAAGCCCTATGCAATCAATGGGACATTACATTAACTTCAGTAGGCTTTGGATCAGGCTCATTTATTTCCGGAAAAAACTTCATTGAAAGTTGCTGCTTGTAAATAAAATTACATTCTGCACATTATAATGCAAAGAAACAATTTGAGTCAGTCGTTCCATTTAAATGGAAATGGGTTTTTGCCATATCTAAGTTATTTCTAAACATTTTAAACCTAGAATGCTTTTGAAAGCAATAGTAATATATGATATATATAAAAAGAGGTTTCATGGTGTACATGATTTTAAAGTATATTTGGGCTCATTCTTGCCCAGGCAAGAGATCTGAAATCCACTGGCCTACCCTATTTGCCATGTGTTACAAGCAGTCCTCTTATCTAGCTGGTTAAAGCTCATCTCAGAACCACTCTGCAGACTCACTGGCAACAGGACTTTGATGACACATGCCTGCTGTGCCACTGTATCCAACCACATACTTATTGAACTAAGACAGTGATAAGAATGACACAGCCAGGACTACATATAGGAGGATACTTGGGAGTTGTATTGGTTCCCTATGAACACTAGCTAAATCTTACACCAAAGGAAGGAACAAAATCATTCTAAAACAATCTAATGGACCCCTGGAAGTTCCTTGCACTCAGGTCAGTGACACCCAGTGATCAATGGTATAAAAGGCAACCAAAAGATCTAAATAATCAGACTTTGCATTGTAAGTGATCACCAGGACTCTGTAGCAGAAACCTGATTCAGAGAATTGCGTTAAATCTAATCTAGGAAAAGGAACATGCCATGTGCCATACCTGGTAAAACCAACCAACACCATTCAAAGTTCATAAATTGAATATTTGAATTGCAGAAAACTAAGTGCTCTGAAATTGAAAGACCAATAATTATTCAATGAAAATGTTGAACAAATAATTTCAAATAACTAATAAATATGACTATATTGTAGGCAGCTCATGAATACTTTGTGAACAGAAAAAGAGGCAAAATTCATCAAGTACATTATTTACTGAATATTATTCTCACGATTCTATTGTGCAATGTTGTAACAGGTTGGGCTTTATTAAAAATTAATGTTTGATTTGGTCACATGTTTTTCAGGGTTTCTAGTAAGCTTCTTTTGGAGCTGTAGTATGCATGGATAGTCAGAAAACTTTTCCCAGACCTGCAGCCTTTCATTTTGGACTTCAAAATATGTGCTTTTGGCATAAAAATTGTCAAAAGGAGGCAGTTCTATGCTCATGCAGTGTACACCTGTGGCTTGTTAGCAATGGCCTTTGCAATGTGAAAGATTCCCATGATCCAAGCTAGACATGCAAAACCTACCTGGCCCACATTTTGTAAATTTGCACAAAGAAACATAGCCAGATAAAGAAACTAGATGGTGTAAGAAAAAACCTAAAGCAAGTAGTGAAACCACTTGGTAACTCAATCAAGTATTGAGCACTTAATATTCCAGCATGTTTTATATTACAGTAGAGTGAACTACAACTAGATACCACACCAAACAGGTGGAAGGCAGTATGAGTTCAAGATTCATTGAACATTGAATTTTTCCAATGTATCACAGTTACAGACACATGTGCTAAATAACCTGGCAACTATCCACACAGATGATTCAATAGCTATCAGAGTTTCCAGACAAGTACCTCTGTCTTTGTGAGTAGCTGAACCCATTTAGCCTCCCATTCAAAGAAATAGCACTGGGAAAGGGAAAAGAAATGCTTGATAAGTCAAATAGAACTAACAGACTTTACTTGTTAGAATAAAATTCAGCAATTGGTACTTTTGTAACCAGATAAAACCCTAGAAAATGTACGGTAGGGGCCAATCCTGCACTGGAAGTGAAATGGAACAGACGACCTGCAAAGGCTTTTCCATCTTTGAATTGTGGTAACAAAGTTGTTTGTTACATTTTTAAATACATATCTGAGCAGCACAGGAACCAGACTGTGAAGCAGGGTCACAATTTGGTTTCTGCTGTTTCTTTGCTCCAGAATGGGAGTTATCTGTATCACGCCTTTTGCCAGCACAGATTATTTTACTTTCTGCAGTGGCTCCAGTGAACAGGCTGGGGTGTTTGGGGACCAGCAGAGCTGAGATTTTGCCCATTCCCCACCATCTACACAGGAAGGGAAGTTGCAGCCCACAGGTGCTGCTCTCCCCCTGTGCAAACTCTGACAATGCAAGTAACCCACTCAGGAGAGTAAGTGGACTCTACATCCTCTTACTCTCCTATGCAGGCAAGTAGGAGGACTCACAAATGACCCCAACATGACCAGGTCTATCATGTTTGTTCCGTTTTTTTCTTAATGTATTATGTATGTATCTATTTTCATAGACATTTCTTCTTCTACAACAGAACACAATGCCAAAGAGAGATGTTTGAAACCTTTACCATTGGCCTTAGGTTCATGTAACTTGATTAAACTTCAAGTGTTGAAGATACAGCACAAGCATGATGATGCAACAGAAATCTGGCAAATCATATATTAAAAACCTTCAGTGTGAGGCAGGCATTGCTGCAATAGCTGATAAAAGTGTCTCACTTGAAGTGGTTATAAGAGACTGTAGGAAGGCAAGAGAAATGTCCCACAGTCACAAGGGTGGGGGTTTGAGAGACAGCTGGTGGATCAACCACTGACCACATCATCCCACAGATCACTACATGCAGAGGGGAAGCACAAAGGCTGTGGAGGATACTTCAACCCAGAAGCTAGGGTGGCAGATATAGAGAAGCTCTCCAGTTTCTCTATCACTAGGGTAAGAAGGATTCTGTCCCACCAACACTTCCTACACATTTTCCATGGAAAAACCCAGCATCCAACCCAGCTACTCAGGCGGGGCACAGGGAAAGGATTTGGGTCAATCTGCAAGCAAAAAGTGAGTATACACATAACACTTTAAGTGCTGACTTCTAGCGGATCATGGCCTAATTAAACTTGAAATTCAGTGCAGATGTAGAAGCAAATCTGATGACCTCCATAAAACCACAGAGAGGTTGAAAGACAAACTGAAAACCATATAAGAAGAGGTTGCATTCAAGACATACCTGTGGCTAAGCAAATGAAATCAAGAGTATGTAGGCTGAATATTACATAGTATTTTGTTGTTCGTCAAGAGTTCTATGGTACTGTCTGATTCATTTAAGATTTTTACTATACTTGACTCTATGCTTTCTTTCACATATAGTGCCACTTCCCCACCATTGCAACCTGCTCTGCCATATATATTTTGTAGCCTGGCATTACCATGTCCCATTGATTATCATTGTTCCACTAAGTTTCTGTGATGCCTATTATATCAATATCCTCATTTAATACCAGGCACTCAAGTTCACCCATCTTAGTATTTAGACTTCTTGCATTTGTATACAGCACTTATAATTTTTGTCAATATTTAGCTGTCTGCCTTCATGTAATGTAACTGACTCATTTTCGTTTGACTAGGTCATGAAGAAGCTTATTAACCAAACATGAACAGATGCTGAAAAGTTGATTATAAAGTTGCAGTCATGAACCAGGACCCCATTGTACTAAGAACTGTACAAACACAGAAATAATTACAACAAATCTAAGGAGCCAATGATATCAGAAATAGTGCCTGAAAACCAGTGCAGAAAAGAAAGCTTGCCTAGACATCATTTAAATGGACAGAACTATTTGCAAAGTTTGTTGCAACTATTATTCCACCAAGTACACATCAAGCGCTACAATAATGCACACGGAATTCATATTTTCTAGATATACAATCCAGACAATGTTCATTGCAGACATTATTCAGTAAACGAACTTAAAATATTTACATCAGTGCCTAGGTGTCCACTGTTTCCTCCTACAAATAGCAAGGCAGAAGTCAGGGTACTGAATGTTAAGAGGTTACTAGAAAAAGCAACTGACAGTAACTCACATCCATAATTTGTTTTATGGGGTCATGCAGCACCATTAAAGTGTAGATTTGCAACAGACTCATATGGAACGCCAATTGAATTCAAGGACTTCCCTGTATCACTAAAAAGCACCAGCAGTGATATTTTACCTAAAAGAGGCCGTTAAAAAAAACACAACTGCTGAAATATTTTTTCAGATCTACCAACTATTTGGATTACTGATAGAGACATATACTGGTCTCATATTTGTACACACAAAAACATGCCTCTGCACAAGCAAATTAAATACCTGTGCACAGAACAGCTGATTTTCCAAACATAGTTCAGTATTTGTACATGTTATTTCAAAGCCTGACTGGCTTCTTCATGTCCTCTTGTTTATAAGAGTGACTCTCATCCAATCAAGAAACTGAAACAATACCATATTGCTTATGTGACTAATCAGCTAACCAACATGGCTAGAATCCCGAATATCAAGTATTGAATTATCATAGCCAATTGTTTGAGACCTATCCAGAATTTACAAATAGCAAAAACTTTATCAAGTTATTTCAAACACAAAAATGATTTGCTGTATATTGTTTGTTCAGCTGTAAATGTGTAACCTAACATAATATCAACTTCTTCTAATCCAATTGGCAGTTAGATCCTAGCACCCATGTGGAGTCCCAGTGACTTCACTGGAATTCTGCATGGGTACTGGGCCCATCCATACAGAGCTCGTTGCAGGGGCCATGATTTGTAAACAGAACAAAGAGAGTAATTTGAAAACAATATGTTTTAAACATTCTTCCTTGAAAGGATAGAGCTATGTAATGTGCTGCAGAAAACTACTGGTGGAAAGAAATGAATGGGATATTCCAGCTAGTGCAGTACTGATAAGCATGTTTAAATGATAGTTAAAGTGGATGCATTGAAAGCAGTCTTTCCCTTTTAAATTATACTGACTTGGCCTTTCAGAATTCTATCTTCCTACTTTTAAACTTCTATTTTTATTAAAACATGTTAAATGCATTTCATGACTGAGTTATCTAACTTCTTTTATAAAGAGGTTCAGAATGGGCTCAGTTTTGTAGGAACCCCTTTTAAGCCAATATAGATGGTTTGCACTGATTACAAAGTGTTTCAATAGCATGGTCATGGTGACAGCATTAAAATTAATATTATTGATGTTGACTTATTGATAATAGTCATTGAATTAATAAAAATGTATTCAATAATTTTTATGTTAAGATCATGTCATTTAATGACTTTGTGTTATTTACTCCTTTACATAACACAAGAACCAAGGGTCACCCAATGAAATTTAAAGGCAGCAGGTTTAAAACAAACAAAAGGAAGTACTTCTTTATACAATGCACAGCCAACCTACAGAACTCATTGCCAGGGGATATTGTGAAGGCCAAAAGTATAACTGGGTTCAAAAAAGAATTAGATAAGTGCATGGAGGATAAGTCCATCAATAGCTATTACCCAAGATCAGTGGTGGGCAACCTGCAGCCCGTCAGGATAATCCACTGGCAGGCCACGAGACAGTTTGTTTACATTGACCTTCCGCAGGCACGGCCCCCCCGCAGCTCCCAGTGGCCGCGGTTCACCGTTCCCAGCCAATGGGAGCTGCAGGCGGCCGTGCCTGCAGATGGTCAATGTAAACAAACTGTCTCGCGGCCCACCAGCGGATTACCCTGACAGACTGCGTGCGGCCCGTGAGCCGCAGGTTGCCCACCATTGCCCAAGATGGTCAGCAATGCAACCGCACGCTCTGGATGTCCTTCACCTCTGACTGCCAGAAGCTGGAAGTGGATGAGAGGGGATGGATCACTCAATGATTGCCTGTTCTGTTCATTCACTCTGAGTGGCACTGGCCACTGTCAGAAGACAGGATACTGGGCTAGATGGACCATTGGTCCGACCCAGTACGGCCATTCTTATTTGTGAATGTAAATTCAGAATGTTGCACATGAAAATGGCTGTGCTATAAAATCTTCAGGCATATTTTCAGAGATTGACTCAACACTTGGCCCTAAACTTGCAAATAATGCCTTCCAGCTTCTACGTACAACAAACTGTAGCCATATAATGTGTTAATATTTATTAACTATCGAACATTGTTCTGCAGAAGGTTTGCTATCTCCACCAAGGATTTTATAGAAGAAATTTTACCTGACAATAATTCTCTGTTTCAGTGAATTGTTTCTTTCATAACATTGCCTCAGCCAACTATCAGCAGGTGTTTTCACATGAACTGCTTTCTCTCTCACTAGACACTTAACAAAAATTCTTATATTCAGAATCCTTCATCATACAAACTACAAAGCCAGTGATGTTGTCACTTGAAACTCAGATAAGGTTAAGCTGTGCTGATCACTTTCCTGAGTCGCTTTCCAAAAAGTGCTTAAACAAAATTTCACATCATTCTGAAACCACTTGTTGCATGCTGACTATTTATGTCACCAGCTCTAAGGCGCTAGCTGACTAGTGTCTTTGTGATTCAAAGGGCTGGAATCTCTTCAGGTATTTTCTTTCTTCATTTTTTAATCTGCTAGAATGTGATGGGACTGATCAGTGAAAAAAATGTAATAGTCATTAAAAAAAAAAAAAAAGACCAAAAATCTCAGGCCACTGAGAAATAAGAGCTTCTGTAACACACATCTTTTAGATTACAATTCAGATTTATTTCTTATAAGGGAAACACATGCTGGATGTTCCCTAGTGTAAAGCAGTTTATCTGCCAAGCGGGGGCCACATATTTAAGCAAATTAATGGATGCTTCACACCCCTACTCCAGTGGTGTCTGGATTAACTTCAGTGAAAGTACTCTTGATTTACACCACATATGTTCTGATTTTCCAGTGGCCTCCATCTTCAGAACGCTCCACTCACTTATACCTGCAGTAGAGTTTACACTCACTTTGGATTCATGGAAACAGATCCTCTGGTCTAGACTCAGAACAAGACACAAGTATGTGGGAGTGATCCTGATCTTGGGTCTGGTTGTGGGTCCCAACATATACTAGAATGGCCTGATGGCTGCTCCAATTTACACCTGGCTGCTTACTGCCCCAAGAGGCTATTCTGGCACCTAGAAATCACCAGGCCACAGAGATAAATTAGGCACAACCCCTGTGTCTTCAGTCAAGAAGAGGGTGAGAACAGCTCCCACGGCTGTATGCAGTCTGAGGATTACCCCAGAAGGTCAGACACATCAACATTATGGTCACATTACAAAGCAGAAGCAGCACAAAGCCACCGAAGCAAGCAAGGCCCAAGTTCTTGTTTATTTTGCACAGAGGCAAGGGAGTGCTGAAAGGGAGTGGAGAATAAGGCCCATAATGAGCATCTTGCATATTATCATAACAGAAACTTGAACCAAGACCTTCATTGTCTATTGGCAACATCTTTAGAAACAGCTCCCTCTAGCCAAGACAGCGTAAACTGGCCTAATCTTGCCTCAGCCTCTGTAACCCACTGATGAGCGAGTGTTATGAGTTTCCCTCTCTGTCCCAATACACAGAGGATGAGAGTTGTTTCACCCCCCAATTATAGAGCTCAAGCTGTAGCAGTTTATGACCTGATAAGCCAGCCAAGAGGGAGGCCATCACACCTCAATTTGCTTAACTGAACTGCTGACAGTGTTTCTTCAGGAGATCCCATTTTGCTAGCCATTAGTCCAGCAACACAGGACACAACTGAAATATATCCCTCTTTCTCAAGTTTGGCCAATTCTACAAACCCTGTAGAAGCAGAAGTATGTAAACTTTAATGTTTATGTTCCTATTTTTTGTTACACTCCTTTTTTTAATTGCACTAAAAATGAGGATTGAGCTTTCTTTCAGACTATAATACTGGAGTCAGCAACACCTCAGGATTTACAGAAAGTAATCAATGCAGCCCTTCAGGGGTGAAACACAGTGACTATTTAGAAATGCACATCAGTTTTGAATAGAAAGCGAAGGAGAATACTATAGGCAAATGGAATTACAAAGGAAAATAGAGGGAAGAGGATCTGATTGTGATCTCACTCAGTCAGAGGTAACTCCAGCGGACTGTAAGCTCTTCAGGGAAAATGATTGTCTTTGAACAGTGCCAGCACATTGTCGGAACTATCAGAATACAAATAGCAAATAATAATAAAGTCTGTGCAGTTTATATAAACTTCAGAGTCATCAGTAGAGTTGCTACTGATTTAAACTAGTTAAGTGAGATCAAAATCAGACTCCGAATGTAATTACCTAAGTTGGAATCTGGCCAGGACACAAAGTTTAACCTGTTCTACTATTAGAACAGGTGGCCAGCAGCTCCGTTTTTTATCTTGTCTCAAACATGACAACTGCCGTAGCACTGTGATCCTGACATAATATTGGAGCATTAGTTCAGAACAGATGCTAAGTACTGGACAAATTCTGCCCTGGGGTGTACATATATAGCACCTATTGAAGTAAATGAAAAGGCAACCATCCAAAAAAGGAAGTTGGACACTCAGAAATGTGGTGTATTGAGGACTGTGTTGGAATTACAAGCTATCACTTGAAGAATGTGTGGTGGTGGCGGCAAGGGGTTCATGATCCCATTTGCAGGCTAGAGGGCTCTGTAGTAAAGTGTGTGACTGGAGTCAGTCTGAAAGGAGCCAGCTTAAAGCAAGGTGGGGTGAGTTGTGACTCTCTGCCTTAAGGAACAGCCTTTTTACTCTCTCTCTGTTTTGGGGTTCTTGTGTATTATTGTCATAAATTCTAAGCAATAAAGTAGCATTATGTTGCACCCTTCCAGCAAGAGTATTTATGTTTTTATCTAATATATTTTATGTGTGCTGTGACCACTTCCCACAGCAACTAGGTATTCCCTGGAAGACTAGTACAGACCTGACCCAACTTTGCTTACATTGCAAGGTCTAACAAGGCCACAACACAAGGTTAAATGCTCCAGCTGACTATATCAATCAGGGTTGTATTAGATATCATGAAGGTAATAAAAACCTTGTCCAATATACTGTATTCATCAGCACAAGTAATGTTACAATGATATACATACACACAGGACTGGCTTCACACATGTAGAAGAGACACGTAACTTTTGTATGTGACTGCAGACTGATGGGCAGATGTTTGCCCATTTGCCTAAGACAGCAGAACTCCTAGACTCAACTATACTTTACATACATACACACACATACACACACACACACACATTTAGAGAGAGTTCACCACCATCAACACTCTCGACGGGTGTACCCAAAACTTTATGCAGCTTTCCAAGCACTACAGCTAAAATTCTTTACAAGTTACAAGAAGCAAAATGAGAAGCCCCTACACCCAATGCACTGAGAATGGCAATAGTGTTCTGTGACTGCTATGTTATGTTTGCTATGTGCTTACGGCAGACCCAAAGAGAGAGAAGAGCCCACCACACCCAGAAGCCTCCAGGACAATCAGATACCAACGTTTATTTTTCAGAGTAAGCTCATCTTTTCTATTTTTTCCCCTCACCCAGGGCCTGATCCAATGTCCATTGAAGGCAATGGGAGGCTTTTGATTAACTTTAATGGATCCTAGATCAAGATCCCAAGGCACAGCTCTTCCTCTCTCTGGATGCAGATGTATGAGGCTTTCTCTACAATCCTCCTCAAAAAAATCTATTTAAATGCCTTTAAACATAAATTAATTAAAGAAAATCATTGCTACGGTCTTATTTTTAAAGTGTTACATTGTACAGGTAGTTGGTTGTGGATTTTTTCCCCTCATACTGAATGCATTTTTCTGACTCCGGTAACAGAAAATAGAAGATATAAGATATAATTAGAAAGCATTAAGCCTTACCGGTCCACAAGGAGCATTTTGCAGAGACACTGTAAACTTGCCAGATCTGTGGCTTTTTGCCAGAATATATTGGCAGGTAGCTTGGAAAGTGTATTTGCGCCCATCAAATGTCATGAAGTTAATGTCTCCTGAGACAGAGCATTCAGCTGATATTAAAAAAAGGATAAAGTCCTTTATTACAGAGCAAAAGTGTTTGTTGTAAATACTCTACAACTTCTATTATTACTGTAAGATTCAAATACTCTGGTATGGATCGAACAACTTTAATGACTGATTAACAATGTTATTCATGTGCTGTACTCAAGTGTTAGTGACAGGGAGGGAATGCATTAATCAAGCCCACATAAAGCAGTCAGAATATGAACACTTGATCTTAGAAATTCTCCTGGGATCCACTGCAAACTAACACTCTGAATATTGATAATCACTGCTCTATAGATTTGTCAGGCTATTAACTGTTGGGACTTAGATACCACAGTGGTGAACATTATAGAAAACCCTAAGACAGGTGGATAATTGGATGTGTAAAATTTGGATTCTTGATTATTTTTATTTTTTTATATATTATTGTACACAAAAAAATGGTGTTAAAGGCCCATTAAGGTTGCAAAGTCAAACATTCAAAAGTTAAACGCCAGCATTAAGTTAAGGTTATCTGTTTATAACTCAGCCAGATTTGGGATTTTTTTCTTTCACAGGAACAACAAAAATTTAATTCCTGACACCAGGACAACCCCCACTGCCAAAGGTCAAGTCTTTTCTCCAAAGCAAGCGGTGCTAGTGATTGGCAATGAAACAGCTATAAGAATGTGGTCAAAACAATGTATTTTTCCCTACTCTTGTTTTTGGAAAAACAAATCATCTGAGGAAGACATCTGGCATGAAAAATTTCAGCTCAAACAGTTTAAATTATAATGAGAAGTGTTGACCAACATAAACTAAAGATGGTGCCGCCAGTTCTGCCTATAACAACACTCAACTAATGTACTGTGAAGGGCATTATCTAGCTGAATAGAAAAATGAAGATGGCTGTTATGAAGGTCATTGTAATACCTATTACAATGTGTGTATAGGTGTGTATGTGTATATGTAGTTATATAAAGAGACACACACACGTTGTACAATAGGAAATCTTGTTAAAATATGTCTCAGGGCAGAATTTGGCCTTAAGTAACAATTGGCTATTATAAACTAACATAATGTTTTGGAATCTATGAGGTACCTGACCCCAGGTCCTTTACACATACCTGGACAGGTAAGATTTGTGCAGGTCCACTTTCCTCCAATACAAGTACTGAAAGAAAAATCAAAAGGTGCATATTAAAAAAAATTCAAACATTGTCCATCAGCTCCACCTCCTGGTTTTCTGCTCCCTGGAGACATCACCAAAAGAGTAAGTGGGATGAAGGGGTACAGCAATAGCAGAAGATGGCCAGACCCAGATATTGTGGGCAATGGTTGGACTTGATTATAAGTGGGGAGGTTGCTGAAAGAAGTGCCATCTGTTAGTTTGCATAGAGGCCCACAAAATCTAGGATTAGTCTTGCTTTTCTCTCATTAGTGATCATTATAAAAACTAATGATGAATGAACCTCAAAAGGTCAGGGAGCTTTAGTTTGGATCGAATCACTTGAAAACGTGGATGTTTATCCAAACTTTATTTGAACCTGTTGGATGTGCTTGATACAGAAGTTCAGGTCAATTCCTTTTTTTTTTTTTAATCTGAACTTGATCACCTCTCCTTAGTAAAAGAAAAAACAACATGGAACAATTCTGTTAATAAAAGGACTGTATTGTAGAGGGCTGAGTTTTAGGGAAGTCTCACTTTCTAAGATTTTTGTTCAGACTCACTCACAAGATGTTTCTCTGCAGCATCAGAACCCCTTAAATATTTATACGGTTAGACTTTTCTGAATATGTAATGAGTCTGAAGAAAAAATGGAAAGTATCAAATACTTGTTTGTTCTGCAACATGCCTTCCACTCTTCATAAAATAGGAAGCCTTGCATCTTAAATGCTATTGCTATCATGGTGCGCGGTGTATCCAGCATCATTGATCTCTCTCTTAGAAATTTTTTCTCAGTACAGAAAACAGTAGTTGGTGCAGTTATGGAGTGTCCACATCAGAATAGCATTTTTATTATTACAGTTCAGAACCATCCCGTTTTTAACTCATGAAGAAGCGGGGGGGAAGGGAGTCACTTTGCAAGGCCTATGGTATGCAAGAATATGACCAAACACATTTAAGTACTATTGAAATAGAAGTTCTAACAACATTTTTAAGGACAGCAATCTGTAATAACACTAAGCAATAAGGGGGAACCAATGTTAAGGCAAAGACTGAAGGTGTCTATTTTCTGTAGCAGAGGTTTATAAAAAGAATAGAAAGCTGTTCAATTTTTCATTTTATTGAAATGAAACCTGTATCTATCCTGCTCAGCAGAACAATTTGATCTTGTCAAAGAGAGAACATCTTCCCTTTGGCCTTGAAGGTAAGATATGCAGTCTATTTAACGCTTCTTTGTGGAAAAGCATATTCAGGGTGTACTGTAACTATAAGAGTGGTGTGGCTCATATCTCAAACATCTACATCTCTACAAGAATGAAGGAAGGAAGAGATCCCTGAGCACAGATCTCATGATACATCACCACTTTGCATTGTCTGCTCACCAGACATGTCTTTAAGACTCTTCCACCTTCCAGACTACAGCGCACACAAAAAGACAATGGTTTGATTTAGTGTTGTTGCTTTCAAAGTGTGTCAGATGTAATTCCCATAGGACCCATGAAATCCGGCCATACCAGAGCATCCAGAACAGCAGAAACAAGCTTCTCTAATCAGCCTTATTAAAATGCAGTCTCATATTTTTGCGCTCAACACCACAGAACGATCTATTTTATTGGTGTCCAATCTGTGGCTCTTGAAGCTCTAAATTGTGGCCCTCAAGTTTCACAATGTTAAAATATGGTCTTGATTATAAACTGAAAATGCATTCCCCAAGCCAGGCCTTGCAATTATTTAAATGAAACATCTGAATCAGCTTTGTCACTACAGGAAGGAGCTAGGGGACACTGCCTCCTCAGCTGACTTCCCACTCCTTCCCCTGCATCCCAGAAGCAGCTCCGTTATGAGCCGGAACTTCATGAGCAGCTCCTGTCCCTTCCCTGCTGCAGCTGTTCAGCAGTTCCCCCACTTGCTGCCTACTGGATTGCAGGGGAAGGGGAGTAGCTCTGGTTGTGTCACGGTGGGGTAGTGGGCAGCCAGACCTAGTGGTCAGAGACAGAGTCCACAGTCATGAGACAGAAGTCAAGTATCAGATGGGTCAGGATACCAGGAGCTCAGAAGCAGGAGACAAACTGGAGATCAGAACCACAAGTCAGACACCAGGAGTCAAGCCAGGGGAACAGGAAGCACAAGGCACACAGTCCAGAACAGGGTGGATCCCAGTTGTTCAGACAGCTTCCTGTTCCTGCTGCTGGCTTAAGTAGGACCAGCAGGCCAATCAGCTACTCTGTCACTCCACCAATAGGACCTCAGGGGAGGAGCCTCAAACTGGAGTTCATGGGTCCTGGGTAAGCAGTTGTCAGCAGGCTACCAAGTGGCGGGTTGGAGCATGGCTACTCCTGTCCTACAGACCCAGATTCGAGGTCCATGGGTTGCTCCATTGCTTACTTACCTCACAGGTTGTGGGAGCCTGACGAGGAGCTGACAGAAGCTGAGTTGGCTCTGCCTGAGCCTAAAGGAATATTTAGCAAAGAGTGGTTCCCCTCCCCTACACAGCCTTGGCTGGGGAGAGGATGAAAAACTGAGAACCAAAAATAGTTATGGCTCCAGTTATGGCTCCGAGTCCAGGTTAAAGTAGCCTGGGGGCTGCTTTATCTTGTTCCAGCTGGCTACAGTCCCCAAGGGACTATACACTAAACGGGGATGACCAGAGCGCAGCCTGCACCAGAGGCTGTAGGGAGAAAGAGGTGAAGGAACCAACTATACTCAATGAGTGTCCAAGGAGGACTCCTCCGTACCTAGAAATCCCCTGCAGGAGACATGGTTTCCACTCCATTTGTGCTTCCTGAGTACACAAAGGGAAGAGAACATAGGGGATTTTAGGGGAGTTGAGCAACTGGAGCTTTCATTGACTTCATTTGGAGGCATGGGTACTCAGCAGCTCTGAAAAATCCAGCCTTGTGTAGCTGATTAATAAATCACCAAGTACAGGTCATGCAATTGGTAAATGCAGAGGGCAGCTGCGAAATGAATTAATGATCACAGTAAAGAATGGTGAGCCCAGAATAAGTGTCTGTGAAACTTTAAGGATTCTATAATTATATAAATTTCTCCATCTAAGATTAACATCTGATCCTATAAGTAGACTCTTTCTGATATTATCCTAGCAGTTTCACTATCCTAATATTTGATCTACCATCCAAATTCAGATTCTGCCTGTCCCTAGGGAATTTCTAGATTCAAAGAAGTGTTGACAACACCATGGAAATTAAACAAGGATACCTGAGAAGAAGATTATTTTAGAGTCTAAAACAAGATCTCTGATACTTATCTTGAGTTTCCACCGATTATCTGAATTTGGGTTTGAGCTAAATTTTATCCCAGTATAAATTAGTACAACTCCACTGAAGCCCTAGAGCTGTGCCAATTTACACCAACAGAAAATCAGACACAATTATGTAAAAATTTCTAAGTTTATTTAATTTGTTAACATTTATCTGCTTTATTTTTCTGATTTGCCTTTCATAAATGAAAAGAAAAGTGCATTCACTGCCCCTCCATAATCAGACAAAATATGTTATATACAAATTGATTGTATTTTCATCAGGGCTTTGGAGTGGAGCCCGGAGCTGGAGCGCGGAGCAGCTCCGGAGCAGTGGAGCTGCAGGTTTTTGCCTGGAGCTGGAGTGGAGCCAGAGCACAGCTCCAAAGCCCTGATTTTCATAAAAATAGGGGATGTAAGAAAGGGCTTTTTGTCTCATGATCAAATGATTAATCAAGTATGCAGTACAAAAAGGGAAGTTACTAACCAGTTATTGCACTCCTCATGAACCACAGAGCCTGTTCTATAGGAATTTCCATGATAATCACATGGGCATTCTGTAGGCTTGACACATAATTCATTTTCATAAATTAGACCTAGAAGGAATAATCCAACATGAAATAAATGTGAATGAGCTTCATTAATGGTGGCTGGAGCTTTGTCTACCTAACTAGTACTTCTAATAATAAAACTAATGGCCCTATGGAGTAAATTTTTTAGAATAGCTTGAAGTTTCTTCCATCTTGCAGAAAAAAACTATATCTAATTAAATATTAGATTTAATCCCTTTATTGTTGGAGATACACTGAAGTCACCGGGAGCTGCTGGTTAAAGTTTAGTATCTTTGGAAGTCACACTGCTTTATTTAAGTGCCTTATGGATCTGGGAGCTTAATGTCAAGCACTCATTGTTTGACACTCTTGGCCTTTGGCCATACATTTTATTCACTGTTTGCTGTGTATTTTGTTCCTTTAATAACTAATTTAAATTATAACTATTTTAGTACTAGAACCCATAGCACAATAGCCCACTGGAAACTAAGCAGATAACAGAGATGATTACACTTACATACCAGCAGAGAATTACTGAGGGGCACCACTTTTAAGATTCATGGAACATCACTACTCTGTTTGATCCGTCCCTTTCCAGACAGTTATATATCCAATAACTGGCAGTAGCAAATGGAGAATAGGGACAAGATTTTGTATTTACGTCTGTGCACAAGGCTAAGTTAAGAAATACACTCTATACAAATAGGGACACATCTAGGACCCCAGCTCCCAGCATCAGCAGAATCTCAGCTTTCATTTAAAAAACCATAACTATGTATGTTTCTAGCCTTCATGGTTGCAAAAGAGAGCTTGAAAATGTAACTTGAGTGTAACCAGTGCCATGATGTCTGCCTGAGTCTGCAGACGCCTCTAGCAGAGAGATGAGCAGCAGCCACTAGAACTAGGGAGGAAACTGCCTAACCCCAAAACCAACACCAGAGCAAATCATTGGCTCTTGCCAGGGGGTGGAGCTCTGTTGCTTCTGTGGTGGTTCCACCTGGCTACTGGTTGCAAGAGTGGGAAAGGCTCAATCAGTGCTGGGAGAAGGGCTTCCCCAGTACTCCCCCTGTTGAGGCAGCAGCCATGATGAGTCCCCCTTGCGAGTGTGTGCCTAGAATGATCCCCAGCTTGCCTCCCCAGCCTGGTGCCCATTAGTTTCACCAAGGCTCACACACATATCTGAAGGCCAAATTTAGCCATAGGATAAGTTTAGCCATAGATAAAACAAGTTTGAGAAATAAGGCTGTGTTACCATCTGGACAGTAGCATCCATCGACACAGGGAAGTTCACTGTCAATACACTGTGTTTTTTGCTGACATGAAACTGGGCAACAGTCGATACATTCATTGTAGATTAAAGGTTCTTCACAGGTAATAACTGAAAAATGAAACAAGCTGAGAAATGAAAAGGCATTATGCTACCACCTCAGTGGAAGTTAATACTATTCACACTGTTTTCATATATTTTACTTTTTTTAAATTCACGTATCAAATCTGACGTACTGAATTGCGAAGGTTTATCCAAGTGCTACTTGAATAAAACATTTTTAAGTCCTTGCAAATTTTATATTTCAGAAATCAAAGGAGTATTAATCAATATCTGAGACAGCACGTTTACAAAAGATAAGATGCACAATCTTCTCAAAAATACCTGCAATGTTTCTAACAGGATGATTTATTTTAAAACATTTTCAAGTTATTAAAAAACATATGCTTCATAATTTAGGACAGTCTTACATTTATATAGAACCTTTCATAATGAAATTTCCTAAGTACAGACTAAATGTGCAAAAATTAGACATAGTGAAGTTCATCTAGCACTGAAGTGCAGTCAGCTCTATGTTGTCTCTGGAAGGCACATTGAACCACAATAGAAAGAAAGATGTGCAGAACTGTCTCATCAAAGTTCAGCTATTGGGTAATATTTTCAAGTATGTGAGTAGCCAACATACCACATTGCTGAAAGTGCGTCCGCCATCCATGAAGGGGTTTTCCTGCTTGAGCACAGGTCCTGGCATATTCAGTTAATGCTCGACACCAAGTTGCATGATCAGCTGCTGACCTTATACAAATAAAAATTGGCATGACCTTACTTTCTCCGTATAATCATATAACTTCATAAATATTTTGCTAAGTCTTGCATTGTTTCAACAATATGTATGTTCTGGTATTTGAATTTATATTAATAAGGAATAACATTTTGAAATACTGTGTTGGTTAAATAACCTAAAGTTCTTAAATGAATAAAACATTCTACCCTGCTTGGGAGGCTACTTATCAATATACATGGTGCCTGATTCTAATATTAATCATACTGGTATAAATCAAGAACAACTCCATTACAATCAATGGACTTTTATAGCAATGTAAAAGTAATGAGAGTGAGATTAGAATCAGGTTCTTGATTTTTAACAAAGAGAAGAAATTCTCTCAGAAAAGTTATTAAGCTCAAGGGAACAAGAGGAAAGCATTAAGAGTGCCATCAATGTGCTCAGCATGGTACAGGATGCAAAAGGCTATCTTTGCCCCAGCAATCTTACATTTTAAATCACAGTCAGAACAGTTCAGACAAACAGTGCATCAGGTTGCCAGATGACAGAATAATATTCAAGGAGTGTAGATTTTTAAAAAATCATTGATTGTCTCTGTTTGTCAGACTAACATATGTTTTGTGGAAGATTTTTTTTATTTGTTTGTTGATCCAGCAATCCTGCACCATTAGAATAGAACATACTGATTATAGCATAGCATATACAGTAAAATACATACACACTCAAGGATAGATAAATTGGGTAATTTAAAACTCATTGAAAGTTACTGGGCCTGAGGCTTTTCTCACGTAAACCAGAGAAACTGAGAATAACTCCACTGAATCTGTGATGGTATGTGGGTATAAAGCCAGGCCCATTTATTACATCACAAGAACTGTTAGATAAAAAGTGTTATGCAGAAAAGACATGCATTGAAGGGTCAGATATATTTTCTGAAGAGAAGAAAATGTGTTATCTACCAGCTTTTGAATTATCAAAAAATGCTTACTTACATGCAGAGGTCATTGGTGCAACTAGCCATGAAAGGAAGAGGACTCACATAATCATGACATTGTTCAAATGGAGGCCATAGTAGTGTATTACACAGAGCATATGCCTTCTAAAAAGAAAGAGATTGCTGTTGTGAAAGTAGTGTTCTTAAAAACATAAGCAGCATAGCATATGGTGCAAAAGCAAAACATGTGGCGTGCTCATTAAGTAACCTCAGGCTAGGAAACAGTTTCTTCTCAGCAACTAAAAGCAGTTGCCTGTAGCATATTGCTCTCCATCAGGGCTGACTAGAGAAGGAAGAAGGGAGTGAGGTGTCAATTGTTCCAAGGCCTTAGTTCAGGGTCCCCCCCAAAATTGCCTGTAACTGAGGTGAAATGGCAGGGGGCAGCAAACATGATGTACCGGGACCCCAAATTTCTCTCAACATCCTAAGCTTGTCACAACATTGACTCCTCAGTGCTGTCTGTTATTGTCTGTACAATCACTGGATATGGACCAAGATGAGAACCTTAGACTCTGTGTTAGAGCTCAATCTGAATGCTCTCAAAGTTGTAGTCCATGTTCTGATAGGGCCCATTCTAAGCTCAGTGCACGTACTACCACAAAAAACTTCTGCACACTTTAAACATTTACCTGTCATCAATAAAGGCTTCAAACACCTCCTGCCCTGAATTGAGAGGACCAGCCAACCTCTCTCAAATATACCTTCAGGCTTCACAACATGCCCAAGGGTCAATACACTCTAGTTCTGTCAGCCTAGTGGGCAAGTTCCAGCATCCCCTCATTACAGACACCCAGCATGTAGGTCAATTAAAATATACAATAAAATGCATCACAACCAAAATGTGACCTCTCAAGTCATCTGTCACTGGCTTCAGTACAAAATATTTCATCTTGGGGGGCTTCCCCAAAGCACATCATGTAGAGGGGGAAAATATTGGAATTGGGGTGGGCAAAAGGGGTGATAGCTAAACCCTTGTTGCTGCCACTTAAGATGCATTTTATTTCTGTCTTCTTAAGGGATATTTGCCTAAGGAAGGATTCCAGCATTGGCCCTTTGGTTTGCAGCATTTCACTGATACAACTTGAAAAAATATAGCTCAAGAATGTCACCGAAATTTTTCTTCCTTGGTTACAGAGATGAAATTTTGGTCCCCAGTGCCAAGAGAAGTGCTTTAATCTCTTTAAGCAGCTGTTTTGGCACCAGATCTAGAGGAAGCTACTGGCCTGGTTTCCAGGCTGCACCTTTACTTATGATGAGACAGCAGAATGTGCCAAAAAATCAAGGACTACATTACAAACTTAAAAGAGAAGGCAGATGAAAAAAGCACAAGAATGAACCAATCCATCAACCACTCCAAACCCCTTTCTAACTAAGCATAGTCTATGTCTTTGAGGCACTGTCAGGAAAAAATATGCAACTTGGAACTAGATGACACTAATCAAAGAATACTAACATAATCATCACACCTGGTACTAAAGGTTTTTGACTAAATCCTGCACTCTGAGTATTAAGTGAGGGAAAGAAGATGGTAGGAGAAGCAATTGTCCCCCAACCCAGTACTATCCCCCACCCCTCCCATAGAAGTAGGAAGGCAGAATCTCGCTATAACACTTGAGAGTTGAGAAAAGCAGACATTTAAACACACCAGCCTGGACTGCACACCATATCCCCGAAAAAACATATCTAGCCCTTCAGCCAGCTAGTAGATAGGCTGCAGTGAGCAGTAAGCAGGAATAGCAAATCGGGATTTACAGTTTGCTCCTGCTTCACAGTCTCTCTTCACCCCCTTCCTCACAGCCTGCGGGGAGGAGTCCTGCTCTGCACCACAGCATTCCTATAGCAAAGGACACACTGGGCAGCATCTCTATTCTCCCTCGATGCACTGACCAAGACCCTATAAGAATTACAGACTGTTAATTTCTCTTGTTAATTTTGATTCACACCTGTAAAGAGTCTTGGCTTTGGGTCAAACAGGGTGGCTCATAGTTAAAAGAGTTATCCCAGTCAGGTGAGCCCTGTGGACGATTTTCCCTCCAGCTCTCTACAAACTCTGCAATGTCTTCAGTCAATTTTCCTAAGAAATATACACAAATATTAAAGCATCAATTTGACACAGAACAACAATAACCGCATTTGTATAGGCTCTTCCATCCGAGAACCTCAGATCTTAACAACCATGTCAAAGGATGACCGTCTCTTTAAGAGTTGGGTCAGCCCCACTTGTGACTAACCAGTGGCCTCCCATCTGAGGCTGCAGGGTGAGGTCGATAGCCTGAAGGTCCATATCATGACCAGCAAGGTCTCAGCTGGTTAGGGAGGCCCTGTGGTAGGCCCTGGAACTCTGGAAATAGCCCAGCTGGTTGGTGTTTCCCAGGCAAATGACCTGGAAAGTGAGAGCTGCAGGGAGCAGGAAGGCTTCTACAGAAGACCATGGATTAAGGGAAAGAACCCAGTTATATGAAACTCCCAGGAAGGTGGCCTGGAGAATGAGAATAACAAGGAGTCCCTGGGTCAGGGCAAGGACTTGGAATGTCTGAGAGAGGTGAGGGAAACACCTGTGGAAACTATAGCCCATGTTCGGCACAGGAAGTATTTTATATATGTTTTTTGCCTACATTTTTGGTTTAACCAATAAAGTGTGCCCTGAGGCAAGGGCTGAAACTGACTGTGGCATAGCATTCATTCTTCCTGGGTGAGGGTAATTTAAAGGGCCAGCTGGGAGAAGGCAGCTAAGGGCTGCACTCTGCAATAAGCCATTAAACTTGAAAGCCCACTTTAAAGGTACAGAAATAGTATCTTCATTTTTATTTTTGGAGAAAATGAGACACAAAAAGCTTAAGGGCAAGAATTTCAAAAGTGACTAGTGATTTGGGCTCTCAGCTTGAGATACTTTAAAAAGGCCTGATTTTCAAATAGCACTAACCAACCACCCTCTCAAAATCTGGACCCTCTCATGTCTCAGGTTGGGTGCCCAGAAACTGAGGGTCTGAAATCACTAGTGAAAATCTTGGTTGAAATGAAATGACAGATTGGTTGAATTTTTGGTGGTTTTCTTTAATTACACGTTAAAGTTTAATTATATATTGACTTATCCTCCCAAAATAGTAGTGGTATTTTCAGGTTGCCAGAGACTCCTTGTGCACTTAGAGAGAGAGGAGGGAACACTGTCAAGTGTAAAAAACCTATCTACTTTTTAGGTTCCTAGAACCCAAAGTTTGAGTACAGTTCTAGCTGGGTGCTGAGCCAAATGTTTAGTTTATTTTGAAAGGGATCCCTAACCATAACCCTGGAGCCCATATTGAACCCAGATATCCTTACAGATAACACCTGACAGAAGGGTTACAATATCTTATTTTAATTTCAAATACAGATCTACTTTTAAACACAATTAAGATTACCATAAAAACTACATTGAAGGGAATTAATTTTTGACCAGGAAAATTAAAGTGAACTGAAGCAAACCTATATTAACATCATAACAAATATGTAAAAATACTCACCATAACTAGTCTCAAGCTCATCCTGCAGGATAGCATTGTTGTTTCCACATAACCCATGTGTTTTGCCCAAGTAGTCTGGTGTCAACTTTATATAGACTGCAGATGTACCATCCCAAGCCAGAGTGAATGCATACCGGTGTCTAACTAGGATGTATCCAGATAGTTTTTGGATGTGTACATTTCCTATAGCATGAGGTAACTGAACTCTATGAAGCAAGCATAATTAAAGACAAAAGAGCAAAGAATTTTTAAATGAAAATAATCTCCATGTAAAGGAATTATTACTCAGTGATTTAATGACTTCCCTATAAACTTGAGGGAAACTGTGCTTTGAGTAACACTGATGTAAATCTGGAGTAACTTAATTGAGGCCAACAGAGTTATATCAGATTCACATCCAGCTCCAAACATGAATGCAGAAATTTTATCCTCTAATACCACAACATAGTTTAAATATCATTCTCCTAGTGCACTACTTTGTGAACTGCAGAAATGTTACCATCAATATGGATGGCATATTTGCCTTTTAGCTGCCAATAAGTGATGCTGCTTATATGTACACTGATGTAAACAATGTCATGAGAATTGATTCAATGTAAAAACAAAACATACCACAATAAATGTGAATGTAATTACCCAAATCCTTTGTAGATGACCTCACTGCTCAACTTTATTTCTTCATCTCCAGAAAAAAATAGGCTAACAGACCTTTTGCAGGAATAGGGTGAAGATTTGCATTCTGGATCATTATTAACCTGCCAAATGATATTATTGGGGAGAAGTTACATTTTAATAACTTTCTCAACATTCCCTATGCTGCCCAACTAATACGTTCTGTCCCAATCATGACTTTTAGCAATGATCTCAAGGGGCAACAGGATAGTTTGGTCACCATGGCTTCAGTCCTGGGTTTCTCCAAGACTGCCAACAATTGTGATATGCAGCAGTATAGCTATGCCGCTTTAGTGTAGACACTTGCTATGGAGATAGAAAGAGTTTTTCCATCAACCTAGCTGCATCTATAGCTACATCTAACTATGTTGCATAGGGTGTGAAATTTTTCAGTCTAAGATTTAGGGGTAGACCCAGTCTAATCTGGCCATCATCTTCTCTCCAGACTCTGAGCCTGATCATATCCTCCTAATTTTGCAGTGTACAAAGCAAATTCTATTTAAGATGCAATGCTACTAACAGGAACTGGTGACTATACGAGTTGCAGTTGACAAAATGATGCAATGAAAGTTACTGCTTTCCCTAGAGTTTAGCCATTGGAAACAATGGCAATACACTAACACAGAAAAAGAAGTACACAGCAGTGACATGCCTGTGGGGGAAGGAGATCAAAGGTTGGCATCATTGGCAGAGCATAAAGGGCAGGGAGAAGAATAAGGGAGACCAATCAAAGATGCAGGAAAAAGCAGAATGAAGTAGGGTGCTGCGTGCAAGGACAAGAAGTTTGAGCTTGCTGGGCAGTGCAGTGGGAAGCTGGTGAGGTGACTCAGCAAAGGGCAGGGGATTAGATGGCTGAAATAATGTGTGGGAAAGACTATTTAAATTTTTAATATATAAAAATAATGCATCTGATATAAATTAAGAGACTACGTTAGAAATTATGTATTTGATGGAACTGTTTTTGAAAGATCGTCAATGTCTCAGCTTCTTCTATATTATCAGTAGTAGCTCTATTGCCATTAAAGATGAGTTAATATTCAAAATTTTTGATATTTAAAAAAAATGCATTTCATTGTTATGAAACTATGCTGCTTACATACTGCAATGACAGGCACTACAGAAACTCTAATACATAAATATTGTAGAATTTAAAATGAGTTCGATTATCTGGTATTACATGGCCTAATCCCAAGAGGTGCTGAGTACTGAAACTGGAAGTTGTGGGAACTCACTGAGCTGGGCCAAATATGAGTGAGTGGAATTATGACCAGGCACTTTAGCTGTGGTTCATATGTTCAATTGCACCCACAGAAATCATGAAACCACGGGTGCCAAACCTGAGTGGCATTGCAAGCCCATGCACCAGGTCACAATACCCAGAGTGGGGATCCAGGCCCAGCCCCACAGGACAGAAACTGCCACTGTGGGATGAGTGCAGGGTGCTCACTCTCCAGTTCCCCCATCCTTCCACACTGGGCTTGGTTGGGATTAGGATTGTGGTGATAGGGCAGAGGGTGCTGCTGCAGGTCGTTGGTGCCCCTCTGGACTATAACTCAATATCATGTCCCAGAAGAATTTAGTATAGTGCCCCCATTGAATTGGTGCTCAGCACCTCACCTGATCATGCCTATATATGTTATTACCATTGATAACCTTGTAACTTGTCTACAGATTATTTTTCCACTTTAAACTCACAAGTTATTTGTATGCCTGTGATCGTATGAAACTGACTTAAAAATGCAGTCTCCCACCTGTATAGAGAAACTCTGTTCATCTATTTCATTCTGTCTCACAAGTACATATGTGGATTTCCCAGAGAAATAATAGTAGAGTCCATCAAAGGTTTCAAAATGGTATTGGCCCCACGTTCGGCATATGTTATCCCTTTCAGCACCTGTGTTGTGCACTAGGCAGACAAAAGGAGAGCAATTTGAAAAGCATTAACTTTTTATTTTTTGCTTGAACAGGAAAGTTTAAGAAACACAATGCATTTGTGCTTGGGATTGCAGTCCCACTGCAGGATACCTGCAATACTCAGGGCGGAGGAGATATGAACGAACACTTCCAACTCTTCGGGTATGTCTCAGCATAACTCAACGCCAGCAGGATAGCAAGTAGTGGCTGGGAGTTGTGCAACTCCAGCTCTGCTAGTGTACTGGCTGTCCCCAGGGCAGGGAGTGACGATGAGGTTTGATGTCTTTTGGCAAAGGAAGGATGTCCATGTGGCTGTGGAGCTTGTATACTCATAACCCATCCCTGGACAGATTGCATTGTAATAGAGAATCTTTTTTCTACACACCTGTCTGGCATCTTGATCCACTTGCATTAAATCGACTGCAGTCACAAAACTCTCTGTGCACACATTCACCTCCATTAAAACACATGACTGCATCTAAGTGAAGAAACAAGGCTTATTAAAAACTAAGTGTGATAATAATTTACATTAACAAGGCCCACTTCTGCCATTGAATGTAACTTGCATGTGAGTCAATGGGTATTAGCTGTGCATCTGAAGACTGAATGGGCTGACATCTTTCACCTGAAGGATCCCAAAGAGCTTCACAAACAGTATTCATACAGGAATAACTTCACTATTGGAATGCAGACACATATGGCATGAAGGACTGCAGCCAAATGACCAGCGCAATACACTACAATTCAGGCATGCCAAATTCACCAGGGAAGATCTATATTCTGATAAAAAAGGCTATGGCATCTCGAGGCACCCGTAACCCATCTATCACTGGAATATCTGGGAGTCAACACAGGGATGGCAGGATACCTTAGTATCTAAAAGACCCCGAACACTAAAATGGATGAAGAGCTAAGTCAGCCCTGCCAAAATTCAAACCTGTTAGTCCATGGAGTCCAGATATTTCTAACTGCTAGGCCACTAGTCACTCCCATTCCTTCTGATAACTTGTAAGGGTACCAGTCACAAATCAATCTTACAAATATGGACCTGAATCAGAGCAGAGATTGACGCTTTCGTTTCCCTAGATACTCTCCAACTTTTCAATGTAAAATATTTCTATTCATAAAGTACAATGAACCTACAGTATAGAAAGCAGAAACATTTTGATTTGTAATGACAATTTTGGTTTATCCAGAGCGGATCTCTATCAGAAGCTTTTGGGCCAAATTTTCAAAGTACGAAGTATGATATATGACAAGCAGAAATATGCATTTAACTACCAAATTAGCACCTTGAAATGCAACATTGGGGGCCAAAATATCTGCATGGGCATTTTGATGGGTTTGCCTATTTTGCCCATCTTTATCCTTTAAAGTCTGAGCTTACTTGGAAAATCACTGACTTTTAGTAACCGTACATAACTCCAATTACAAATCTGTCAATTTTATCTCCACAAGTATACAAAGTAGAAATATAGTTTATAATATCCAGAGAAGAAAAGCTTGAGAACATATCTGTTTTATGAAAATAAATGCATCATTATCATTTAAAGACTGGAGCTAACCAGGCAAGTTGAACTTTGAAAGAAGTAACCTCAGGTAGGTACAGCGTTTGGATTTGGCCTTTTTTTGTTTTACTTATTTTTTCTCTAAAAATACTTCAGTCTTTAGATAGAAGCATATTTTTGCTCACACAATTCTTGAAAAACAAACCATAACTATAACTCACAAGTCGTGTACAGAAACACAATACAAGGTCAAGGTTTCACTGGAAACAGGTACTGTTTTCTTCTACTTCTAGGGAACATTAATGTTTGAAATGTCAAATCACAATCAATAGTGTGTACAGTGAAATCATGGAGTGTCCTGATTCACTTCAGCTTTTGAAAGGGACGACTATGTTATTTAAAGTTTGAACCCTGAAAACCTACATGCAAGTACTGTGATTGGTTTCAATGGGCTTGGGCCCGTGAGTGAGGCTTCAAGGATTTGCACCCATGTTTTATGATGCAAAGTCATCTCCCATGCATTATGTTTTCTTCCAAATATTGGCATTCCCTGCACATAAATACAAAAAACACAAAGACCACCATAAGCTCATTCTGAACTATTTTACTAGAATGGCTGAATTCTATTTCCTGTAGACTAATTTTAAGATCACAAATCAAAATGTTTTGACAAGCCAGGAAAGGAACATTCAAAGGATGCATTCCTATTACTTTACTGCGGCTGTCTTTAGCAAGATAGCAAGCTAAAGACTTCAGCAAGAGTAATTTACCAGTAAACTTAATTTCAAATGCTATTTTCCTGCTTCATTTCCTGTCCTCAGATAGTTCATTTTATTGATATTTTTCATTACCAATTTTATACAAACACCTGCTATAGCAAGTGCTCAGTTTGTTATGCCAGCACTGGAGAACTTCATTATAGATAAAATGAGCCATATAGTTCTTCCTTCTAAAAACTTTAATTCCACTAATAAAAAATAATCTGAAGTAAAGCTGAGCATTGAAAGGTATCCTGTGAGAGTGATCCAGCCAAAAGTAACTGCAGCTTCAAGAGCAAAGAGAAATTAAAAAATTTCAAGTTTAATGAAAACAGACTATAATGTCCATATTCATTTTAAAACTCCAATTGGAGTTTGATCTGATTTTCAAATGGGCCTCAAAAATGACACCCAGAAGTTTTGCATGGGCACCCATTTGCACACACTAGTGCCTTTAAATGCAGACATCGGCCGGGTAACTGTGCATCACCCACTATAATTCCCATGAATAACCCTTCTAAATAATGGGATAAATGTGGGATATATTGAACTATGACTATACAGGGATTGTCCTATGAGAGCATAACCAGTCTGAATCCTACCTTTTAAAACTGCATGGAGTTGGTTTATTGATCACGGTACAGGTTTCACTATAAAATGCTCACACTTCAAATTTCTTCTGTTTAGTAAGATTTTATCTTCTTAAGAATTAGTCCCTTTGCTTAAAATTGTACCTATGCTGGCACCTATAAGATTTCTCAGCACAGGAGAAACTTTGTCCAAGATTTTTAAAAATAGGTGCCTAGATCCATACTTGGTAACCTAAGTAAGTGGTCTGATATGCAAAACCTGCTGAGGACCTAGCAACTCCCATTAACTATAATTGACTTCAATGGGTGCTGCTAGATACTCAGCACTTTTGCTAATTAGACACCTAAATCTATATTTAGGAGGCTAATTTAGGCTATTATTTCTGAAAATTCACATTCAACTGCAAGTGTTTCCACAATATCTTCACAATTAGTCTACAGAAAGAAGCTGTGCTTTTTCCATATTAGGCACAGTGACTTTCATAAAGGGGACTCTGACATTTCAGCCTACATGTATGTAAGGTAAATGTCACCTTATCTAGAAGTTCTCATCTGGGGAATTAATTTTAATATAATAAATATGTTATATTTATATAATATAAATAGATTTATATTGTTTCAACAATATCTGAATGCAACACTTTGACATTTCCAAAGTGAAATATTTAATTCCATTGAAAAAAAATCACGATTTTTGACTTTTTGTTCCAAACTGGGACAAATACAGATTTCAAAATCTCAAAAATGTTTGCAGGACAGAAATTCCATTTTCCAACCAGATCTAGAGACAAGAGACAGTGATTAAGAGGGTGTATATATATATATATACACACACACACACACATACATGGAACTATTTCAATTACAAATTTATTTGAGACGTATATTAAGTGGCAAGGCAGAACAATGGGTCAGCTCCCTAGTCTCCCATTTCTGGATAGCTGGATTCAAGCCCTGGTTAAAATAATTTCCTGGGATGCTGCTTCTGCACAATACAGCTGCCCTTGTCACAAAGGTACCACTCAACAGGCCACAGAGTTCAGCATGACTGGAACACTGGGATGTGACCGGTCAGAGTTGAGAGGCACTGGGAGAGCTTTTTGGGGGGTGGAAGGCAAGCTCTACAGGCTGTGTATTGTGCTGCACTCCAGCCTACATTAATAGTCAGTCTTCCACTTTAATCAAGCGGCAAAGTTAACAATCATTTGGAAAAAGGGGTAGTTATGGGTCACCAGCTTGCCTAGATATATAACCTGCATTAAAACTGTTTGCAAATGAACATCTGGCTGCTGGGTCAGAATTATCTTACATCTCCCAGTAACTTGCCCCATCAAGCTCACTTTTTTCCAGTCAAATTGACAAAAAAGAAGGCTGCCGAGGCTGAGTGCTCAGCCTCCCCACTTTGTTCCAAAGCCAGAGAACTTGGTTGCTCTTCTTCTTCTTCTTCTCCAGCTCCTTGGAATTGCTTGCGGAAGATGAGCAGCTGGGCTGAAAGGTTCTTGTCAATTTTACCTGTGAAATTGACAAGAGCCTTCCCGGGTGAAGCCAAAAAATTCCGTTATGGTTCTCCCCATATGGATTTTTTTCCTGAAAACCTCCCATTTTTTATCTTTCATCCTGTGCGGGGACGATTCCCCCACCCGAAAACATGAGCTTTTTCACCATTTTCCAACACTTCGCCCATTAGGAGTGAGTAAAGACCACTGAAAACACTTGCCAGGCTGCAAGCATCACTGGCAAGACGAATGCAGTGGGTAAATTGTTTGCTCATTATCATGACATATGTTTCAAACAAAGACAGAGGCCCCGGTTCTCCATTGCGTATGATCAGCTGTTGTGGACCGTGGCAGGCACGGGAAGCTGCTTGTGACTCACCGAACCTTAGATGCCCAGCCCCTGCCAAACTTAGAGCAGCAGGTGGCCTAATCTAATTTCCCTGGTGGAAACTCCATAAAGAGTTTACAATAGCAGATCAGCTGTAGTGGAGCTCATCTCCATTACGCCCCCTCCTGCCCCCCGCTTACATCTTTCTCCCCCTTACCCTGGGGATAGGGTGAGCATCAATCATAGGTAGTAACTACACCTCCTCTGCTAGCTTTACCATAGTGAACAATCCCCCTGCACAAGAGGAATTCTCCTGTGAACATTTTAGCAAAGAGCAATTTGGCACTGGAAAATACAACCCAGGTTATTGAAAATACACATAAATCAAGAATGATTTAGATAATGGCATAATTAATCCCTTTTGCACTCTACAGCTGCCTTCCTCAGTCTCTCCATGTGAAAATTCACCCCTATGCATAGGACCTGTGAAACACCGACATACCCTGGTCGTCAGCGGGCGGGATCGAATCTGGGACCTCTGGAGCTTAGTGCATGAGCCTCCAATGCATGAGCTAAAAGCCAACTGGCTGTTAGCTAAGGCTGTAGAGCAGACTCATTTTATCTTTCTCTCTCTCTAAGTGGTCTCCGTGCCACTAGATAGGACAGCACACCACACCCAGAATGTTTGTGGGTTACACCTGTACAAGGCTTTTGTACCACGTACCCTTTTTGGAGAACTTAAGTGGTGCATAAGCCTACTAATGGGTCTCTGAAGTAGGATGAACTTTATGCATAATAGCCTGGCACCTTTCATTCCTGGTCCTGCCCACTGTCTCCCAAGATTGGGAATAGAACTCAGGAATCCTGACTCCCAGAATGTTGCACTAGCCAGTGCCTTTAGCAAAGTGGTGAGCTACTGCCTTCAACAAGAGTAATTTAGCCTTCAGTGTGAAAGTCATTAGGCATCTGTCCTTCTAGATAAGCTAAATGAAATGCAAATGTCCACTTTGATTGGGTTGTCTGAATTGGTTGAGGTGCTGCTGTGTTCTGAAAATTGAGTGAATCTCCAGATAACAGTTTACGCTGATAACAAAACTAGTCAGGTGATCTGACAGGCTTCAGATTGTCCTTCCTTTCACAAGAAGGTGCATATATATAGAACCCTGTGTCAGTGTAAAGCAGTTAAGTATTACCAGTGAAGTACAGCCTGATTTCAGTCCTGCTTCACTGGGTCGTCACTCAGAAGGCCTGTGATAACGTGCAAGTGGAAACCTGGGTTACTTTAATTTTGTTGCACCTATCAAGTAGTTCTTTAGGCTTTTACTGAACAACCTCTCATGCCAGCATTCAGCTTCCTTTCAATTTGTAATCATCTTAAAAACCCCAACATATTCTCAAGCCAAATGAATCTTTTCAAGCTGGAGTTGAGGGTGTCATCTCAGCATGTATTTAAGTGTTTCTGGCCCTCTCCGAAATCCGGTGCTAGAAATTGCACAGAGTGGGATAAATTGGGTTTGGATTTTGCCAGTGTTCAAGTGACACAAATGTGTCACTCTGATTTCTCAATAGCAATGCAATTTTCAAAATAGCCCATGGCAAGACTTTCAAGACAAAGCAACCTCCTGCATTTGGCAGGCAGCTTTTTGATTGTGTGTGCCTGGAAGAGCATTATACAAAATGGAACAGAAAGATGGGAGACCCTACAAAAGAAATTACCCCTCCCTCTTCCCCACACACACTACACATACCCACACATAGACACATGATTCATCAATCAACATTTCTTACTAACAAAACTCTGTGTGTCTTTGGGATATTCCCTTTGAATAAGTGGAAGGATTTTCTTGCATAAAAGCAGGAGGTTCTATGCTACAGGATTCAACAACTAAATCTCATATGGTATTGTGTTGTGAGCTGTATATTCTCCCAGGCTTTGGAGTACCTCTGAATAAAGCAGGTGAAGCACCATCACGTTGAACATCACAGGTGACATCCTCTCCTGTGCAGAGGACTACGGTATGCAGCACTTAAGTCCCACTTGTAGATCTAAAGTGAAACTTAAATGGTGCATAGATACTGTGTTGGCTCTCTCCTCTCCACAGGGGTGAATTTCATCCTGTTTAGACTATTAATTCTCTGGAGCAAGGATCTTGTCTGTATATTTGTGTATAAAGAATCCATATTACTATACTTCATGCTCTGTATAAGTAACTGGCTTCATTAAGAGGGCAAAAATAATCACAATGAGGATTGAAAGAGAATTCAATTGAACTACACTGATTTACGCCAGCTGAGGACCTGGCCCATAGTTTTCACATGCTAAACGAACAGTTCATCCTCAATGAGATGCTACCTTGCTTATGTGTTTCTCCAGAGTTTCAAGACACAACAATATCTTGTAACTCGGTTATTGGCTAACAGTACTGACCAAAAAATAACGGGTCATGGTGTTTTATACACAATCAGAGAGATGTGCAATGGCGAATGGTGACATGCTATTTTTGTTACTTACATATTTATGCTAAATGTTATGATAATGAGTCCAAGTCCTGCTCTGTCTTATGCTGGTTTAAGTTTAGAGTAAGTCCACTCAGTTCAACAGAATCCCTCCAGATTTACATTACTGCATATGGGAATAGAATATGGTACCACCGTGTTTGAGAAAACAAATATAATTGAGAAGTAAATATTCCATTCAAAAAATAGCATATGGTAACATTGGATATTGCAAAATATATACATTGCTCACAATGGGATTGGAACTATAACAAGGTTTGGAGAATTAAAACTGTAACTGGGGATTATAAATAAAATTTAATTTAATAACTGGGTAATCATTATTTTGAGAATTACTATGCAACTACCTCTACTTAGCCCTAGTGCTCAGTTACAAAGCACAAACTCTGAAAGACACAAAGCCTTTTTAGAATATCAATTTGTGAAAAGCATAGTAGAAAAAGCTGTAGAGATATGCTATTCAAAGCAAGAATGTCCCTTTGACCTAATATACCTACTGAATTTGTAGACTTTTCTTAGGCACTCTGGCACTCTGATAGATTGTGTTCTCTCATCTATTAATCTCAGCACAATAAAAAGTGAAGCCATTGAACATTTGATTTTTATGTGATGGAAATGTGCTGAATCATATATTATTGTTATACCCCATATGCTTCAGGAATATTTATAAAGCAATGGAGCTAAATCAAAACATACACGGTACATGAAAGATAAATGTCTACAGAAGGAATTGGAGAGTCTCCAAAATAGATCCTGCATAGAAAAACAAGCAGACCAGAACAACAACCACCCAAACCCAAACATAAAATGGAAGACCAACAGTTGTTACAAAAAGACTCAGAAAGTAGTATCAAAAAGAAAAACGTGAACTCAAATTAAAATAATGTTGCTTATAACATGCAAATAAATTACAAATATATACCATTATGAGAACAGTTTAGCCACTGGTATAAACAGGCAGAATTCCTTGGGCTTTAATGGAGTTGAAGCCAATTATACCAGTGGTGACTTTGGCCCATCATGAGCCCAATTCTAAGAAGGGCCAAGGGCTCCTCAGCTCCCACTGCAATCTACAGAAGTCAGAGATGCTCAGACGCACCCAGGAGGCGTTCAGCATTTTACAAGACAAGACTAGAGAGAATACTTGATGATAAGGCTTGATGTAAAGGATTTATTGGCATGTATTTGAGATAGTCACATCACTTATGAGTAGCAATGCCACTGCAATAGTGATGCAGATTTGGATCCCAAATGAGCAACAGTAAAATACTTCCATCACCCCATGCCATTATATATTGTATAGATGTCAAGTGCTTCATACATACTATTTTTTAAATGGTTTAAGAGTAGAAATTTTTAAAAATTGTATTAGGGCTATGGCATTCCTTTGCTCAGGAGTCTGAGATGCTAGAATAAATCCCAGTAAGATGGTTTAATGGACAGGTGATGTGTTCATAGACATGCTTTGATAAATTGCAAAGGTATGTGATCATTTATTTATGACATGCTTGTACAATTTATCACATGGGTATCTTAAAAAGAGAGAATGAATGGAAAACCCCACCCATAATGAATTAATCTTGGTTTTGTGTGATGACTGAGCTTTTCTTTTTCTTTACTAGAATTATGTCTTTGATTTTTAAAATTATCCTGACAGTTGTTTTTCTTTTTAATGTGCTCTCCCCAGTTTTTAAGACTTTAGGAACACAAATATTGCCTGGCTCTTCATTCCATATCCATTACTCCTGTCTTTCCTGGACCCTGCAAGAGTGTATTAATAATCCATGAGAACTTTTTATATTTATAAAGTTTCAAAAAGTGATGCTTAATAGCCAAAAATATTGAGTCTGAGATATTACAGACAACAAATAATTGTAAGGTTTCAGAGTAGCAGCCGTGTTAGTCTGTATCCGCAAAAATAACAGGAGTACTTGTGGCACCTTAGAGACTAACAAATTTATTAGAGCATAAGCTTTCGTGGGCTACAACCCACTTCTTCGGATGCATATAGAGTGAATCATATATTGAGGAGATATATATACACACACATACAGAGAGCATGAACAGGTGGGAGTTGTCTTACCAACTCTGAGAGGCCAATTAAGTAAGAGAAAAAAAACTTTTGAAGTGATAATCAAGATGGCTCAGTACAGACAGTTTGATAAGAAGCAAGTGTGAAAATACTTACAAGGGGAGATAGATTCAATGTTTGTAATGGCTCAGCCATTCCCAATCCCTATTTAGCCCTGAGTTGATTGTGTCTAGTTTGCATATCAATTCCAGCTCAGCAGTCTCTCCTTGGAGTCTGTTTTTGAAGTTTTTCTGTTTTAAGATAGCCACCCGCAGGTCTGTCAAAGAATGGCCAGACAGGTTAAAGTGTTCTCCCACTGGTTTTTGAGTATTATGATTCCTGATGTCAGATTTGTGTCCATTAATTCTTTTGCGTAGAGACTGTCCGGTTTGGCCAATGTACATGGCAGAGGGGCATTGCTGGCACATGATGGCAAGCAAGCTTATGCTCTAATAAATTTGTTAGTCTCTAAGGTGCCACAAGTACTCCTGTTAATTGTAAGGTTGAAAATTAATTGCTAAATATATATCCATCTAAATAAATCATAAAGACAGTAACTGCACTTAAAATAAACTGAGATTTTAAAAAGTTGAGGGCACTAATTCTAAAATAGACATTAAACCCAGCAGAATATCAAATACTAATTATAAGGCTTTGTGGTTCTATATCACCTTTAATATGAAGAACATGATCAGTTTATGAATTCTCCTAATATCTCTGTTAGGCAAGAAAGTACAATTCAAACAAGTAAATAGAAGCACAGGGAGGGCAGGAGACTTGTCAAACATCAGGAAGGAGGACTAGCCAAATTCTGCACTGGAGCAGGGATGGCAACAAGTGATGGCCTGTTTCTTTAGAGCAAGAAGCAGGGGTGGATTGGTGCAGGAACTTGGTTGGCAAGAGATAGAGCATGGTTCAGTGTGGCAACAGGGAGGATTAAACAGATCTGGGGCACAGGTCCATGGAGGCGGGGATAGGGGTGGTCTCAGTGCTGGGGTTGCAGTGTTGGCACTCTAGTTAGTGTGAATCCCTGTAACAAGGGTGAATGTCACAAGCCTCTCTTTTTAATGAGACATATTGAGCACTTTGCTACCTTGAAGAATGTGACCTCCTTGTAATTCAGGGTAGGGTCTATGCCCTTCTCTCTCTTGGCATTATGCCTCTTTAGCTAGCTAATGAGACTGAGGCCTGGTCTACACTACCCGCCTGAATCGGCGGGTAGAAATCGACCTCTCGGGGATCGATTTATCGCGTCCCGTCAGGACGCGACAATCGATCCCCGAATCGACGCTCTTACTCCACCAGCGAAGGTGGGAGTAAGAGCCGTCGACGGGAAGCCGCGGAGGTCGATTTTGCCGCCATCCTCACAGCGGGGTAAGTCGGCTGCGATACGTCGAATTCAGCTACGCTATTCGCGTAGCTGAATTTGCGTATCTTAAATCGACACCCCCCCCCTGTAGTGTAGATGTAGCCTGAGTGTCCTGTACTGAGGCACTAGTTTATGGGGGTTAGAGGCAGTGGTGAGCTGGAGCCGGTTCGCACGAACCGGTTGTTAAATTTTGAAGCGGTTTTAGAACCGCTTGTTAACTGGCTTCCCTGCGAGGGAAGCTTTGATGGGCTCCCGCCGGGAAGCGTGTAATTCCTCCTCCCGGCTGCCGGGGGGCGCTGCACTGAGGGAGCCACGTGGGCTGCCTCCTGGCCCTGTTGCTGCTGCTGCTCCTCGGACCTCTGGCCCCGGGGCTCCTGCTGTTGCCTGGTGGGTCCCTGGCTGCTCTGCTGGGTTTGGCCTGCGTCCTGCTGCTCCAAGCTGCTGTCCCTGTGTGAGTACCCACCACGCTGCCCGCAGCCAGCCTCTGCTGCACCCCCCCTGCCCGCAGCCAGCCCCTACTGCACCCCCTGCCCGCAGCCAGCCTGTGTCGCAACCCCTGCCTGCAGCGAGCCCTGCCCCCTGCCCCTGTCTGCAGCCAGCCCCACGTCCACTGGTGCCCTGCAGTTCTCAGGGCAGTAACCCTGCACACCTGCTTCAATGAGGGGGGCAGGGAGCAGCTGGGACCCACACATGTGCACACCCTAGGGTGACCAGACAGCAAGTGTGAAAAATCGGGACAGGGGGTGGGGGGTAATAGGAGCCTATATAAGAAAAAGACCCCAAAATAAAGACTGTCCCTATAAAATCGGGACATCTGGTCACCCTAGCACACCCCCAGGGAGTGGCGGGGACCCACACATGTGAAACGGAGCTCATTTCTAGTTCAGGCCCATCTTTTTAAAAAAGAACTTTAGGTGAGGTTAACATACATCCATATTTTCCTGGAGATGTCAGGCTTTTTGGTTCTTAAATCGCCGTCCGAGAAAATACGAACGCATGGTAACCCTATTGGTACAAAAAATACATACTGTGGCATATCCCTTAAATCAGAACTTTTTATAGGGAACCGGTTGTTAAGATTTTAGCAGCTCATCACTGGTTAGAGGCATGCTAGTACTTTCGGCAGCGTGACTTCCCTTCAATAAGGATTTGAGTTGCTGCCCTTTATTCTCTTGATTTGATGCTACTTTAACCAGCTGCTCCAAACGAGCCCCCTGTAAACCGGGTATAGCTTTCCTCAGGAACTATTGAGCATGTCCCCAAGAAAAGCACAGTATCTGTGAATCCATTTAATATTTCCAAAGGTAAATTTTCAATATTCTCACCTATGAACAAAAATTGAACTAACAATGCATTAATAGGTTTTATAAAGCAAAAGTAAGTAGGCCTTAGGTGTCTTGTAAAAAAAAAAAAAAAAAAACATTAAATTTTTTAATTCTCTTCGGGTCATTACCATATCCAGCCGTGTGGCAGCCAAGTTCATTGGAAGGATAAATGAAACAAAACAGGTGACTAGCATCTGTGTTTATCACAACACTTTGATGACTAAATAAGTTTCCTGAAATGTGAGAACATGCCAACACTGCATCTTATCTAATAAGCATGTATAGCCCCTCAAGAAAACATTTTAGTAATGAGCCAATAAAGCATGCTTTGTGTGTTGTGCATTCATGCTGGTAGAAAAATAGGACATATTTTTGGTTTAAATTATGAAACAAATCGTCACTATTCTTTCATAGTCATTTTGATGTTATTGTTTGAAGATTTGGGCTTTATTAAGGTTAGCAAATAGTCATTTTGACATTATTTAAGTCTCTGTTGGTTATAGCAAGTTTTTCTGAGCCGTAGAACCATTTAGAAAGGTCACCGGGAAAAGGAAACTGAAAAACCAAATTGCTAGTAGGCACCCTATTAACCCATCACTTTTCTCTCAATCCATAAGAAACCCCACTTTTGATACCAAAACAGTGCCATAGCTATAATGCGATGTAGAACTGAACTATGTTTTCTACCTATTTTGAGATGCTGGCTACTCAGAAATTGGTCAAAAGAACTGGAGAATTTGCATCAACTATTTATTGAATCTTGATAAGTAACAAAATAGTTCAAACAAATGTTTTTACCTAGGTGACTGTTTATCTAAAACAGTAAATCAGTTCTTTAAAAAATGTGTTCCTGCATACATAACTTAAAGCATTAGTCACTCAACTGTATAGTATACTTCTGTTTTTAGTAACAGGTTCCTTACTTGGTACTGAGGAATAATTGTGAATCTATAATGCAAAGACCTTAAACACACAATAATGCTGTATAATCATAGCTCATTATTCTTAATTTCCTGCTGGGAGTGCACAAATGGATATTTGAAAGTTATGAGATTTTAATTTTCAGCTCAATAGGGAAGCAGAACCTTTTTGGTTACCTCAGCTCTTACTATCCTGCATACTTCCAAACTCTGGGATGAAGAGGACAATGCAGAATTAAGAAATTCCCAACACCACTTCATGAGTATAGCATTTCTGCAGGCCACTGAGATCCCTTAAGCCTCAAGCTTTTTAAAGTGTTGCAATTGTATAGAGCTGTTCACACAATGAGGTTTTGAACAATGGATAGTATTAAAAGAGCCATTATTTTAGTACTGGTAGTTAATTCTATTCTGTCCTGAGAAGATCCCCACATCTGATGCTTTTGTGAAAGGAGTTAATAAAATTCATTGTCACTACTTGATAAAACTTTATTCTATGTTAAATTCATAGATTTAACTTTATTATTTGTCATAATCTTGCTTTATTTTACTTTCTATAATTCTTTAATGTAGTTTAAAGTGCATGACTTCAAAATTAGTCTCAATTTTCTTTAGGTAAACAAGGAATCCAATAAACGTGCAAAGAATCTGGGTACGGTTAGCCTTATTTTTTACTTTTGTTTTATGGTCTTTGGATGTAACTGCCCTGTAATGGTGCGAGTTTTCATTTTTCTTTTGTTCTCTGGAATTGTGCATTTTGGCATATTGCAGAGTGACCTCCAAATGAGGATGAAGAACTCTCTGCCACTCAGAGAGTACTTCTGTTAGTCTTAAAGGTGCCACAGGACCCTCTGTTGCTTTCTGCCACTCAGGTTCATGAAGTTTTTCTTCTTCAGTTTCTAAGGTGCACAAGAGTGGAACTTTATTTGATCCCCCCACATCTTTCACCTACTGCCCACAAGTCTCCAGTCAATGGTAGACTTCCCCACTCCTGTGGATCTCTTGAGTTGTGCAGGAGCAGAGGCCAGTTCCTGAGCATGCTATATTGCAAGGCCTCTGTGTCTTCTATGGCAAAGTTGGCCTAAAATATACAGGTCCCCCAGATTCTGCAGCATTTTAGAGTTCAGGAAAGTACAAGTAAATTAAATATGAAAAATACAATAACCCCATGTTTATTTTCAAAAATTAATTTTTTGCTAAATATTCAGAGTGTGTCAGGTTTTTGTACTGAAAACAAAAAACTGCATTGGCGGGAGAGAGCTGGAGGTTTAGATAGCTCAGTAAGGGGGCATGAAGATATAAATTTCTCTATAAATGTTAAGTATTGCAAACAGTTCTAATGCTGTGAGCAAAGTTTCTGGTGAATAATTAATTTACAATGAGTTTATTTTTCTTGGCATGGATTCATTTCTATTCTCCAGATGCATTTTCTTCCACGGAAAAAGTCAGGGATGATCAAGGGTGGCATTTCTGATTTATTACCCTTCCCTTATTATTCAAAAAGCCAATTTGGAAAGCAAAAGTAATCTTAAGTGACATTATTCACCTACTGTATGAAAAGTGGTTATACATGTCTAAGGAAAGACAGAAGCTGAAGAAAGCGATCGGTATATAGATAGGATTAGGGGAAATTTTAACATTCCAACACAATAATTGCTATCATATGAAAAACAGAATATCTATTGTAAGACTAGTATACAAAATGGCTTTAACATGCAGGGGAATGGGTTTCAAATATGCTGTCTTGCCACTGAAGTTGAATCAATTTGAGCTTCAAAGTTTATTGGCACTCAGTAGGTCTACTCTCTGCATTCCATCTTTACAGCCTGGAGCTGTGCTGGGTAATGGCATGTCCTAGGTACCACAGTGACTGACACGCAGCCTAGGATGGATTGATGGATCAATGTAATGACTCATTTCTCAGAGGGCTCTGTGGTCTGGTCTTCTATAGGAAAACAGTTGTTAACTAACAAGTAAATTTAAAAAGTAAAATTCTAGTGAAGATGAGGCAGATTGGTGTTGTCAAGTCAAGGCCACAGTGAATGTAGTTTTAACACAAGTTAGCAGGTCAAGGTAAAGACTAAGGGGAAGCCGAGAGTTTACTTTGACCTGCTAACTTGTGTTAAAACTACAGCCTGCCTGGTCTTCACTGTGGCCTTGACTTGACAACACCATTCACTCAAGTGAACGACAGTGGAGTTGGTCTAGCTGGAGTATGAGCAGCAACACTGCAAAGCCATACTTGAATTAATGAGTCTACAGGGGATACAGCTCATGGGATTTTACTTTGTATTAGTTAAGAACACACCTTTTTCCTAGTGACGATGCAGTTTGTGTGTGTTTTAACTGCACAAGTGTTGCCAAAGTATAAAAGAGGAAGATTACCACTACCCTAAGGTCTGTCACAGCCAAAATCTACCGTCTCCCCTCCTCCCCCCGGGTTTGTTTAAACTTCCCTCATCACTTCGACAAGTCATTTATCATTCCTGATAATTTGAGTAAATATTTCTCACCCACATTTTGGGCTTTGGAATAGAAAAAAGTATCTGTCACATTGACACCACAGTCACTCCCCTGTATTTGGATTATGTTTTTGGTTTCCCAGTTTCCTCCCCTAATTTATGGTCCCTGAGTCGGTCTTATTTTGTAGCCATGTTCTGGAGTAGCCTTCATCTGTCATTCTCTACAAAGCTACTTGTGAGAGGGTTGGTCCAGTGTTCTTCTGAATAGAGAGTAATATGCAGTGTACAGCTGCTACCCCACCAAGCTTCCAGGCAGCTCTGAGGCTGTTTCATTACATTTCCAGACAGGGAAGTATTTGGGATAGCTGATATCTTCCATTCCCAATCCTTCTTTCAATCCCAACACCAAGAACCTTCTAAGAAGAAATATTAAGGTTTACTTGACAATCTTAATGTTTAGTGTACTGTTCCCTGATGCCTTATTATAGTTTAACTTATTATGTTTAACTTTTAAAAACAGGGTTTTTTAAAATACAAATCACTTTTGATTTCTAGCCTGTTTCTCAAGAGCTGTGACTATCCGATACAGCACGAGGGCCTGTATCCCTTATTATTAGGCTTGGCAGAACTCAATATTTGTAAAGTTTCAACAAATATTTTAAACATTTTATTCAGTTTTCAATCAATTAAAATTTTCACAGTGGTGGGAAATTATGGGAGATCAGATAATTATCTAATGACCTTAGATGTTGAGATTCAAAAATTTAAATTTTTATAACGGTTAACATACAAACTGTCAAAATGTCAAAGTTTTAGTCTTAAATCAAACTAAATTTCTCAAACAGCATTTGTCTTACTTTGCTAACCTGTACATTTTGATTATCGATGGAAATATTTTGTCAGTTTGTGTGTAGATGGTGAAATTGATGTTTATTGACATTTACTAATAACAGTTCCATTGCACCTAGAGATTAATCAGGTCAGGCCCCATTATGGTAAGTGCTGTAAAAACATTTTTTTTCCACATGTTGTTCTAATTCCCTGTGTAAGGCTTAATACTCATATCAAACTATTTCATGAGTTGCCTATTACTCTTCTTATTCCAAAAAAAAAAAAAAAGTAGCTTACTGGATGCTTCACATTTCATACTACGAAAGCTTCTTTCCCAGGATGAGGTTGTTGTAGAAGATGAAGAGATATAAACTGAAGTTCCAGGCTCCTTTACAAAAACAAGAAAAAAGCTCATTTAAACAAATTATATTATTGTTTGTTCAAGCTATTTTTCACCTCTTAAAATCCAATAGTAAATTCTGACCTTTTTACTAGGATTCATACCTAGATAATGACTCTGAGCAGTCAAATAGATTAGGGCAGTATTGTGCCATCAACTTTTTAGCAGAGATAAGGATCTTAAAGATTGGAATAAAGGATTCTTATAAAAGAGCCCAGAGCACAGTATGTTCCAGTTATTATACAGAGGATTAAAAAAAAAAAAAAAAAAAAAAACCCAACCCAGACCATAGTAACAACTTCCAAAATATCAATATGAGCTACAAAAACTGTTTCCACACACTCCTCTTTCCCCCACCTCCCAACAATTAAAGCCTCTGCACCTTAATGCTTTTATTTAACAAAGGCACTCAGTGCAAACAATTTCCTGTTTTGGAAATTCTCATCACCAAATGAAATAGTCCAAGGAATGAAAACCTAGGAATTTACTACTGCAAACTCGTTTACCATGGCATGTGTGCTGTACTCCTGAAATAAAATAACCGTTACTAACAGGATACAGTTATGCAAGGTCTTTTCTTAAAGTAAACATATATTCCATTTTTAAGGTCATGGCCTGATCTAAAGTCCATTGAAGTTAATGGGAACCTTTCAATCAACTTCAATAAACTCTGGGTTAGACCCTAAAAGCTTCCTATCATCTGTGTCTCAATCCCTCTCTCCCACTCTGTAAATTTCCATCATGTATTGCTCAAAACTATGGTCAGGTTCTCCTCTTATGTTCCCTTTTTTCTGAATACTTCTGCTGTCATCTCCACTAGGCAGCTAAGCTTTCTAATTTGTCTTGTTGTTTTCCCCCATTCCATGTTTGCAAAGTTACTATGAGTTAGATACCTCTAGATCCTGTTTCCTTCCTTTTCTCAATAAATTACCTTTTTGGCTCTCATTGTTTCTAGTCCATTTCACATGTGTTCTTCTTTGCTGGAATTCCCATTGCTCCACAATTTTCTTATTTTTAGATTCCTTTTACCCTTTCAATTCCTTTTTCTTTTTTGCATTCTTTCAATATTAATCTCTTCAGTTTCTTTCTCTCCCTAGGTTGCATTCTGTCCTCCCACCGAGTAACTTAACTATTCACAATGCAAACAACCCACCGCTCCCAACTTCCATTTACTTCCATAGTGGGCATCTGTATCACATATCTTTGAATTTGAAATGGAGTTGGTCTAGTCCTAATCTAACAATAGAAGCTCGTGCCAGCACTTTAGAAACAGTTTAGGAGTACAGTCTAACCTTTCAGCCCTGGCCATCATTAATCTAACAGCCTCCAGAAAATTTAAAGAGACAACATTCTTTAGGACCATTTAATCAAAGGGGCTTCAACCCACAGTCCTATATTATGCATTTAATTATTTTGATAACTTCTTGAAAGTGCAAAGCCTTGGAGATGTACAGGCAAATATAATTTGCATATGTTGTGGTTTGGTATTTGCCCAATTTATAGGAAAAAAATGTAGCTTGCATGTACAACTAATATTTTTGTATATACAGATATGAAAAAACTGCAGATACAATTTTATCCATTTGCTTTTGAAGATGTGGCTTCTAGTATCTAGATTCCAATGTAATATATGGTTTACAAGGGATTGTCTATATTAAATGGGACAGTCAGATAACATAGTAACAGATGCGGTATCAGTGCTTGTAATGCAATAAAACAAAACACCCATTTTCAGAACCATTAGTTAAACACTATTTTCTGTAGAATTTAGTATAGGAAACAAGGTTCAAAATGACCAACCATTTTTTTCTATTTTCTATTGCAACCCACTATAAATAGTGAATATTTTTATATCAGCTCTTGTAAAAAGTGTGCTTTAATGCACCCATGGCCATTAAGTTTTGTTCAATATCTATTGATATACAAAAGGCATCAAACCTTGTAAAAAATGTATCAAACACTACATTTCAAGGCTAGTATGAACATCAAACAAAGGTGTTCACAGAGTAGAAAATTTTCCAAATGCCAAGTCACTTCTGCCTTAATTGCAAACAATTAAGAGCAATACAGAAGGAAGGACAGTAACAGCATAAAACTATGATTGAGGCTTTAAAAGGTCCTTCAGAACTGTTAAAAGTTCCATCACCCCTCCTACTCAAAGTATCAAATTGCAACCATCAACCCAGCTTTAGTCTTATACTTAACAGAAAAGCAGAGCTTCCTAGACAAATAAGAATTCAAGTGATTATTTTTATTTCATACAGTGCCAGCTACATTGCAGTGTACAGTATGTGCTCATGTGAAGTATAAAATCTAGTTAACCATTCATTTGACATTAAGACACCTGGTATGTCATCTTAACAATTCCCAGTTTCTTTGTTCCAGTACTAACAAGAAGTAGTGCTAGTTAACGTTTTTCCACATTGGCTCATCAAAAGCAGAAACTTATAAATATAATAAGTATCAGGAGGTAGCCGTGAAGTCTGTATCCACAAAAACAACAAGGAGTCCAGTGGCACCTTAAAGACTAACAGATTTATTTGGGCATAAGCTTTCGTGGGTAAAAAAACCTCACTTCTTCAGATGCATGGAATGAAAATTATCTGAAGAAGTGAGGTTTTTTACCTATGAAAGCTGATGCCCAAATAAATCTGTTAGTCTTTAAGATGCCACCGGACTCCTTGTTGTTTTTATAAATATAATAAGTGGCCACTCCAGAGTCAGATCCAGCTACATTTACCTCTAGCAACTTTTACTCAGTCTCTGTCTTAAAAAGATTATTTTTGCAATAGCATTTATTCTAAATATACATTACCACCCTAAACAGTTTCATTCAATTCACTCATTTATTCCAGATCTGAAACAGCAGTTCCTACAGTTTTCTCAATTCAGTGATCTTTTACATATAAATATTGTACAATTTTAATCAAAGAAGACAGCTTTGCAATGTCTATGCATATTATACACCAGTTTACAACATGAGTAATCTTTTTGGAAACTATAGTTAAGATGTGTTGCCAAATTTGTAAAAATTATATTATTCATGAATGTAATGAAAGAGTGACTGGGCAACAAAATGGCATTCAATATTGATGAACTGCAAAGTAATGCACATTGGAAAACATAATCCCAACTATATATACAAAATTATGGGGTGTAAATTAGCTATTACTGCTCAAGAAAGAGATCTTAGCGTCATCATGTATAGTTCTCTGAAAATATCTGCTCAATGTGCAGCGGCAGTTAAAAAAAGCTAACATGTTAGGAACCATTAGGAAAGAGATAGATGAAATAGAAAATATCAGAATGCCACTATATAAATCCATGGAATGGCCAAACCTTGAATATTGCATGTAGTTCTGGTCACCCCATCTCAAAAAGGGTACATCAGGATTGGAAATGGAGAAGGGCAACAAAATGATTATGGTTGTGGAACAGCATCCATATGAGGAGAGATTAAAAAGACTGGGAGTGTTCAATTTAGAAAAGAGATGATTAAGGCAGGATATGAGCGAGATCTATAAAATCATGAATGGTGTGGAGAAAGTGAATAAGGAAGAGTTATTTATCTCTTCACATAACACAAGTACCAGGGGTCACCCAATGAAATTAACAGGCAGCAGATTTAAAACAAATATAAACCAGTAATTCTTCACACAACGCAGAGTCAGCCTGTGGAACTAGTTGCTAGGGGATACGTGAAGGCCAAAAGTATAGCTGGTTTCAAAAAAGAATGAGATAAGTTCATGGAGGATAGGTCCACCAATGGCTACTTGCCAAGATGGTCGGGGTGCAACCCCATGCTTTGGGTGTCCCTAAACCTCTGACTGCCAGAAGCTGGGATTTGATGACAGGGGATGGATCACTTGATTAATTGCCCTGTTCTGTTCATTTCTTCTGAAGCATCTGGCAACAGTCACTGTTGGAAGTCAGGATACTGGGCTAGATGGACCATTGGTCTGACCCAGTATGGCCATTCTTAAGTTCTTAAATATAGTTAATTAAACCATAACAACTATGTCCACATAAAATGACCTTAAAATTTGGTTAACTTTATTATTTACAATATTTCATGCTCAAGAGTTTTAACATTCAAGTCCTTTTTACAGTTTTGTAACACACTTTTAGAAGACTCAAAAGGAGATAGGATAACTACTGTTAATATCACAAGTTAATCAGTATTCCCATCTCAATAATTAAGTGCTGACTGTAGCTAACTTTTTTAAATCTACCAGATATACACAGTATTTCCAACAAAAGGTTGTGCTGAGTGATTTAGGATCAGTAGTCTAACATAGAAGGAACAAAGAGCCATTTACTGTTTCCTGAATACCTTTTTAAACAAAGCCTTTGACTTTATCTGTGGTTGACTTAATTACCTGTTTGTGGCTGTGTAGCATATTTTTCTCTCCACTGAACTTTTCCAGAAACAAACAGTGGAGAGAAAGAAGAGACCAGATTCCCTTCTGGGAACCTGATTAAAGGGTGCAAAATGGGATTTTTTTCCCCCTAATCAAAGACAGAAAAGCATGCAAAGTAATAAGGGAAATTGCACTTCAGCAGCAAGCTGAATAGGATAGTATTCTGTTGCCAAAGTAAAATACATACAAAAATTAGCATTAATTTATTAAAATCTAATGTTGTTAGCTCTGACTTTTATTTAATATTGCAATTAGCTAACTGTTTTGCTTTAGTAACAAAGGGTCCGGATCCATTCACTGTGGGACATAGCTCAGTTCCCACTGAATTGATGACATTCTGCATGCTGTAAGATTATGTTCTAAAGGCTGAAGAAGCCCATTTTCCCCAGAAATTCTAAATATAGCCAATCACTGTTAATAAGAGGTTTTCAGCCTACAGTTTATCTGTTTCCCTTGATTAAACTATTGACATTCTGCTGCTATGGCTGCAACAGGGAATAGGGAAAGTCTTTTAATGCTGCTAGAAGTGTTTGAAGTACAAAAAGGAAGTTTATAGACTCCAAATTTGAACTAAATTAAATTTACTTTTGTTTAATTATGCTTACACTATATCATGTGTTTGAAATCTGTTTGTCAGTCTTATAGACTCATAGACTTTAAGGTCAGAAGGGACCAATATGGTCATCTAGTCTGACCTCCCGCATGATGCAGGCCACAAAAGCTGACCCATCCACTTTCCCTTGAAGTCTTTAAATTAAGTCGCAGAGAATCCTCCAGCCTGCGACCCCTGCCCTATGCTGCGGAGGAAGGCGAAAAACCTCCAGGGCCTCTGCCAATCTACCCTGGAGGAAAATTCCTTCCCGACCCCAAATATGGCGATCAGTAGAACCCCGAGCATACAGGCAAGATTATACAGCCGGACCCTCATTTTACCAGCGCTGGCACGTTAATGCTTAATTGACTAAAATCACGTTATCCCATCAAACCATTCCCTCCATAAACTTATCTAGCCTAATCTTGAAGCCAGAGAGGTCTTTCGCCCCCACCGTTTCCCTCGGAAGGCTGTTCCAAAATTTCACCCCTCTGACGGTCAGAAACCTTCGTCTAATTTCAAGCTTAAACTTCCCCACGGCCAGTTTATATCCATTTGTTCTCGTGTCCACATTAGTACTGAGCTGAAATAATTCCTCTCCCTCCTTGGTATTTATCCCTTTGATATATTTAAAGAGAGCAATCATATCCCCCCTCAGCCTTCTTTTGGTTAGGCTAAACAAACTGAGCTCCTTGAGTCTCCTTTCATAGGAAAGGTTTTCCATTCCTCGGATCATCCTAGTGGCCCTTCTCTGTACCCGTTCCAGTTTGAGTTCATCCTTTTTAAACATAGGAGACCAGAACTGCACTTCTTAAAGAATCATCAGATCCAACAAAATGTTTCAAGTGCACTGACTGATAGTACCCCAGTGAACAAAGTATTACACGGTACTCGCATTAAATATATATATATATATATATATATATAATTTTTCCAAGGCTGGCATCATTTGTGGAAAGCAATGATAATACTCTTCCCTATGCACTGCTCATTAATCCTTGAAGTACTACCCTGTATGAAATGTTGCTAAAGACCATCAATTCAATATGCTTAGTGGAAGAAATATAAAATGTGAACTTTTTCAGCACACATTATTGATTCAATTTTCAAAAAAAAATCTGTTTTCTTCTACAGTTCCCATTAATTTGCACCTTCTAAAATCTTAGTTTGACATAGCTAGCTAGCTTGGCAATGTGCTAAGGAAATGCAGCAGGATTCCCCAGCATTTCAGATTAGAAACACAACCAGAAATGTTTCAGAGTGGTAGCCGTGTTAGTCTGTATCAGCAAAAAGAATGAGGAGTACTTGTGGCACCTTAGAGACTAACCAATTTATTTGAGCATAAGCTTTTGTGGGCTAAAACACACTTCATTGGATGCATGCAGTGGAAAATACAGTAGGAAGATATATACACAGAGGATATGAAAAATGGGTTTTGCCATACTAACTATAAAGAGAGTAATCAGTTAAGGTGGGCTATTATCAGCAGGAGAAAAAAAACTTTTGTAGTGATAATCAGGATGGCCCATTTCCAACAGTTGACAAGAAGGTGTGAGTAACAGTGTGTGTGTGTGTGGGGGGGGGGAATTAGCATGGGGAGAAATAGTACTCATAAATGCTATTTTAGGGATATCTATCATTTAAGCACATTAGTCGATGTACCTGTTCTCTTCCTGATACGGTTCATGCACAATTCCTCTCTTCCCCTCCCCCCACCCCCATCAACTAATCTTTCGATCAATCATAAAGGCAAAGGACCACCCACGGCTAAAGACAACCAGAGCTCACTGTAGGCCTGTGAGAGAACAACTTGTCTAACACAGTTAGCTGCCACAGGCAGACAAGAAAACTGAGTTCCTCTCCCAGATCGGGAGAACATGATGGAATATAAGCGCTGCCCAAGCTCTCAGCGGGTGGACTCCCTTCTCTTACACATGAATAGCTAATTTGTGGCCCGAGCTGCAGCTGTGCACTAGCACGCCCTGCACAGAAGGTCTCCCCCAGGTGAGTGACTGCGCCTCGCCTACCTGCCTTGCCGGCGCAGCAGGATCTCCTTTCCGCGGCCCTGCACGGCTGCCGTTCCTGGGGAAGAGAAGAACAAGGCTGGGTCTGTTCGGCGGAGGTAATCCGCACCTTTACTACTCAGGCGTAACCGTCACACAGCGAGTTTGCGCTTCAAACCTACACGGCTGCGGGCGGCGGCCGTTCTCAGGCTCCAAAGGCGACCCCGGGGGACTGCACCGATGTCCCTGCCACAGCGCCCGCCACCAGCTGGGGGTGGGGGCGGGAAGAGAATGCACCGATGTCCCTGCCACAGCGCCCGCCACCAGCGCCCGGGGGCAGGGGGGGGCGGAATGCACCGATGTCCCTGTCACAGCGCCCGCCACCAGCTCCCCGGGGGGGTGGGGGGGAATGCACCAATGTCCCTGCCACAGCGCCCGCCACCAGCTGGGGGGGGGGGGGGCGGGAAGAGAATGCACCGATGTCCCTGTCACAGCGCCCGCCACCAGCTCCCGGGGGCTCCTCCAGCGCCTGAGTCCACAGGCCCGGCCCGCCTAAGCCACTGACACCCCCCCCCCCCGACGGCTGCCCAGCGTGAGGAGCGCACAGGTCAGATCACAGAGTGTCCAGGCTGTTCCCTGACTAGGGGCTCCTCCTCTAGGGGCTTTTGTGACCTCCTCCCCGCCCTCGCCATGCAAGACGGGGGGAGAATCCCATCTGCTCTTCAGACCAGGCTCCAGATGTCCCTGGAGGGGCAGCAGGGAGGGATGGAACGGGGGTCCCCAAGGCCCCCCCCCCCCAGGGTAGCTGAAGCAGTTCTGGTGGGCGCAGAAGAAAAGACAGCCAGGATGGGCGCCAATAGACCCATCGCAGCAGCCCCCCATTAGAGATGATAACGAGCCAATACATTGAAGCCTCTTACCTGGGAAGCAGAGGGTCCCCGCTTGGCGCGGGCTGCGCCCCGGCGCTCCATGCAGACGGGGCTGTAAGACAGTAGCCAGGGTTAGCTATAGGGCTGCTTCCCCCCGAGCTCTAGCGCGGCCACTTTTCTCTCCCCCGCCCCGGCGCGCGGCTCCATCCCCTACCCACCTGCTGCGCGGACCCTGCGGGCCGCGTGCGCCCGGGGGCTGCCCTGCGGCTCCTCTCCCCCACCGGAGAAAGGCAGCGGGAAGTGCGCTAGCCCAAGGGGTCGGGGGACGAAGCCACCCCCCTCCCAGCAGAGCGCCCCTCCTTTCCTGAGGCGCAGCTCACCTTGGGAGATCCAGACGCAGGAGAGCCCAACATAGAGAAGCCATTTGGGCTGGAAGTGGGGCCCCATCCGATTGGACTGAGCGGGAGGCTGAACTCCCCCGGAGAAGGAGGCAGGTGCTCTCCGGCGGAAAGCGACGTAGTGCCGGTCCGCCTGCTCCCCTACCTGCACGCTGGGCACATCTCAGCGCGACTGGGCGCACAGCACTGAAGAGCGGGGCGGACAAGCCCTCGCTTGCCCTTCCTACGTCTGGCTTTTCTTTTCCCCCTTGTCCCTTCTCCAACGCTCAGACCTCTCCGCAGCACCCCACGCCTGGGGCGCTGGGACTCCTCCTCCAATTACCATAATTCGGCCGCTATCAAAGGCCCCCAATTGGTCCCACCCCCTCCTTCCCTTCGGTGACTCCCTCACAATCACTTGAGACCTCAAGGGCAGTTCTAGTCTGCACAGTGACTCGGTAACATGGGATTCTATCCTCATCCAGTGTCAGTGAATCCAGACTACATTGGCCTTGTTTACCAGTAAAACTACCTGATTTTGTTTTCTAACTACCAGCCAGACAAACACACCTGGGGGGCTGAAAAATATTTTTCAGTAATAAAGAGTCTGCCCCTGTAATTTGAGTATGGGGGAGCTCATTCTCACATAACTTCATTGGCTGTACAGTTCTAACAGGACTAAAATATTTATTTTTGCTACCAAGGTCAGCAGATAAGATTCCAAACAATCATAGAAAAGTAAGAGTAGCTGGAAGGGAGTTAGAGAAGTCATCTAATCCAGCCCCCAAAATAATGGTGTTAGGGTTACATTGTAATATTACGTACTGTATACATTGGGGTGTCTAGAGCTGTGTAGGGGCATCTTCATTATTTAAATCAAAGACATAAAACAGTTGCATAAGATGTTCTTTTATATATCACTGTGACCATAACTGCACTGTATGAAAAGATTCAGACTAGGTCTACACTACCCGCCTGAATCGGCGGGTAGAAATCGACCTCTCGGGGATCGAATTATCGCGTCTTGTCGGGACGCGACCATCGATCCCAGAATCGACGCTCTTACTCCACCAGCGGAGGTGGGAGTAAGCGCCGTCGTCGGGAAGCCGCGGAGGTCGATTTTGCCACCGTCCTTACAGCGGGGTAAGTCGGCTGCGATACGTCGAATTCAGCTACGCTATTTGCGTAGCTGAATTTGCGTATCTTAAATCAACCCCCCCCCCCCCCCGTAGTGAAGACGTAGCCTCAGAGAAGGGCAACAAAGATGATCAAGGGTATGGGTTGGCTTCCATATGAGGGGAGACTAAAAAGATTAGGGCTGTCATCTTAGAAAAGGGACAACTTGGGGGTATATGGTAAGAGGTCTGTTAAATCAGGAATGGTGTGGAAAAAGTGAATAGAGCAGTGTTAGATGAAATTGATAGCCAGCAGGTTTAACAAGAACAAGAGGAAGTACTGTGTCACACAGCTCAAATTACCCTGTGGAACTCATTGGCATGGGATGTTGTGATGGCCAAACATGTAACTGGGTTCAAAAAAAGAAATAAAGTTTGTGGCGGATAGGTCTATTAGTCACGATAGTCAGGAATGCAACCCCATGTTCAGGGCAACCTTAAACCTCTGACTTCCAGAAGCCAGGAGGGAAAGACGGGTGGATCACTCCAACTTCCCTGTTGCGTATACTCCCTCTGCAGCTCTAGTACTGCACACTGTCAGGAGACAGGATATTGGGCTAGATGGAACATTGGTCTGACCTAGTATGGCAGTTCTTATGTTCTGAGATATTTTTCCATCTTCTATATGTTATTTTAAAACATTATGGGATGCTTTGGTTCCAGCAGTACAGAGGAAGACTTCACTAAATCTTTTCAGAAACTTCCTTGTATAAACAGTATCAGAGAGGGAGTATAGTCTAGTGGTCAAACAGGACTAGAAATCCAGTGGTATAAATTCTCTTCTCCGTTCTGCTATAGACTTACTCTGTGACCCTCAGTACATCATTTAGGACCTGATTTTGCATCTGGAACCATGCAGATGCCAGGGCTTGGGCACTAGGAGTTCATGGCAGGAATTGGGGCTTTTAGGGCTCACTCCTGCTCCTATTGAAATCAATTATAGTTTTGCCACTGACTTCAATGGGAGCAGGAGTAGGCCCTTACTTACACCTCCCAGAGGAAAGCAGAGTTTAAATTAATGAATACCGGTAAAGTACATCAAGATCCTCTGATTTGGCACTAGAGATACAAGCTACTGGATAAGTGGAAAGTATTATTAAAGACAAATACATGGAAATAGTAAAAGCTTCCTTGTTTTATGTTATCATGTCCATGATAAAAACTTCCATTCCTTATGTGCATGCGTTCAAGGGTTTCTATGTACCTTTGAAATTAGTAAAAACTTTATCTTGGCCATAGATATCCAATAGCAGGAGCAAAACCAACTAAACAACCCCAACAACCCACTCCAATATACAATACATGTTTATAAATGTATACTCTACATGTAAGCATGAGCAATGAGGGTCCAAGCCTACAGCTGCACTGAATGCAGAATTCTGGGATAAGAATCTTACAGACAAATTGCAGGAGCTACTTAAAGGCCTTAATTAAACAAAAGCTTTGCACTGTGCCCTGAAGATCACCTGATACTAAAAAAGGGCAAAACAGCATAAATTAAAACGAGACAAAAGCTTTGAGTCTTACTTGGAAGGATATCACAATTGTACAGTATTCTGGCAAGCAGTGGGAAAGGCATTCCAGAATCACTGAGAATGGTGACTGAATGGAGATGTCTCTGCTGCCCATCCTTTGTAGATTACACCAGGGGTTGGTCAGCTGTTCTAATCCTACTGATGTCAGATGCCATATGTAAAGGCAAGTACTGTACAAATAGAAGAACACATAGAGAAGTCTTTCTACAAGAGAGTCCAATCACCAGAGCTTTCCTTCATTTCACAGTAAGGACCTGTTGTACAGTCCTAACCCAAGCACAACTCCCATTGAAGGCAACAGCCATATCAGGACTCCAAGATCAAATCCTGTCAGACAGAAGACAGAAAAGTTACATGAAAAATTTTAACACTAGAATCCATCAAAAACTAATAGCTATTTCAGAAGAGATGGATTCAGGCAAAAGTAAATCATATTTGTATATACATGGCTAAGTAGTCAGATAAATTCACTATGAATAAAGGGTTGTGTTCAGGAAGATTTCTATAAAGCTCACAGTTAAGAGAACTGATAACATATCAGTACATTATTCAAATACAAATATTTGATACAACAAGCATCTAGTTACTAAATGGCTACTTAAATCTGGAGCTGTTTAGCTCTGCCAAATTTAAAAGGCCAGTCTCAGGAAGGTATAATGGGAGGGGGGAAAGTTCCTAGAAGAGGGAAACCCCATACTAAAGAAAGAGAACAAACATTGGGAATAAATGAAGATATGGTGGGTTTTGTGTTTTACTCATCAACCTCCAATTCCTCCCACCTAGATATGTGGTAAATTCAGGAAAATGGTTTCTGCTGATGAATTTTCTTTCAGGTTATTCACATTTATTATCTGTTTCATGCTGAGAAATTCCTAATATTTCAGAAATACTTAGCAGTATCATAATTCTGAAATAAGAATGTAATCCTCTGCTGCCCTTCCCCTCTGCACCCTATAAGGGCATACAGCCACACACAAAAATCAAAGAAGCTAGAGCTTGTCATGGCTAAATTCAAGCACCAGACCCAGCTGCTGAGAATTTAGAAAGATCTGCCACTATCACCTTCAAGCAATTGTCACCAGCTTCCAGCAAGTATTCCTCAGGGCTTAATAGAAGGATTACTTATGCTAGCATCAGTATAAAAGTTTCATAGCTGCAAATTTGTCATTGAACATCAAAGTGAGAGAGGGAGAAAGAGGTGCAGAGAGAACAGAGTATAGG